>NC_064834.1:87614244-88296244 GCF_024166365.1 Elephas maximus indicus
GCCTGAGAGAGAGCCTAGACGTGAAACGGGGGAGGCTTCTGGCTGTACTGCTTCCCCGTGGGGAGAGAATAGCAGGTAGTCTCTCTGGAAGGTCTCAGCTTCTGTTGCTTGACATGGGCGATACAGTAGGGGCGGACCCTGGCCAGGTGGAGCTTGTGGGCAGACGCAACCTCTCCGGCGACGAATAATTCCGCTGCTGCTTTCTATGCTGAAGACCTCCCCCCGCCGGGTGGGATGGGTAGAGAACATTGACCCACACCTGCCAGGGGCCTTTCCTGGGACTGAAGATCCCAACATGGTCTCAACGTCGTCACCCTCTCAGCACACACCTTTCCTGCACACATAATGCTGCCTTTCTCCGTCAGGGCCTTATCCTACCAGGAAAAAAAGCAAGCCGCTCAAAAAGGCCGATGCCAGGGAAATCGAGGGAACACCGCCATTTTCCAAATGTTTGCTGTCTACATGTCCCCGCCTCCGGGGCAAGGCCGCTTTTGCGGCCAGGCTCCGAAGGCAAGGCCGATACCTTGGCAGTCAGGGCCCCAGCAGTCCAGTGGTTTACGGACGTGGGGACACGGATGACCTGTTTGCCGCATACAGGAGGGATCCTTGGGCCCTTCACTGCCTCGCCATTCAGCTCCACGACGTCCACTACTGGCCCTGGCCTTTGCTTTGGCTGGTGCCCCATTGAACGTGTGCTCCGCAGCCATCTTTCTCCACCCATCACTATCATTCTGCCACCAGGGGATATGTGAGTGTGGGAGTCACCATCTGTCACTGGCCGCAGTGTCACAAATCACCAGACTTCCAGGTACCAGCTGACCTAGGCTGCCTTCTGCCCCAGGCAAGATCCCAATTCCTATATCCCAGATGCTGACTGACACCTGGGCACTGGGGAACACTCATTTTGATCAACACAGAGGTCTGAGTGAGGGTCAGCGGGCCCGGTAGCTGAAGTCAAGGCCAGGTGGGCGGGGCTGAGGCTTCTCGGCCATCACCATGGAGACAGTCCCCCCACCGGAAGAGTGGGCGGACCTTATGATGGGTCTGGTGACAAGACTCAGCCAATGGCAGAGATCTGGCCCGCCAGGCAGACGACACAGGGCCCTCCACTGTGACCCATGACACCTAGTGGCCACAGGATTTGAGCACACCCTGGGAAAGCCTACGCAGGCACAAGGGAGCCCCTGGTGCGGACTGCTTCAGGCCATTGGCAGAGCAGGCCAGGTACCTCTTTCCCACTTTCCTGAGGATAGCAGTACGCAAGGCATCCCCACTCAGCATCTCTTGCCTCTCTCTGGATGTGTTCCTTCTCTGCAATCTCTTCCTTCTCCCCCTTGTCACTTGACACCTTGGAGTGCCTGACAGAGGGCCTAGAGATGAAAGAGCAAAGGGGGAAGGCCTCTGGCTCTCCTGCTTGCCCATGGGTAGAGAAGATCTGCTAGTCTATCTGGAAGGTCTAGAGAGTAGCCATTGACTGGGGACCTGCATCACGGGCTGATCCTGGCCAGGTCAAGCTTGCTGACATGTGGCAGCCTCTCCGGAGACTACTCATTCCGCTCATAACATTCTATGCAAATACCCGGCTGAGTGCCACGGGCAGAAAACATTGACACATACCTGCCAGAGGCCTATCCTGGGTCTGAAGAGTCCACCCTGGTCTCCAGCGACTCATCATCTCAGCACACACTTTGCCTGCACACATGGAATCCGCCTCTCTCCACGAATGCCTTCTCCTGCTAGGAAACACACGATGTCACTCAGCCAAAGGAGAGCACAGGCAAAGTCAACCGAAGCCCCCATCTTCAAGAGTTTGCCCTCTGCTGGGCCACAGCCTCCGCTGGCACAGTGCATGTGTGTCACTTCTCCGAGGATAAGGCCGAAATCCGGGCATCCAGGGCCCCAGCAGTCCAGGGTCTGCGCGTGGCCGCATATGGATCACCTCTTTGCCACGTACAGGAGGGAGGCCTGGGCCCTAGACTGGCTCTGCTAGAGCTCCCCGACCTCAGCTATTTTCCCTCACCTTTGGCCCGTGCCCTCGTGACTCTGTGATCCCTAGTGACACTTCTTCTCCGACCACTCTGAATCCGCCACCTGCGGATACTTGAGCATGAAGATGAACATCTGTCACTGCCTGCAGTGTCACAGGTCACTAGGTGTCTAGGCTCAGGCTGACGATGGCTGTCTTCTGCCCAGGCAAGGAGCCTAATCCTTCAAAGGCAATGAGGACATGTGGTCATTGGCCGACATTCTTTCTTTTATCCACACAGCGGTCTAGATGAGGGGAAAGAGGCCAGGTAGGCCAGCTGAAGGCTGAGTGCGGGGCCTAAGGCTTCTTTCCCAATCACCATGGAGACGGCCACCGGAAGGCTGGCCGGAACTTCTCACGGGGACGGGTCACAAACACTGAGCCAATAGGAGAGGTCCAGCCTAACCGGCCAGTTCCGCAGAGCCCTCCATTTCAGCCACGGACACACAACGGCCCCTTCTGCTTTGGGCCACAAATTCGAGGCCACCCGGGGAATCACTTCACACTAGGCAGCCCCTCATGTGGACACGTTCGACACACTCGGCCAGCAGGCAGCTACCTCTTTTCCACTTACGCTACCATATCAGTAGGCAAGGCGCCCTTCCTCAGCATCTATGGCCCCTCTCTGGATGTGTTCATTCAGAGAAATCTCTTCCTTCTACCCCTGAGACACATCACAAGTATGAGGGGCCTGAGAGAGAGCCTAGACGTGAAACGGGGGAGGCTTCTGGCTGTACTGCTTCCCCGTGGGGAGAGAATAGCAGGTAGTCTCTCTGGAAGGTCTCAGCTTCTGTTGCTTGACATGGGCGATACAGTAGGGGCGGACCCTGGCCAGGTGGAGCTTGTGGGCAGACGCAACCTCTCCGGCGACGAATAATTCCGCTGCTGCTTTCTATGCTGAAGACCTCCCCCCGCCGGGTGGGATGGGTAGAGAACATTGACCCACACCTGCCAGGGGCCTTTCCTGGGACTGAAGATCCCAACATGGTCTCAACGTCGTCACCCTCTCAGCACACACCTTTCCTGCACACATAATGCTGCCTTTCTCCGTCAGGGCCTTATCCTACCAGGAAAAAAAGCAAGCCGCTCAAAAAGGCCGATGCCAGGGAAATCGAGGGAACACCGCCATTTTCCAAATGTTTGCTGTCTACATGTCCCCGCCTCCGGGGCAAGGCCGCGTATGCGGCCAGGCTCCGAAGGCAAGGCCGATACCTTGGCAGTCAGGGCCCCAGCAGTCCAGTGGTTTACGGACGTGGGGACACGGATGACCTGTTTGCCGCATACAGGAGGGATCCTTGGGCCCTTCACTGCCTCGCCATTCAGCTCCACGACGTCCACTACTGGCCCTGGCCTTTGCTTTGGCTGGTGCCCCATTGAACGTGTGCTCCGCAGCCATCTTTCTCCACCCATCACTATCATTCTGCCACCAGGGGATATGTGAGTGTGGGAGTCACCATCTGTCACTGGCCGCAGTGTCACAAATCACCAGACTTCCAGGTACCAGCTGACCTAGGCTGCCTTCTGCCCCAGGCAAGATCCCGATTCCTATATCCCAGATGCTGACTGACACCTGGGCACTGGGGAACACTCATTTTGATCAACACAGAGGTCTGAGTGAGGGTCAGCGGGCCCGGTAGCTGAAGTCAAGGCCAGGTGGGCGGGGCTGAGGCTTCTCGGCCATCACCATGGAGACAGTCCCCCCACCGGAAGAGTGGGCGGACCTTATGATGGGTCTGGTGACAAGACTCAGCCAATGGCAGAGATCTGGCCCGCCAGGCAGACGACACAGGGCCCTCCACTGTGACCCATGACACCTAGTGGCCACAGGATTTGAGCACACCCTGGGAAAGCCTACGCAGGCACAAGGGAGCCCCTGGTGCGGACTGCTTCAGGCCATTGGCAGAGCAGGCCAGGTACCTCTTTCCCACTTTCCTGAGGATAGCAGTACGCAAGGCATCCCCACTCAGCATCTCTTGCCTCTCTCTGGATGTGTTCCTTCTCTGCAATCTCTTCCTTCTCCCCCTTGTCACTTGACACCTTGGAGTGCCTGACAGAGGGCCTAGAGATGAAAGAGCAAAGGGGGAAGGCCTCTGGCTCTCCTGCTTGCCCATGGGTAGAGAAGATCTGCTAGTCTATCTGGAAGGTCTAGAGAGTAGCCATTGACTGGGGACCTGCATCACGGGCTGATCCTGGCCAGGTCAAGCTTGCTGACATGTGGCAGCCTCTCCGGAGACTACTCATTCCGCTCATAACATTCTATGCAAATACCCGGCTGAGTGCCACGGGCAGAAAACATTGACACATACCTGCCAGAGGCCTATCCTGGGTCTGAAGAGTCCACCCTGGTCTCCAGCGACTCATCATCTCAGCACACACTTTGCCTGCACACATGGAATCCGCCTCTCTCCACGAATGCCTTCTCCTGCTAGGAAACACACGATGTCACTCAGCCAAAGGAGAGCACAGGCAAAGTCAACCGAAGCCCCCATCTTCAAGAGTTTGCCCTCTGCTGGGCCACAGCCTCCGCTGGCACAGTGCATGTGTGTCACTTCTCCGAGGATAAGGCCGAAATCCGGGCATCCAGGGCCCCAGCAGTCCAGGGTCTGCGCGTGGCCGCATATGGATCACCTCTTTGCCACGTACAGGAGGGAGGCCTGGGCCCTAGACTGGCTCTGCTAGAGCTCCCCGACCTCAGCTATTTTCCCTCACCTTTGGCCCGTGCCCTCGTGACTGTGTGATCCCTAGTGACACTTCTTCTCCGACCACTCTGAATCCGCCACCTGCAGATACTTGAGCATGAAGATGAACATCTGTCACTGCCTGCAGTGTCACAGGTCACTAGGTGTCTAGGCTCAGGCTGACGATGGCTGTCTTCTGCCCAGGCAAGGAGCCTAATCCTTCAAAGGCAATGAGGACATGTGGTCATTGGCCGACATTCTTTCTTTTATCCACACAGCGGTCTAGATGAGGGGAAAGAGGCCAGGTAGGCCAGCTGAAGGCTGAGTGCGGGGCCTAAGGCTTCTTTCCCAATCACCATGGAGACGGCCACCGGAAGGCTGGCCGGAACTTCTCACGGGGACGGGTCACAAACACTGAGCCAATAGGAGAGGTCCAGCCTAACCGGCCAGTTCCGCAGAGCCCTCCATTTCACCCACGGACACACAACGGCCCCTTCTGCTTTGGGCCACAAATTCGAGGCCACCCGGGGAATCACTTCACACTAGGCAGCCCCTCATGTGGACACGTTCGACACACTCGGCCAGCAGGCAGCTACCTCTTTTCCACTTACGCTACCATATCAGTAGGCAAGGCGCCCTTCCTCAGCATCTATGGCCCCTCTCTGGATGTGTTCATTCAGAGAAATCTCTTCCTTCTACCCCTGAGACACATCACAAGTATGAGGGGCCTGAGAGAGAGCCTAGACGTGAAACGGGGGAGGCTTCTGGCTGTACTGCTTCCCCGTGGGGAGAGAATAGCAGGTAGTCTCTCTGGAAGGTCTCAGCTTCTGTTGCTTGACATGGGCGATACAGTAGGGGCGGACCCTGGCCAGGTGGAGCTTGTGGGCAGACGCAACCTCTCCGGCGACGAATAATTCCGCTGCTGCTTTCTATGCTGAAGACCTCCCCCCGCCGGGTGGGATGGGTAGAGAACATTGACCCACACCTGCCAGGGGCCTTTCCTGGGACTGAAGATCCCAACATGGTCTCAACGTCGTCACCCTCTCAGCACACACCTTTCCTGCACACATAATGCTGCCTTTCTCCGTCAGGGCCTTATACTACCAGGAAAAAAAGCAAGCCGCTCAAAAAGGCCGATGCCAGGGAAATCGAGGGAACACCGCCATTTTCCAAATGTTTGCTGTCTACATGTCCCCGCCTCCGGGGCAAGGCCGCTTTTGCGGCCAGGCTCCGAAGGCAAGGCCGATACCTTGGCAGTCAGGGCCCCAGCAGTCCAGTGGTTTACGGACGTGGGGACACGGATGACCTGTTTGCCGCATACAGGAGGGATCCTTGGGCCCTTCACTGCCTCGCCATTCAGCTCCACGACGTCCACTACTGGCCCTGGCCTTTGCTTTGGCTGGTGCCCCATTGAACGTGTGCTCCGCAGCCATCTTTCTCCACCCATCACTATCATTCTGCCACCAGGGGATATGTGAGTGTGGGAGTCACCATCTGTCACTGGCCGCAGTGTCACAAATCACCAGACTTCCAGGTACCAGCTGACCTAGGCTGCCTTCTGCCCCAGGCAAGATCCCGATTCCTATATCCCAGATGCTGACTGACACCTGGGCACTGGGGAACACTCATTTTGATCAACACAGAGGTCTGAGTGAGGGTCAGCGGGCCCGGTAGCTGAAGTCAAGGCCAGGTGGGCGGGGCTGAGGCTTCTCGGCCATCACCATGGAGACAGTCCCCCCACCGGAAGAGTGGGCGGACCTTATGATGGGTCTGGTGACAAGACTCAGCCAATGGCAGAGATCTGGCCCGCCAGGCAGACGACACAGGGCCCTCCACTGTGACCCATGACACCTAGTGGCCACAGGATTTGAGCACACCCTGGGAAAGCCTACGCAGGCACAAGGGAGCCCCTGGTGCGGACTGCTTCAGGCCATTGGCAGAGCAGGCCAGGTACCTCTTTCCCACTTTCCTGAGGATAGCAGTACGCAAGGCATCCCCACTCAGCATCTCTTGCCTCTCTCTGGATGTGTTCCTTCTCTGCAATCTCTTCCTTCTCCCCCTTGTCACTTGACACCTTGGAGTGCCTGACAGAGGGCCTAGAGATGAAAGAGCAAAGGGGGAAGGCCTCTGGCTCTCCTGCTTGCCCATGGGTAGAGAAGATCTGCTAGTCTATCTGGAAGGTCTAGAGAGTAGCCATTGACTGGGGACCTGCATCACGGGCTGATCCTGGCCAGGTCAAGCTTGCTGACATGTGGCAGCCTCTCCGGAGACTACTCATTCCGCTCATAACATTCTATGCAAATACCCGGCTGAGTGCCACGGGCAGAAAACATTGACACATACCTGCCAGAGGCCTATCCTGGGTCTGAAGAGTCCACCCTGGTCTCCAGCGACTCATCATCTCAGCACACACTTTGCCTGCACACATGGAATCCGCCTCTCTCCACGAATGCCTTCTCCTGCTAGGAAACACACGATGTCACTCAGCCAAAGGAGAGCACAGGCAAAGTCAACCGAAGCCCCCATCTTCAAGAGTTTGCCCTCTGCTGGGCCACAGCCTCCGCTGGCACAGTGCATGTGTGTCACTTCTCCGAGGATAAGGCCGAAATCCGGGCATCCAGGGCCCCAGCAGTCCAGGGTCTGCGCGTGGCCGCATATGGATCACCTCTTTGCCACGTACAGGAGGGAGGCCTGGGCCCTAGACTGGCTCTGCTAGAGCTCCCCGACCTCAGCTATTTTCCCTCACCTTTGGCCCATGCCCTCGTGACTGTGTGATCCCTAGTGACACTTCTTCTCCGACCACTCTGAATCCGCCACCTGCGGATACTTGAGCATGAAGATGAACATCTGTCACTGCCTGCAGTGTCACAGGTCACTAGGTGTCTAGGCTCAGGCTGACGATGGCTGTCTTCTGCCCAGGCAAGGAGCCTAATCCTTCAAAGGCAATGAGGACATGTGGTCATTGGCCGACATTCTTTCTTTTATCCACACAGCGGTCTAGATGAGGGGAAAGAGGCCAGGTAGGCCAGCTGAAGGCTGAGTGCGGGGCCTAAGGCTTCTTTCCCAATCACCATGGAGACGGCCACCGGAAGGCTGGCCGGAACTTCTCACGGGGACGGGTCACAAACACTGAGCCAATAGGAGAGGTCCAGCCTAACCGGCCAGTTCCGCAGAGCCCTCCATTTCACCCACGGACACACAACGGCCCCTTCTGCTTTGGGCCACAAATTCGAGGCCACCCGGGGAATCACTTCACACTAGGCAGCCCCTCATGTGGACACGTTCGACACACTCGGCCAGCAGGCAGCTACCTCTTTTCCACTTACGCTACCATATCAGTAGGCAAGGCGCCCTTCCTCAGCATCTATGGCCCCTCTCTGGATGTGTTCATTCAGAGAAATCTCTTCCTTCTCCCCTGAGACACATCACAAGTATGAGGGGCCTGAGAGAGAGCCTAGACGTGAAACGGGGGAGGCTTCTGGCTGTACTGCTTCCCCGTGGGGAGAGAATAGCAGGTAGTCTCTCTGGAAGGTCTCAGCTTCTGTTGCTTGACATGGGCGATACAGTAGGGGCGGACCCTGGCCAGGTGGAGCTTGTGGGCAGACGCAACCTCTCCGGCGACGAATAATTCCGCTGCTGCTTTCTATGCTGAAGACCTCCCCCCGCCGGGTGGGATGGGTAGAGAACATTGACCCACACCTGCCAGGGGCCTTTCCTGGGACTGAAGATCCCAACATGGTCTCAACGTCGTCACCCTCTCAGCACACACCTTTCCTGCACACATAATGCTGCCTTTCTCCGTCAGGGCCTTATCCTACCAGGAAAAAAAGCAAGCCGCTCAAAAAGGCCGATGCCAGGGAAATCGAGGGAACACCGCCATTTTCCAAATGTTTGCTGTCTACATGTCCCCGCCTCCGGGGCAAGGCCGCGTATGCGGCCAGGCTCCGAAGGCAAGGCCGATACCTTGGCAGTCAGGGCCCCAGCAGTCCAGTGGTTTACGGACGTGGGGACACGGATGACCTGTTTGCCGCATACAGGAGGGATCCTTGGGCCCTGCACTGCCTCGCCATTCAGCTCCACGACGTCCACTACTGGCCCTGGCCTTTGCTTTGGCTGGTGCCCCATTGAACGTGTGCTCCGCAGCCATCTTTCTCCACCCATCACTATCATTCTGCCACCAGGGGATATGTGAGTGTGGGAGTCACCATCTGTCACTGGCCGCAGTGTCACAAATCACCAGACTTCCAGGTACCAGCTGACCTAGGCTGCCTTCTGCCCCAGGCAAGATCCCGATTCCTATATCCCAGATGCTGACTGACACCTGGGCACTGGGGAACACTCATTTTGATCAACACAGAGGTCTGAGTGAGGGTCAGCGGGCCCGGTAGCTGAAGTCAAGGCCAGGTGGGCGGGGCTGAGGCTTCTCGGCCATCACCATGGAGACAGTCCCCCCACCGGAAGAGTGGGCGGACCTTATGATGGGTCTGGTGACAAGACTCAGCCAATGGCAGAGATCTGGCCCGCCAGGCAGACGACACAGGGCCCTCCACTGTGACCCATGACACCTAGTGGCCACAGGATTTGAGCACACCCTGGGAAAGCCTACGCAGGCACAAGGGAGCCCCTGGTGCGGACTGCTTCAGGCCATTGGCAGAGCAGGCCAGGTACCTCTTTCCCACTTTCCTGAGGATAGCAGTACGCAAGGCATCCCCACTCAGCATCTCTTGCCTCTCTCTGGATGTGTTCCTTCTCTGCAATCTCTTCCTTCTCCCCCTTGTCACTTGACACCTTGGAGTGCCTGACAGAGGGCCTAGAGATGAAAGAGCAAAGGGGGAAGGCCTCTGGCTCTCCTGCTTGCCCATGGGTAGAGAAGATCTGCTAGTCTATCTGGAAGGTCTAGAGAGTAGCCATTGACTGGGGACCTGCATCACGGGCTGATCCTGGCCAGGTCAAGCTTGCTGACGTGTGGCAGCCTCTCCGGAGACTACTCATTCCGCTCATAACATTCTATGCAAATACCCGGCTGAGTGCCACGGGCAGAAAACATTGACACATACCTGCCAGAGGCCTATCCTGGGTCTGAAGAGTCCACCCTGGTCTCCAGCGACTCATCATCTCAGCACACACTTTGCCTGCACACATGGAATCCGCCTCTCTCCACGAATGCCTTCTCCTGCTAGGAAACACACGATGTCACTCAGCCAAAGGAGAGCACAGGCAAAGTCAACCGAAGCCCCCATCTTCAAGAGTTTGCCCTCTGCTGGGCCACAGCCTCCGCTGGCACAGTGCATGTGTGTCACTTCTCCGAGGATAAGGCCGAAATCCGGGCATCCAGGGCCCCAGCAGTCCAGGGTCTGCGCGTGGCCGCATATGGATCACCTCTTTGCCACGTACAGGAGGGAGGCCTGGGCCCTAGACTGGCTCTGCTAGAGCTCCCCGACCTCAGCTATTTTCCCTCACCTTTGGCCCGTGCCCTCGTGACTGTGTGATCCCTAGTGACACTTCTTCTCCGACCACTCTGAATCCGCCACCTGCGGATACTTGAGCATGAAGATGAACATCTGTCACTGCCTGCAGTGTCACAGGTCACTAGGTGTCTAGGCTCAGGCTGACGATGGCTGTCTTCTGCCCAGGCAAGGAGCCTAATCCTTCAAAGGCAATGAGGACATGTGGTCATTGGCCGACATTCTTTCTTTTATCCACACAGCGGTCTAGATGAGGGGAAAGAGGCCAGGTAGGCCAGCTGAAGGCTGAGTGCGGGGCCTAAGGCTTCTTTCCCAATCACCATGGAGACGGCCACCGGAAGGCTGGCCGGAACTTCTCACGGGGACGGGTCACAAACACTGAGCCAATAGGAGAGGTCCAGCCTAACCGGCCAGTTCCGCAGAGCCCTCCATTTCACCCACGGACACACAACGGCCCCTTCTGCTTTGGGCCACAAATTCGAGGCCACCCGGGGAATCACTTCACACTAGGCAGCCCCTCATGTGGACACGTTCGACACACTCGGCCAGCAGGCAGCTACCTCTTTTCCACTCACGCTACCATATCAGTAGGCAAGGCGCCCTTCCTCAGCATCTATGGCCCCTCTCTGGATGTGTTCATTCAGAGAAATCTCTTCCTTCTCCCCTGAGACACATCACAAGTATGAGGGGCCTGAGAGAGAGCCTAGACGTGAAACGGGGGAGGCTTCTGGCTGTACTGCTTCCCCGTGGGGAGAGAATAGCAGGTAGTCTCTCTGGAAGGTCTCAGCTTCTGTTGCTTGACATGGGCGATACAGTAGGGGCGGACCCTGGCCAGGTGGAGCTTGTGGGCAGACGCAACCTCTCCGGCGACGAATAATTCCGCTGCTGCTTTCTATGCTGAAGACCTCCCCCCGCCGGGTGGGATGGGTAGAGAACATTGACCCACACCTGCCAGGGGCCTTTCCTGGGACTGAAGATCCCAACATGGTCTCAACGTCGTCACCCTCTCAGCACACACCTTTCCTGCACACATAATGCTGCCTTTCTCCGTCAGGGCCTTATCCTACCAGGAAAAAAAGCAAGCCGCTCAAAAAGGCCGATGCCAGGGAAATCGAGGGAACACCGCCATTTTCCAAATGTTTGCTGTCTACATGTCCCCGCCTCCGGGGCAAGGCCGCGTATGCGGCCAGGCTCCGAAGGCAAGGCCGATACCTTGGCAGTCAGGGCCCCAGCAGTCCAGTGGTTTACGGACGTGGGGACACGGATGACCTGTTTGCCGCATACAGGAGGGATCCTTGGGCCCTTCACCGCCTCGCCATTCAGCTCCACGACGTCCACTACTGGCCCTGGCCTTTGCTTTGGCTGGTGCCCCATTGAACGTGTGCTCCGCAGCCATCTTTCTCCACCCATCACTATCATTCTGCCACCAGGGGATATGTGAGTGTGGGAGTCACCATCTGTCACTGGCCGCAGTGTCACAAATCACCAGACTTCCAGGTACCAGCTGACCTAGGCTGCCTTCTGCCCCAGGCAAGATCCCGATTCCTATATCCCAGATGCTGACTGACACCTGGGCACTGGGGAACATTCATTTTGATCAACACAGAGGTCTGAGTGAGGGTCAGCGGGCCCGGTAGCTGAAGTCAAGGCCAGGTGGGCGGGGCTGAGGCTTCTCGGCCATCACCATGGAGACAGTCCCCCCACCGGAAGAGTGGGCGGACCTTATGATGGGCCTGGTGACAAGACTCAGCCAATGGCAGAGATCTGGCCCGCCAGGCAGATGACACAGGGCCCTCCACTGTGACCCATGACACCTAGTGGCCACAGGATTTGAGCACACCCTGGGAAAGCCTACGCAGGCACAAGGGAGCCCCTGGTGCGGACTGCTTCAGGCCATTGGCAGAGCAGGCCAGGTACCTCTTTCCCACTTTCCTGAGGATAGCAGTACGCAAGGCATCCCCACTCAGCATCTCTTGCCTCTCTCTGGATGTGTTCCTTCTCTGCAATCTCTTCCTTCTCCCCCTTGTCACTTGACACCTTGGAGTGCCTGACAGAGGGCCTAGAGATGAAAGAGCAAAGGGGGAAGGCCTCTGGCTCTCCTGCTTGCCCATGGGTAGAGAAGATCTGCTAGTCTATCTGGAAGGTCTAGAGAGTAGCCATTGACTGGGGACCTGCATCACGGGCTGATCCTGGCCAGGTCAAGCTTGCTGACATGTGGCAGCCTCTCCGGAGACTACTCATTCCGCTCATAACATTCTATGCAAATACCCGGCTGAGTGCCACGGGCAGAAAACATTGACACATACCTGCCAGAGGCCTATCCTGGGTCTGAAGAGTCCACCCTGGTCTCCAGCGACTCATCATCTCAGCACACACTTTGCCTGCACACATGGAATCCGCCTCTCTCCACGAATGCCTTCTCCTGCTAGGAAACACACGATGTCACTCAGCCAAAGGAGAGCACAGGCAAAGTCAACCGAAGCCCCCATCTTCAAGAGTTTGCCCTCTGCTGGGCCACAGCCTCCGCTGGCACAGTGCATGTGTGTCACTTCTCCGAGGATAAGGCCGAAATCCGGGCATCCAGGGCCCCAGCAGTCCAGGGTCTGCGCGTGGCCGCATATGGATCACCTCTTTGCCACGTACAGGAGGGAGGCCTGGGCCCTAGACTGGCTCTGCTAGAGCTCCACGACCTCAGCTATTTTCCCTCACCTTTGGCCCGTGCCCTCGTGACTGTGTGATCCCTAGTGACACTTCTTCTCCGACCACTCTGAATCCGCCACCTGCGGATACTTGAGCATGAAGATGAACATCTGTCACTGCCTGCAGTGTCACAGGTCACTAGGTGTCTAGGCTCAGGCTGACGATGGCTGTCTTCTGCCCAGGCAAGGAGCCTAATCCTTCAAAGGCAATGAGGACATGTGGTCATTGGCCGACATTCTTTCTTTCATCCACACGGCGGTCTAGATGAGGGGAAAGAGGCCAGGTAGGCCAGCTGAAGGCTGAGTGCGGGGCCTAAGGCTTCTTTCCCAATCACCATGGAGACGGCCACCGGAAGGCTGGCCGGAACTTCTCACGGGGACGGGTCACAAACACTGAGCCAATAGGAGAGGTCCAGCCTAACCGGCCAGTTCCGCAGAGCCCTCCATTTCAGCCACGGACACACAACGGCCCCTTCTGCTTTGGGCCACAAATTCGAGGCCACCCGGGGAATCACTTCACACTAGGCAGCCCCTCATGTGGACACGTTCGACACACTCGGCCAGCAGGCAGCTACCTCTTTTCCACTTACGCTACCATATCAGTAGGCAAGGCGCCCTTCCTCAGCATCTATGGCCCCTCTCTGGATGTGTTCATTCAGAGAAATCTCTTCCTTCTACCCCTGAGACACATCACAAGTATGAGGGGCCTGAGAGAGAGCCTAGACGTGAAACGGGGGAGGCTTCTGGCTGTACTGCTTCCCCGTGGGGAGAGAATAGCAGGTAGTCTCTCTGGAAGGTCTCAGCTTCTGTTGCTTGACATGGGCGATACAGTAGTGGCGGACCCTGGCCAGGTGGAGCTTGTGGGCAGACGCAACCTCTCCGGCGACGAATAATTCCGCTGCTGCTTTCTATGCTGAAGACCTCCCCCCGCCGGGTGGGATGGGTAGAGAACATTGACCCACACCTGCCAGGGGCCTTTCCTGGGACTGAAGATCCCAACATGGTCTCAACGTCGTCACCCTCTCAGCACACACCTTTCCTGCACACATAATGCTGCCTTTCTCCGTCAGGGCCTTATCCTACCAGGAAAAAAAGCAAGCCGCTCAAAAAGGCCGATGCCAGGGAAATCGAGGGAACACCGCCATTTTCCAAATGTTTGCTGTCTACATGTCCCCGCCTCCGGGGCAAGGCCGCGTATGCGGCCAGGCTCCGAAGGCAAGGCCGATACCTTGGCAGTCAGGGCCCCAGCAGTCCAGTGGTTTACGGACGTGGGGACACGGATGACCTGTTTGCCGCATACAGGAGGGATCCTTGGGCCCTTCACCGCCTCGCCATTCAGCTCCACGACGTCCACTACTGGCCCTGGCCTTTGCTTTGGCTGGTGCCCCATTGAACGTGTGCTCCGCAGCCATCTTTCTCCACCCATCACTATCATTCTGCCACCAGGGGATATGTGAGTGTGGGAGTCACCATCTGTCACTGGCCGCAGTGTCACAAATCACCAGACTTCCAGGTACCAGCTGACCTAGGCTGCCTTCTGCCCCAGGCAAGATCCCGATTCCTATATCCCAGATGCTGACTGACACCTGGGCACTGGGGAACATTCATTTTGATCAACACGGAGGTCTGAGTGAGGGTCAGCGGGCCCGGTAGCTGAAGTCAAGGCCAGGTGGGCGGGGCTGAGGCTTCTCGGCCATCACCATGGAGACAGTCCCCCCACCGGAAGAGTGGGCGGACCTTATGATGGGCCTGGTGACAAGACTCAGCCAATGGCAGAGATCTGGCCCGCCAGGCAGATGACACAGGGCCCTCCACTGTGACCCATGACACCTAGTGGCCACAGGATTTGAGCACACCCTGGGAAAGCCTACGCAGGCACAAGGGAGCCCCTGGTGCGGACTGCTTCAGGCCATTGGCAGAGCAGGCCAGGTACCTCTTTCCCACTTTCCTGAGGATAGCAGTACGCAAGGCATCCCCACTCAGCATCTCTTGCCTCTCTCTGGATGTGTTCCTTCTCTGCAATCTCTTCCTTCTCCCCCTTGTCACTTGACACCTTGGAGTGCCTGACAGAGGGCCTAGAGATGAAAGAGCAAAGGGGGAAGGCCTCTGGCTCTCCTGCTTGCCCATGGGTAGAGAAGATCTGCTAGTCTATCTGGAAGGTCTAGAGAGTAGCCATTGACTGGGGACCTGCATCACGGGCTGATCCTGGCCAGGTCAAGCTTGCTGACATGTGGCAGCCTCTCCGGAGACTACTCATTCCGCTCATAACATTCTATGCAAATACCCGGCTGAGTGCCACGGGCAGAAAACATTGACACATACCTGCCAGAGGCCTATCCTGGGTCTGAAGAGTCCACCCTGGTCTCCAGCGACTCATCATCTCAGCACACACTTTGCCTGCACACATGGAATCCGCCTCTCTCCACGAATGCCTTCTCCCGCTAGGAAACACACGATGTCACTCAGCCAAAGGAGAGCACAGGCAAAGTCAACCGAAGCCCCCATCTTCAAGAGTTTGCCCTCTGCTGGGCCACAGCCTCCGCTGGCACAGTGCATGTGTGTCACTTCTCCGAGGATAAGGCCGAAATCCGGGCATCCAGGGCCCCAGCAGTCCAGGGTCTGCGCGTGGCCGCATATGGATCACCTCTTTGCCACGTACAGGAGGGAGGCCTGGGCCCTAGACTGGCTCTGCTAGAGCTCCACGACCTCAGCTATTTTCCCTCACCTTTGGCCCGTGCCCTCGTGACTGTGTGATCCCTAGTGACACTTCTTCTCCGACCACTCTGAATCCGCCACCTGCGGATACTTGAGCATGAAGATGAACATCTGTCACTGCCTGCAGTGTCACAGGTCACTAGGTGTCTAGGCTCAGGCTGACGATGGCTGTCTTCTGCCCAGGCAAGGAGCCTAATCCTTCAAAGGCAATGAGGACATGTGGTCATTGGCCGACATTCTTTCTTTCATCCACACGGCGGTCTAGATGAGGGGAAAGAGGCCAGGCAGGCCAGCTGAAGGCTGAGTGCGGGGCCTAAGGCTTCTTTCCCAATCACCATGGAGACGGCCACCGGAAGGCTGGCCGGAACTTCTCACGGGGACGGGTCACAAACACTGAGCCAATAGGAGAGGTCCAGCCTAACCGGCCAGTTCCGCAGAGCCCTCCATTTCACCCACGGACACACAACGGCCCCTTCTGCTTTGGGCCACAAATTCGAGGCCACCCGGGGAATCACTTCACACTAGGCAGCCCCTCATGTGGACACGTTCGACACACTCGGCCAGCAGGCAGCTACCTCTTTTCCACTTACGCTACCATATCAGTAGGCAAGGCGCCCTTCCTCAGCATCTATGGCCCCTCTCTGGATGTGTTCATTCAGAGAAATCTCTTCCTTCTACCCCTGAGACACATCACAAGTATGAGGGGCCTGAGAGAGAGCCTAGACGTGAAACGGGGGAGGCTTCTGGCTGTACTGCTTCCCCGTGGGGAGAGAATAGCAGGTAGTCTCTCTGGAAGGTCTCAGCTTCTGTTGCTTGACATGGGCGATACAGTAGGGGCGGACCCTGGCCAGGTGGAGCTTGTGGGCAGACGCAACCTCTCCGGCGACGAATAATTCCGCTGCTGCTTTCTATGCTGAAGACCTCCCCCCGCCGGGTGGGATGGGTAGAGAACATTGACCCACACCTGCCAGGGGCCTTTCCTGGGACTGAAGATCCCAACATGGTCTCAACGTCGTCACCCTCTCAGCACACACCTTTCCTGCACACATAATGCTGCCTTTCTCCGTCAGGGCCTTATCCTACCAGGAAAAAAAGCAAGCCGCTCAAAAAGGCCGATGCCAGGGAAATCGAGGGAACACCGCCATTTTCCAAATGTTTGCTGTCTACATGTCCCCGCCTCCGGGGCAAGGCCGCGTATGCGGCCAGGCTCCGAAGGCAAGGCCGATACCTTGGCAGTCAGGGCCCCAGCAGTCCAGTGGTTTACGGACGTGGGGACACGGATGACCTGTTTGCCGCATACAGGAGGGATCCTTGGGCCCTTCACCGCCTCGCCATTCAGCTCCACGACGTCCACTACTGGCCCTGGCCTTTGCTTTGGCTGGTGCCCCATTGAACGTGTGCTCCGCAGCCATCTTTCTCCACCCATCACTATCATTCTGCCACCAGGGGATATGTGAGTGTGGGAGTCACCATCTGTCACTGGCCGCAGTGTCACAAATCACCAGACTTCCAGGTACCAGCTGACCTAGGCTGCCTTCTGCCCCAGGCAAGATCCCGATTCCTATATCCCAGATGCTGACTGACACCTGGGCACTGGGGAACATTCATTTTGATCAACACAGAGGTCTGAGTGAGGGTCAGCAGGCCCGGTAGCTGAAGTCAAGGCCAGGTGGGCGGGGCTGAGGCTTCTCGGCCATCACCATGGAGACAGTCCCCCCACCGGAAGAGTGGGCGGACCTTATGATGGGCCTGGTGACAAGACTCAGCCAATGGCAGAGATCTGGCCCGCCAGGCAGATGACACAGGGCCCTCCACTGTGACCCATGACACCTAGTGGCCACAGGATTTGAGCACACCCTGGGAAAGCCTACGCAGGCACAAGGGAGCCCCTGGTGCGGACTGCTTCAGGCCATTGGCAGAGCAGGCCAGGTACCTCTTTCCCACTTTCCTGAGGATAGCAGTACGCAAGGCATCCCCACTCAGCATCTCTTGCCTCTCTCTGGATGTGTTCCTTCTCTGCAATCTCTTCCTTCTCCCCCTTGTCACTTGACACCTTGGAGTGCCTGACAGAGGGCCTAGAGATGAAAGAGCAAAGGGGGAAGGCCTCTGGCTCTCCTGCTTGCCCATGGGTAGAGAAGATCTGCTAGTCTATCTGGAAGGTCTAGAGAGTAGCCATTGACTGGGGACCTGCATCACGGGCTGATCCTGGCCAGGTCAAGCTTGCTGACATGTGGCAGCCTCTCCGGAGACTACTCATTCCGCTCATAACATTCTATGCAAATACCCGGCTGAGTGCCACGGGCAGAAAACATTGACACATACCTGCCAGAGGCCTATCCTGGGTCTGAAGAGTCCACCCTGGTCTCCAGCGACTCATCATCTCAGCACACACTTTGCCTGCACACATGGAATCCGCCTCTCTCCACGAATGCCTTCTCCTGCTAGGAAACACACGATGTCACTCAGCCAAAGGAGAGCACAGGCAAAGTCAACCGAAGCCCCCATCTTCAAGAGTTTGCCCTCTGCTGGGCCACAGCCTCCGCTGGCACAGTGCATGTGTGTCACTTCTCCGAGGATAAGGCCGAAATCCGGGCATCCAGGGCCCCAGCAGTCCAGGGTCTGCGCGTGGCCGCATATGGATCACCTCTTTGCCACGTACAGGAGGGAGGCCTGGGCCCTAGACTGGCTCTGCTAGAGCTCCACGACCTCAGCTATTTTCCCTCACCTTTGGCCCGTGCCCTCGTGACTGTGTGATCCCTAGTGACACTTCTTCTCCGACCACTCTGAATCCGCCACCTGCGGATACTTGAGCATGAAGATGAACATCTGTCACTGCCTGCAGTGTCACAGGTCACTAGGTGTCTAGGCTCAGGCTGACGATGGCTGTCTTCTGCCCAGGCAAGGAGCCTAATCCTTCAAAGGCAATGAGGACATGTGGTCATTGGCCGACATTCTTTCTTTCATCCACACAGCGGTCTAGATGAGGGGAAAGAGGCCAGGCAGGCCAGCTGAAGGCTGAGTGCGGGGCCTAAGGCTTCTTTCCCAATCACCATGGAGACGGCCACCGGAAGGCTGGCCGGAACTTCTCACGGGGACGGGTCACAAACACTGAGCCAATAGGAGAGGTCCAGCCTAACCGGCCAGTTCCGCAGAGCCCTCCATTTCACCCACGGACACACAACGGCCCCTTCTGCTTTGGGCCACAAATTCGAGGCCACCCGGGGAATCACTTCACACTAGGCAGCCCCTCATGTGGACACGTTCGACACACTCGGCCAGCAGGCAGCTACCTCTTTTCCACTTACGCTACCATATCAGTAGGCAAGGCGCCCTTCCTCAGCATCTATGGCCCCTCTCTGGATGTGTTCATTCAGAGAAATCTCTTCCTTCTACCCCTGAGACACATCACAAGTATGAGGGGCCTGAGAGAGAGCCTAGACGTGAAGCGGGGGAGGCTTCTGGCTGTACTGCTTCCCCGTGGGGAGAGAATAGCAGGTAGTCTCTCTGGAAGGTCTCAGCTTCTGTTGCTTGACATGGGCGATACAGTAGGGGCGGACCCTGGCCAGGTGGAGCTTGTGGGCAGACGCAACCTCTCCGGCGACGAATAATTCCGCTGCTGCTTTCTATGCTGAAGACCTCCCCCCGCCGGGTGGGATGGGTAGAGAACATTGACCCACACCTGCCAGGGGCCTTTCCTGGGACTGAAGATCCCAACATGGTCTCAACGTCGTCACCCTCTCAGCACACACCTTTCCTGCACACATAATGCTGCCTTTCTCCGTCAGGGCCTTATCCTACCAGGAAAAAAAGCAAGCCGCTCAAAAAGGCCGATGCCAGGGAAATCGAGGGAACACCGCCATTTTCCAAATGTTTGCTGTCTACATGTCCCCGCCTCCGGGGCAAGGCCGCGTATGCGGCCAGGCTCCGAAGGCAAGGCCGATACCTTGGCAGTCAGGGCCCCAGCAGTCCAGTGGTTTACGGACGTGGGGACACGGATGACCTGTTTGCCGCATACAGGAGGGATCCTTGGGCCCTTCACTGCCTCGCCATTCAGCTCCACGACGTCCACTACTGGCCCTGGCCTTTGCTTTGGCTGGTGCCCCATTGAACGTGTGCTCCGCAGCCATCTTTCTCCACCCATCACTATCATTCTGCCACCAGGGGATATGTGAGTGTGGGAGTCACCATCTGTCACTGGCCGCAGTGTCACAAATCACCAGACTTCCAGGTACCAGCTGACCTAGGCTGCCTTCTGCCCCAGGCAAGATCCCGATTCCTATATCCCAGATGCTGACTGACACCTGGGCACTGGGGAACATTCATTTTGATCAACACAGAGGTCTGAGTGAGGGTCAGCGGGCCCGGTAGCTGAAGTCAAGGCCAGGTGGGCGGGGCTGAGGCTTCTCGGCCATCACCATGGAGACAGTCCCCCCACCGGAAGAGTGGGCGGACCTTATGATGGGCCTGGTGACAAGACTCAGCCAATGGCAGAGATCTGGCCCGCCAGGCAGATGACACAGGGCCCTCCACTGTGACCCATGACACCTAGTGGCCACAGGATTTGAGCACACCCTGGGAAAGCCTACGCAGGCACAAGGGAGCCCCTGGTGCGGACTGCTTCAGGCCATTGGCAGAGCAGGCCAGGTACCTCTTTCCCACTTTCCTGAGGATAGCAGTACGCAAGGCATCCCCACTCAGCATCTCTTGCCTCTCTCTGGATGTGTTCCTTCTCTGCAATCTCTTCCTTCTCCCCCTTGTCACTTGACACCTTGGAGTGCCTGACAGAGGGCCTAGAGATGAAAGAGCAAAGGGGGAAGGCCTCTGGCTCTCCTGCTTGCCCATGGGTAGAGAAGATCTGCTAGTCTATCTGGAAGGTCTAGAGAGTAGCCATTGACTGGGGACCTGCATCACGGGCTGATCCTGGCCAGGTCAAGCTTGCTGACATGTGGCAGCCTCTCCGGAGACTACTCATTCCGCTCATAACATTCTATGCAAATACCCGGCTGAGTGCCACGGGCAGAAAACATTGACACATACCTGCCAGAGGCCTATCCTGGGTCTGAAGAGTCCACCCTGGTCTCCAGCGACTCATCATCTCAGCACACACTTTGCCTGCACACATGGAATCCGCCTCTCTCCACGAATGCCTTCTCCTGCTAGGAAACACACGATGTCACTCAGCCAAAGGAGAGCACAGGCAAAGTCAACCGAAGCCCCCATCTTCAAGAGTTTGCCCTCTGCTGGGCCACAGCCTCCGCTGGCACAGTGCATGTGTGTCACTTCTCCGAGGATAAGGCCGAAATCCGGGCATCCAGGGCCCCAGCAGTCCAGGGTCTGCGCGTGGCCGCATATGGATCACCTCTTTGCCACGTACAGGAGGGAGGCCTGGGCCCTAGACTGGCTCTGCTAGAGCTCCACGACCTCAGCTGTTTTCCCTCACCTTTGGCCCGTGCCCTCGTGACTCTGTGATCCCTAGTGACACTTCTTCTCCGACCACTCTGAATCCGCCACCTGCGGATACTTGAGCATGAAGATGAACATCTGTCACTGCCTGCAGTGTCACAGGTCACTAGGTGTCTAGGCTCAGGCTGACGATGGCTGTCTTCTGCCCAGGCAAGGAGCCTAATCCTTCAAAGGCAATGAGGACATGTGGTCATTGGCCGACATTCTTTCTTTCATCCACACAGCGGTCTAGATGAGGGGAAAGAGGCCAGGCAGGCCAGCTGAAGGCTGAGTGCGGGGCCTAAGGCTTCTTTCCCAATCACCATGGAGACGGCCACCGGAAGGCTGGCCGGAACTTCTCACGGGGACGGGTCACAAACACTGAGCCAATAGGAGAGGTCCAGCCTAACCGGCCAGTTCCGCAGAGCCCTCCATTTCACCCACGGACACACAACGGCCCCTTCTGCTTTGGGCCACAAATTCGAGGCCACCCGGGGAATCACTTCACACTAGGCAGCCCCTCATGTGGACACGTTCGACACACTCGGCCAGCAGGCAGCTACCTCTTTTCCACTTACGCTACCATATCAGTAGGCAAGGCGCCCTTCCTCAGCATCTATGGCCCCTCTCTGGATGTGTTCATTCAGAGAAATCTCTTCCTTCTACCCCTGAGACACATCACAAGTATGAGGGGCCTGAGAGAGAGCCTAGACATGAAGCGGGGGAGGCTTCTGGCTGTACTGCTTCCCCGTGGGGAGAGAATAGCAGGTAGTCTCTCTGGAAGGTCTCAGCTTCTGTTGCTTGACATGGGCGATACAGTAGGGGCGGACCCTGGCCAGGTGGAACTTGTGGGCAGACGCAACCTCTCCGGCGACGAATAATTCCGCTGCTGCTTTCTATGCTGAAGACCTCCCCCCGCCGGGTGGGATGGGTAGAGAACATTGACCCACACCTGCCAGGGGCCTTTCCTGGGACTGAAGATCCCAACATGGTCTCAACGTCGTCCCCCTCTCAGCACACACCTTTCCTGCACACATAATGCTGCCTTTCTCCGTCAGGGCCTTATCCTACCAGGAAAAAAAGCAAGCCGCTCAAAAAGGCCGATGCCAGGGAAATCGAGGGAACACCGCCATTTTCCAAATGTTTGCTGTCTACATGTCCCCGCCTCCGGGGCAAGGCCGCGTATGCGGCCAGGCTCCGAAGGCAAGGCCGATACCTTGGCAGTCAGGGCCCCAGCAGTCCAGTGGTTTACGGACGTGGGGACACGGATGACCTGTTTGCCGCATACAGGAGGGATCCTTGGGCCCTTCACCGCCTCGCCATTCAGCTCCACGACGTCCACTACTGGCCCTGGCCTTTGCTTTGGCTGGTGCCCCATTGAACGTGTGCTCCGCAGCCATCTTTCTCCACCCATCACTATCATTCTGCCACCAGGGGATATGTGAGTGTGGGAGTCACCATCTGTCACTGGCCGCAGTGTCACAAATCACCAGACTTCCAGGTACCAGCTGACCTAGGCTGCCTTCTGCCCCAGGCAAGATCCCGATTCCTATATCCCAGATGCTGACTGACACCTGGGCACTGGGGAACACTCATTTTGATCAACACAGAGGTCTGAGTGAGGGTCAGCGGGCCCGGTAGCTGAAGTCAAGGCCAGGTGGGCGGGGCTGAGGCTTCTCGGCCATCACCATGGAGACAGTCCCCCCACCGGAAGAGTGGGCGGACCTTATGATGGGCCTGGTGACAAGACTCAGCCAATGGCAGAGATCTGGCCCGCCAGGCAGATGACACAGGGCCCTCCACTGTGACCCATGACACCTAGTGGCCACAGGATTTGAGCACACCCTGGGAAAGCCTACGCAGGCACAAGGGAGCCCCTGGTGCGGACTGCTTCAGGCCATTGGCAGAGCAGGCCAGGTACCTCTTTCCCACTTTCCTGAGGATAGCAGTACGCAAGGCATCCCCACTCAGCATCTCTTGCCTCTCTCTGGATGTGTTCCTTCTCTGCAATCTCTTCCTTCTCCCCCTTGTCACTTGACACCTTGGAGTGCCTGACAGAGGGCCTAGAGATGAAAGAGCAAAGGGGGAAGGCCTCTGGCTCTCCTGCTTGCCCATGGGTAGAGAAGATCTGCTAGTCTATCTGGAAGGTCTAGAGAGTAGCCATTGACTGGGGACCTGCATCACGGGCTGATCCTGGCCAGGTCAAGCTTGCTGACATGTGGCAGCCTCTCCGGAGACTACTCATTCCGCTCATAACATTCTATGCAAATACCCGGCTGAGTGCCACGGGCAGAAAACATTGACACATACCTGCCAGAGGCCTATCCTGGGTCTGAAGAGTCCACCCTGGTCTCCAGCGACTCATCATCTCAGCACACACTTTGCCTGCACACATGGAATCCGCCTCTCTCCACGAATGCCTTCTCCTGCTAGGAAACACACGATGTCACTCAGCCAAAGGAGAGCACAGGCAAAGTCAACCGAAGCCCCCATCTTCAAGAGTTTGCCCTCTGCTGGGCCACAGCCTCCGCTGGCACAGTGCATGTGTGTCACTTCTCCGAGGATAAGGCCGAAATCCGGGCATCCAGGGCCCCAGCAGTCCAGGGTCTGCGCGTGGCCGCATATGGATCACCTCTTTGCCACGTACAGGAGGGAGGCCTGGGCCCTAGACTGGCTCTGCTAGAGCTCCACGACCTCAGCTATTTTCCCTCACCTTTGACCCGTGCCCTCGTGACTCTGTGATCCCTAGTGACACTTCTTCTCCGACCACTCTGAATCCGCCACCTGCGGATACTTGAGCATGAAGATGAACATCTGTCACTGCCTGCAGTGTCACAGGTCACTAGGTGTCTAGGCTCAGGCTGACGATGGCTGTCTTCTGCCCAGGCAAGGAGCCTAATCCTTCAAAGGCAATGAGGACATGTGGTCATTGGCCGACATTCTTTCTTTCATCCACACAGCGGTCTAGATGAGGGGAAAGAGGCCAGGTAGGCCAGCTGAAGGCTGAGTGCGGGGCCTAAGGCTTCTTTCCCAATCACCATGGAGACGGCCACCGGAAGGCTGGCCGGAACTTCTCACGGGGACGGGTCACAAACACTGAGCCAATAGGAGAGGTCCAGCCTAACCGGCCAGTTCCGCAGAGCCCTCCATTTCACCCACGGACACACAACGGCCCCTTCTGCTTTGGGCCACAAATTCGAGGCCACCCGGGGAATCACTTCACACTAGGCAGCCCCTCATGTGGACACGTTCGACACACTCGGCCAGCAGGCAGCTACCTCTTTTCCACTTACGCTACCATATCAGTAGGCAAGGCGCCCTTCCTCAGCATCTATGGCCCCTCTCTGGATGTGTTCATTCAGAGAAATCTCTTCCTTCTACCCCTGAGACACATCACAAGTATGAGGGGCCTGAGAGAGAGCCTAGACGTGAAACGGGGGAGGCTTCTGGCTGTACTGCTTCCCCGTGGGGAGAGAATAGCAGGTAGTCTCTCTGGAAGGTCTCAGCTTCTGTTGCTTGACATGGGCGATACAGTAGGGGCGGACCCTGGCCAGGTGGAGCTTGTGGGCAGACGCAACCTCTCCGGCGACGAATAATTCCGCTGCTGCTTTCTATGCTGAAGACCTCCCCCCGCCGGGTGGGATGGGTAGAGAACATTGACCCACACCTGCCAGGGGCCTTTCCTGGGACTGAAGATCCCAACATGGTCTCAACGTCGTCACCCTCTCAGCACACACCTTTCCTGCACACATAATGCTGCCTTTCTCCGTCAGGGCCTTATCCTACCAGGAAAAAAAGCAAGCCGCTCAAAAAGGCCGATGCCAGGGAAATCGAGGGAACACCGCCATTTTCCAAATGTTTGCTGTCTACATGTCCCCGCCTCCGGGGCAAGGCCGCGTATGCGGCCAGGCTCCGAAGGCAAGGCCGATACCTTGGCAGTCAGGGCCCCAGCAGTCCAGTGGTTTACGGACGTGGGGACACGGATGACCTGTTTGCCGCATACAGGAGGGATCCTTGGACCCTTCACTGCCTCGCCATTCAGCTCCACGACGTCCACTACTGGCCCTGGCCTTTGCTTTGGCTGGTGCCCCATTGAACGTGTGCTCCGCAGCCATCTTTCTCCACCCATCACTATCATTCTGCCACCAGGGGATATGTGAGTGTGGGAGTCACCATCTGTCACTGGCCGCAGTGTCACAAATCACCAGACTTCCAGGTACCAGCTGACCTAGGCTGCCTTCTGCCCCAGGCAAGATCCCGATTCCTATATCCCAGATGCTGACTGACACCTGGGCACTGGGGAACACTCATTTTGATCAACACAGAGGTCTGAGTGAGGGTCAGCGGGCCCGGTAGCTGAAGTCAAGGCCAGGTGGGCGGGGCTGAGGCTTCTCGGCCATCACCATGGAGACAGTCCCCCCACCGGAAGAGTGGGCGGACCTTATGATGGGCCTGGTGACAAGACTCAGCCAATGGCAGAGATCTGGCCCGCCAGGCAGATGACACAGGGCCCTCCACTGTGACCCATGACACCTAGTGGCCACAGGATTTGAGCACACCCTGGGAAAGCCTACGCAGGCACAAGGGAGCCCCTGGTGCGGACTGCTTCAGGCCATTGGCAGAGCAGGCCAGGTACCTCTTTCCCACTTTCCTGAGGATAGCAGTACGCAAGGCATCCCCACTCAGCATCTCTTGCCTCTCTCTGGATGTGTTCCTTCTCTGCAATCTCTTCCTTCTCCCCCTTGTCACTTGACACCTTGGAGTGCCTGACAGAGGGCCTAGAGATGAAAGAGCAAAGGGGGAAGGCCTCTGGCTCTCCTGCTTGCCCATGGGTAGAGAAGATCTGCTAGTCTATCTGGAAGGTCTAGAGAGTAGCCATTGACTGGGGACCTGCATCACGGGCTGATCCTGGCCAGGTCAAGCTTGCTGACATGTGGCAGCCTCTCCGGAGACTACTCATTCCGCTCATAACATTCTATGCAAATACCCGGCTGAGTGCCACGGGCAGAAAACATTGACACATACCTGCCAGAGGCCTATCCTGGGTCTGAAGAGTCCACCCTGGTCTCCAGCGACTCATCATCTCAGCACACACTTTGCCTGCACACATGGAATCCGCCTCTCTCCACGAATGCCTTCTCCTGCTAGGAAACACACGATGTCACTCAGCCAAAGGAGAGCACAGGCAAAGTCAACCGAAGCCCCCATCTTCAAGAGTTTGCCCTCTGCTGGGCCACAGCCTCCGCTGGCACAGTGCATGTGTGTCACTTCTCCGAGGATAAGGCCGAAATCCGGGCATCCAGGGCCCCAGCAGTCCAGGGTCTGCGCGTGGCCGCATATGGATCACCTCTTTGCCACGTACAGGAGGGAGGCCTGGGCCCTAGACTGGCTCTGCTAGAGCTCCACGACCTCAGCTATTTTCCCTCACCTTTGGCCCGTGCCCTCGTGACTGTGTGATCCCTAGTGACACTTCTTCTCCGACCACTCTGAATCCGCCACCTGCGGACACTTGAGCATGAAGATGAACATCTGTCACTGCCTGCAGTGTCACAGGTCACTAGGTGTCTAGGCTCAGGCTGACGATGGCTGTCTTCTGCCCAGGCAAGGAGCCTAATCCTTCAAAGGCAATGAGGACATGTGGTCATTGGCCGACATTCTTTCTTTCATCCACACAGCGGTCTAGATGAGGGGAAAGAGGCCAGGCAGGCCAGCTGAAGGCTGAGTGCGGGGCCTAAGGCTTCTTTCCCAATCACCATGGAGACGGCCACCGGAAGGCTGGCCGGAACTTCTCACGGGGACGGGTCACAAACACTGAGCCAATAGGAGAGGTCCAGCCTAACCGGCCAGTTCCGCAGAGCCCTCCATTTCACCCACGGACACACAACGGCCCCTTCTGCTTTGGGCCACAAATTCGAGGCCACCCGGGGAATCACTTCACACTAGGCAGCCCCTCATGTGGACACGTTCGACACACTCGGCCAGCAGGCAGCTACCTCTTTTCCACTTACGCTACCATATCAGTAGGCAAGGCGCCCTTCCTCAGCATCTATGGCCCCTCTCTGGATGTGTTCATTCAGAGAAATCTCTTCCTTCTACCCCTGAGACACATCACAAGTATGAGGGGCCTGAGAGAGAGCCTAGACGTGAAACGGGGGAGGCTTCTGGCTGTACTGCTTCCCCGTGGGGAGAGAATAGCAGGTAGTCTCTCTGGAAGGTCTCAGCTTCTGTTGCTTGACATGGGCGATACAGTAGGGGCGGACCCTGGCCAGGTGGAGCTTGTGGGCAGACGCAACCTCTCCGGCGACGAATAATTCCGCTGCTGCTTTCTATGCTGAAGACCTCCCCCCGCCGGGTGGGATGGGTAGAGAACATTGACCCACACCTGCCAGGGGCCTTTCCTGGGACTGAAGATCCCAACATGGTCTCAACGTCGTCACCCTCTCAGCACACACCTTTCCTGCACACATAATGCTGCCTTTCTCCGTCAGGGCCTTATCCTACCAGGAAAAAAAGCAAGCCGCTCAAAAAGGCCGATGCCAGGGAAATCGAGGGAACACCGCCATTTTCCAAATGTTTGCTGTCTACATGTCCCCGCCTCCGGGGCAAGGCCGCGTATGCGGCCAGGCTCCGAAGGCAAGGCCGATACCTTGGCAGTCAGGGCCCCAGCAGTCCAGTGGTTTACGGACGTGGGGACACGGATGACCTGTTTGCCGCATACAGGAGGGATCCTTGGGCCCTTCACCGCCTCGCCATTCAGCTCCACGACGTCCACTACTGGCCCTGGCCTTTGCTTTGGCTGGTGCCCCATTGAACGTGTGCTCCGCAGCCATCTTTCTCCACCCATCACTATCATTCTGCCACCAGGGGATATGTGAGTGTGGGAGTCACCATCTGTCACTGGCCGCAGTGTCACAAATCACCAGACTTCCAGGTACCAGCTGACCTAGGCTGCCTTCTGCCCCAGGCAAGATCCCGATTCCTATATCCCAAATGCTGACTGACACCTGGGCACTGGGGAACATTCATTTTGATCAACACAGAGGTCTGAGTGAGGGTCAGCGGGCCCGGTAGCTGAAGTCAAGGCCAGGTGGGCGGGGCTGAGGCTTCTCGGCCATCACCATGGAGACAGTCCCCCCACCGGAAGAGTGGGCGGACCTTATGATGGGCCTGGTGACAAGACTCAGCCAATGGCAGAGATCTGGCCCGCCAGGCAGATGACACAGGGCCCTCCACTGTGACCCATGACACCTAGTGGCCACAGGATTTGAGCACACCCTGGGAAAGCCTACGCAGGCACAAGGGAGCCCCTGGTGCGGACTGCTTCAGGCCATTGGCAGAGCAGGCCAGGTACCTCTTTCCCACTTTCCTGAGGATAGCAGTACGCAAGGCATCCCCACTCAGCATCTCTTGCCTCTCTCTGGATGTGTTCCTTCTCTGCAATCTCTTCCTTCTCCCCCTTGTCACTTGACACCTTGGAGTGCCTGACAGAGGGCCTAGAGATGAAAGAGCAAAGGGGGAAGGCCTCTGGCTCTCCTGCTTGCCCATGGGTAGAGAAGATCTGCTAGTCTATCTGGAAGGTCTAGAGAGTAGCCATTGACTGGGGACCTGCATCACGGGCTGATCCTGGCCAGGTCAAGCTTGCTGACATGTGGCAGCCTCTCCGGAGACTACTCATTCCGCTCATAACATTCTATGCAAATACCCGGCTGAGTGCCACGGGCAGAAAACATTGACACATACCTGCCAGAGGCCTATCCTGGGTCTGAAGAGTCCACCCTGGTCTCCAGCGACTCATCATCTCAGCACACACTTTGCCTGCACACATGGAATCCGCCTCTCTCCACGAATGCCTTCTCCTGCTAGGAAACACACGATGTCACTCAGCCAAAGGAGAGCACAGGCAAAGTCAACCGAAGCCCCCATCTTCAAGAGTTTGCCCTCTGCTGGGCCACAGCCTCCGCTGGCACAGTGCATGTGTGTCACTTCTCCGAGGATAAGGCCGAAATCCGGGCATCCAGGGCCCCAGCAGTCCAGGGTCTGCGCGTGGCCGCATATGGATCACCTCTTTGCCACGTACAGGAGGGAGGCCTGGGCCCTAGACTGGCTCTGCTAGAGCTCCACGACCTCAGCTATTTTCCCTCACCTTTGGCCCGTGCCCTCGTGACTCTGTGATCCCTAGTGACACTTCTTCTCCGACCACTCTGAATCCGCCACCTGCGGATACTTGAGCATGAAGATGAACATCTGTCACTGCCTGCAGTGTCACAGGTCACTAGGTGTCTAGGCTCAGGCTGACGATGGCTGTCTTCTGCCCAGGCAAGGAGCCTAATCCTTCAAAGGCAATGAGGACATGTGGTCATTGGCCGACATTCTTTCTTTCATCCACACAGCGGTCTAGATGAGGGGAAAGAGGCCAGGCAGGCCAGCTGAAGGCTGAGTGCGGGGCCTAAGGCTTCTTTCCCAATCACCATGGAGACGGCCACCGGAAGGCTGGCCGGAACTTCTCACGGGGACGGGTCACAAACACTGAGCCAATAGGAGAGGTCCAGCCTAACCGGCCAGTTCCGCAGAGCCCTCCATTTCACCCACGGACACACAACGGCCCCTTCTGCTTTGGGCCACAAATTCGAGGCCACCCGGGGAATCACTTCACACTAGGCAGCCCCTCATGTGGACACGTTCGACACACTCGGCCAGCAGGCAGCTACCTCTTTTCCACTTACGCTACCATATCAGTAGGCAAGGCGCCCTTCCTCAGCATCTATGGCCCCTCTCTGGATGTGTTCATTCAGAGAAATCTCTTCCTTCTACCCCTGAGACACATCACAAGTATGAGGGGCCTGAGAGAGAGCCTAGACGTGAAACGGGGGAGGCTTCTGGCTGTACTGCTTCCCCGTGGGGAGAGAATAGCAGGTAGTCTCTCTGGAAGGTCTCAGCTTCTGTTGCTTGACATGGGCGATACAGTAGGGGCGGACCCTGGCCAGGTGGAGCTTGTGGGCAGACGCAACCTCTCCGGCGACGAATAATTCCGCTGCTGCTTTCTATGCTGAAGACCTCCCCCCGCCGGGTGGGATGGGTAGAGAACATTGACCCACACCTGCCAGGGGCCTTTCCTGGGACTGAAGATCCCAACATGGTCTCAACGTCGTCACCCTCTCAGCACACACCTTTCCTGCACACATAATGCTGCCTTTCTCCGTCAGGGCCTTATCCTACCAGGAAAAAAAGCAAGCCGCTCAAAAAGGCCGATGCCAGGGAAATCGAGGGAACACCGCCATTTTCCAAATGTTTGCTGTCTACATGTCCCCGCCTCCGGGGCAAGGCCGCGTATGCGGCCAGGCTCCGAAGGCAAGGCCGATACCTTGGCAGTCAGGGCCCCAGCAGTCCAGTGGTTTACGGACGTGGGGACACGGATGACCTGTTTGCCGCATACAGGAGGGATCCTTGGGCCCTTCACCGCCTCGCCATTCAGCTCCACGACGTCCACTACTGGCCCTGGCCTTTGCTTTGGCTGGTGCCCCATTGAACGTGTGCTCCGCAGCCATCTTTCTCCACCCATCACTATCATTCTGCCACCAGGGGATATGTGAGTGTGGGAGTCACCATCTGTCACTGGCCGCAGTGTCACAAATCACCAGACTTCCAGGTACCAGCTGACCTAGGCTGCCTTCTGCCCCAGGCAAGATCCCGATTCCTATATCCCAAATGCTGACTGACACCTGGGCACTGGGGAACATTCATTTTGATCAACACAGAGGTCTGAGTGAGGGTCAGCGGGCCCGGTAGCTGAAGTCAAGGCCAGGTGGGCGGGGCTGAGGCTTCTCGGCCATCACCATGGAGACAGTCCCCCCACCGGAAGAGTGGGCGGACCTTATGATGGGCCTGGTGACAAGACTCAGCCAATGGCAGAGATCTGGCCCGCCAGGCAGATGACACAGGGCCCTCCACTGTGACCCATGACACCTAGTGGCCACAGGATTTGAGCACACCCTGGGAAAGCCTACGCAGGCACAAGGGAGCCCCTGGTGCGGACTGCTTCAGGCCATTGGCAGAGCAGGCCAGGTACCTCTTTCCCACTTTCCTGAGGATAGCAGTACGCAAGGCATCCCCACTCAGCATCTCTTGCCTCTCTCTGGATGTGTTCCTTCTCTGCAATCTCTTCCTTCTCCCCCTTGTCACTTGACACCTTGGAGTGCCTGACAGAGGGCCTAGAGATGAAAGAGCAAAGGGGGAAGGCCTCTGGCTCTCCTGCTTGCCCATGGGTAGAGAAGATCTGCTAGTCTATCTGGAAGGTCTAGAGAGTAGCCATTGACTGGGGACCTGCATCACGGGCTGATCCTGGCCAGGTCAAGCTTGCTGACATGTGGCAGCCTCTCCGGAGACTACTCATTCCGCTCATAACATTCTATGCAAATACCCGGCTGAGTGCCACGGGCAGAAAACATTGACACATACCTGCCAGAGGCCTATCCTGGGTCTGAAGAGTCCACCCTGGTCTCCAGCGACTCATCATCTCAGCACACACTTTGCCTGCACACATGGAATCCGCCTCTCTCCACGAATGCCTTCTCCTGCTAGGAAACACACGATGTCACTCAGCCAAAGGAGAGCACAGGCAAAGTCAACCGAAGCCCCCATCTTCAAGAGTTTGCCCTCTGCTGGGCCACAGCCTCCGCTGGCACAGTGCATGTGTGTCACTTCTCCGAGGATAAGGCCGAAATCCGGGCATCCAGGGCCCCAGCAGTCCAGGGTCTGCGCGTGGCCGCATATGGATCACCTCTTTGCCACGTACAGGAGGGAGGCCTGGGCCCTAGACTGGCTCTGCTAGAGCTCCACGACCTCAGCTATTTTCCCTCACCTTTGGCCCGTGCCCTCGTGACTCTGTGATCCCTAGTGACACTTCTTCTCCGACCACTCTGAATCCGCCACCTGCGGACACTTGAGCATGAAGATGAACATCTGTCACTGCCTGCAGTGTCACAGGTCACTAGGTGTCTAGGCTCAGGCTGACGATGGCTGTCTTCTGCCCAGGCAAGGAGCCTAATCCTTCAAAGGCAATGAGGACATGTGGTCATTGGCCGACATTCTTTCTTTCATCCACACAGCGGTCTAGATGAGGGGAAAGAGGCCAGGTAGGCCAGCTGAAGGCTGAGTGCGGGGCCTAAGGCTTCTTTCCCAATCACCATGGAGACGGCCACCGGAAGGCTGGCCGGAACTTCTCACGGGGACGGGTCACAAACACTGAGCCAATAGGAGAGGTCCAGCCTAACCGGCCAGTTCCGCAGAGCCCTCCATTTCACCCACGGACACACAACGGCCCCTTCTGCTTTGGGCCACAAATTCGAGGCCACCCGGGGAATCACTTCACACTAGGCAGCCCCTCATGTGGACACGTTCGACACACTCGGCCAGCAGGCAGCTACCTCTTTTCCACTTACGCTACCATATCAGTAGGCAAGGCGCCCTTCCTCAGCATCTATGGCCCCTCTCTGGATGTGTTCATTCAGAGAAATCTCTTCCTTCTACCCCTGAGACACATCACAAGTATGAGGGGCCTGAGAGAGAGCCTAGACGTGAAACGGGGGAGGCTTCTGGCTGTACTGCTTCCCCGTGGGGAGAGAATAGCAGGTAGTCTCTCTGGAAGGTCTCAGCTTCTGTTGCTTGACATGGGCGATACAGTAGGGGCGGACCCTGGCCAGGTGGAGCTTGTGGGCAGACGCAACCTCTCCGGCGACGAATAATTCCGCTGCTGCTTTCTATGCTGAAGACCTCCCCCCGCCGGGTGGGATGGGTAGAGAACATTGACCCACACCTGCCAGGGGCCTTTCCTGGGACTGAAGATCCCAACATGGTCTCAACGTCGTCACCCTCTCAGCACACACCTTTCCTGCACACATAATGCTGCCTTTCTCCGTCAGGGCCTTATCCTACCAGGAAAAAAAGCAAGCCGCTCAAAAAGGCCGATGCCAGGGAAATCGAGGGAACACCGCCATTTTCCAAATGTTTGCTGTCTACATGTCCCCGCCTCCGGGGCAAGGCCGCGTATGCGGCCAGGCTCCGAAGGCAAGGCCGATACCTTGGCAGTCAGGGCCCCAGCAGTCCAGTGGTTTACGGACGTGGGGACACGGATGACCTGTTTGCCGCATACAGGAGGGATCCTTGGGCCCTTCACTGCCTCGCCATTCAGCTCCACGATGTCCACTACTGGCCCTGGCCTTTGCTTTGGCTGGTGCCCCATTGAACGTGTGCTCCGCAGCCATCTTTCTCCACCCATCACTATCATTCTGCCACCAGGGGATATGTGAGTGTGGGAGTCACCATCTGTCACTGGCCGCAGTGTCACAAATCACCAGACTTCCAGGTACCAGCTGACCTAGGCTGCCTTCTGCCCCAGGCAAGATCCCGATTCCTATATCCCAGATGCTGACTGACACCTGGGCACTGGGGAACACTCATTTTGATCAACACAGAGGTCTGAGTGAGGGTCAGCGGGCCCGGTAGCTGAAGTCAAGGCCAGGTGGGCGGGGCTGAGGCTTCTCGGCCATCACCATGGAGACAGTCCCCCCACCGGAAGAGTGGGCGGACCTTATGATGGGCCTGGTGACAAGACTCAGCCAATGGCAGAGATCTGGCCCGCCAGGCAGATGACACAGGGCCCTCCACTGTGACCCATGACACCTAGTGGCCACAGGATTTGAGCACACCCTGGGAAAGCCTACGCAGGCACAAGGGAGCCCCTGGTGCGGACTGCTTCAGGCCATTGGCAGAGCAGGCCAGGTACCTCTTTCCCACTTTCCTGAGGATAGCAGTACGCAAGGCATCCCCACTCAGCATCTCTTGCCTCTCTCTGGATGTGTTCCTTCTCTGCAATCTCTTCCTTCTCCCCCTTGTCACTTGACACCTTGGAGTGCCTGACAGAGGGCCTAGAGATGAAAGAGCAAAGGGGGAAGGCCTCTGGCTCTCCTGCTTGCCCATGGGTAGAGAAGATCTGCTAGTCTATCTGGAAGGTCTAGAGAGTAGCCATTGACTGGGGACCTGCATCACGGGCTGATCCTGGCCAGGTCAAGCTTGCTGACATGTGGCAGCCTCTCCGGAGACTACTCATTCCGCTCATAACATTCTATGCAAATACCCGGCTGAGTGCCACGGGCAGAAAACATTGACACATACCTGCCAGAGGCCTATCCTGGGTCTGAAGAGTCCACCCTGGTCTCCAGCGACTCATCATCTCAGCACACACTTTGCCTGCACACATGGAATCCGCCTCTCTCCACGAATGCCTTCTCCTGCTAGGAAACACACGATGTCACTCAGCCAAAGGAGAGCACAGGCAAAGTCAACCGAAGCCCCCATCTTCAAGAGTTTGCCCTCTGCTGGGCCACAGCCTCCGCTGGCACAGTGCATGTGTGTCACTTCTCCGAGGATAAGGCCGAAATCCGGGCATCCAGGGCCCCAGCAGTCCAGGGTCTGCGCGTGGCCGCATATGGATCACCTCTTTGCCACGTACAGGAGGGAGGCCTGGGCCCTAGACTGGCTCTGCTAGAGCTCCACGACCTCAGCTATTTTCCCTCACCTTTGGCCCGTGCCCTCGTGACTGTGTGATCCCTAGTGACACTTCTTCTCCGACCACTCTGAATCCGCCACCTGCGGATACTTGAGCATGAAGATGAACATCTGTCACTGCCTGCAGTGTCACAGGTCACTAGGTGTCTAGGCTCAGGCTGACGATGGCTGTCTTCTGCCCAGGCAAGGAGCCTAATCCTTCAAAGGCAATGAGGACATGTGGTCATTGGCCGACATTCTTTCTTTCATCCACACAGCGGTCTAGATGAGGGGAAAGAGGCCAGGTAGGCCAGCTGAAGGCTGAGTGCGGGGCCTAAGGCTTCTTTCCCAATCACCATGGAGACGGCCACCGGAAGGCTGGCCGGAACTTCTCACGGGGACGGGTCACAAACACTGAGCCAATAGGAGAGGTCCAGCCTAACCGGCCAGTTCCGCAGAGCCCTCCATTTCACCCACGGACACACAACGGCCCCTTCTGCTTTGGGCCACAAATTCGAGGCCACCCGGGGAATCACTTCACACTAGGCAGCCCCTCATGTGGACACGTTCGACACACTCGGCCAGCAGGCAGCTACCTCTTTTCCACTTACGCTACCATATCAGTAGGCAAGGCGCCCTTCCTCAGCATCTATGGCCCCTCTCTGGATGTGTTCATTCAGAGAAATCTCTTCCTTCTACCCCTGAGACACATCACAAGTATGAGGGGCCTGAGAGAGAGCCTAGACGTGAAACGGGGGAGGCTTCTGGCTGTACTGCTTCCCCGTGGGGAGAGAATAGCAGGTAGTCTCTCTGGAAGGTCTCAGCTTCTGTTGCTTGACATGGGCGATACAGTAGGGGCGGACCCTGGCCAGGTGGAGCTTGTGGGCAGACGCAACCTCTCCGGCGACGAATAATTCCGCTGCTGCTTTCTATGCTGAAGACCTCCCCCCGCCGGGTGGGATGGGTAGAGAACATTGACCCACACCTGCCAGGGGCCTTTCCTGGGACTGAAGATCCCAACATGGTCTCAACGTCGTCACCCTCTCAGCACACACCTTTCCTGCACACATAATGCTGCCTTTCTCCGTCAGGGCCTTATCCTACCAGGAAAAAAAGCAAGCCGCTCAAAAAGGCCGATGCCAGGGAAATCGAGGGAACACCGCCATTTTCCAAATGTTTGCTGTCTACATGTCCCCGCCTCCGGGGCAAGGCCGCGTATGCGGCCAGGCTCCGAAGGCAAGGCCGATACCTTGGCAGTCAGGGCCCCAGCAGTCCAGTGGTTTACGGACGTGGGGACACGGATGACCTGTTTGCCGCATACAGGAGGGATCCTTGGGCCCTTCACCGCCTCGCCATTCAGCTCCACGACGTCCACTACTGGCCCTGGCCTTTGCTTTGGCTGGTGCCCCATTGAACGTGTGCTCTGCAGCCATCTTTCTCCACCCATCACTATCATTCTGCCACCAGGCGATATGTGAGTGTGGGAGTCACCATCTGTCACTGGCCGCAGTGTCACAAATCACCAGACTTCCAGGTACCAGCTGACCTAGGCTGCCTTCTGCCCCAGGCAAGATCCCGATTCCTATATCCCAGATGCTGACTGACACCTGGGCACTGGGGAACATTCATTTTGATCAACACAGAGGTCTGAGTGAGGGTCAGCGGGCCCGGTAGCTGAAGTCAAGGCCAGGTGGGCGGGGCTGAGGCTTCTCGGCCATCACCATGGAGACAGTCCCCCCACCGGAAGAGTGGGCGGACCTTATGATGGGCCTGGTGACAAGACTCAGCCAATGGCAGAGATCTGGCCCGCCAGGCAGATGACACAGGGCCCTCCACTGTGACCCATGACACCTAGTGGCCACAGGATTTGAGCACACCCTGGGAAAGCCTACGCAGGCACAAGGGAGCCCCTGGTGCGGACTGCTTCAGGCCATTGGCAGAGCAGGCCAGGTACCTCTTTCCCACTTTCCTGAGGATAGCAGTACGCAAGGCATCCCCACTCAGCATCTCTTGCCTCTCTCTGGATGTGTTCCTTCTCTGCAATCTCTTCCTTCTCCCCCTTGTCACTTGACACCTTGGAGTGCCTGACAGAGGGCCTAGAGATGAAAGAGCAAAGGGGGAAGGCCTCTGGCTCTCCTGCTTGCCCATGGGTAGAGAAGATCTGCTAGTCTATCTGGAAGGTCTAGAGAGTAGCCATTGACTGGGGACCTGCATCACGGGCTGATCCTGGCCAGGTCAAGCTTGCTGACATGTGGCAGCCTCTCCGGAGACTACTCATTCCGCTCATAACATTCTATGCAAATACCCGGCTGAGTGCCACGGGCAGAAAACATTGACACATACCTGCCAGAGGCCTATCCTGGGTCTGAAGAGTCCACCCTGGTCTCCAGCGACTCATCATCTCAGCACACACTTTGCCTGCACACATGGAATCCGCCTCTCTCCACGAATGCCTTCTCCGGCTAGGAAACACACGATGTCACTCAGCCAAAGGAGAGCACAGGCAAAGTCAACCGAAGCCCCCATCTTCAAGAGTTTGCCCTCTGCTGGGCCACAGCCTCCGCTGGCACAGTGCATGTGTGTCACTTCTCCGAGGATAAGGCCGAAATCCGGGCATCCAGGGCCCCAGCAGTCCAGGGTCTGCGCGTGGCCGCATATGGATCACCTCTTTGCCACGTACAGGAGGGAGGCCTGGGCCCTAGACTGGCTCTGCTAGAGCTCCACGACCTCAGCTATTTTCCCTCACCTTTGGCCCGTGCCCTCGTGACTGTGTGATCCCTAGTGACACTTCTTCTCCGACCACTCTGAATCCGCCACCTGCGGATACTTGAGCATGAAGATGAACATCTGTCACTGCCTGCAGTGTCACAGGTCACTAGGTGTCTAGGCTCAGGCTGACGATGGCTGTCTTCTGCCCAGGCAAGGAGCCTAATCCTTCAAAGGCAATGAGGACATGTGGTCATTGGCCGACATTCTTTCTTTCATCCACACAGCGGTCTAGATGAGGGGAAAGAGGCCAGGTAGGCCAGCTGAAGGCTGAGTGCGGGGCCTAAGGCTTCTTTCCCAATCACCATGGAGACGGCCACCGGAAGGCTGGCCGGAACTTCTCACGGGGACGGGTCACAAACACTGAGCCAATAGGAGAGGTCCAGCCTAACCGGCCAGTTCCGCAGAGCCCTCCATTTCACCCACGGACACACAACGGCCCCTTCTGCTTTGGGCCACAAATTCGAGGCCACCCGGGGAATCACTTCACACTAGGCAGCCCCTCATGTGGACACGTTCGACACACTCGGCCAGCAGGCAGCTACCTCTTTTCCACTTACGCTACCATATCAGTAGGCAAGGCGCCCTTCCTCAGCATCTATGGCCCCTCTCTGGATGTGTTCATTCAGAGAAATCTCTTCCTTCTACCCCTGAGACACATCACAAGTATGAGGGGCCTGAGAGAGAGCCTAGACGTGAAACGGGGGAGGCTTCTGGCTGTACTGCTTCCCCGTGGGGAGAGAATAGCAGGTAGTCTCTCTGGAAGGTCTCAGCTTCTGTTGCTTGACATGGGCGATACAGTAGGGGCGGACCCTGGCCAGGTGGAGCTTGTGGGCAGACGCAACCTCTCCGGCGACGAATAATTCCGCTGCTGCTTTCTATGCTGAAGACCTCCCCCCGCCGGGTGGGATGGGTAGAGAACATTGACCCACACCTGCCAGGGGCCTTTCCTGGGACTGAAGATCCCAACATGGTCTCAACGTCGTCACCCTCTCAGCACACACCTTTCCTGCACACATAATGCTGCCTTTCTCCGTCAGGGCCTTATCCTACCAGGAAAAAAAGCAAGCCGCTCAAAAAGGCCGATGCCAGGGAAATCGAGGGAACACCGCCATTTTCCAAATGTTTGCTGTCTACATGTCCCCGCCTCCGGGGCAAGGCCGCGTATGCGGCCAGGCTCCGAAGGCAAGGCCGATACCTTGGCAGTCAGGGCCCCAGCAGTCCAGTGGTTTACGGACGTGGGGACACGGATGACCTGTTTGCCGCATACAGGAGGGATCCTTGGGCCCTTCACCGCCTCGCCATTCAGCTCCACGACGTCCACTACTGGCCCTGGCCTTTGCTTTGGCTGGTGCCCCATTGAACGTGTGCTCCGCAGCCATCTTTCTCCACCCATCACTATCATTCTGCCACCAGGGGATATGTGAGTGTGGGAGTCACCATCTGTCACTGGCCGCAGTGTCACAAATCACCAGACTTCCAGGTACCAGCTGACCTAGGCTGCCTTCTGCCCCAGGCAAGATCCCGATTCCTATATCCCAGATGCTGACTGACACCTGGGCACTGGGGAACATTCATTTTGATCAACACAGAGGTCTGAGTGAGGGTCAGCGGGCCCGGTAGCTGAAGTCAAGGCCAGGTGGGCGGGGCTGAGGCTTCTCGGCCATCACCATGGAGACAGTCCCCCCACCGGAAGAGTGGGCGGACCTTATGATGGGCCTGGTGACAAGACTCAGCCAATGGCAGAGATCTGGCCCGCCAGGCAGATGACACAGGGCCCTCCACTGTGACCCATGACACCTAGTGGCCACAGGATTTGAGCACACCCTGGGAAAGCCTACGCAGGCACAAGGGAGCCCCTGGTGCGGACTGCTTCAGGCCATTGGCAGAGCAGGCCAGGTACCTCTTTCCCACTTTCCTGAGGATAGCAGTACGCAAGGCATCCCCACTCAGCATCTCTTGCCTCTCTCTGGATGTGTTCCTTCTCTGAAATCTCTTCCTTCTCCCCCTTGTCACTTGACACCTTGGAGTGCCTGACAGAGGGCCTAGAGATGAAAGAGCAAAGGGGGAAGGCCTCTGGCTCTCCTGCTTGCCCATGGGTAGAGAAGATCTGCTAGTCTATCTGGAAGGTCTAGAGAGTAGCCATTGACTGGGGACCTGCATCACGGGCTGATCCTGGCCAGGTCAAGCTTGCTGACATGTGGCAGCCTCTCCGGAGACTACTCATTCCGCTCATAACATTCTATGCAAATACCCGGCTGAGTGCCACGGGCAGAAAACATTGACACATACCTGCCAGAGGCCTATCCTGGGTCTGAAGAGTCCACCCTGGTCTCCAGCGACTCATCATCTCAGCACACACTTTGCCTGCACACATGGAATCCGCCTCTCTCCACGAATGCCTTCTCCTGCTAGGAAACACACGATGTCACTCAGCCAAAGGAGAGCACAGGCAAAGTCAACCGAAGCCCCCATCTTCAAGAGTTTGCCCTCTGCTGGGCCACAGCCTCCGCTGGCACAGTGCATGTGTGTCACTTCTCCGAGGATAAGGCCGAAATCCGGGCATCCAGGGCCCCAGCAGTCCAGGGTCTGCGCGTGGCCGCATATGGATCACCTCTTTGCCACGTACAGGAGGGAGGCCTGGGCCCTAGACTGGCTCTGCTAGAGCTCCACGACCTCAGCTATTTTCCCTCACCTTTGGCCCATGCCCTCGTGACTGTGTGATCCCTAGTGACACTTCTTCTCCGACCACTCTGAATCCGCCACCTGCGGATACTTGAGCATGAAGATGAACATCTGTCACTGCCTGCAGTGTCACAGGTCACTAGGTGTCTAGGCTCAGGCTGACGATGGCTGTCTTCTGCCCAGGCAAGGAGCCTAATCCTTCAAAGGCAATGAGGACATGTGGTCATTGGCCGACATTCTTTCTTTCATCCACACAGCGGTCTAGATGAGGGGAAAGAGGCCAGGTAGGCCAGCTGAAGGCTGAGTGCGGGGCCTAAGGCTTCTTTCCCAATCACCATGGAGACGGCCACCGGAAGGCTGGCCGGAACTTCTCACGGGGACGGGTCACAAACACTGAGCCAATAGGAGAGGTCCAGCCTAACCGGCCAGTTCCGCAGAGCCCTCCATTTCACCCACGGACACACAACGGCCCCTTCTGCTTTGGGCCACAAATTCGAGGCCACCCGGGGAATCACTTCACACTAGGCAGCCCCTCATGTGGACACGTTCGACACACTCGGCCAGCAGGCAGCTACCTCTTTTCCACTTACGCTACCATATCAGTAGGCAAGGCGCCCTTCCTCAGCATCTATGGCCCCTCTCTGGATGTGTTCATTCAGAGAAATCTCTTCCTTCTACCCCTGAGACACATCACAAGTATGAGGGGCCTGAGAGAGAGCCTAGACGTGAAACGGGGGAGGCTTCTGGCTGTACTGCTTCCCCGTGGGGAGAGAATAGCAGGTAGTCTCTCTGGAAGGTCTCAGCTTCTGTTGCTTGACATGGGCGATACAGTAGGGGCGGACCCTGGCCAGGTGGAGCTTGTGGGCAGACGCAACCTCTCCGGCGACGAATAATTCCGCTGCTGCTTTCTATGCTGAAGACCTCCCCCCGCCGGGTGGGATGGGTAGAGAACATTGACCCACACCTGCCAGGGGCCTTTCCTGGGACTGAAGATCCCAACATGGTCTCAACGTCGTCACCCTCTCAGCACACACCTTTCCTGCACACATAATGCTGCCTTTCTCCGTCAGGGCCTTATCCTACCAGGAAAAAAAGCAAGCCGCTCAAAAAGGCCGATGCCAGGGAAATCGAGGGAACACCGCCATTTTCCAAATGTTTGCTGTCTACATGTCCCCGCCTCCGGGGCAAGGCCGCGTATGCGGCCAGGCTCCGAAGGCAAGGCCGATACCTTGGCAGTCAGGGCCCCAGCAGTCCAGTGGTTTACGGACGTGGGGACACGGATGACCTGTTTGCCGCATACAGGAGGGATCCTTGGGCCCTTCACCGCCTCGCCATTCAGCTCCACGACGTCCACTACTGGCCCTGGCCTTTGCTTTGGCTGGTGCCCCATTGAACGTGTGCTCTGCAGCCATCTTTCTCCACCCATCACTATCATTCTGCCACCAGGGGATATGTGAGTGTGGGAGTCACCATCTGTCACTGGCCGCAGTGTCACAAATCACCAGACTTCCAGGTACCAGCTGACCTAGGCTGCCTTCTGCCCCAGGCAAGATCCCGATTCCTATATCCCAGATGCTGACTGACACCTGGGCACTGGGGAACATTCATTTTGATCAACACAGAGGTCTGAGTGAGGGTCAGCGGGCCCGGTAGCTGAAGTCAAGGCCAGGTGGGCGGGGCTGAGGCTTCTCGGCCATCACCATGGAGACAGTCCCCCCACCGGAAGAGTGGGCGGACCTTATGATGGGCCTGGTGACAAGACTCAGCCAATGGCAGAGATCTGGCCCGCCAGGCAGATGACACAGGGCCCTCCACTGTGACCCATGACACCTAGTGGCCACAGGATTTGAGCACACCCTGGGAAAGCCTACGCAGGCACAAGGGAGCCCCTGGTGCGGACTGCTTCAGGCCATTGGCAGAGCAGGCCAGGTACCTCTTTCCCACTTTCCTGAGGATAGCAGTACGCAAGGCATCCCCACTCAGCATCTCTTGCCTCTCTCTGGATGTGTTCCTTCTCTGCAATCTCTTCCTTCTCCCCCTTGTCACTTGACACCTTGGAGTGCCTGACAGAGGGCCTAGAGATGAAAGAGCAAAGGGGGAAGGCCTCTGGCTCTCCTGCTTGCCCATGGGTAGAGAAGATCTGCTAGTCTATCTGGAAGGTCTAGAGAGTAGCCATTGACTGGGGACCTGCATCACGGGCTGATCCTGGCCAGGTCAAGCTTGCTGACATGTGGCAGCCTCTCCGGAGACTACTCATTCCGCTCATAACATTCTATGCAAATACCCGGCTGAGTGCCACGGGCAGAAAACATTGACACATACCTGCCAGAGGCCTATCCTGGGTCTGAAGAGTCCACCCTGGTCTCCAGCGACTCATCATCTCAGCACACACTTTGCCTGCACACATGGAATCCGCCTCTCTCCACGAATGCCTTCTCCTGCTAGGAAACACACGATGTCACTCAGCCAAAGGAGAGCACAGGCAAAGTCAACCGAAGCCCCCATCTTCAAGAGTTTGCCCTCTGCTGGGCCACAGCCTCCGCTGGCACAGTGCATGTGTGTCACTTCTCCGAGGATAAGGCCGAAATCCGGGCATCCAGGGCCCCAGCAGTCCAGGGTCTGCGCGTGGCCGCATATGGATCACCTCTTTGCCACGTACAGGAGGGAGGCCTGGGCCCTAGACTGGCTCTGCTAGAGCTCCACGACCTCAGCTATTTTCCCTGACCTTTGGCCCGTGCCCTCGTGACTGTGTGATCCCTAGTGACACTTCTTCTCCGACCACTCTGAATCCGCCACCTGCGGATACTTGAGCATGAAGATGAACATCTGTCACTGCCTGCAGTGTCACAGGTCACTAGGTGTCTAGGCTCAGGCTGACGATGGCTGTCTTCTGCCCAGGCAAGGAGCCTAATCCTTCAAAGGCAATGAGGACATGTGGTCATTGGCCGACATTCTTTCTTTCATCCACACAGCGGTCTAGATGAGGGGAAAGAGGCCAGGTAGGCCAGCTGAAGGCTGAGTGCGGGGCCTAAGGCTTCTTTCCCAATCACCATGGAGACGGCCACCGGAAGGCTGGCCGGAACTTCTCACGGGGACGGGTCACAAACACTGAGCCAATAGGAGAGGTCCAGCCTAACCGGCCAGTTCCGCAGAGCCCTCCATTTCACCCACGGACACACAACGGCCCCTTCTGCTTTGGGCCACAAATTCGAGGCCACCCGGGGAATCACTTCACACTAGGCAGCCCCTCATGTGGACACGTTCGACACACTCGGCCAGCAGGCAGCTACCTCTTTTCCACTTACGCTACCATATCAGTAGGCAAGGCGCCCTTCCTCAGCATCTATGGCCCCTCTCTGGATGTGTTCATTCAGAGAAATCTCTTCCTTCTACCCCTGAGACACATCACAAGTATGAGGGGCCTGAGAGAGAGCCTAGACGTGAAACGGGGGAGGCTTCTGGCTGTACTGCTTCCCCGTGGGGAGAGAATAGCAGGTAGTCTCTCTGGAAGGTCTCAGCTTCTGTTGCTTGACATGGGCGATACAGTAGGGGCGGACCCTGGCCAGGTGGAGCTTGTGGGCAGACGCAACCTCTCCGGCGACGAATAATTCCGCTGCTGCTTTCTATGCTGAAGACCTCCCCCCGCCGGGTGGGATGGGTAGAGAACATTGACCCACACCTGCCAGGGGCCTTTCCTGGGACTGAAGATCCCAACATGGTCTCAACGTCGTCACCCTCTCAGCACACACCTTTCCTGCACACATAATGCTGCCTTTCTCCGTCAGGGCCTTATCCTACCAGGAAAAAAAGCAAGCCGCTCAAAAAGGCCGATGCCAGGGAAATCGAGGGAACACCGCCATTTTCCAAATGTTTGCTGTCTACATGTCCCCGCCTCCGGGGCAAGGCCGCGTATGCGGCCAGGCTCCGAAGGCAAGGCCGATACCTTGGCAGTCAGGGCCCCAGCAGTCCAGTGGTTTACGGACGTGGGGACACGGATGACCTGTTTGCCGCATACAGGAGGGATCCTTGGGCCCTTCACCGCCTCGCCATTCAGCTCCACGACGTCCACTACTGGCCCTGGCCTTTGCTTTGGCTGGTGCCCCATTGAACGTGTGCTCCGCAGCCATCTTTCTCCACCCATCACTATCATTCTGCCACCAGGGGATATGTGAGTGTGGGAGTCACCATCTGTCACTGGCCGCAGTGTCACAAATCACCAGACTTCCAGGTACCAGCTGACCTAGGCTGCCTTCTGCCCCAGGCAAGATCCCGATTCCTATATCCCAGATGCTGACTGACACCTGGGCACTGGGGAACACTCATTTTGATCAACACAGAGGTCTGAGTGAGGGTCAGCGGGCCCGGTAGCTGAAGTCAAGGCCAGGTGGGCGGGGCTGAGGCTTCTCGGCCATCACCATGGAGACAGTCCCCCCACCGGAAGAGTGGGCGGACCTTATGATGGGCCTGGTGACAAGACTCAGCCAATGGCAGAGATCTGGCCCGCCAGGCAGATGACACAGGGCCCTCCACTGTGACCCATGACACCTAGTGGCCACAGGATTTGAGCACACCCTGGGAAAGCCTACGCAGGCACAAGGGAGCCCCTGGTGCGGACTGCTTCAGGCCATTGGCAGAGCAGGCCAGGTACCTCTTTCCCACTTTCCTGAGGATAGCAGTACGCAAGGCATCCCCACTCAGCATCTCTTGCCTCTCTCTGGATGTGTTCCTTCTCTGCAATCTCTTCCTTCTCCCCCTTGTCACTTGACACCTTGGAGTGCCTGACAGAGGGCCTAGAGATGAAAGAGCAAAGGGGGAAGGCCTCTGGCTCTCCTGCTTGCCCATGGGTAGAGAAGATCTGCTAGTCTATCTGGAAGGTCTAGAGAGTAGCCATTGACTGGGGACCTGCATCACGGGCTGATCCTGGCCAGGTCAAGCTTGCTGACATGTGGCAGCCTCTCCGGAGACTACTCATTCCGCTCATAACATTCTATGCAAATACCCGGCTGAGTGCCACGGGCAGAAAACATTGACACATACCTGCCAGAGGCCTATCCTGGGTCTGAAGAGTCCACCCTGGTCTCCAGCGACTCATCATCTCAGCACACACTTTGCCTGCACACATGGAATCCGCCTCTCTCCACGAATGCCTTCTCCTGCTAGGAAACACACGATGTCACTCAGCCAAAGGAGAGCACAGGCAAAGTCAACCGAAGCCCCCATCTTCAAGAGTTTGCCCTCTGCTGGGCCACAGCCTCCGCTGGCACAGTGCATGTGTGTCACTTCTCCGAGGATAAGGCCGAAATCCGGGCATCCAGGGCCCCAGCAGTCCAGGGTCTGCGCGTGGCCGCATATGGATCACCTCTTTGCCACGTACAGGAGGGAGGCCTGGGCCCTAGACTGGCTCTGCTAGAGCTCCACGACCTCAGCTATTTTCCCTGACCTTTGGCCCGTGCCCTCGTGACTGTGTGATCCCTAGTGACACTTCTTCTCCGACCACTCTGAATCCGCCACCTGCGGATACTTGAGCATGAAGATGAACATCTGTCACTGCCTGCAGTGTCACAGGTCACTAGGTGTCTAGGCTCAGGCTGACGATGGCTGTCTTCTGCCCAGGCAAGGAGCCTAATCCTTCAAAGGCAATGAGGACATGTGGTCATTGGCCGACATTCTTTCTTTCATCCACACAGCGGTCTAGATGAGGGGAAAGAGGCCAGGTAGGCCAGCTGAAGGCTGAGTGCGGGGCCTAAGGCTTCTTTCCCAATCACCATGGAGACGGCCACCGGAAGGCTGGCCGGAACTTCTCACGGGGACGGGTCACAAACACTGAGCCAATAGGAGAGGTCCAGCCTAACCGGCCAGTTCCGCAGAGCCCTCCATTTCACCCACGGACACACAACGGCCCCTTCTGCTTTGGGCCACAAATTCGAGGCCACCCGGGGAATCACTTCACACTAGGCAGCCCCTCATGTGGACACGTTCGACACACTCGGCCAGCAGGCAGCTACCTCTTTTCCACTTACGCTACCATATCAGTAGGCAAGGCGCCCTTCCTCAGCATCTATGGCCCCTCTCTGGATGTGTTCATTCAGAGAAATCTCTTCCTTCTACCCCTGAGACACATCACAAGTATGAGGGGCCTGAGAGAGAGCCTAGACGTGAAACGGGGGAGGCTTCTGGCTGTACTGCTTCCCCGTGGGGAGAGAATAGCAGGTAGTCTCTCTGGAAGGTCTCAGCTTCTGTTGCTTGACATGGGCGATACAGTAGGGGCGGACCCTGGCCAGGTGGAGCTTGTGGGCAGACGCAACCTCTCCGGCGACGAATAATTCCGCTGCTGCTTTCTATGCTGAAGACCTCCCCCCGCCGGGTGGGATGGGTAGAGAACATTGACCCACACCTGCCAGGGGCCTTTCCTGGGACTGAAGATCCCAACATGGTCTCAACGTCGTCACCCTCTCAGCACACACCTTTCCTGCACACATAATGCTGCCTTTCTCCGTCAGGGCCTTATCCTACCAGGAAAAAAAGCAAGCCGCTCAAAAAGGCCGATGCCAGGGAAATCGAGGGAACACCGCCATTTTCCAAATGTTTGCTGTCTACATGTCCCCGCCTCCGGGGCAAGGCCGCGTATGCGGCCAGGCTCCGAAGGCAAGGCCGATACCTTGGCAGTCAGGGCCCCAGCAGTCCAGTGGTTTACGGACGTGGGGACACGGATGACCTGTTTGCCGCATACAGGAGGGATCCTTGGGCCCTTCACCGCCTCGCCATTCAGCTCCACGACGTCCACTACTGGCCCTGGCCTTTGCTTTGGCTGGTGCCCCATTGAACGTGTGCTCCGCAGCCATCTTTCTCCACCCATCACTATCATTCTGCCACCAGGGGATATGTGAGTGTGGGAGTCACCATCTGTCACTGGCCGCAGTGTCACAAATCACCAGACTTCCAGGTACCAGCTGACCTAGGCTGCCTTCTGCCCCAGGCAAGATCCCGATTCCTATATCCCAGATGCTGACTGACACCTGGGCACTGGGGAACACTCATTTTGATCAACACAGAGGTCTGAGTGAGGGTCAGCGGGCCCGGTAGCTGAAGTCAAGGCCAGGTGGGCGGGGCTGAGGCTTCTCGGCCATCACCATGGAGACAGTCCCCCCACCGGAAGAGTGGGCGGACCTTATGATGGGCCTGGTGACAAGACTCAGCCAATGGCAGAGATCTGGCCCGCCAGGCAGATGACACAGGGCCCTCCACTGTGACCCATGACACCTAGTGGCCACAGGATTTGAGCACACCCTGGGAAAGCCTACGCAGGCACAAGGGAGCCCCTGGTGCGGACTGCTTCAGGCCATTGGCAGAGCAGGCCAGGTACCTCTTTCCCACTTTCCTGAGGATAGCAGTACGCAAGGCATCCCCACTCAGCATCTCTTGCCTCTCTCTGGATGTGTTCCTTCTCTGCAATCTCTTCCTTCTCCCCCTTGTCACTTGACACCTTGGAGTGCCTGACAGAGGGCCTAGAGATGAAAGAGCAAAGGGGGAAGGCCTCTGGCTCTCCTGCTTGCCCATGGGTAGAGAAGATCTGCTAGTCTATCTGGAAGGTCTAGAGAGTAGCCATTGACTGGGGACCTGCATCACGGGCTGATCCTGGCCAGGTCAAGCTTGCTGACATGTGGCAGCCTCTCCGGAGACTACTCATTCTGCTCATAACATTCTATGCAAATACCCGGCTGAGTGCCACGGGCAGAAAACATTGACACATACCTGCCAGAGGCCTATCCTGGGTCTGAAGAGTCCACCCTGGTCTCCAGCGACTCATCATCTCAGCACACACTTTGCCTGCACACATGGAATCCGCCTCTCTCCACGAATGCCTTCTCCTGCTAGGAAACACACGATGTCACTCAGCCAAAGGAGAGCACAGGCAAAGTCAACCGAAGCCCCCATCTTCAAGAGTTTGCCCTCTGCTGGGCCACAGCCTCCGCTGGCACAGTGCATGTGTGTCACTTCTCCGAGGATAAGGCCGAAATCCGGGCATCCAGGGCCCCAGCAGTCCAGGGTCTGCGCGTGGCCGCATATGGATCACCTCTTTGCCACGTACAGGAGGGAGGCCTGGGCCCTAGACTGGCTCTGCTAGAGCTCCACGACCTCAGCTATTTTCCCTCACCTTTGGCCCGTGCCCTCGTGACTGTGTGATCCCTAGTGACACTTCTTCTCCGACCACTCTGAATCCGCCACCTGCGGACACTTGAGCATGAAGATGAACATCTGTCACTGCCTGCAGTGTCACAGGTCACTAGGTGTCTAGGCTCAGGCTGACGATGGCTGTCTTCTGCCCAGGCAAGGAGCCTAATCCTTCAAAGGCAATGAGGACATGTGGTCATTGGCCGACATTCTTTCTTTCATCCACACAGCGGTCTAGATGAGGGGAAAGAGGCCAGGCAGGCCAGCTGAAGGCTGAGTGCGGGGCCTAAGGCTTCTTACCCAATCACCATGGAGACGGCCACCGGAAGGCTGGCCGGAACTTCTCACGGGGACGGGTCACAAACACTGAGCCAATAGGAGAGGTCCAGCCTAACCGGCCAGTTCCGCAGAGCCCTCCATTTCACCCACGGACACACAACGGCCCCTTCTGCTTTGGGCCACAAATTCGAGGCCACCCGGGGAATCACTTCACACTAGGCAGCCCCTCATGTGGACACGTTCGACACACTCGGCCAGCAGGCAGCTACCTCTTTTCCACTTACGCTACCATATCAGTAGGCAAGGCGCCCTTCCTCAGCATCTATGGCCCCTCTCTGGATGTGTTCATTCAGAGAAATCTCTTCCTTCTACCCCTGAGACACATCACAAGTATGAGGGGCCTGAGAGAGAGCCTAGACGTGAAACGGGGGAGGCTTCTGGCTGTACTGCTTCCCCGTGGGGAGAGAATAGCAGGTAGTCTCTCTGGAAGGTCTCAGCTTCTGTTGCTTGACATGGGCGATACAGTAGGGGCGGACCCTGGCCAGGTGGAGCTTGTGGGCAGACGCAACCTCTCCGGCGACGAATAATTCCGCTGCTGCTTTCTATGCTGAAGACCTCCCCCCGCCGGGTGGGATGGGTAGAGAACATTGACCCACACCTGCCAGGGGCCTTTCCTGGGACTGAAGATCCCAACATGGTCTCAACGTCGTCACCCTCTCAGCACACACCTTTCCTGCACACATAATGCTGCCTTTCTCCGTCAGGGCCTTATCCTACCAGGAAAAAAAGCAAGCCGCTCAAAAAGGCCGATGCCAGGGAAATCGAGGGAACACCGCCATTTTCCAAATGTTTGCTGTCTACATGTCCCCGCCTCCGGGGCAAGGCCGCGTATGCGGCCAGGCTCCGAAGGCAAGGCCGATACCTTGGCAGTCAGGGCCCCAGCAGTCCAGTGGTTTACGGACGTGGGGACACGGATGACCTGTTTGCCGCATACAGGAGGGATCCTTGGGCCCTTCACTGCCTCGCCATTCAGCTCCACGACGTCCACTACTGGCCCTGGCCTTTGCTTTGGCTGGTGCCCCATTGAACGTGTGCTCCGCAGCCATCTTTCTCCACCCATCACTATCATTCTGCCACCAGGGGATATGTGAGTGTGGGAGTCACCATCTGTCACTGGCCGCAGTGTCACAAATCACCAGACTTCCAGGTACCAGCTGACCTAGGCTGCCTTCTGCCCCAGGCAAGATCCCGATTCCTATATCCCAGATGCTGACTGACACCTGGGCACTGGGGAACACTCATTTTGATCAACACAGAGGTCTGAGTGAGGGTCAGCGGGCCCGGTAGCTGAAGTCAAGGCCAGGTGGGCGGGGCTGAGGCTTCTCGGCCATCACCATGGAGACAGTCCCCCCACCGGAAGAGTGGGCGGACCTTATGATGGGCCTGGTGACAAGACTCAGCCAATGGCAGAGATCTGGCCCGCCAGGCAGATGACACAGGGCCCTCCACTGTGACCCATGACACCTAGTGGCCACAGGATTTGAGCACACCCTGGGAAAGCCTACGCAGGCACAAGGGAGCCCCTGGTGCGGACTGCTTCAGGCCATTGGCAGAGCAGGCCAGGTACCTCTTTCCCACTTTCCTGAGGATAGCAGTACGCAAGGCATCCCCACTCAGCATCTCTTGCCTCTCTCTGGATGTGTTCCTTCTCTGCAATCTCTTCCTTCTCCCCCTTGTCACTTGACACCTTGGAGTGCCTGACAGAGGGCCTAGAGATGAAAGAGCAAAGGGGGAAGGCCTCTGGCTCTCCTGCTTGCCCATGGGTAGAGAAGATCTGCTAGTCTATCTGGAAGGTCTAGAGAGTAGCCATTGACTGGGGACCTGCATCACGGGCTGATCCTGGCCAGGTCAAGCTTGCTGACATGTGGCAGCCTCTCCGGAGACTACTCATTCCGCTCATAACATTCTATGCAAATACCCGGCTGAGTGCCACGGGCAGAAAACATTGACACATACCTGCCAGAGGCCTATCCCGGGTCTGAAGAGTCCACCCTGGTCTCCAGCGACTCATCATCTCAGCACACACTTTGCCTGCACACATGGAATCCGCCTCTCTCCACGAATGCCTTCTCCTGCTAGGAAACACACGATGTCACTCAGCCAAAGGAGAGCACAGGCAAAGTCAACCGAAGCCCCCATCTTCAAGAGTTTGCCCTCTGCTGGGCCACAGCCTCCGCTGGCACAGTGCATGTGTGTCACTTCTCCGAGGATAAGGCCGAAATCCGGGCATCCAGGGCCCCAGCAGTCCAGGGTCTGCGCGTGGCCGCATATGGATCACCTCTTTGCCACGTACAGGAGGGAGGCCTGGGCCCTAGACTGGCTCTGCTAGAGCTCCACGACCTCAGCTATTTTCCCTGACCTTTGGCCCGTGCCCTCGTGACTGTGTGATCCCTAGTGACACTTCTTCTCCGACCACTCTGAATCCGCCACCTGCGGATACTTGAGCATGAAGATGAACATCTGTCACTGCCTGCAGTGTCACAGGTCACTAGGTGTCTAGGCTCAGGCTGACGATGGCTGTCTTCTGCCCAGGCAAGGAGCCTAATCCTTCAAAGGCAATGAGGACATGTGGTCATTGGCCGACATTCTTTCTTTCATCCACACAGCGGTCTAGATGAGGGGAAAGAGGCCAGGCAGGCCAGCTGAAGGCTGAGTGCGGGGCCTAAGGCTTCTTTCCCAATCACCATGGAGACGGCCACCGGAAGGCTGGCCGGAACTTCTCACGGGGACGGGTCACAAACACTGAGCCAATAGGAGAGGTCCAGCCTAACCGGCCAGTTCCGCAGAGCCCTCCATTTCACCCACGGACACACAACGGCCCCTTCTGCTTTGGGCCACAAATTCGAGGCCACCCGGGGAATCACTTCACACTAGGCAGCCCCTCATGTGGACACGTTCGACACACTCGGCCAGCAGGCAGCTACCTCTTTTCCACTTACGCTACCATATCAGTAGGCAAGGCGCCCTTCCTCAGCATCTATGGCCCCTCTCTGGATGTGTTCATTCAGAGAAATCTCTTCCTTCTACCCCTGAGACACATCACAAGTATGAGGGGCCTGAGAGAGAGCCTGGACGTGAAACGGGGGAGGCTTCTGGCTGTACTGCTTCCCCGTGGGGAGAGAATAGCAGGTAGTCTCTCTGGAAGGTCTCAGCTTCTGTTGCTTGACATGGGCGATACAGTAGGGGCGGACCCTGGCCAGGTGGAGCTTGTGGGCAGACGCAACCTCTCCGGCGACGAATAATTCCGCTGCTGCTTTCTATGCTGAAGACCTCCCCCCGCCGGGTGGGATGGGTAGAGAACATTGACCCACACCTGCCAGGGGCCTTTCCTGGGACTGAAGATCCCAACATGGTCTCAACGTCGTCACCCTCTCAGCACACACCTTTCCTGCACACATAATGCTGCCTTTCTCCGTCAGGGCCTTATCCTACCAGGAAAAAAAGCAAGCCGCTCAAAAAGGCCGATGCCAGGGAAATCGAGGGAACACCGCCATTTTCCAAATGTTTGCTGTCTACATGTCCCCGCCTCCGGGGCAAGGCCGCGTATGCGGCCAGGCTCCGAAGGCAAGGCCGATACCTTGGCAGTCAGGGCCCCAGCAGTCCAGTGGTTTACGGACGTGGGGACACGGATGACCTGTTTGCCGCATACAGGAGGGATCCTTGGGCCCTTCACTGCCTCGCCATTCAGCTCCACGACGTCCACTACTGGCCCTGGCCTTTGCTTTGGCTGGTGCCCCATTGAACGTGTGCTCCGCAGCCATCTTTCTCCACCCATCACTATCATTCTGCCACCAGGGGATATGTGAGTGTGGGAGTCACCATCTGTCACTGGCCGCAGTGTCACAAATCACCAGACTTCCAGGTACCAGCTGACCTAGGCTGCCTTCTGCCCCAGGCAAGATCCCGATTCCTATATCCCAGATGCTGACTGACACCTGGGCACTGGGGAACACTCATTTTGATCAACACAGAGGTCTGAGTGAGGGTCAGCGGGCCCGGTAGCTGAAGTCAAGGCCAGGTGGGCGGGGCTGAGGCTTCTCGGCCATCACCATGGAGACAGTCCCCCCACTGGAAGAGTGGGCGGACCTTATGATGGGCCTGGTGACAAGACTCAGCCAATGGCAGAGATCTGGCCCGCCAGGCAGATGACACAGGGCCCTCCACTGTGACCCATGACACCTAGTGGCCACAGGATTTGAGCACACCCTGGGAAAGCCTACGCAGGCACAAGGGAGCCCCTGGTGCGGACTGCTTCAGGCCATTGGCAGAGCAGGCCAGGTACCTCTTTCCCACTTTCCTGAGGATAGCAGTACGCAAGGCATCCCCACTCAGCATCTCTTGCCTCTCTCTGGATGTGTTCCTTCTCTGCAATCTCTTCCTTCTCCCCCTTGTCACTTGACACCTTGGAGTGCCTGACAGAGGGCCTAGAGATGAAAGAGCAAAGGGGGAAGGCCTCTGGCTCTCCTGCTTGCCCATGGGTAGAGAAGATCTGCTAGTCTATCTGGAAGGTCTAGAGAGTAGCCATTGACTGGGGACCTGCATCACGGGCTGATCCTGGCCAGGTCAAGCTTGCTGACATGTGGCAGCCTCTCCGGAGACTACTCATTCCGCTCATAACATTCTATGCAAATACCCGGCTGAGTGCCACGGGCAGAAAACATTGACACATACCTGCCAGAGGCCTATCCTGGGTCTGAAGAGTCCACCCTGGTCTCCAGCGACTCATCATCTCAGCACACACTTTGCCTGCACACATGGAATCCGCCTCGCTCCACGAATGCCTTCTCCTGCTAGGAAACACACGATGTCACTCAGCCAAAGGAGAGCACAGGCAAAGTCAACCGAAGCCCCCATCTTCAAGAGTTTGCCCTCTGCTGGGCCACAGCCTCCGCTGGCACAGTGCATGTGTGTCACTTCTCCGAGGATAAGGCCGAAATCCGGGCATCCAGGGCCCCAGCAGTCCAGGGTCTGCGCGTGGCCGCATATGGATCACCTCTTTGCCACGTACAGGAGGGAGGCCTGGGCCCTAGACTGGCTCTGCTAGAGCTCCACGACCTCAGCTATTTTCCCTCACCTTTGGCCCGTGCCCTCGTGACTCTGTGATCCCTAGTGACACTTCTTCTCCGACCACTCTGAATCCGCCACCTGCGGATACTTGAGCATGAAGATGAACATCTGTCACTGCCTGCAGTGTCACAGGTCACTAGGTGTCTAGGCTCAGGCTGACGATGGCTGTCTTCTGCCCAGGCAAGGAGCCTAATCCTTCAAAGGCAATGAGGACATGTGGTCATTGGCCGACATTCTTTCTTTCATCCACACAGCGGTCTAGATGAGGGGAAAGAGGCCAGGCAGGCCAGCTGAAGGCTGAGTGCGGGGCCTAAGGCTTCTTTCCCAATCACCATGGAGACGGCCACCGGAAGGCTGGCCGGAACTTCTCACGGGGACGGGTCACAAACACTGAGCCAATAGGAGAGGTCCAGCCGAACCGGCCAGTTCCGCAGAGCCCTCCATTTCACCCACGGACACACAACGGCCCCTTCTGCTTTGGGCCACAAATTCGAGGCCACCCGGGGAATCACTTCACACTAGGCAGCCCCTCATGTGGACACGTTCGACACACTCGGCCAGCAGGCAGCTACCTCTTTTCCACTTACGCTACCATATCAGTAGGCAAGGCGCCCTTCCTCAGCATCTATGGCCCCTCTCTGGATGTGTTCATTCAGAGAAATCTCTTCCTTCTACCCCTGAGACACATCACAAGTATGAGGGGCCTGAGAGAGAGCCTGGACGTGAAACGGGGGAGGCTTCTGGCTGTACTGCTTCCCCGTGGGGAGAGAATAGCAGGTAGTCTCTCTGGAAGGTCTCAGCTTCTGTTGCTTGACATGGGCGATACAGTAGGGGCGGACCCTGGCCAGGTGGAGCTTGTGGGCAGACGCAACCTCTCCGGCGACGAATAATTCCGCTGCTGCTTTCTATGCTGAAGACCTCCCCCCGCCGGGTGGGATGGGTAGAGAACATTGACCCACACCTGCCAGGGGCCTTTCCTGGGACTGAAGATCCCAACATGGTCTCAACGTCGTCACCCTCTCAGCACACACCTTTCCTGCACACATAATGCTGCCTTTCTCCGTCAGGGCCTTATCCTACCAGGAAAAAAAGCAAGCCGCTCAAAAAGGCCGATGCCAGGGAAATCGAGGGAACACCGCCATTTTCCAAATGTTTGCTGTCTACATGTCCCCGCCTCCGGGGCAAGGCCGCGTATGCGGCCAGGCTCCGAAGGCAAGGCCGATACCTTGGCAGTCAGGGCCCCAGCAGTCCAGTGGTTTACGGACGTGGGGACACGGATGACCTGTTTGCCGCATACAGGAGGGATCCTTGGGCCCTTCACTGCCTCGCCATTCAGCTCCACGACGTCCACTACTGGCCCTGGCCTTTGCTTTGGCTGGTGCCCCATTGAACGTGTGCTCCGCAGCCATCTTTCTCCACCCATCACTATCATTCTGCCACCAGGGGATATGTGAGTGTGGGAGTCACCATCTGTCACTGGCCGCAGTGTCACAAATCACCAGACTTCCAGGTACCAGCTGACCTAGGCTGCCTTCTGCCCCAGGCAAGATCCCGATTCCTATATCCCAGATGCTGACTGACACCTGGGCACTGGGGAACATTCATTTTGATCAACACAGAGGTCTGAGTGAGGGTCAGCGGGCCCGGTAGCTGAAGTCAAGGCCAGGTGGGCGGGGCTGAGGCTTCTCGGCCATCACCATGGAGACAGTCCCCCCACCGGAAGAGTGGGCGGACCTTATGATGGGCCTGGTGACAAGACTCAGCCAATGGCAGAGATCTGGCCCGCCAGGCAGATGACACAGGGCCCTCCACTGTGACCCATGACACCTAGTGGCCACAGGATTTGAGCACACCCTGGGAAAGCCTACGCAGGCACAAGGGAGCCCCTGGTGCGGACTGCTTCAGGCCATTGGCAGAGCAGGCCAGGTACCTCTTTCCCACTTTCCTGAGGATAGCAGTACGCAAGGCATCCCCACTCAGCATCTCTTGCCTCTCTCTGGATGTGTTCCTTCTCTGCAATCTCTTCCTTCTCCCCCTTGTCACTTGACACCTTGGAGTGCCTGACAGAGGGCCTAGAGATGAAAGAGCAAAGGGGGAAGGCCTCTGGCTCTCCTGCTTGCCCATGGGTAGAGAAGATCTGCTAGTCTATCTGGAAGGTCTAGAGAGTAGCCATTGACTGGGGACCTGCATCACGGGCTGATCCTGGCCAGGTCAAGCTTGCTGACATGTGGCAGCCTCTCCGGAGACTACTCATTCCGCTCATAACATTCTATGCAAATACCCGGCTGAGTGCCACGGGCAGAAAACATTGACACATACCTGCCAGAGGCCTATCCCGGGTCTGAAGAGTCCACCCTGGTCTCCAGCGACTCATCATCTCAGCACACACTTTGCCTGCACACATGGAATCCGCCTCTCTCCACGAATGCCTTCTCCTGCTAGGAAACACACGATGTCACTCAGCCAAAGGAGAGCACAGGCAAAGTCAACCGAAGCCCCCATCTTCAAGAGTTTGCCCTCTGCTGGGCCACAGCCTCCGCTGGCACAGTGCATGTGTGTCACTTCTCCGAGGATAAGGACGAAATCCGGGCATCCAGGGCCCCAGCAGTCCAGGGTCTGCGCGTGGCCGCATATGGATCACCTCTTTGCCACGTACAGGAGGGAGGCCTGGGCCCTAGACTGGCTCTGCTAGAGCTCCACGACCTCAGCTATTTTCCCTCACCTTTGGCCCGTGCCCTCGTGACTCTGTGATCCCTAGTGACACTTCTTCTCCGACCACTCTGAATCCGCCACCTGCGGATACTTGAGCATGAAGATGAACATCTGTCACTGCCTGCAGTGTCACAGGTCACTAGGTGTCTAGGCTCAGGCTGACGATGGCTGTCTTCTGCCCAGGCAAGGAGCCTAATCCTTCAAAGGCAATGAGGACATGTGGTCATTGGCCGACATTCTTTCTTTCATCCACACAGCGGTCTAGATGAGGGGAAAGAGGCCAGGCAGGCCAGCTGAAGGCTGAGTGCGGGGCCTAAGGCTTCTTTCCCAATCACCATGGAGACGGCCACCGGAAGGCTGGCCGGAACTTCTCACGGGGACGGGTCACAAACACTGAGCCAATAGGAGAGGTCCAGCCTAACCGGCCAGTTCCGCAGAGCCCTCCATTTCACCCACGGACACACAACGGCCCCTTCTGCTTTGGGCCACAAATTCGAGGCCACCCGGGGAATCACTTCACACTAGGCAGCCCCTCATGTGGACACGTTCGACACACTCGGCCAGCAGGCAGCTACCTCTTTTCCACTTACGCTACCATATCAGTAGGCAAGGCGCCCTTCCTCAGCATCTATGGCCCCTCTCTGGATGTGTTCATTCAGAGAAATCTCTTCCTTCTACCCCTGAGACACATCACAAGTATGAGGGGCCTGAGAGAGAGCCTGGACGTGAAACGGGGGAGGCTTCTGGCTGTACTGCTTCCCCGTGGGGAGAGAATAGCAGGTAGTCTCTCTGGAAGGTCTCAGCTTCTGTTGCTTGACATGGGCGATACAGTAGGGGCGGACCCTGGCCAGGTGGAGCTTGTGGGCAGACGCAACCTCTCCGGCGACGAATAATTCCGCTGCTGCTTTCTATGCTGAAGACCTCCCCCCGCCGGGTGGGATGGGTAGAGAACATTGACCCACACCTGCCAGGGGCCTTTCCTGGGACTGAAGATCCCAACATGGTCTCAACGTCGTCACCCTCTCAGCACACACCTTTCCTGCACACATAATGCTGCCTTTCTCCGTCAGGGCCTTATCCTACCAGGAAAAAAAGCAAGCCGCTCAAAAAGGCCGATGCCAGGGAAATCGAGGGAACACCGCCATTTTCCAAATGTTTGCTGTCCACATGTCCCCGCCTCCGGGGCAAGGCCGCGTATGCGGCCAGGCTCCGAAGGCAAGGCCGATACCTTGGCAGTCAGGGCCCCAGCAGTCCAGTGGTTTACGGACGTGGGGACACGGATGACCTGTTTGCCGCATACAGGAGGGATCCTTGGGCCCTTCACCGCCTCGCCATTCAGCTCCACGACGTCCACTACTGGCCCTGGCCTTTGCTTTGGCTGGTGCCCCATTGAACGTGTGCTCCGCAGCCATCTTTCTCCACCCATCACTATCATTCTGCCACCAGGGGATATGTGAGTGTGGGAGTCACCATCTGTCACTGGCCGCAGTGTCACAAATCACCAGACTTCCAGGTACCAGCTGACCTAGGCTGCCTTCTGCCCCAGGCAAGATCCCGATTCCTATATCCCAGATGCTGACTGACACCTGGGCACTGGGGAACACTCATTTTGATCAACACAGAGGTCTGAGTGAGGGTCAGCGGGCCCGGTAGCTGAAGTCAAGGCCAGGTGGGCGGGGCTGAGGCTTCTCGGCCATCACCATGGAGACAGTCCCCCCACCGGAAGAGTGGGCGGACCTTATGATGGGCCTGGTGACAAGACTCAGCCAATGGCAGAGATCTGGCCCGCCAGGCAGACGACACAGGGCCCTCCACTGTGACCCATGACACCTAGTGGCCACAGGATTTGAGCACACCCTGGGAAAGCCTACGCAGGCACAAGGGAGCCCCTGGTGCGGACTGCTTCAGGCCATTGGCAGAGCAGGCCAGGTACCTCTTTCCCACTTTCCTGAGGATAGCAGTACGCAAGGCATCCCCACTCAGCATCTCTTGCCTCTCTCTGGATGTGTTCCTTCTCTGCAATCTCTTCCTTCTCCCCCTTGTCACTTGACACCTTGGAGTGCCTGACAGAGGGCCTAGAGATGAAAGAGCAAAGGGGGAAGGCCTCTGGCTCTCCTGCTTGCCCATGGGTAGAGAAGATCTGCTAGTCTATCTGGAAGGTCTAGAGAGTAGCCATTGACTGGGGACCTGCATCACGGGCTTATCCTGGCCAGGTCAAGCTTGCTGACGTGTGGCAGCCTCTCCGGAGACTACTCATTCCGCTCATAACATTCTATGCAAATACCCGGCTGAGTGCCACGGGCAGAAAACATTGACACATACCTGCCAGAGGCCTATCCTGGGTCTGAAGAGTCCACCCTGGTCTCCAGCGACTCATCATCTCAGCACACACTTTGCCTGCACACATGGAATCCGCCTCTCTCCACGAATGCCTTCTCCTGCTAGGAAACACACGATGTCACTCAGCCAAAGGAGAGCACAGGCAAAGTCAACCGAAGCCCCCATCTTCAAGAGTTTGCCCTCTGCTGGGCCACAGCCTCCGCTGGCACAGTGCATGTGTGTCACTTCTCCGAGGATAAGGCCGAAATCCGGGCATCCAGGGCCCCAGCAGTCCAGGGTCTGCGCGTGGCCGCATATGGATCACCTCTTTGCCACGTACAGGAGGGAGGCCTGGGCCCTAGACTGGCTCTGCTAGAGCTCCACGACCTCAGCTATTTTCCCTCACCTTTGGCCCGTGCCCTCGTGACTGTGTGATCCCTAGTGACACTTCTTCTCCGACCACTCTGAATCCGCCACCTGCGGATACTTGAGCATGAAGATGAACATCTGTCACTGCCTGCAGTGTCACAGGTCACTAGGTGTCTAGGCTCAGGCTGACGATGGCTGTCTTCTGCCCAGGCAAGGAGCCTAATCCTTCAAAGGCAATGAGGACATGTGGTCATTGGCCGACATTCTTTCTTTCATCCACACAGCGGTCTAGATGAGGGGAAAGAGGCCAGGCAGGCCAGCTGAAGGCTGAGTGCGGGGTCTAAGGCTTCTTTCCCAATCACCATGGAGACGGCCACCGGAAGGCTGGCCGGAACTTCTCACGGGGACGGGTCACAAACACTGAGCCAATAGGAGAGGTCCAGCCTAACCGGCCAGTTCCGCAGAGCCCTCCATTTCACCCACGGACACACAACGGCCCCTTCTGCTTTGGGCCACAAATTCGAGGCCACCCGGGGAATCACTTCACACTAGGCAGCCCCTCATGTGGACACGTTCGACACACTCGGCCAGCAGGCAGCTACCTCTTTTCCACTTACGCTACCATATCAGTAGGCAAGGCGCCCTTCCTCAGCATCTATGGCCCCTCTCTGGATGTGTTCATTCAGAGAAATCTCTTCCTTCTACCCCTGAGACACATCACAAGTATGAGGGGCCTGAGAGAGAGCCTGGACGTGAAACGGGGGAGGCTTCTGGCTGTACTGCTTCCCCGTGGGGAGAGAATAGCAGGTAGTCTCTCTGGAAGGTCTCAGCTTCTGTTGCTTGACATGGGCGATACAGTAGGGGCGGACCCTGGCCAGGTGGAGCTTGTGGGCAGACGCAACCTCTCCGGCGACGAATAATTCCGCTGCTGCTTTCTATGCTGAAGACCTCCCCCCGCCGGGTGGGATGGGTAGAGAACATTGACCCACACCTGCCAGGGGCCTTTCCTGGGACTGAAGATCCCAACATGGTCTCAACGTCGTCACCCTCTCAGCACACACCTTTCCTGCACACATAATGCTGCCTTTCTCCGTCAGGGCCTTATCCTACCAGGAAAAAAAGCAAGCCGCTCAAAAAGGCCGATGCCAGGGAAATCGAGGGAACACCGCCATTTTCCAAATGTTTGCTGTCCACATGTCCCCGCCTCCGGGGCAAGGCCGCGTATGCGGCCAGGCTCCGAAGGCAAGGCCGATACCTTGGCAGTCAGGGCCCCAGCAGTCCAGTGGTTTACGGACGTGGGGACACGGATGACCTGTTTGCCGCATACAGGAGGGATCCTTGGGCCCTTCACCGCCTCGCCATTCAGCTCCACGACGTCCACTACTGGCCCTGGCCTTTGCTTTGGCTGGTGCCCCATTGAACGTGTGCTCCGCAGCCATCTTTCTCCACCCATCACTATCATTCTGCCACCAGGGGATATGTGAGTGTGGGAGTCACCATCTGTCACTGGCCGCAGTGTCACAAATCACCAGACTTCCAGGTACCAGCTGACCTAGGCTGCCTTCTGCCCCAGGCAAGATCCCGATTCCTATATCCCAGATGCTGACTGACACCTGGGCACTGGGGAACATTCATTTTGATCAACACAGAGGTCTGAGTGAGGGTCAGCGGGCCCGGTAGCTGAAGTCAAGGCCAGGTGGGCGGGGCTGAGGCTTCTCGGCCATCACCATGGAGACAGTCCCCCCACCGGAAGAGTGGGCGGACCTTATGATGGGCCTGGTGACAAGACTCAGCCAATGGCAGAGATCTGGCCCGCCAGGCAGACGACACAGGGCCCTCCACTGTGACCCATGACACCTAGTGGCCACAGGATTTGAGCACACCCTGGGAAAGCCTACGCAGGCACAAGGGAGCCCCTGGTGCGGACTGCTTCAGGCCATTGGCAGAGCAGGCCAGGTACCTCTTTCCCACTTTCCTGAGGATAGCAGTACGCAAGGCATCCCCACTCAGCATCTCTTGCCTCTCTCTGGATGTGTTCCTTCTCTGCAATCTCTTCCTTCTCCCCCTTGTCACTTGACACCTTGGAGTGCCTGACAGAGGGCCTAGAGATGAAAGAGCAAAGGGGGAAGGCCTCTGGCTCTCCTGCTTGCCCATGGGTAGAGAAGATCTGCTAGTCTATCTGGAAGGTCTAGAGAGTAGCCATTGACTGGGGACCTGCATCACGGGCTTATCCTGGCCAGGTCAAGCTTGCTGACGTGTGGCAGCCTCTCCGGAGACTACTCATTCCGCTCATAACATTCTATGCAAATACCCGGCTGAGTGCCACGGGCAGAAAACATTGACACATACCTGCCAGAGGCCTATCCTGGGTCTGAAGAGTCCACCCTGGTCTCCAGCGACTCATCATCTCAGCACACACTTTGCCTGCACACATGGAATCCGCCTCTCTCCACGAATGCCTTCTCCTGCTAGGAAACACACGATGTCACTCAGCCAAAGGAGAGCACAGGCAAAGTCAACCGAAGCCCCCATCTTCAAGAGTTTGCCCTCTGCTGGGCCACAGCCTCCGCTGGCACAGTGCATGTGTGTCACTTCTCCGAGGATAAGGCCGAAATCCGGGCATCCAGGGCCCCAGCAGTCCAGGGTCTGCGCGTGGCCGCATATGGATCACCTCTTTGCCACGTACAGGAGGGAGGCCTGGGCCCTAGACTGGCTCTGCTAGAGCTCCACGACCTCAGCTATTTTCCCTCACCTTTGGCCCGTGCCCTCGTGACTGTGTGATCCCTAGTGACACTTCTTCTCCGACCACTCTGAATCCGCCACCTGCGGATACTTGAGCATGAAGATGAACATCTGTCACTGCCTGCAGTGTCACAGGTCACTAGGTGTCTAGGCTCAGGCTGACGATGGCTGTCTTCTGCCCAGGCAAGGAGCCTAATCCTTCAAAGGCAATGAGGACATGTGGTCATTGGCCGACATTCTTTCTTTCATCCACACGGCGGTCTAGATGAGGGGAAAGAGGCCAGGCAGGCCAGCTGAAGGCTGAGTGCGGGGCCTAAGGCTTCTTTCCCAATCACCATGGAGACGGCCACCGGAAGGCTGGCCGGAACTTCTCACGGGGACGGGTCACAAACACTGAGCCAATAGGAGAGGTCCAGCCTAACCGGCCAGTTCCGCAGAGCCCTCCATTTCACCCACGGACACACAACGGCCCCTTCTGCTTTGGGCCACAAATTCGAGGCCACCCGGGGAATCACTTCACACTAGGCAGCCCCTCATGTGGACACGTTCGACACACTCGGCCAGCAGGCAGCTACCTCTTTTCCACTCACGCTACCATATCAGTAGGCAAGGCGCCCTTCCTCAGCATCTATGGCCCCTCTCTGGATGTGTTCATTCAGAGAAATCTCTTCCTTCTACCCCTGAGACACATCACAAGTATGAGGGGCCTGAGAGAGAGCCTAGACGTGAAACGGGGGAGGCTTCTGGCTGTACTGCTTCCCCGTGGGGAGAGAATAGCAGGTAGTCTCTCTGGAAGGTCTCAGCTTCTGTTGCTTGACATGGGCGATACAGTAGGGGCGGACCCTGGCCAGGTGGAGCTTGTGGGCAGACGCAACCTCTCCGGCGACGAATAATTCCGCTGCTGCTTTCTATGCTGAAGACCTCCCCCCGCCGGGTGGGATGGGTAGAGAACATTGACCCACACCTGCCAGGGGCCTTTCCTGGGACTGAAGATCCCAACATGGTCTCAACGTCGTCACCCTCTCAGCACACACCTTTCCTGCACACATAATGCTGCCTTTCTCCGTCAGGGCCTTATCCTACCAGGAAAAAAAGCAAGCCGCTCAAAAAGGCCGATGCCAGGGAAATCGAGGGAACACCGCCATTTTCCAAATGTTTGCTGTCTACATGTCCCCGCCTCCGGGGCAAGGCCGCGTATGCGGCCAGGCTCCGAAGGCAAGGCCGATACCTTGGCAGTCAGGGCCCCAGCAGTCCAGTGGTTTACGGACGTGGGGACACGGATGACCTGTTTGCCGCATACAGGAGGGATCCTTGGGCCCTTCACTGCCTCGCCATTCAGCTCCACGACGTCCACTACTGGCCCTGGCCTTTGCTTTGGCTGGTGCCCCATTGAACGTGTGCTCCGCAGCCATCTTTCTCCACCCATCACTATCATTCTGCCACCAGGGGATATGTGAGTGTGGGAGTCACCATCTGTCACTGGCCGCAGTGTCACAAATCACCAGACTTCCAGGTACCAGCTGACCTAGGCTGCCTTCTGCCCCAGGCAAGATCCCGATTCCTATATCCCAGATGCTGACTGACACCTGGGCACTGGGGAACATTCATTTTGATCAACACAGAGGTCTGAGTGAGGGTCAGCGGGCCCGGTAGCTGAAGTCAAGGCCAGGTGGGCGGGGCTGAGGCTTCTCGGCCATCACCATGGAGACAGTCCCCCCACCGCAAGAGTGGGCGGACCTTATGATGGGCCTGGTGACAAGACTCAGCCAATGGCAGAGATCTGGCCCGCCAGGCAGATGACACAGGGCCCTCCACTGTGACCCATGACACCTAGTGGCCACAGGATTTGAGCACACCCTGGGAAAGCCTACGCAGGCACAAGGGAGCCCCTGGTGCGGACTGCTTCAGGCCATTGGCAGAGCAGGCCAGGTACCTCTTTCCCACTTTCCTGAGGATAGCAGTACGCAAGGCATCCCCACTCAGCATCTCTTGCCTCTCTCTGGATGTGTTCCTTCTCTGCAATCTCTTCCTTCTCCCCCTTGTCACTTGACACCTTGGAGTGCCTGACAGAGGGCCTAGAGATGAAAGAGCAAAGGGGGAAGGCCTCTGGCTCTCCTGCTTGCCCATGGGTAGAGAAGATCTGCTAGTCTATCTGGAAGGTCTAGAGAGTAGCCATTGACTGGGGACCTGCATCACGGGCTGATCCTGGCCAGGTCAAGCTTGCTGACATGTGGCAGCCTCTCCGGAGACTACTCATTCCGCTCATAACATTCTATGCAAATACCCGGCTGAGTGCCACGGGCAGAAAACATTGACACATACCTGCCAGAGGCCTATCCTGGGTCTGAAGAGTCCACCCTGGTCTCCAGCGACTCATCATCTCAGCACACACTTTGCCTGCACACATGGAATCCGCCTCTCTCCACGAATGCCTTCTCCTGCTAGGAAACACACGATGTCACTCAGCCAAAGGAGAGCACAGGCAAAGTCAACCGAAGCCCCCATCTTCAAGAGTTTGCCCTCTGCTGGGCCACAGCCTCCGCTGGCACAGTGCATGTGTGTCACTTCTCCGAGGATAAGGCCGAAATCCGGGCATCCAGGGCCCCAGCAGTCCAGGGTCTGCGCGTGGCCGCATATGGATCACCTCTTTGCCACGTACAGGAGGGAGGCCTGGGCCCTAGACTGGCTCTGCTAGAGCTCCACGACCTCAGCTATTTTCCCTCACCTTTGGCCCGTGCCCTCGTGACTCTGTGATCCCTAGTGACACTTCTTCTCCGACCACTCTGAATCCGCCACCTGCGGATACTTGAGCATGAAGATGAACATCTGTCACTGCCTGCAGTGTCACAGGTCACTAGGTGTCTAGGCTCAGGCTGACGATGGCTGTCTTCTGCCCAGGCAAGGAGCCTAATCCTTCAAAGGCAATGAGGACATGTGGTCATTGGCCGACATTCTTTCTTTCATCCACACGGCGGTCTAGATGAGGGGAAAGAGGCCAGGTAGGCCAGCTGAAGGCTGAGTGCAGGGCCTAAGGCTTCTTTCCCAATCACCATGGAGACGGCCACCGGAAGGCTGGCCGGAACTTCTCACGGGGACGGGTCACAAACACTGAGCCAATAGGAGAGGTCCAGCCTAACCGGCCAGTTCCGCAGAGCCCTCCATTTCAGCCACGGACACACAAAGGCCCCTTCTGCTTTGGGCCACAAATTCGAGGCCACCCGGGGAATCACTTCACACTAGGCAGCCCCTCATGTGGACACGTTCGACACACTCGGCCAGCAGGCAGCTACCTCTTTTCCACTTACGCTACCATATCAGTAGGCAAGGCGCCCTTCCTCAGCATCTATGGCCCCTCTCTGGATGTGTTCATTCAGAGAAATCTCTTCCTTCTACCCCTGAGACACATCACAAGTATGAGGGGCCTGAGAGAGAGCCTAGACGTGAAACGGGGGAGGCTTCTGGCTGTACTGCTTCCCCGTGGGGAGAGAATAGCAGGTAGTCTCTCTGGAAGGTCTCAGCTTCTGTTGCTTGACATGGGCGATACAGTAGGGGCGGACCCTGGCCAGGTGGAGCTTGTGGGCAGACGCAACCTCTCCGGCGACGAATAATTCCGCTGCTGCTTTCTATGCTGAAGACCTCCCCCCGCCGGGTGGGATGGGTAGAGAACATTGACCCACACCTGCCAGGGGCCTTTCCTGGGACTGAAGATCCCAACATGGTCTCAACGTCGTCACCCTCTCAGCACACACCTTTCCTGCACACATAATGCTGCCTTTCTCCGTCAGGGCCTTATCCTACCAGGAAAAAAAGCAAGCCGCTCAAAAAGGCCGATGCCAGGGAAATCGAGGGAACACCGCCATTTTCCAAATGTTTGCTGTCTACATGTCCCCGCCTCCGGGGCAAGGCCGCGTATGCGGCCAGGCTCCGAAGGCAAGGCCGATACCTTGGCAGTCAGGGCCCCAGCAGTCCAGTGGTTTACGGACGTGGGGACACGGATGACCTGTTTGCCGCATACAGGAGGGATCCTTGGGCCCTTCACTGCCTCGCCATTCAGCTCCACGACGTCCACTACTGGCCCTGGCCTTTGCTTTGGCTGGTGCCCCATTGAACGTGTGCTCCGCAGCCATCTTTCTCCACCCATCACTATCATTCTGCCACCAGGGGATATGTGAGTGTGGGAGTCACCATCTGTCACTGGCCGCAGTGTCACAAATCACCAGACTTCCAGGTACCAGCTGACCTAGGCTGCCTTCTGCCCCAGGCAAGATCCCGATTCCTATATCCCAGATGCTGACTGACACCTGGGCACTGGGGAACATTCATTTTGATCAACACAGAGGTCTGAGTGAGGGTCAGCGGGCCCGGTAGCTGAAGTCAAGGCCAGGTGGGCGGGGCTGAGGCTTCTCGGCCATCACCATGGAGACAGTCCCCCCACCGGAAGAGTGGGCGGACCTTATGATGGGCCTGGTGACAAGACTCAGCCAATGGCAGAGATCTGGCCCGCCAGGCAGATGACACAGGGCCCTCCACTGTGACCCATGACACCTAGTGGCCACAGGATTTGAGCACACCCTGGGAAAGCCTACGCAGGCACAAGGGAGCCCCTGGTGCGGACTGCTTCAGGCCATTGGCAGAGCAGGCCAGGTACCTCTTTCCCACTTTCCTGAGGATAGCAGTACGCAAGGCATCCCCACTCAGCATCTCTTGCCTCTCTCTGGATGTGTTCCTTCTCTGCAATCTCTTCCTTCTCCCCCTTGTCACTTGACACCTTGGAGTGCCTGACAGAGGGCCTAGAGATGAAAGAGCAAAGGGGGAAGGCCTCTGGCTCTCCTGCTTGCCCATGGGTAGAGAAGATCTGCTAGTCTATCTGGAAGGTCTAGAGAGTAGCCATTGACTGGGGACCTGCATCACGGGCTGATCCTGGCCAGGTCAAGCTTGCTGACATGTGGCAGCCTCTCCGGAGACTACTCATTCCGCTCATAACATTCTATGCAAATACCCGGCTGAGTGCCACGGGCAGAAAACATTGACACATACCTGCCAGAGGCCTATCCTGGGTCTGAAGAGTCCACCCTGGTCTCCAGCGACTCATCATCTCAGCACACACTTTGCCTGCACACATGGAATCCGCCTCTCTCCACGAATGCCTTCTCCTGCTAGGAAACACACGATGTCACTCAGCCAAAGGAGAGCACAGGCAAAGTCAACCGAAGCCCCCATCTTCAAGAGTTTGCCCTCTGCTGGGCCACAGCCTCCGCTGGCACAGTGCATGTGTGTCACTTCTCCGAGGATAAGGCCGAAATCCGGGCATCCAGGGCCCCAGCAGTCCAGGGTCTGCGCGTGGCCGCATATGGATCACCTCTTTGCCACGTACAGGAGGGAGGCCTGGGCCCTAGACTGGCTCTGCTAGAGCTCCACGACCTCAGCTATTTTCCCTGACCTTTGGCCCGTGCCCTCGTGACTGTGTGATCCCTAGTGACACTTCTTCTCCGACCACTCTGAATCCGCCACCTGCGGATACTTGAGCATGAAGATGAACATCTGTCACTGCCTGCAGTGTCACAGGTCACTAGGTGTCTAGGCTCAGGCTGACGATGGCTGTCTTCTGCCCAGGCAAGGAGCCTAATCCTTCAAAGGCAATGAGGACATGTGGTCATTGGCCGACATTCTTTCTTTCATCCACACAGCGGTCTAGATGAGGGGAAAGAGGCCAGGCAGGCCAGCTGAAGGCTGAGTGCGGGGCCTAAGGCTTCTTTCCCAATCACCATGGAGACGGCCACCGGAAGGCTGGCCGGAACTTCTCACGGGGACGGGTCACAAACACTGAGCCAATAGGAGAGGTCCAGCCTAACCAGCCAGTTCCGCAGAGCCCTCCATTTCACCCACGGACACACAACGGCCCCTTCTGCTTTGGGCCACAAATTCGAGGCCACCCGGGGAATCACTTCACACTAGGCAGCCCCTCATGTGGACACGTTCGACACACTCGGCCAGCAGGCAGCTACCTCTTTTCCACTCACGCTACCATATCAGTAGGCAAGGCGCCCTTCCTCAGCATCTATGGCCCCTCTCTGGATGTGTTCATTCAGAGAAATCTCTTCCTTCTACCCCTGAGACACATCACAAGTATGAGGGGCCTGAGAGAGAGCCTAGACGTGAAACGGGGGAGGCTTCTGGCTGTACTGCTTCCCCGTGGGGAGAGAATAGCAGGTAGTCTCTCTGGAAGGTCTCAGCTTCTGTTGCTTGACATGGGCGATACAGTAGGGGCGGACCCTGGCCAGGTGGAGCTTGTGGGCAGACGCAACCTCTCCGGCGACGAATAATTCCGCTGCTGCTTTCTATGCTGAAGACCTCCCCCCGCCGGGTGGGATGGGTAGAGAACATTGACCCACACCTGCCAGGGGCCTTTCCTGGGACTGAAGATCCCAACATGGTCTCAACGTCGTCACCCTCTCAGCACACACCTTTCCTGCACACATAATGCTGCCTTTCTCCGTCAGGGCCTTATCCTACCAGGAAAAAAAGCAAGCCGCTCAAAAAGGCCGATGCCAGGGAAATCGAGGGAACACCGCCATTTTCCAAATGTTTGCTGTCTACATGTCCCCGCCTCCGGGGCAAGGCCGCGTATGCGGCCAGGCTCCGAAGGCAAGGCCGATACCTTGGCAGTCAGGGCCCCAGCAGTCCAGTGGTTTACGGACGTGGGGACACGGATGACCTGTTTGCCGCATACAGGAGGGATCCTTGGGCCCTTCACTGCCTCGCCATTCAGCTCCACGACGTCCACTACTGGCCCTGGCCTTTGCTTTGGCTGGTGCCCCATTGAACGTGTGCTCCGCAGCCATCTTTCTCCACCCATCACTATCATTCTGCCACCAGGGGATATGTGAGTGTGGGAGTCACCATCTGTCACTGGCCGCAGTGTCACAAATCACCAGACTTCCAGGTACCAGCTGACCTAGGCTGCCTTCTGCCCCAGGCAAGATCCCGATTCCTATATCCCAGATGCTGACTGACACCTGGGCACTGGGGAACATTCATTTTGATCAACACAGAGGTCTGAGTGAGGGTCAGCGGGCCCGGTAGCTGAAGTCAAGGCCAGGTGGGCGGGGCTGAGGCTTCTCGGCCATCACCATGGAGACAGTCCCCCCACCGCAAGAGTGGGCGGACCTTATGATGGGCCTGGTGACAAGACTCAGCCAATGGCAGAGATCTGGCCCGCCAGGCAGATGACACAGGGCCCTCCACTGTGACCCATGACACCTAGTGGCCACAGGATTTGAGCACACCCTGGGAAAGCCTACGCAGGCACAAGGGAGCCCCTGGTGCGGACTGCTTCAGGCCATTGGCAGAGCAGGCCAGGTACCTCTTTCCCACTTTCCTGAGGATAGCAGTACGCAAGGCATCCCCACTCAGCATCTCTTGCCTCTCTCTGGATGTGTTCCTTCTCTGCAATCTCTTCCTTCTCCCCCTTGTCACTTGACACCTTGGAGTGCCTGACAGAGGGCCTAGAGATGAAAGAGCAAAGGGGGAAGGCCTCTGGCTCTCCTGCTTGCCCATGGGTAGAGAAGATCTGCTAGTCTATCTGGAAGGTCTAGAGAGTAGCCATTGACTGGGGACCTGCATCACGGGCTGATCCTGGCCAGGTCAAGCTTGCTGACATGTGGCAGCCTCTCCGGAGACTACTCATTCCGCTCATAACATTCTATGCAAATACCCGGCTGAGTGCCACGGGCAGAAAACATTGACACATACCTGCCAGAGGCCTATCCTGGGTCTGAAGAGTCCACCCTGGTCTCCAGCGACTCATCATCTCAGCACACACTTTGCCTGCACACATGGAATCCGCCTCTCTCCACGAATGCCTTCTCCTGCTAGGAAACACACGATGTCACTCAGCCAAAGGAGAGCACAGGCAAAGTCAACCGAAGCCCCCATCTTCAAGAGTTTGCCCTCTGCTGGGCCACAGCCTCCGCTGGCACAGTGCATGTGTGTCACTTCTCCGAGGATAAGGCCGAAATCCGGGCATCCAGGGCCCCAGCAGTCCAGGGTCTGCGCGTGGCCGCATATGGATCACCTCTTTGCCACGTACAGGAGGGAGGCCTGGGCCCTAGACTGGCTCTGCTAGAGCTCCACGACCTCAGCTATTTTCCCTCACCTTTGGCCCGTGCCCTCGTGACTCTGTGATCCCTAGTGACACTTCTTCTCCGACCACTCTGAATCCGCCACCTGCGGATACTTGAGCATGAAGATGAACATCTGTCACTGCCTGCAGTGTCACAGGTCACTAGGTGTCTAGGCTCAGGCTGACGATGGCTGTCTTCTGCCCAGGCAAGGAGCCTAATCCTTCAAAGGCAATGAGGACATGTGGTCATTGGCCGACATTCTTTCTTTCATCCACACGGCGGTCTAGATGAGGGGAAAGAGGCCAGGTAGGCCAGCTGAAGGCTGAGTGCAGGGCCTAAGGCTTCTTTCCCAATCACCATGGAGACGGCCACCGGAAGGCTGGCCGGAACTTCTCACGGGGACGGGTCACAAACACTGAGCCAATAGGAGAGGTCCAGCCTAACCGGCCAGTTCCGCAGAGCCCTCCATTTCAGCCACGGACACACAAAGGCCCCTTCTGCTTTGGGCCACAAATTCGAGGCCACCCGGGGAATCACTTCACACTAGGCAGCCCCTCATGTGGACACGTTCGACACACTCGGCCAGCAGGCAGCTACCTCTTTTCCACTTACGCTACCATATCAGTAGGCAAGGCGCCCTTCCTCAGCATCTATGGCCCCTCTCTGGATGTGTTCATTCAGAGAAATCTCTTCCTTCTACCCCTGAGACACATCACAAGTATGAGGGGCCTGAGAGAGAGCCTAGACGTGAAACGGGGGAGGCTTCTGGCTGTACTGCTTCCCCGTGGGGAGAGAATAGCAGGTAGTCTCTCTGGAAGGTCTCAGCTTCTGTTGCTTGACATGGGCGATACAGTAGGGGCGGACCCTGGCCAGGTGGAGCTTGTGGGCAGACGCAACCTCTCCGGCGACGAATAATTCCGCTGCTGCTTTCTATGCTGAAGACCTCCCCCCGCCGGGTGGGATGGGTAGAGAACATTGACCCACACCTGCCAGGGGCCTTTCCTGGGACTGAAGATCCCAACATGGTCTCAACGTCGTCACCCTCTCAGCACACACCTTTCCTGCACACATAATGCTGCCTTTCTCCGTCAGGGCCTTATCCTACCAGGAAAAAAAGCAAGCCGCTCAAAAAGGCCGATGCCAGGGAAATCGAGGGAACACCGCCATTTTCCAAATGTTTGCTGTCTACATGTCCCCGCCTCCGGGGCAAGGCCGCGTATGCGGCCAGGCTCCGAAGGCAAGGCCGATACCTTGGCAGTCAGGGCCCCAGCAGTCCAGTGGTTTACGGACGTGGGGACACGGATGACCTGTTTGCCGCATACAGGAGGGATCCTTGGGCCCTTCACTGCCTCGCCATTCAGCTCCACGACGTCCACTACTGGCCCTGGCCTTTGCTTTGGCTGGTGCCCCATTGAACGTGTGCTCCGCAGCCATCTTTCTCCACCCATCACTATCATTCTGCCACCAGGGGATATGTGAGTGTGGGAGTCACCATCTGTCACTGGCCGCAGTGTCACAAATCACCAGACTTCCAGGTACCAGCTGACCTAGGCTGCCTTCTGCCCCAGGCAAGATCCCGATTCCTATATCCCAGATGCTGACTGACACCTGGGCACTGGGGAACATTCATTTTGATCAACACAGAGGTCTGAGTGAGGGTCAGCGGGCCCGGTAGCTGAAGTCAAGGCCAGGTGGGCGGGGCTGAGGCTTCTCGGCCATCACCATGGAGACAGTCCCCCCACCGGAAGAGTGGGCGGACCTTATGATGGGCCTGGTGACAAGACTCAGCCAATGGCAGAGATCTGGCCCGCCAGGCAGATGACACAGGGCCCTCCACTGTGACCCATGACACCTAGTGGCCACAGGATTTGAGCACACCCTGGGAAAGCCTACGCAGGCACAAGGGAGCCCCTGGTGCGGACTGCTTCAGGCCATTGGCAGAGCAGGCCAGGTACCTCTTTCCCACTTTCCTGAGGATAGCAGTACGCAAGGCATCCCCACTCAGCATCTCTTGCCTCTCTCTGGATGTGTTCCTTCTCTGCAATCTCTTCCTTCTCCCCCTTGTCACTTGACACCTTGGAGTGCCTGACAGAGGGCCTAGAGATGAAAGAGCAAAGGGGGAAGGCCTCTGGCTCTCCTGCTTGCCCATGGGTAGAGAAGATCTGCTAGTCTATCTGGAAGGTCTAGAGAGTAGCCATTGACTGGGGACCTGCATCACGGGCTGATCCTGGCCAGGTCAAGCTTGCTGACATGTGGCAGCCTCTCCGGAGACTACTCATTCCGCTCATAACATTCTATGCAAATACCCGGCTGAGTGCCACGGGCAGAAAACATTGACACATACCTGCCAGAGGCCTATCCTGGGTCTGAAGAGTCCACCCTGGTCTCCAGCGACTCATCATCTCAGCACACACTTTGCCTGCACACATGGAATCCGCCTCTCTCCACGAATGCCTTCTCCTGCTAGGAAACACACGATGTCACTCAGCCAAAGGAGAGCACAGGCAAAGTCAACCGAAGCCCCCATCTTCAAGAGTTTGCCCTCTGCTGGGCCACAGCCTCCGCTGGCACAGTGCATGTGTGTCACTTCTCCGAGGATAAGGCCGAAATCCGGGCATCCAGGGCCCCAGCAGTCCAGGGTCTGCGCGTGGCCGCATATGGATCACCTCTTTGCCACGTACAGGAGGGAGGCCTGGGCCCTAGACTGGCTCTGCTAGAGCTCCACGACCTCAGCTATTTTCCCTCACCTTTGGCCCGTGCCCTCGTGACTCTGTGATCCCTAGTGACACTTCTTCTCCGACCACTCTGAATCCGCCACCTGCGGATACTTGAGCATGAAGATGAACATCTGTCACTGCCTGCAGTGTCACAGGTCACTAGGTGTCTAGGCTCAGGCTGACGATGGCTGTCTTCTGCCCAGGCAAGGAGCCTAATCCTTCAAAGGCAATGAGGACATGTGGTCATTGGCCGACATTCTTTCTTTCATCCACACAGCGGTCTAGATGAGGGGAAAGAGGCCAGGTAGGCCAGCTGAAGGCTGAGTGCGGGGCCTAAGGCTTCTTTCCCAATCACCATGGAGACGGCCACCGGAAGGCTGGCCGGAACTTCTCACGGGGACGGGTCACAAACACTGAGCCAATAGGAGAGGTCCAGCCTAACCAGCCAGTTCCGCAGAGCCCTCCATTTCACCCACGGACACACAACGGCCCCTTCTGCTTTGGGCCACAAATTCGAGGCCACCCGGGGAATCACTTCACACTAGGCAGCCCCTCATGTGGACACGTTCGACACACTCGGCCAGCAGGCAGCTACCTCTTTTCCACTTACGCTACCATATCAGTAGGCAAGGCGCCCTTCCTCAGCATCTATGGCCCCTCTCTGGATGTGTTCATTCAGAGAAATCTCTTCCTTCTACCCCTGAGACACATCACAAGTATGAGGGGCCTGAGAGAGAGCCTAGACGTGAAACGGGGGAGGCTTCTGGCTGTACTGCTTCCCCGTGGGGAGAGAATAGCAGGTAGTCTCTCTGGAAGGTCTCAGCTTCTGTTGCTTGACATGGGCGATACAGTAGGGGTGGACCCTGGCCAGGTGGAGCTTGTGGGCAGACGCAACCTCTCCGGCGACGAATAATTCCGCTGCTGCTTTCTATGCTGAAGACCTCCCCCCGCCGGGTGGGATGGGTAGAGAACATTGACCCACACCTGCCAGGGGCCTTTCCTGGGACTGAAGATCCCAACATGGTCTCAACGTCGTCACCCTCTCAGCACACACCTTTCCTGCACACATAATGCTGCCTTTCTCCGTCAGGGCCTTATCCTACCAGGAAAAAAAGCAAGCCGCTCAAAAAGGCCGATGCCAGGGAAATCGAGGGAACACCGCCATTTTCCAAATGTTTGCTGTCTACATGTCCCCGACTCCGGGGCAAGGCCGCGTATGCGGCCAGGCTCCGAAGGCAAGGCCGATACCTTGGCAGTCAGGGCCCCAGCAGTCCAGTGGTTTACGGACGTGGGGACACGGATGACCTGTTTGCCGCATACAGGAGGGATCCTTGGGCCCTTCACCGCCTCGCCATTCAGCTTCACGACGTCCACTACTGGCCCTGGCCTTTGATTTGGCTGGTGCCCCATTGAACGTGTGCTCCGCAGCCATCTTTCTCCACCCATCACTATCATTCTGCCACCAGGGGATATGTGAGTGTGGGAGTCACCATCTGTCACTGGCCGCAGTGTCACAAATCACCAGACTTCCAGGTACCAGCTGACCTAGGCTGCCTTCTGCCCCAGGCAAGATCCCGATTCCTATATCCCAGATGCTGACTGACACCTGGGCACTGGGGAACACTCATTTTGATCAACACAGAGGTCTGAGTGAGGGTCAGCGGGCCCGGTAGCTGAAGTCAAGGCCAGGTGGGCGGGGCTGAGGCTTCTCGGCCATCACCATGGAGACAGTCCCCCCACCGCAAGAGTGGGCGGACCTTATGATGGGCCTGGTGACAAGACTCAGCCAATGGCAGAGATCTGGCCCGCCAGGCAGATGACACAGGGCCCTCCACTGTGACCCATGACACCTAGTGGCCACAGGATTTGAGCACACCCTGGGAAAGCCTACGCAGGCACAAGGGAGCCCCTGGTGCGGACTGCTTCAGGCCATTGGCAGAGCAGGCCAGGTACCTCTTTCCCACTTTCCTGAGGATAGCAGTACGCAAGGCATCCCCACTCAGCATCTCTTGCCTCTCTCTGGATGTGTTCCTTCTCTGCAATCTCTTCCTTCTCCCCCTTGTCACTTGACACCTTGGAGTGCCTGACAGAGGGCCTAGAGATGAAAGAGCAAAGGGGGAAGGCCTCTGGCTCTCCTGCTTGCCCATGGGTAGAGAAGATCTGCTAGTCTATCTGGAAGGTCTAGAGAGTAGCCATTGACTGGGGACCTGCATCACGGGCTGATCCTGGCCAGGTCAAGCTTGCTGACATGTGGCAGCCTCTCCGGAGACTACTCATTCCGCTCATAACATTCTATGCAAATACCCGGCTGAGTGCCACGGGCAGAAAACATTGACACATACCTGCCAGAGGCCTATCCTGGGTCTGAAGAGTCCACCCTGGTCTCCAGCGACTCATCATCTCAGCACACACTTTGCCTGCACACATGGAATCCGCCTCTCTCCACGAATGCCTTCTCCGGCTAGGAAACACACGATGTCACTCAGCCAAAGGAGAGCACAGGCAAAGTCAACCGAAGCCCCCATCTTCAAGAGTTTGCCCTCTGCTGGGCCACAGCCTCCGCTGGCACAGTGCATGTGTGTCACTTCTCCGAGGATAAGGCCGAAATCCGGGCATCCAGGGCCCCAGCAGTCCAGGGTCTGCGCGTGGCCGCATATGGATCACCTCTTTGCCACGTACAGGAGGGAGGCCTGGGCCCTAGACTGGCTCTGCTAGAGCTCCACGACCTCAGCTATTTTCCCTCACCTTTGGCCCGTGCCCTCGTGACTGTGTGATCCCTAGTGACACTTCTTCTCCGACCACTCTGAATCCGCCACCTGCGGATACTTGAGCATGAAGATGAACATCTGTCACTGCCTGCAGTGTCACAGGTCACTAGGTGTCTAGGCTCAGGCTGACGATGGCTGTCTTCTGCCCAGGCAAGGAGCCTAATCCTTCAAAGGCAATGAGGACATGTGGTCATTGGCCGACATTCTTTCTTTCATCCACACAGCGGTCTAGATGAGGGGAAAGAGGCCAGGCAGGCCAGCTGAAGGCTGAGTGCGGGGCCTAAGGCTTCTTTCCCAATCACCATGGAGACGGCCACCGGAAGGCTGGCCGGAACTTCTCACGGGGACGGGTCACAAACACTGAGCCAATAGGAGAGGTCCAGCCTAACCGGCCAGTTCCGCAGAGCCCTCCATTTCACCCACGGACACACAACGGCCCCTTCTGCTTTGGGCCACAAATTCGAGGCCACCCGGGGAATCACTTCACACTAGGCAGCCCCTCATGTGGACACGTTCGACACACTCGGCCAGCAGGCAGCTACCTCTTTTCCACTTACGCTACCATATCAGTAGGCAAGGCGCCCTTCTTCAGCATCTATGGCCCCTCTCTGGATGTGTTCATTCAGAGAAATCTCTTCCTTCTACCCCTGAGACACATCACAAGTATGAGGGGCCTGAGAGAGAGCCTAGACGTGAAACGGGGGAGGCTTCTGGCTGTACTGCTTCCCCGTGGGGAGAGAATAGCAGGTAGTCTCTCTGGAAGGTCTCAGCTTCTGTTGCTTGACATGGGCGATACAGTAGGGGCGGACCCTGGCCAGGTGGAGCTTGTGGGCAGACGCAACCTCTCCGGCGACGAATAATTCCGCTGCTGCTTTCTATGCTGAAGACCTCCCCCCGCCGGGTGGGATGGGTAGAGAACATTGACCCACACCTGCCAGGGGCCTTTCCTGGGACTGAAGATCCCAACATGGTCTCAACGTCGTCACCCTCTCAGCACACACCTTTCCTGCACACATAATGCTGCCTTTCTCCGTCAGGGCCTTATCCTACCAGGAAAAAAAGCAAGCCGCTCAAAAAGGCCGATGCCAGGGAAATCGAGGGAACACCGCCATTTTCCAAATGTTTGCTGTCTACATGTCCCCGCCTCCGGGGCAAGGCCGCGTATGCGGCCAGGCTCCGAAGGCAAGGCCGATACCTTGGCAGTCAGGGCCCCAGCAGTCCAGTGGTTTACGGACGTGGGGACACGGATGACCTGTTTGCCGCATACAGGAGGGATCCTTGGGCCCTTCACCGCCTCGCCATTCAGCTCCACGACGTCCACTACTGGCCCTGGCCTTTGCTTTGGCTGGTGCCCCATTGAACGTGTGCTCCGCAGCCATCTTTCTCCACCCATCACTATCATTCTGCCACCAGGGGATATGTGAGTGTGGGAGTCACCATCTGTCACTGGCCGCAGTGTCACAAATCACCAGACTTCCAGGTACCAGCTGACCTAGGCTGCCTTCTGCCCCAGGCAAGATCCCGATTCCTATATCCCAGATGCTGACTGACACCTGGGCACTGGGGAACATTCATTTTGATCAACACAGAGGTCTGAGTGAGGGTCAGCGGGCCCGGTAGCTGAAGTCAAGGCCAGGTGGGCGGGGCTGAGGCTTCTCGGCCATCACCATGGAGACAGTCCCCCCACCGGAAGAGTGGGCGGACCTTATGATGGGCCTGGTGACAAGACTCAGCCAATGGCAGAGATCTGGCCCGCCAGGCAGATGACACAGGGCCCTCCACTGTGACCCATGACACCTAGTGGCCACAGGATTTGAGCACACCCTGGGAAAGCCTACGCAGGCACAAGGGAGCCCCTGGTGCGGACTGCTTCAGGCCATTGGCAGAGCAGGCCAGGTACCTCTTTCCCACTTTCCTGAGGATAGCAGTACGCAAGGCATCCCCACTCAGCATCTCTTGCCTCTCTCTGGATGTGTTCCTTCTCTGCAATCTCTTCCTTCTCCCCCTTGTCACTTGACACCTTGGAGTGCCTGACAGAGGGCCTAGAGATGAAAGAGCAAAGGGGGAAGGCCTCTGGCTCTCCTGCTTGCCCATGGGTAGAGAAGATCTGCTAGTCTATCTGGAAGGTCTAGAGAGTAGCCATTGACTGGGGACCTGCATCACGGGCTGATCCTGGCCAGGTCAAGCTTGCTGACATGTGGCAGCCTCTCCGGAGACTACTCATTCCGCTCATAACATTCTATGCAAATACCCGGCTGAGTGCCACGGGCAGAAAACATTGACACATACCTGCCAGAGGCCTATCCTGGGTCTGAAGAGTCCACCCTGGTCTCCAGCGACTCATCATCTCAGCACACACTTTGCCTGCACACATGGAATCCGCCTCTCTCCACGAATGCCTTCTCCTGCTAGGAAACACACGATGTCACTCAGCCAAAGGAGAGCACAGGCAAAGTCAACCGAAGCCCCCATCTTCAAGAGTTTGCCCTCTGCTGGGCCACAGCCTCCGCTGGCACAGTGCATGTGTGTCACTTCTCCGAGGATAAGGCCGAAATCCGGGCATCCAGGGCCCCAGCAGTCCAGGGTCTGCGCGTGGCCGCATATGGATCACCTCTTTGCCACGTACAGGAGGGAGGCCTGGGCCCTAGACTGGCTCTGCTAGAGCTCCACGACCTCAGCTATTTTCCCTCACCTTTGGCCCGTGCCCTCGTGACTCTGTGATCCCTAGTGACACTTCTTCTCCGACCACTCTGAATCCGCCACCTGCGGATACTTGAGCATGAAGATGAACATCTGTCACTGCCTGCAGTGTCACAGGTCACTAGGTGTCTAGGCTCAGGCTGACGATGGCTGTCTTCTGCCCAGGCAAGGAGCCTAATCCTTCAAAGGCAATGAGGACATGTGGTCATTGGCCGACATTCTTTCTTTCATCCACACAGCGGTCTAGATGAGGGGAAAGAGGCCAGGCAGGCCAGCTGAAGGCTGAGTGCGGGGCCTAAGGCTTCTTTCCCAATCACCACGGAGACGGCCACCGGAAGGCTGGCCGGAACTTCTCACGGGGACGGGTCACAAACACTGAGCCAATAGGAGAGGTCCAGCCTAACCGGCCAGTTCCGCAGAGCCCTCCATTTCACCCACGGACACACAACGGCCCCTTCTGCTTTGGGCCACAAATTCGAGGCCACCCGGGGAATCACTTCACACTAGGCAGCCCCTCATGTGGACACGTTCGACACACTCGGCCAGCAGGCAGCTACCTCTTTTCCACTTACGCTACCATATCAGTAGGCAAGGCGCCCTTCCTCAGCATCTATGGCCCCTCTCTGGATGTGTTCATTCAGAGAAATCTCTTCCTTCTACCCCTGAGACACATCACAAGTATGAGGGGCCTGAGAGAGAGCCTAGACGTGAAACGGGGGAGGCTTCTGGCTGTACTGCTTCCCCGTGGGGAGAGAATAGCAGGTAGTCTCTCTGGAAGGTCTCAGCTTCTGTTGCTTGACATGGGCGATACAGTAGGGGCGGACCCTGGCCAGGTGGAGCTTGTGGGCAGACGCAACCTCTCCGGCGACGAATAATTCCACTGCTGCTTTCTATGCTGAAGACCTCCCCCCGCCGGGTGGGATGGGTAGAGAACATTGACCCACACCTGCCAGGGGCCTTTCCTGGGACTGAAGATCCCAACATGGTCTCAACGTCGTCACCCTCTCAGCACACACCTTTCCTGCACACATAATGCTGCCTTTCTCCGTCAGGGCCTTATCCTACCAGGAAAAAAAGCAAGCCGCTCAAAAAGGCCGATGCCAGGGAAATCGAGGGAACACCGCCATTTTCCAAATGTTTGCTGTCTACATGTCCCCGCCTCCGGGGCAAGGCCGCGTATGCGGCCAGGCTCCGAAGGCAAGGCCGATACCTTGGCAGTCAGGGCCCCAGCAGTCCAGTGGTTTACGGACGTGGGGACACGGATGACCTGTTTGCCGCATACAGGAGGGATCCTTGGGCCCTTCACCGCCTCGCCATTCAGCTCCACGACGTCCACTACTGGCCCTGGCCTTTGCTTTGGCTGGTGCCCCATTGAACGTGTGCTCCGCAGCCATCTTTCTCCACCCATCACTATCATTCTGCCACCAGGGGATATGTGAGTGTGGGAGTCACCATCTGTCACTGGCCGCAGTGTCACAAATCACCAGACTTCCAGGTACCAGCTGACCTAGGCTGCCTTCTGCCCCAGGCAAGATCCCGATTCCTATATCCCAGATGCTGACTGACACCTGGGCACTGGGGAACACTCATTTTGATCAACACAGAGGTCTGAGTGAGGGTCAGCGGGCCCGGTAGCTGAAGTCAAGGCCAGGTGGGCGGGGCTGAGGCTTCTCGGCCATCACCATGGAGACAGTCCCCCCACCGGAAGAGTGGGCGGACCTTATGATGGGCCTGGTGACAAGACTCAGCCAATGGCAGAGATCTGGCCCGCCAGGCAGATGACACAGGGCCCTCCACTGTGACCCATGACACCTAGTGGCCACAGGATTTGAGCACACCCTGGGAAAGCCTACGCAGGCACAAGGGAGCCCCTGGTGCGGACTGCTTCAGGCCATTGGCAGAGCAGGCCAGGTACCTCTTTCCCACTTTCCTGAGGATAGCAGTACGCAAGGCATCCCCACTCAGCATCTCTTGCCTCTCTCTGGATGTGTTCCTTCTCTGCAATCTCTTCCTTCTCCCCCTTGTCACTTGACACCTTGGAGTGCCTGACAGAGGGCCTAGAGATGAAAGAGCAAAGGGGGAAGGCCTCTGGCTCTCCTGCTTGCCCATGGGTAGAGAAGATCTGCTAGTCTATCTGGAAGGTCTAGAGAGTAGCCATTGACTGGGGACCTGCATCACGGGCTGATCCTGGCCAGGTCAAGCTTGCTGACATGTGGCAGCCTCTCCGGAGACTACTCATTCCGCTCATAACATTCTATGCAAATACCCGGCTGAGTGCCACGGGCAGAAAACATTGACACATACCTGCCAGAGGCCTATCCTGGGTCTGAAGAGTCCACCCTGGTCTCCAGCGACTCATCATCTCAGCACACACTTTGCCTGCACACATGGAATCCGCCTCTCTCCACGAATGCCTTCTCCTGCTAGGAAACACACGATGTCACTCAGCCAAAGGAGAGCACAGGCAAAGTCAACCGAAGCCCCCATCTTCAAGAGTTTGCCCTCTGCTGGGCCACAGCCTCCGCTGGCACAGTGCATGTGTGTCACTTCTCCGAGGATAAGGCCGAAATCCGGGCATCCAGGGCCCCAGCAGTCCAGGGTCTGCGCGTGGCCGCATATGGATCACCTCTTTGCCACGTACAGGAGGGAGGCCTGGGCCCTAGACTGGCTCTGCTAGAGCTCCACGACCTCAGCTATTTTCCCTCACCTTTGGCCCGTGCCCTCGTGACTCTGTGATCCCTAGTGACACTTCTTCTCCGACCACTCTGAATCCGCCACCTGCGGATACTTGAGCATGAAGATGAACATCTGTCACTGCCTGCAGTGTCACAGGTCACTAGGTGTCTAGGCTCAGGCTGACGATGGCTGTCTTCTGCCCAGGCAAGGAGCCTAATCCTTCAAAGGCAATGAGGACATGTGGTCATTGGCCGACATTCTTTCTTTCATCCACACAGCGGTCTAGATGAGGGGAAAGAGGCCAGGCAGGCCAGCTGAAGGCTGAGTGCGGGGCCTAAGGCTTCTTTCCCAATCACCACGGAGACGGCCACCGGAAGGCTGGCCGGAACTTCTCACGGGGACGGGTCACAAACACTGAGCCAATAGGAGAGGTCCAGCCTAACCGGCCAGTTCCGCAGAGCCCTCCATTTCACCCACGGACACACAACGGCCCCTTCTGCTTTGGGCCACAAATTCGAGGCCACCCGGGGAATCACTTCACACTAGGCAGCCCCTCATGTGGACACGTTCGACACACTCGGCCAGCAGGCAGCTACCTCTTTTCCACTTACGCTACCATATCAGTAGGCAAGGCGCCCTTCCTCAGCATCTATGGCCCCTCTCTGGATGTGTTCATTCAGAGAAATCTCTTCCTTCTACCCCTGAGACACATCACAAGTATGAGGGGCCTGAGAGAGAGCCTAGACGTGAAACGGGGGAGGCTTCTGGCTGTACTGCTTCCCCGTGGGGAGAGAATAGCAGGTAGTCTCTCTGGAAGGTCTCAGCTTCTGTTGCTTGACATGGGCGATACAGTAGGGGCGGACCCTGGCCAGGTGGAGCTTGTGGGCAGACGCAACCTCTCCGGCGACGAATAATTCCGCTGCTGCTTTCTATGCTGAAGACCTCCCCCCGCCGGGTGGGATGGGTAGAGAACATTGACCCACACCTGCCAGGGGCCTTTCCTGGGACTGAAGATCCCAACATGGTCTCAACGTCGTCACCCTCTCAGCACACACCTTTCCTGCACACATAATGCTGCCTTTCTCCGTCAGGGCCTTATCCTACCAGGAAAAAAAGCAAGCCGCTCAAAAAGGCCGATGCCAGGGAAATCGAGGGAACACCGCCATTTTCCAAATGTTTGCTGTCTACATGTCCCCGCCTCCGGGGCAAGGCCGCGTATGCGGCCAGGCTCCGAAGGCAAGGCCGATACCTTGGCAGTCAGGGCCCCAGCAGTCCAGTGGTTTACGGACGTGGGGACACGGATGACCTGTTTGCCGCATACAGGAGGGATCCTTGGGCCCTTCACCGCCTCGCCATTCAGCTCCACGACGTCCACTACTGGCCCTGGCCTTTGCTTTGGCTGGTGCCCCATTGAACGTGTGCTCCGCAGCCATCTTTCTCCACCCATCACTATCATTCTGCCACCAGGGGATATGTGAGTGTGGGAGTCACCATCTGTCACTGGCCGCAGTGTCACAAATCACCAGACTTCCAGGTACCAGCTGACCTAGGCTGCCTTCTGCCCCAGGCAAGATCCCGATTCCTATATCCCAGATGCTGACTGACACCTGGGCACTGGGGAACACTCATTTTGATCAACACAGAGGTCTGAGTGAGGGTCAGCGGGCCCGGTAGCTGAAGTCAAGGCCAGGTGGGCGGGGCTGAGGCTTCTCGGCCATCACCATGGAGACAGTCCCCCCACCGGAAGAGTGGGCGGACCTTATGATGGGCCTGGTGACAAGACTCAGCCAATGGCAGAGATCTGGCCCGCCAGGCAGATGACACAGGGCCCTCCACTGTGACCCATGACACCTAGTGGCCACAGGATTTGAGCACACCCTGGGAAAGCCTACGCAGGCACAAGGGAGCCCCTGGTGCGGACTGCTTCAGGCCATTGGCAGAGCAGGCCAGGTACCTCTTTCCCACTTTCCTGAGGATAGCAGTACGCAAGGCATCCCCACTCAGCATCTCTTGCCTCTCTCTGGATGTGTTCCTTCTCTGCAATCTCTTCCTTCTCCCCCTTGTCACTTGACACCTTGGAGTGCCTGACAGAGGGCCTAGAGATGAAAGAGCAAAGGGGGAAGGCCTCTGGCTCTCCTGCTTGCCCATGGGTAGAGAAGATCTGCTAGTCTATCTGGAAGGTCTAGAGAGTAGCCATTGACTGGGGACCTGCATCACGGGCTGATCCTGGCCAGGTCAAGCTTGCTGACATGTGGCAGCCTCTCCGGAGACTACTCATTCCGCTCATAACATTCTATGCAAATACCCGGCTGAGTGCCACGGGCAGAAAACATTGACACATACCTGCCAGAGGCCTATCCTGGGTCTGAAGAGTCCACCCTGGTCTCCAGCGACTCATCATCTCAGCACACACTTTGCCTGCACACATGGAATCCGCCTCTCTCCACGAATGCCTTCTCCTGCTAGGAAACACACGATGTCACTCAGCCAAAGGAGAGCACAGGCAAAGTCAACCGAAGCCCCCATCTTCAAGAGTTTGCCCTCTGCTGGGCCACAGCCTCCGCTGGCACAGTGCATGTGTGTCACTTCTCCGAGGATAAGGCCGAAATCCGGGCATCCAGGGCCCCAGCAGTCCAGGGTCTGCGCGTGGCCGCATATGGATCACCTCTTTGCCACGTACAGGAGGGAGGCCTGGGCCCTAGACTGGCTCTGCTAGAGCTCCACGACCTCAGCTATTTTCCCTCACCTTTGGCCCGTGCCCTCGTGACTCTGTGATCCCTAGTGACACTTCTTCTCCGACCACTCTGAATCCGCCACCTGCGGATACTTGAGCATGAAGATGAACATCTGTCACTGCCTGCAGTGTCACAGGTCACTAGGTGTCTAGGCTCAGGCTGACGATGGCTGTCTTCTGCCCAGGCAAGGAGCCTAATCCTTCAAAGGCAATGAGGACATGTGGTCATTGGCCGACATTCTTTCTTTCATCCACACAGCGGTCTAGATGAGGGGAAAGAGGCCAGGTAGGCCAGCTGAAGGCTGAGTGCGGGGCCTAAGGCTTCTTTCCCAATCACCACGGAGACGGCCACCGGAAGGCTGGCCGGAACTTCTCACGGGGACGGGTCACAAACACTGAGCCAATAGGAGAGGTCCAGCCTAACCGGCCAGTTCCGCAGAGCCCTCCATTTCACCCACGGACACACAACGGCCCCTTCTGCTTTGGGCCACAAATTCGAGGCCACCCGGGGAATCACTTCACACTAGGCAGCCCCTCATGTGGACACGTTCGACACACTCGGCCAGCAGGCAGCTACCTCTTTTCCACTTACGCTACCATATCAGTAGGCAAGGCGCCCTTCCTCAGCATCTATGGCCCCTCTCTGGATGTGTTCATTCAGAGAAATCTCTTCCTTCTACCCCTGAGACACATCACAAGTATGAGGGGCCTGAGAGAGAGCCTAGACGTGAAACGGGGGAGGCTTCTGGCTGTACTGCTTCCCCGTGGGGAGAGAATAGCAGGTAGTCTCTCTGGAAGGTCTCAGCTTCTGTTGCTTGACATGGGCGATACAGTAGGGGCGGACCCTGGCCAGGTGGAGCTTGTGGGCAGACGCAACCTCTCCGGCGACGAATAATTCCGCTGCTGCTTTCTATGCTGAAGACCTCCCCCCGCCGGGTGGGATGGGTAGAGAACATTGACCCACACCTGCCAGGGGCCTTTCCTGGGACTGAAGATCCCAACATGGTCTCAACGTCGTCACCCTCTCAGCACACACCTTTCCTGCACACATAATGCTGCCTTTCTCCGTCAGGGCCTTATCCTACCAGGAAAAAAAGCAAGCCGCTCAAAAAGGCCGATGCCAGGGAAATCGAGGGAACACCGCCATTTTCCAAATGTTTGCTGTCTACATGTCCCCGCCTCCGGGGCAAGGCCGCGTATGCGGCCAGGCTCCGAAGGCAAGGCCGATACCTTGGCAGTCAGGGCCCCAGCAGTCCAGTGGTTTACGGCCGTGGGGACACGGATGACCTGTTTGCCGCATACAGGAGGGATCCTTGGGCCCTTCACCGCCTCGCCATTCAGCTCCACGACGTCCACTACTGGCCCTGGCCTTTGCTTTGGCTGGTGCCCCATTGAACGTGTGCTCCGCAGCCATCTTTCTCCACCCATCACTATCATTCTGCCACCAGGGGATATGTGAGTGTGGGAGTCACCATCTGTCACTGGCCGCAGTGTCACAAATCACCAGACTTCCAGGTACCAGCTGACCTAGGCTGCCTTCTGCCCCAGGCAAGATCCCGATTCCTATATCCCAGATGCTGACTGACACCTGGGCACTGGGGAACACTCATTTTGATCAACACAGAGGTCTGAGTGAGGGTCAGCGGGCCCGGTAGCTGAAGTCAAGGCCAGGTGGGCGGGGCTGAGGCTTCTCGGCCATCACCATGGAGACAGTCCCCCCACCGGAAGAGTGGGCGGACCTTATGATGGGCCTGGTGACAAGACTCAGCCAATGGCAGAGATCTGGCCCGCCAGGCAGATGACACAGGGCCCTCCACTGTGACCCATGACACCTAGTGGCCACAGGATTTGAGCACACCCTGGGAAAGCCTACGCAGGCACAAGGGAGCCCCTGGTGCGGACTGCTTCAGGCCATTGGCAGAGCAGGCCAGGTACCTCTTTCCCACTTTCCTGAGGATAGCAGTACGCAAGGCATCCCCACTCAGCATCTCTTGCCTCTCTCTGGATGTGTTCCTTCTCTGCAATCTCTTCCTTCTCCCCCTTGTCACTTGACACCTTGGAGTGCCTGACAGAGGGCCTAGAGATGAAAGAGCAAAGGGGGAAGGCCTCTGGCTCTCCTGCTTGCCCATGGGTAGAGAAGATCTGCTAGTCTATCTGGAAGGTCTAGAGAGTAGCCATTGACTGGGGACCTGCATCACGGGCTGATCCTGGCCAGGTCAAGCTTGCTGACATGTGGCAGCCTCTCCGGAGACTACTCATTCCGCTCATAACATTCTATGCAAATACCCGGCTGAGTGTCACGGGCAGAAAACATTGACACATACCTGCCAGAGGCCTATCCTGGGTCTGAAGAGTCCACCCTGGTCTCCAGCGACTCATCATCTCAGCACACACTTTGCCTGCACACATGGAATCCGCCTCGCTCCACGAATGCCTTCTCCTGCTAGGAAACACACGATGTCACTCAGCCAAAGGAGAGCACAGGCAAAGTCAACCGAAGCCCCCATCTTCAAGAGTTTGCCCTCTGCTGGGCCACAGCCTCCGCTGGCACAGTGCATGTGTGTCACTTCTCCGAGGATAAGGCCGAAATCCGGGCATCCAGGGCCCCAGCAGTCCAGGGTCTGCGCGTGGCCGCATATGGATCACCTCTTTGCCACGTACAGGAGGGAGGCCTGGGCCCTAGACTGGCTCTGCTAGAGCTCCACGACCTCAGCTATTTTCCCTGACCTTTGGCCCGTGCCCTCGTGACTCTGTGATCCCTAGTGACACTTCTTCTCCGACCACTCTGAATCCGCCACCTGCGGATACTTGAGCATGAAGATGAACATCTGTCACTGCCTGCAGTGTCACAGGTCACTAGGTGTCTAGGCTCAGGCTGACGATGGCTGTCTTCTGCCCAGGCAAGGAGCCTAATCCTTCAAAGGCAATGAGGACATGTGGTCATTGGCCGACATTCTTTCTTTCATCCACACAGCGGTCTAGATGAGGGGAAAGAGGCCAGGTAGGCCAGCTGAAGGCTGAGTGCGGGGCCTAAGGCTTCTTTCCCAATCACCACGGAGACGGCCACCGGAAGGCTGGCCGGAACTTCTCACGGGGACGGGTCACAAACACTGAGCCAATAGGAGAGGTCCAGCCTAACCGGCCAGTTCCGCAGAGCCCTCCATTTCACCCACGGACACACAACGGCCCCTTCTGCTTTGGGCCACAAATTCGAGGCCACCCGGGGAATCACTTCACACTAGGCAGCCCCTCATGTGGACACGTTCGACACACTCGGCCAGCAGGCAGCTACCTCTTTTCCACTTACGCTACCATATCAGTAGGCAAGGCGCCCTTCCTCAGCATCTATGGCCCCTCTCTGGATGTGTTCATTCAGAGAAATCTCTTCCTTCTACCCCTGAGACACATCACAAGTATGAGGGGCCTGAGAGAGAGCCTAGACGTGAAACGGGGGAGGCTTCTGGCTGTACTGCTTCCCCGTGGGGAGAGAATAGCAGGTAGTCTCTCTGGAAGGTCTCAGCTTCTGTTGCTTGACATGGGCGATACAGTAGGGGCGGACCCTGGCCAGGTGGAGCTTGTGGGCAGACGCAACCTCTCCGGCGACGAATAATTCCGCTGCTGCTTTCTATGCTGAAGACCTCCCCCCGCCGGGTGGGATGGGTAGAGAACATTGACCCACACCTGCCAGGGGCCTTTCCTGGGACTGAAGATCCCAACATGGTCTCAACGTCGTCACCCTCTCAGCACACACCTTTCCTGCACACATAATGCTGCCTTTCTCCGTCAGGGCCTTATCCTACCAGGAAAAAAAGCAAGCCGCTCAAAAAGGCCGATGCCAGGGAAATCGAGGGAACACCGCCATTTTCCAAATGTTTGCTGTCTACATGTCCCCGCCTCCGGGGCAAGGCCGCGTATGCGGCCAGGCTCCGAAGGCAAGGCCGATACCTTGGCAGTCAGGGCCCCAGCAGTCCAGTGGTTTACGGACGTGGGGACACGGATGACCTGTTTGCCGCATACAGGAGGGATCCTTGGGCCCTTCACCGCCTCGCCATTCAGCTCCACGACGTCCACTACTGGCCCTGGCCTTTGCTTTGGCTGGTGCCCCATTGAACGTGTGCTCCGCAGCCATCTTTCTCCACCCATCACTATCATTCTGCCACCAGGGGATATGTGAGTGTGGGAGTCACCATCTGTCACTGGCCGCAGTGTCACAAATCACCAGACTTCCAGGTACCAGCTGACCTAGGCTGCCTTCTGCCCCAGGCAAGATCCCGATTCCTATATCCCAGATGCTGACTGACACCTGGGCACTGGGGAACACTCATTTTGATCAACACAGAGGTCTGAGTGAGGGTCAGCGGGCCCGGTAGCTGAAGTCAAGGCCAGGTGGGCGGGGCTGAGGCTTCTCGGCCATCACCATGGAGACAGTCCCCCCACCGGAAGAGTGGGCGGACCTTATGATGGGCCTGGTGACAAGACTCAGCCAATGGCAGAGATCTGGCCCGCCAGGCAGATGACACAGGGCCCTCCACTGTGACCCATGACACCTAGTGGCCACAGGATTTGAGCACACCCTGGGAAAGCCTACGCAGGCACAAGGGAGCCCCTGGTGCGGACTGCTTCAGGCCATTGGCAGAGCAGGCCAGGTACCTCTTTCCCACTTTCCTGAGGATAGCAGTACGCAAGGCATCCCCACTCAGCATCTCTTGCCTCTCTCTGGATGTGTTCCTTCTCTGCAATCTCTTCCTTCTCCCCCTTGTCACTTGACACCTTGGAGTGCCTGACAGAGGGCCTAGAGATGAAAGAGCAAAGGGGGAAGGCCTCTGGCTCTCCTGCTTGCCCATGGGTAGAGAAGATCTGCTAGTCTATCTGGAAGGTCTAGAGAGTAGCCATTGACTGGGGACCTGCATCACGGGCTGATCCTGGCCAGGTCAAGCTTGCTGACATGTGGCAGCCTCTCCGGAGACTACTCATTCCGCTCATAACATTCTATGCAAATACCCGGCTGAGTGCCACGGGCAGAAAACATTGACACATACCTGCCAGAGGCCTATCCTGGGTCTGAAGAGTCCACCCTGGTCTCCAGCGACTCATCATCTCAGCACACACTTTGCCTGCACACATGGAATCCGCCTCTCTCCACGAATGCCTTCTCCTGCTAGGAAACACACGATGTCACTCAGCCAAAGGAGAGCACAGGCAAAGTCAACCGAAGCCCCCATCTTCAAGAGTTTGCCCTCTGCTGGGCCACAGCCTCCGCTGGCACAGTGCATGTGTGTCACTTCTCCGAGGATAAGGCCGAAATCCGGGCATCCAGGGCCCCAGCAGTCCAGGGTCTGCGCGTGGCCGCATATGGATCACCTCTTTGCCACGTACAGGAGGGAGGCCTGGGCCCTAGACTGGCTCTGCTAGAGCTCCACGACCTCAGCTATTTTCCCTGACCTTTGGCCCGTGCCCTCGTGACTCTGTGATCCCTAGTGACACTTCTTCTCCGACCACTCTGAATCCGCCACCTGCGGATACTTGAGCATGAAGATGAACATCTGTCACTGCCTGCAGTGTCACAGGTCACTAGGTGTCTAGGCTCAGGCTGACGATGGCTGTCTTCTGCCCAGGCAAGGAGCCTAATCCTTCAAAGGCAATGAGGACATGTGGTCATTGGCCGACATTCTTTCTTTCATCCACACAGCGGTCTAGATGAGGGGAAAGAGGCCAGGTAGGCCAGCTGAAGGCTGAGTGCGGGGCCTAAGGCTTCTTTCCCAATCACCATGGAGACGGCCACCGGAAGGCTGGCCGGAACTTCTCACGGGGACGGGTCACAAACACTGAGCCAATAGGAGAGGTCCAGCCTAACCGGCCAGTTCCGCAGAGCCCTCCATTTCACCCACGGACACACAACGGCCCCTTCTGCTTTGGGCCACAAATTCGAGGCCACCCGGGGAATCACTTCACACTAGGCAGCCCCTCATGTGGACACGTTCGACACACTCGGCCAGCAGGCAGCTACCTCTTTTCCACTTACGCTACCATATCAGTAGGCAAGGCGCCCTTCCTCAGCATCTATGGCCCCTCTCTGGATGTGTTCATTCAGAGAAATCTCTTCCTTCTACCCCTGAGACACATCACAAGTATGAGGGGCCTGAGAGAGAGCCTAGACGTGAAACGGGGGAGGCTTCTGGCTGTACTGCTTCCCCGTGGGGAGAGAATAGCAGGTAGTCTCTCTGGAAGGTCTCAGCTTCTGTTGCTTGACATGGGCGATACAGTAGGGGCGGACCCTGGCCAGGTGGAGCTTGTGGGCAGACGCAACCTCTCCGGCGACGAATAATTCCGCTGCTGCTTTCTATGCTGAAGACCTCCCCCCGCCGGGTGGGATGGGTAGAGAACATTGACCCACACCTGCCAGGGGCCTTTCCTGGGACTGAAGATCCCAACATGGTCTCAACGTCGTCACCCTCTCAGCACACACCTTTCCTGCACACATAATGCTGCCTTTCTCCGTCAGGGCCTTATCCTACCAGGAAAAAAAGCAAGCCGCTCAAAAAGGCCGATGCCAGGGAAATCGAGGGAACACCGCCATTTTCCAAATGTTTGCTGTCTACATGTCCCCGCCTCCGGGGCAAGGCCGCGTATGCGGCCAGGCTCCGAAGGCAAGGCCGATACCTTGGCAGTCAGGGCCCCAGCAGTCCAGTGGTTTACGGACGTGGGGACACGGATGACCTGTTTGCCGCATACAGGAGGGATCCTTGGGCCCTTCACCGCCTCGCCATTCAGCTCCACGACGTCCACTACTGGCCCTGGCCTTTGCTTTGGCTGGTGCCCCATTGAACGTGTGCTCCGCAGCCATCTTTCTCCACCCATCACTATCATTCTGCCACCAGGGGATATGTGAGTGTGGGAGTCACCATCTGTCACTGGCCGCAGTGTCACAAATCACCAGACTTCCAGGTACCAGCTGACCTAGGCTGCCTTCTGCCCCAGGCAAGATCCCGATTCCTATATCCCAGATGCTGACTGACACCTGGGCACTGGGGAACATTCATTTTGATCAACACAGAGGTCTGAGTGAGGGTCAGCGGGCCCGGTAGCTGAAGTCAAGGCCAGGTGGGCGGGGCTGAGGCTTCTCGGCCATCACCATGGAGACAGTCCCCCCACCGGAAGAGTGGGCGGACCTTATGATGGGCCTGGTGACAAGACTCAGCCAATGGCAGAGATCTGGCCCGCCAGGCAGATGACACAGGGCCCTCCACTGTGACCCATGACACCTAGTGGCCACAGGATTTGAGCACACCCTGGGAAAGCCTACGCAGGCACAAGGGAGCCCCTGGTGCGGACTGCTTCAGGCCATTGGCAGAGCAGGCCAGGTACCTCTTTCCCACTTTCCTGAGGATAGCAGTACGCAAGGCATCCCCACTCAGCATCTCTTGCCTCTCTCTGGATGTGTTCCTTCTCTGCAATCTCTTCCTTCTCCCCCTTGTCACTTGACACCTTGGAGTGCCTGACAGAGGGCCTAGAGATGAAAGAGCAAAGGGGGAAGGCCTCTGGCTCTCCTGCTTGCCCATGGGTAGAGAAGATCTGCTAGTCTATCTGGAAGGTCTAGAGAGTAGCCATTGACTGGGGACCTGCATCACGGGCTGATCCTGGCCAGGTCAAGCTTGCTGACATGTGGCAGCCTCTCCGGAGACTACTCATTCCGCTCATAACATTCTATGCAAATACCCGGCTGAGTGCCACGGGCAGAAAACATTGACACATACCTGCCAGAGGCCTATCCTGGGTCTGAAGAGTCCACCCTGGTCTCCAGCGACTCATCATCTCAGCACACACTTTGCCTGCACACATGGAATCCGCCTCTCTCCACGAATGCCTTCTCCTGCTAGGAAACACACGATGTCACTCAGCCAAAGGAGAGCACAGGCAAAGTCAACCGAAGCCCCCATCTTCAAGAGTTTGCCCTCTGCTGGGCCACAGCCTCCGCTGGCACAGTGCATGTGTGTCACTTCTCCGAGGATAAGGCCGAAATCCGGGCATCCAGGGCCCCAGCAGTCCAGGGTCTGCGCGTGGCCGCATATGGATCACCTCTTTGCCACGTACAGGAGGGAGGCCTGGGCCCTAGACTGGCTCTGCTAGAGCTCCACGACCTCAGCTATTTTCCCTGACCTTTGGCCCGTGTCCTCGTGACTGTGTGATCCCTAGTGACACTTCTTCTCCGACCACTCTGAATCCGCCACCTGCGGATACTTGAGCATGAAGATGAACATCTGTCACTGCCTGCAGTGTCACAGGTCACTAGGTGTCTAGGCTCAGGCTGACGATGGCTGTCTTCTGCCCAGGCAAGGAGCCTAATCCTTCAAAGGCAATGAGGACATGTGGTCATTGGCCGACATTCTTTCTTTCATCCACACAGCGGTCTAGATGAGGGGAAAGAGGCCAGGTAGGCCAGCTGAAGGCTGAGTGCGGGGCCTAAGGCTTCTTTCCCAATCACCATGGAGACGGCCACCGGAAGGCTGGCCGGAACTTCTCACGGGGACGGGTCACAAACACTGAGCCAATAGGAGAGGTCCAGCCTAACCGGCCAGTTCCGCAGAGCCCTCCATTTCACCCACGGACACACAACGGCCCCTTCTGCTTTGGGCCACAAATTCGAGGCCACCCGGGGAATCACTTCACACTAGGCAGCCCCTCATGTGGACACGTTCGACACACTCGGCCAGCAGGCAGCTACCTCTTTTCCACTTACGCTACCATATCAGTAGGCAAGGCGCCCTTCCTCAGCATCTATGGCCCCTCTCTGGATGTGTTCATTCAGAGAAATCTCTTCCTTCTACCCCTGAGACACATCACAAGTATGAGGGGCCTGAGAGAGAGCCTAGACGTGAAACGGGGGAGGCTTCTGGCTGTACTGCTTCCCCGTGGGGAGAGAATAGCAGGTAGTCTCTCTGGAAGGTCTCAGCTTCTGTTGCTTGACATGGGCGATACAGTAGGGGCGGACCCTGGCCAGGTGGAGCTTGTGGGCAGACGCAACCTCTCCGGCGACGAATAATTCCGCTGCTGCTTTCTATGCTGAAGACCTCCCCCCGCCGGGTGGGATGGGTAGAGAACATTGACCCACACCTGCCAGGGGCCTTTCCTGGGACTGAAGATCCCAACATGGTCTCAACGTCGTCACCCTCTCAGCACACACCTTTCCTGCACACATAATGCTGCCTTTCTCCGTCAGGGCCTTATCCTACCAGGAAAAAAAGCAAGCCGCTCAAAAAGGCCGATGCCAGGGAAATCGAGGGAACACCGCCATTTTCCAAATGTTTGCTGTCTACATGTCCCCGCCTCCGGGGCAAGGCCGCGTATGCGGCCAGGCTCCGAAGGCAAGGCCGATACCTTGGCAGTCAGGGCCCCAGCAGTCCAGTGGTTTACGGACGTGGGGACACGGATGACCTGTTTGCCGCATACAGGAGGGATCCTTGGGCCCTTCACCGCCTCGCCATTCAGCTCCACGACGTCCACTACTGGCCCTGGCCTTTGCTTTGGCTGGTGCCCCATTGAACGTGTGCTCCGCAGCCATCTTTCTCCACCCATCACTATCATTCTGCCACCAGGGGATATGTGAGTGTGGGAGTCACCATCTGTCACTGGCCGCAGTGTCACAAATCACCAGACTTCCAGGTACCAGCTGACCTAGGCTGCCTTCTGCCCCAGGCAAGATCCCGATTCCTATATCCCAGATGCTGACTGACACCTGGGCACTGGGGAACATTCATTTTGATCAACACAGAGGTCTGAGTGAGGGTCAGCGGGCCCGGTAGCTGAAGTCAAGGCCAGGTGGGCGGGGCTGAGGCTTCTCGGCCATCACCATGGAGACAGTCCCCCCACCGGAAGAGTGGGCGGACCTTATGATGGGCCTGGTGACAAGACTCAGCCAATGGCAGAGATCTGGCCCGCCAGGCAGATGACACAGGGCCCTCCACTGTGACCCATGACACCTAGTGGCCACAGGATTTGAGCACACCCTGGGAAAGCCTACGCAGGCACAAGGGAGCCCCTGGTGCGGACTGCTTCAGGCCATTGGCAGAGCAGGCCAGGTACCTCTTTCCCACTTTCCTGAGGATAGCAGTACGCAAGGCATCCCCACTCAGCATCTCTTGCCTCTCTCTGGATGTGTTCCTTCTCTGCAATCTCTTCCTTCTCCCCCTTGTCACTTGACACCTTGGAGTGCCTGACAGAGGGCCTAGAGATGAAAGAGCAAAGGGGGAAGGCCTCTGGCTCTCCTGCTTGCCCATGGGTAGAGAAGATCTGCTAGTCTATCTGGAAGGTCTAGAGAGTAGCCATTGACTGGGGACCTGCATCACGGGCTGATCCTGGCCAGGTCAAGCTTGCTGACATGTGGCAGCCTCTCCGGAGACTACTCATTCCGCTCATAACATTCTATGCAAATACCCGGCTGAGTGCCACGGGCAGAAAACATTGACACATACCTGCCAGAGGCCTATCCTGGGTCTGAAGAGTCCACCCTGGTCTCCAGCGACTCATCATCTCAGCACACACTTTGCCTGCACACATGGAATCCGCCTCTCTCCACGAATGCCTTCTCCTGCTAGGAAACACACGATGTCACTCAGCCAAAGGAGAGCACAGGCAAAGTCAACCGAAGCCCCCATCTTCAAGAGTTTGCCCTCTGCTGGGCCACAGCCTCCGCTGGCACAGTGCATGTGTGTCACTTCTCCGAGGATAAGGCCGAAATCCGGGCATCCAGGGCCCCAGCAGTCCAGGGTCTGCGCGTGGCCGCATATGGATCACCTCTTTGCCACGTACAGGAGGGAGGCCTGGGCCCTAGACTGGCTCTGCTAGAGCTCCACGACCTCAGCTATTTTCCCTGACCTTTGGCCCGTGTCCTCGTGACTGTGTGATCCCTAGTGACACTTCTTCTCCGACCACTCTGAATCCGCCACCTGCGGATACTTGAGCATGAAGATGAACATCTGTCACTGCCTGCAGTGTCACAGGTCACTAGGTGTCTAGGCTCAGGCTGACGATGGCTGTCTTCTGCCCAGGCAAGGAGCCTAATCCTTCAAAGGCAATGAGGACATGTGGTCATTGGCCGACATTCTTTCTTTCATCCACACAGCGGTCTAGATGAGGGGAAAGAGGCCAGGTAGGCCAGCTGAAGGCTGAGTGCGGGGCCTAAGGCTTCTTTCCCAATCACCATGGAGACGGCCACCGGAAGGCTGGCCGGAACTTCTCACGGGGACGGGTCACAAACACTGAGCCAATAGGAGAGGTCCAGCCTAACCGGCCAGTTCCGCAGAGCCCTCCATTTCACCCACGGACACACAACGGCCCCTTCTGCTTTGGGCCACAAATTCGAGGCCACCCGGGGAATCACTTCACACTAGGCAGCCCCTCATGTGGACACGTTCGACACACTCGGCCAGCAGGCAGCTACCTCTTTTCCACTTACGCTACCATATCAGTAGGCAAGGCGCCCTTCCTCAGCATCTATGGCCCCTCTCTGGATGTGTTCATTCAGAGAAATCTCTTCCTTCTACCCCTGAGACACATCACAAGTATGAGGGGCCTGAGAGAGAGCCTAGACGTGAAACGGGGGAGGCTTCTGGCTGTACTGCTTCCCCGTGGGGAGAGAATAGCAGGTAGTCTCTCTGGAAGGTCTCAGCTTCTGTTGCTTGACATGGGCGATACAGTAGGGGCGGACCCTGGCCAGGTGGAGCTTGTGGGCAGACGCAACCTCTCCGGCGACGAATAATTCCGCTGCTGCTTTCTATGCTGAAGACCTCCCCCCGCCGGGTGGGATGGGTAGAGAACATTGACCCACACCTGCCAGGGGCCTTTCCTGGGACTGAAGATCCCAACATGGTCTCAACGTCGTCACCCTCTCAGCACACACCTTTCCTGCACACATAATGCTGCCTTTCTCCGTCAGGGCCTTATCCTACCAGGAAAAAAAGCAAGCCGCTCAAAAAGGCCGATGCCAGGGAAATCGAGGGAACACCGCCATTTTCCAAATGTTTGCTGTCTACATGTCCCCGCCTCCGGGGCAAGGCCGCGTATGCGGCCAGGCTCCGAAGGCAAGGCCGATACCTTGGCAGTCAGGGCCCCAGCAGTCCAGTGGTTTACGGACGTGGGGACACGGATGACCTGTTTGCCGCATACAGGAGGGATCCTTGGGCCCTTCACCGCCTCGCCATTCAGCTCCACGACGTCCACTACTGGCCCTGGCCTTTGCTTTGGCTGGTGCCCCATTGAACGTGTGCTCCGCAGCCATCTTTCTCCACCCATCACTATCATTCTGCCACCAGGGAATATGTGAGTGTGGGAGTCACCATCTGTCACTGGCCGCAGTGTCACAAATCACCAGACTTCCAGGTACCAGCTGACCTAGGCTGCCTTCTGCCCCAGGCAAGATCCCGATTCCTATATCCCAGATGCTGACTGACACCTGGGCACTGGGGAACACTCATTTTGATCAACACAGAGGTCTGAGTGAGGGTCAGCGGGCCCGGTAGCTGAAGTCAAGGCCAGGTGGGCGGGGCTGAGGCTTCTCGGCCATCACCATGGAGACAGTCCCCCCACCGGAAGAGTGGGCGGACCTTATGATGGGCCTGGTGACAAGACTCAGCCAATGGCAGAGATCTGGCCCGCCAGGCAGATGACACAGGGCCCTCCACTGTGACCCATGACACCTAGTGGCCACAGGATTTGAGCACACCCTGGGAAAGCCTACGCAGGCACAAGGGAGCCCCTGGTGCGGACTGCTTCAGGCCATTGGCAGAGCAGGCCAGGTACCTCTTTCCCACTTTCCTGAGGATAGCAGTACGCAAGGCATCCCCACTCAGCATCTCTTGCCTCTCTCTGGATGTGTTCCTTCTCTGCAATCTCTTCCTTCTCCCCCTTGTCACTTGACACCTTGGAGTGCCTGACAGAGGGCCTAGAGATGAAAGAGCAAAGGGGGAAGGCCTCTGGCTCTCCTGCTTGCCCATGGGTAGAGAAGATCTGCTAGTCTATCTGGAAGGTCTAGAGAGTAGCCATTGACTGGGGACCTGCATCACGGGCTGATCCTGGCCAGGTCAAGCTTGCTGACGTGTGGCAGCCTCTCCGGAGACTACTCATTCCGCTCATAACATTCTATGCAAATACCCGGCTGAGTGCCACGGGCAGAAAACATTGACACATACCTGCCAGAGGCCTATCCTGGGTCTGAAGAGTCCACCCTGGTCTCCAGCGACTCATCATCTCAGCACACACTTTGCCTGCACACATGGAATCCGCCTCTCTCCACGAATGCCTTCTCCTGCTAGGAAACACACGATGTCACTCAGCCAAAGGAGAGCACAGGCAAAGTCAACCGAAGCCCCCATCTTCAAGAGTTTGCCCTCTGCTGGGCCACAGCCTCCGCTGGCACAGTGCATGTGTGTCACTTCTCCGAGGATAAGGCCGAAATCCGGGCATCCAGGGCCCCAGCAGTCCAGGGTCTGCGCGTGGCCGCATATGGATCACCTCTTTGCCACGTACAGGAGGGAGGCCTGGGCCCTAGACTGGCTCTGCTAGAGCTCCACGACCTCAGCTATTTTCCCTCACCTTTGGCCCGTGCCCTCGTGACTGTGTGATCCCTAGTGACACTTCTTCTCCGACCACTCTGAATCCGCCACCTGCGGATACTTGAGCATGAAGATGAACATCTGTCACTGCCTGCAGTGTCACAGGTCACTAGGTGTCTAGGCTCAGGCTGACGATGGCTGTCTTCTGCCCAGGCAAGGAGCCTAATCCTTCAAAGGCAATGAGGACATGTGGTCATTGGCCGACATTCTTTCTTTCATCCACACAGCGGTCTAGATGAGGGGAAAGAGGCCAGGTAGGCCAGCTGAAGGCTGAGTGTGGGGCCTAAGGCTTCTTTCCCAATCACCATGGAGACGGCCACCGGAAGGCTGGCCGGAACTTCTCACGGGGACGGGTCACAAACACTGAGCCAATAGGAGAGGTCCAGCCTAACCGGCCAGTTCCGCAGAGCCCTCCATTTCACCCACGGACACACAACGGCCCCTTCTGCTTTGGGCCACAAATTCGAGGCCACCCGGGGAATCACTTCACACTAGGCAGCCCCTCATGTGGACACGTTCGACACACTCGGCCAGCAGGCAGCTACCTCTTTTCCACTTACGCTACCATATCAGTAGGCAAGGCGCCCTTCCTCAGCATCTATGGCCCCTCTCTGGATGTGTTCATTCAGAGAAATCTCTTCCTTCTACCCCTGAGACACATCACAAGTATGAGGGGCCTGAGAGAGAGCCTAGACGTGAAACGGGGGAGGCTTCTGGCTGTACTGCTTCCCCGTGGGGAGAGAATAGCAGGTAGTCTCTCTGGAAGGTCTCAGCTTCTGTTGCTTGACATGGGCGATACAGTAGGGGCGGACCCTGGCCAGGTGGAGCTTGTGGGCAGACGCAACCTCTCCGGCGACGAATAATTCCGCTGCTGCTTTCTATGCTGAAGACCTCCCCCCGCCGGGTGGGATGGGTAGAGAACATTGACCCACACCTGCCAGGGGCCTTTCCTGGGACTGAAGATCCCAACATGGTCTCAACGTCGTCACCCTCTCAGCACACACCTTTCCTGCACACATAATGCTGCCTTTCTCCGTCAGGGCCTTATCCTACCAGGAAAAAAAGCAAGCCGCTCAAAAAGGCCGATGCCAGGGAAATCGAGGGAACACCGCCATTTTCCAAATGTTTGCTGTCTACATGTCCCCGCCTCCGGGGCAAGGCCGCGTATGCGGCCAGGCTCCGAAGGCAAGGCCGATACCTTGGCAGTCAGGGCCCCAGCAGTCCAGTGGTTTACGGACGTGGGGACACGGATGACCTGTTTGCCGCATACAGGAGGGATCCTTGGGCCCTTCACCGCCTCGCCATTCAGCTCCACGACGTCCACTACTGGCCCTGGCCTTTGCTTTGGCTGGTGCCCCATTGAACGTGTGCTCCGCAGCCATCTTTCTCCACCCATCACTATCATTCTGCCACCAGGGGATATGTGAGTGTGGGAGTCACCATCTGTCACTGGCCGCAGTGTCACAAATCACCAGACTTCCAGGTACCAGCTGACCTAGGCTGCCTTCTGCCCCAGGCAAGATCCCGATTCCTATATCCCAGATGCTGACTGACACCTGGGCACTGGGGAACATTCATTTTGATCAACACAGAGGTCTGAGTGAGGGTCAGCGGGCCCGGTAGCTGAAGTCAAGGCCAGGTGGGCGGGGCTGAGGCTTCTCGGCCATCACCATGGAGACAGTCCCCCCACCGCAAGAGTGGGCGGACCTTATGATGGGCCTGGTGACAAGACTCAGCCAATGGCAGAGATCTGGCCCGCCAGGCAGATGACACAGGGCCCTCCACTGTGACCCATGACACCTAGTGGCCACAGGATTTGAGCACACCCTGGGAAAGCCTACGCAGGCACAAGGGAGCCCCTGGTGCGGACTGCTTCAGGCCATTGGCAGAGCAGGCCAGGTACCTCTTTCCCACTTTCCTGAGGATAGCAGTACGCAAGGCATCCCCACTCAGCATCTCTTGCCTCTCTCTGGATGTGTTCCTTCTCTGCAATCTCTTCCTTCTCCCCCTTGTCACTTGACACCTTGGAGTGCCTGACAGAGGGCCTAGAGATGAAAGAGCAAAGGGGGAAGGCCTCTGGCTCTCCTGCTTGCCCATGGGTAGAGAAGATCTGCTAGTCTATCTGGAAGGTCTAGAGAGTAGCCATTGACTGGGGACCTGCATCACGGGCTGATCCTGGCCAGGTCAAGCTTGCTGACGTGTGGCAGCCTCTCCGGAGACTACTCATTCCGCTCATAACATTCTATGCAAATACCCGGCTGAGTGCCACGGGCAGAAAACATTGACACATACCTGCCAGAGGCCTATCCTGGGTCTGAAGAGTCCACCCTGGTCTCCAGCGACTCATCATCTCAGCACACACTTTGCCTGCACACATGGAATCCGCCTCTCTCCACGAATGCCTTCTCCTGCTAGGAAACACACGATGTCACTCAGCCAAAGGAGAGCACAGGCAAAGTCAACCGAAGCCCCCATCTTCAAGAGTTTGCCCTCTGCTGGGCCACAGCCTCCGCTGGCACAGTGCATGTGTGTCACTTCTCCGAGGATAAGGCCGAAATCCGGGCATCCAGGGCCCCAGCAGTCCAGGGTCTGCGCGTGGCCGCATATGGATCACCTCTTTGCCACGTACAGGAGGGAGGCCTGGGCCCTAGACTGGCTCTGCTAGAGCTCCACGACCTCAGCTATTTTCCCTCACCTTTGGCCCGTGCCCTCGTGACTGTGTGATCCCTAGTGACACTTCTTCTCCGACCACTCTGAATCCGCCACCTGCGGATACTTGAGCATGAAGATGAACATCTGTCACTGCCTGCAGTGTCACAGGTCACTAGGTGTCTAGGCTCAGGCTGACGATGGCTGTCTTCTGCCCAGGCAAGGAGCCTAATCCTTCAAAGGCAATGAGGACATGTGGTCATTGGCCGACATTCTTTCTTTCATCCACACAGCGGTCTAGATGAGGGGAAAGAGGCCAGGTAGGCCAGCTGAAGGCTGAGTGCGGGGCCTAAGGCTTCTTTCCCAATCACCATGGAGACGGCCACCGGAAGGCTGGCCGGAACTTCTCACGGGGACGGGTCACAAACACTGAGCCAATAGGAGAGGTCCAGCCTAACCGGCCAGTTCCGCAGAGCCCTCCATTTCACCCACGGACACACAACGGCCCCTTCTGCTTTGGGCCACAAATTCGAGGCCACCCGGGGAATCACTTCACACTAGGCAGCCCCTCATGTGGACACGTTCGACACACTCGGCCAGCAGGCAGCTACCTCTTTTCCACTTACGCTACCATATCAGTAGGCAAGGCGCCCTTCCTCAGCATCTATGGCCCCTCTCTGGATGTGTTCATTCAGAGAAATCTCTTCCTTCTACCCCTGAGACACATCACAAGTATGAGGGGCCTGAGAGAGAGCCTAGACGTGAAACGGGGGAGGCTTCTGGCTGTACTGCTTCCCCGTGGGGAGAGAATAGCAGGTAGTCTCTCTGGAAGGTCTCAGCTTCTGTTGCTTGACATGGGCGATACAGTAGGGGCGGACCCTGGCCAGGTGGAGCTTGTGGGCAGACGCAACCTCTCCGGCGACGAATAATTCCGCTGCTGCTTTCTATGCTGAAGACCTCCCCCCGCCGGGTGGGATGGGTAGAGAACATTGACCCACACCTGCCAGGGGCCTTTCCTGGGACTGAAGATCCCAACATGGTCTCAACGTCGTCACCCTCTCAGCACACACCTTTCCTGCACACATAATGCTGCCTTTCTCCGTCAGGGCCTTATCCTACCAGGAAAAAAAGCAAGCCGCTCAAAAAGGCCGATGCCAGGGAAATCGAGGGAACACCGCCATTTTCCAAATGTTTGCTGTCTACATGTCCCCGCCTCCGGGGCAAGGCCGCGTATGCGGCCAGGCTCCGAAGGCAAGGCCGATACCTTGGCAGTCAGGGCCCCAGCAGTCCAGTGGTTTACGGACGTGGGGACACGGATGACCTGTTTGCCGCATACAGGAGGGATCCTTGGGCCCTTCACCGCCTCGCCATTCAGCTCCACGACGTCCACTACTGGCCCTGGCCTTTGCTTTGGCTGGTGCCCCATTGAACGTGTGCTCCGCAGCCATCTTTCTCCACCCATCACTATCATTCTGCCACCAGGGGATATGTGAGTGTGGGAGTCACCATCTGTCACTGGCCGCAGTGTCACAAATCACCAGACTTCCAGGTACCAGCTGACCTAGGCTGCCTTCTGCCCCAGGCAAGATCCCGATTCCTATATCCCAGATGCTGACTGACACCTGGGCACTGGGGAACATTCATTTTGATCAACACAGAGGTCTGAGTGAGGGTCAGCGGGCCCGGTAGCTGAAGTCAAGGCCAGGTGGGCGGGGCTGAGGCTTCTCGGCCATCACCATGGAGACAGTCCCCCCACCGCAAGAGTGGGCGGACCTTATGATGGGCCTGGTGACAAGACTCAGCCAATGGCAGAGATCTGGCCCGCCAGGCAGATGACACAGGGCCCTCCACTGTGACCCATGACACCTAGTGGCCACAGGATTTGAGCACACCCTGGGAAAGCCTACGCAGGCACAAGGGAGCCCCTGGTGCGGACTGCTTCAGGCCATTGGCAGAGCAGGCCAGGTACCTCTTTCCCACTTTCCTGAGGATAGCAGTACGCAAGGCATCCCCACTCAGCATCTCTTGCCTCTCTCTGGATGTGTTCCTTCTCTGCAATCTCTTCCTTCTCCCCCTTGTCACTTGACACCTTGGAGTGCCTGACAGAGGGCCTAGAGATGAAAGAGCAAAGGGGGAAGGCCTCTGGCTCTCCTGCTTGCCCATGGGTAGAGAAGATCTGCTAGTCTATCTGGAAGGTCTAGAGAGTAGCCATTGACTGGGGACCTGCATCACGGGCTGATCCTGGCCAGGTCAAGCTTGCTGACGTGTGGCAGCCTCTCCGGAGACTACTCATTCCGCTCATAACATTCTATGCAAATACCCGGCTGAGTGCCACGGGCAGAAAACATTGACACATACCTGCCAGAGGCCTATCCTGGGTCTGAAGAGTCCACCCTGGTCTCCAGCGACTCATCATCTCAGCACACACTTTGCCTGCACACATGGAATCCGCCTCTCTCCACGAATGCCTTCTCCTGCTAGGAAACACACGATGTCACTCAGCCAAAGGAGAGCACAGGCAAAGTCAACCGAAGCCCCCATCTTCAAGAGTTTGCCCTCTGCTGGGCCACAGCCTCCGCTGGCACAGTGCATGTGTGTCACTTCTCCGAGGATAAGGCCGAAATCCGGGCATCCAGGGCCCCAGCAGTCCAGGGTCTGCGCGTGGCCGCATATGGATCACCTCTTTGCCACGTACAGGAGGGAGGCCTGGGCCCTAGACTGGCTCTGCTAGAGCTCCACGACCTCAGCTATTTTCCCTCACCTTTGGCCCGTGCCCTCGTGACTCTGTGATCCCTAGTGACACTTCTTCTCCGACCACTCTGAATCCGCCACCTGCGGACACTTGAGCATGAAGATGAACATCTGTCACTGCCTGCAGTGTCACAGGTCACTAGGTGTCTAGGCTCAGGCTGACGATGGCTGTCTTCTGCCCAGGCAAGGAGCCTAATCCTTCAAAGGCAATGAGGACATGTGGTCATTGGCCGACATTCTTTCTTTCATCCACACAGCGGTCTAGATGAGGGGAAAGAGGCCAGGCAGGCCAGCTGAAGGCTGAGTGCGGGGCCTAAGGCTTCTTTCCCAATCACCATGGAGACGGCCACCGGAAGGCTGGCCGGAACTTCTCACGGGGACGGGTCACAAACACTGAGCCAATAGGAGAGGTCCAGCCTAACCGGCCAGTTCCGCAGAGCCCTCCATTTCACCCACGGACACACAACGGCCCCTTCTGCTTTGGGCCACAAATTCGAGGCCACCCGGGGAATCACTTCACACTAGGCAGCCCCTCATGTGGACACGTTCGACACACTCGGCCAGCAGGCAGCTACCTCTTTTCCACTTACGCTACCATATCAGTAGGCAAGGCGCCCTTCCTCAGCATCTATGGCCCCTCTCTGGATGTGTTCATTCAGAGAAATCTCTTCCTTCTACCCCTGAGACACATCACAAGTATGAGGGGCCTGAGAGAGAGCCTAGACGTGAAACGGGGGAGGCTTCTGGCTGTACTGCTTCCCCGTGGGGAGAGAATAGCAGGTAGTCTCTCTGGAAGGTCTCAGCTTCTGTTGCTTGACATGGGCGATACAGTAGGGGCGGACCCTGGCCAGGTGGAGCTTGTGGGCAGACGCAACCTCTCCGGCGACGAATAATTCCGCTGCTGCTTTCTATGCTGAAGACCTCCCCCCGCCGGGTGGGATGGGTAGAGAACATTGACCCACACCTGCCAGGGGCCTTTCCTGGGACTGAAGATCCCAACATGGTCTCAACGTCGTCACCCTCTCAGCACACACCTTTCCTGCACACATAATGCTGCCTTTCTCCGTCAGGGCCTTATCCTACCAGGAAAAAAAGCAAGCCGCTCAAAAAGGCCGATGCCAGGGAAATCGAGGGAACACCGCCATTTTCCAAATGTTTGCTGTCTACATGTCCCCGCCTCCGGGGCAAGGCCGCGTATGCGGCCAGGCTCCGAAGGCAAGGCCGATACCTTGGCAGTCAGGGCCCCAGCAGTCCAGTGGTTTACGGACGTGGGGACACGGATGACCTGTTTGCCGCATACAGGAGGGATCCTTGGGCCCTTCACCGCCTCGCCATTCAGCTCCACGACGTCCACTACTGGCCCTGGCCTTTGCTTTGGCTGGTGCCCCATTGAACGTGTGCTCCGCAGCCATCTTTCTCCACCCATCACTATCATTCTGCCACCAGGGGATATGTGAGTGTGGGAGTCACCATCTGTCACTGGCCGCAGTGTCACAAATCACCAGACTTCCAGGTACCAGCTGACCTAGGCTGCCTTCTGCCCCAGGCAAGATCCCGATTCCTATATCCCAGATGCTGACTGACACCTGGGCACTGGGGAACATTCATTTTGATCAACACAGAGGTCTGAGTGAGGGTCAGCGGGCCCGGTAGCTGAAGTCAAGGCCAGGTGGGCGGGGCTGAGGCTTCTCGGCCATCACCATGGAGACAGTCCCCCCACCGCAAGAGTGGGCGGACCTTATGATGGGCCTGGTGACAAGACTCAGCCAATGGCAGAGATCTGGCCCGCCAGGCAGATGACACAGGGCCCTCCACTGTGACCCATGACACCTAGTGGCCACAGGATTTGAGCACACCCTGGGAAAGCCTACGCAGGCACAAGGGAGCCCCTGGTGCGGACTGCTTCAGGCCATTGGCAGAGCAGGCCAGGTACCTCTTTCCCACTTTCCTGAGGATAGCAGTACGCAAGGCATCCCCACTCAGCATCTCTTGCCTCTCTCTGGATGTGTTCCTTCTCTGCAATCTCTTCCTTCTCCCCCTTGTCACTTGACACCTTGGAGTGCCTGACAGAGGGCCTAGAGATGAAAGAGCAAAGGGGGAAGGCCTCTGGCTCTCCTGCTTGCCCATGGGTAGAGAAGATCTGCTAGTCTATCTGGAAGGTCTAGAGAGTAGCCATTGACTGGGGACCTGCATCACGGGCTGATCCTGGCCAGGTCAAGCTTGCTGACGTGTGGCAGCCTCTCCGGAGACTACTCATTCCGCTCATAACATTCTATGCAAATACCCGGCTGAGTGCCACGGGCAGAAAACATTGACACATACCTGCCAGAGGCCTATCCTGGGTCTGAAGAGTCCACCCTGGTCTCCAGCGACTCATCATCTCAGCACACACTTTGCCTGCACACATGGAATCCGCCTCTCTCCACGAATGCCTTCTCCTGCTAGGAAACACACGATGTCACTCAGCCAAAGGAGAGCACAGGCAAAGTCAACCGAAGCCCCCATCTTCAAGAGTTTGCCCTCTGCTGGGCCACAGCCTCCGCTGGCACAGTGCATGTGTGTCACTTCTCCGAGGATAAGGCCGAAATCCGGGCATCCAGGGCCCCAGCAGTCCAGGGTCTGCGCGTGGCCGCATATGGATCACCTCTTTGCCACGTACAGGAGGGAGGCCTGGGCCCTAGACTGGCTCTGCTAGAGCTCCACGACCTCAGCTATTTTCCCTCACCTTTGGCCCGTGCCCTCGTGACTCTGTGATCCCTAGTGACACTTCTTCTCCGACCACTCTGAATCCGCCACCTGCGGACACTTGAGCATGAAGATGAACATCTGTCACTGCCTGCAGTGTCACAGGTCACTAGGTGTCTAGGCTCAGGCTGACGATGGCTGTCTTCTGCCCAGGCAAGGAGCCTAATCCTTCAAAGGCAATGAGGACATGTGGTCATTGGCCGACATTCTTTCTTTCATCCACACAGCGGTCTAGATGAGGGGAAAGAGGCCAGGCAGGCCAGCTGAAGGCTGAGTGCGGGGCCTAAGGCTTCTTTCCCAATCACCATGGAGACGGCCACCGGAAGGCTGGCCGGAACTTCTCACGGGGACGGGTCACAAACACTGAGCCAATAGGAGAGGTCCAGCCTAACCGGCCAGTTCCGCAGAGCCCTCCATTTCACCCACGGACACACAACGGCCCCTTCTGCTTTGGGCCACAAATTCGAGGCCACCCGGGGAATCACTTCACACTAGGCAGCCCCTCATGTGGACACGTTCGACACACTCGGCCAGCAGGCAGCTACCTCTTTTCCACTTACGCTACCATATCAGTAGGCAAGGCGCCCTTCCTCAGCATCTATGGCCCCTCTCTGGATGTGTTCATTCAGAGAAATCTCTTCCTTCTACCCCTGAGACACATCACAAGTATGAGGGGCCTGAGAGAGAGCCTAGACGTGAAACGGGGGAGGCTTCTGGCTGTACTGCTTCCCCGTGGGGAGAGAATAGCAGGTAGTCTCTCTGGAAGGTCTCAGCTTCTGTTGCTTGACATGGGCGATACAGTAGGGGCGGACCCTGGCCAGGTGGAGCTTGTGGGCAGACCCAACCTCTCCGGCGACGAATAATTCCGCTGCTGCTTTCTATGCTGAAGACCTCCCCCCGCCGGGTGGGATGGGTAGAGAACATTGACCCACACCTGCCAGGGGCCTTTCCTGGGACTGAAGATCCCAACATGGTCTCAACGTCGTCACCCTCTCAGCACACACCTTTCCTGCACACATAATGCTGCCTTTCTCCGTCAGGGCCTTATCCTACCAGGAAAAAAAGCAAGCCGCTCAAAAAGGCCGATGCCAGGGAAATCGAGGGAACACCGCCATTTTCCAAATGTTTGCTGTCTACATGTCCCCGCCTCCGGGGCAAGGCCGCGTATGCGGCCAGGCTCCGAAGGCAAGGCCGATACCTTGGCAGTCAGGGCCCCAGCAGTCCAGTGGTTTACGGACGTGGGGACACGGATGACCTGTTTGCCGCATACAGGAGGGATCCTTGGGCCCTTCACCGCCTCGCCATTCAGCTCCACGACGTCCACTACTGGCCCTGGCCTTTGCTTTGGCTGGTGCCCCATTGAACGTGTGCTCCGCAGCCATCTTTCTCCACCCATCACTATCATTCTGCCACCAGGGGATATGTGAGTGTGGGAGTCACCATCTGTCACTGGCCGCAGTGTCACAAATCACCAGACTTCCAGGTACCAGCTGACCTAGGCTGCCTTCTGCCCCAGGCAAGATCCCGATTCCTATATCCCAGATGCTGACTGACACCTGGGCACTGGGGAACACTCATTTTGATCAACACAGAGGTCTGAGTGAGGGTCAGCGGGCCCGGTAGCTGAAGTCAAGGCCAGGTGGGCGGGGCTGAGGCTTCTCGGCCATCACCATGGAGACAGTCCCCCCACTGGAAGAGTGGGCGGACCTTATGATGGGCCTGGTGACAAGACTCAGCCAATGGCAGAGATCTGGCCCGCCAGGCAGATGACACAGGGCCCTCCACTGTGACCCATGACACCTAGTGGCCACAGGATTTGAGCACACCCTGGGAAAGCCTACGCAGGCACAAGGGAGCCCCTGGTGCGGACTGCTTCAGGCCATTGGCAGAGCAGGCCAGGTACCTCTTTCCCACTTTCCTGAGGATAGCAGTACGCAAGGCATCCCCACTCAGCATCTCTTGCCTCTCTCTGGATGTGTTCCTTCTCTGCAATCTCTTCCTTCTCCCCCTTGTCACTTGACACCTTGGAGTGCCTGACAGAGGGCCTAGAGATGAAAGAGCAAAGGGGGAAGGCCTCTGGCTCTCCTGCTTGCCCATGGGTAGAGAAGATCTGCTAGTCTATCTGGAAGGTCTAGAGAGTAGCCATTGACTGGGGACCTGCATCACGGGCTGATCCTGGCCAGGTCAAGCTTGCTGACATGTGGCAGCCTCTCCGGAGACTACTCATTCCGCTCATAACATTCTATGCAAATACCCGGCTGAGTGCCACGGGCAGAAAACATTGACACATACCTGCCAGAGGCCTATCCTGGGTCTGAAGAGTCCACCCTGGTCTCCAGCGACTCATCATCTCAGCACACACTTTGCCTGCACACATGGAATCCGCCTCTCTCCACGAATGCCTTCTCCTGCTAGGAAACACACGATGTCACTCAGCCAAAGGAGAGCACAGGCAAAGTCAACCGAAGCCCCCATCTTCAAGAGTTTGCCCTCTGCTGGGCCACAGCCTCCGCTGGCACAGTGCATGTGTGTCACTTCTCCGAGGATAAGGCCGAAATCCGGGCATCCAGGGCCCCAGCAGTCCAGGGTCTGCGCGTGGCCGCATATGGATCACCTCTTTGCCACGTACAGGAGGGAGGCCTGGGCCCTAGACTGGCTCTGCTAGAGCTCCACGACCTCAGCTATTTTCCCTGACCTTTGGCCCGTGCCCTCGTGACTCTGTGATCCCTAGTGACACTTCTTCTCCGACCACTCTGAATCCGCCACCTGCGGATACTTGAGCATGAAGATGAACATCTGTCACTGCCTGCAGTGTCACAGGTCACTAGGTGTCTAGGCTCAGGCTGACGATGGCTGTCTTCTGCCCAGGCAAGGAGCCTAATCCTTCAAAGGCAATGAGGACATGTGGTCATTGGCCGACATTCTTTCTTTCATCCACACAGCGGTCTAGATGAGGGGAAAGAGGCCAGGCAGGCCAGCTGAAGGCTGAGTGCGGGGCCTAAGGCTTCTTTCCCAATCACCATGGAGACGGCCACCGGAAGGCTGGCCGGAACTTCTCACGGGGACGGGTCACAAACACTGAGCCAATAGGAGAGGTCCAGCCTAACCGGCCAGTTCCGCAGAGCCCTCCATTTCACCCACGGACACACAACGGCCCCTTCTGCTTTGGGCCACAAATTCGAGGCCACCCGGGGAATCACTTCACACTAGGCAGCCCCTCATGTGGACACGTTCGACACACTCGGCCAGCAGGCAGCTACCTCTTTTCCACTTACGCTACCATATCAGTAGGCAAGGCGCCCTTCCTCAGCATCTATGGCCCCTCTCTGGATGTGTTCATTCAGAGAAATCTCTTCCTTCTACCCCTGAGACACATCACAAGTATGAGGGGCCTGAGAGAGAGCCTGGACGTGAAACGGGGGAGGCTTCTGGCTGTACTGCTTCCCCGTGGGGAGAGAATAGCAGGTAGTCTCTCTGGAAGGTCTCAGCTTCTGTTGCTTGACATGGGCGATACAGTAGGGGCGGACCCTGGCCAGGTGGAGCTTGTGGGCAGACGCAACCTCTCCGGCGACGAATAATTCCGCTGCTGCTTTCTATGCTGAAGACCTCCCCCCGCCGGGTGGGATGGGTAGAGAACATTGACCCACACCTGCCAGGGGCCTTTCCTGGGACTGAAGATCCCAACATGGTCTCAACGTCGTCACCCTCTCAGCACACACCTTTCCTGCACACATAATGCTGCCTTTCTCCATCAGGGCCTTATCCTACCAGGAAAAAAAGCAAGCCGCTCAAAAAGGCCGATGCCAGGGAAATCGAGGGAACACCGCCATTTTCCAAATGTTTGCTGTCCACATGTCCCCGCCTCCGGGGCAAGGCCGCGTATGCGGCCAGGCTCCGAAGGCAAGGCCGATACCTTGGCAGTCAGGGCCCCAGCAGTCCAGTGGTTTACGGACGTGGGGACACGGATGACCTGTTTGCCGCATACAGGAGGGATCCTTGGGCCCTTCACCGCCTCGCCATTCAGCTCCACGACGTCCACTACTGGCCCTGGCCTTTGCTTTGGCTGGTGCCCCATTGAACGTGTGCTCCGCAGCCATCTTTCTCCACCCATCACTATCATTCTGCCACCAGGGGATATGTGAGTGTGGGAGTCACCATCTGTCACTGGCCGCAGTGTCACAAATCACCAGACTTCCAGGTACCAGCTGACCTAGGCTGCCTTCTGCCCCAGGCAAGATCCCGATTCCTATATCCCAGATGCTGACTGACACCTGGGCACTGGGGAACATTCATTTTGATCAACACAGAGGTCTGAGTGAGGGTCAGCGGGCCCGGTAGCTGAAGTCAAGGCCAGGTGGGCGGGGCTGAGGCTTCTCGGCCATCACCATGGAGACAGTCCCCCCACCGCAAGAGTGGGCGGACCTTATGATGGGCCTGGTGACAAGACTCAGCCAATGGCAGAGATCTGGCCCGCCAGGCAGATGACACAGGGCCCTCCACTGTGACCCATGACACCTAGTGGCCACAGGATTTGAGCACACCCTGGGAAAGCCTACGCAGGCACAAGGGAGCCCCTGGTGCGGACTGCTTCAGGCCATTGGCAGAGCAGGCCAGGTACCTCTTTCCCACTTTCCTGAGGATAGCAGTACGCAAGGCATCCCCACTCAGCATCTCTTGCCTCTCTCTGGATGTGTTCCTTCTCTGCAATCTCTTCCTTCTCCCCCTTGTCACTTGACACCTTGGAGTGCCTGACAGAGGGCCTAGAGATGAAAGAGCAAAGGGGGAAGGCCTCTGGCTCTCCTGCTTGCCCATGGGTAGAGAAGATCTGCTAGTCTATCTGGAAGGTCTAGAGAGTAGCCATTGACTGGGGACCTGCATCACGGGCTTATCCTGGCCAGGTCAAGCTTGCTGACGTGTGGCAGCCTCTCCGGAGACTACTCATTCCGCTCATAACATTCTATGCAAATACCCGGCTGAGTGCCACGGGCAGAAAACATTGACACATACCTGCCAGAGGCCTATCCTGGGTCTGAAGAGTCCACCCTGGTCTCCAGCGACTCATCATCTCAGCACACACTTTGCCTGCACACATGGAATCCGCCTCTCTCCACGAATGCCTTCTCCTGCTAGGAAACACACGATGTCACTCAGCCAAAGGAGAGCACAGGCAAAGTCAACCGAAGCCCCCATCTTCAAGAGTTTGCCCTCTGCTGGGCCACAGCCTCCGCTGGCACAGTGCATGTGTGTCACTTCTCCGAGGATAAGGCCGAAATCCGGGCATCCAGGGCCCCAGCAGTCCAGGGTCTGCGCGTGGCCGCATATGGATCACCTCTTTGCCACGTACAGGAGGGAGGCCTGGGCCCTAGACTGGCTCTGCTAGAGCTCCACCCCTCACCTTTGGCCCGTGCCCTCGTGACTCTGTGATCCCTAGTGACACTTCTTCTCCGACCACTCTGAATCCGCCACCTGCGGACACTTGAGCATGAAGATGAACATCTGTCACTGCCTGCAGTGTCACAGGTCACTAGGTGTCTAGGCTCAGGCTGACGATGGCTGTCTTCTGCCCAGGCAAGGAGCCTAATCCTTCAAAGGCAATGAGGACATGTGGTCATTGGCCGACATTCTTTCTTTCATCCACACAGCGGTCTAGATGAGGGGAAAGAGGCCAGGCAGGCCAGCTGAAGGCTGAGTGCGGGGCCTAAGGCTTCTTTCCCAATCACCATGGAGACGGCCACCGGAAGGCTGGCCGGAACTTCTCACGGGGACGGGTCACAAACACTGAGCCAATAGGAGAGGTCCAGCCTAACCGGCCAGTTCCGCAGAGCCCTCCATTTCACCCACGGACACACAACGGCCCCTTCTGCTTTGGGCCACAAATTCGAGGCCACCCGGGGAATCACTTCACACTAGGCAGCCCCTCATGTGGACACGTTCGACACACTCGGCCAGCAGGCAGCTACCTCTTTTCCACTTACGCTACCATATCAGTAGGCAAGGCGCCCTTCCTCAGCATCTATGGCCCCTCTCTGGATGTGTTCATTCAGAGAAATCTCTTCCTTCTACCCCTGAGACACATCACAAGTATGAGGGGCCTGAGAGAGAGCCTAGACGTGAAACGGGGGAGGCTTCTGGCTGTACTGCTTCCCCGTGGGGAGAGAATAGCAGGTAGTCTCTCTGGAAGGTCTCAGCTTCTGTTGCTTGACATGGGCGACACAGTAGGGGCGGACCCTGGCCAGGTGGAGCTTGTGGGCAGACGCAACCTCTCCGGCGACGAATAATTCCGCTGCTGCTTTCTATGCTGAAGACCTCCCCCCGCCGGGTGGGATGGGTAGAGAACATTGACCCACACCTGCCAGGGGCCTTTCCTGGGACTGAAGATCCCAACATGGTCTCAACGTCGTCACCCTCTCAGCACACACCTTTCCTGCACACATAATGCTGCCTTTCTCCGTCAGGGCCTTATCCTACCAGGAAAAAAAGCAAGCCGCTCAAAAAGGCCGATGCCAGGGAAATCGAGGGAACACCGCCATTTTCCAAATGTTTGCTGTCTACATGTCCCCGCCTCCGGGGCAAGGCCGCGTATGCGGCCAGGCTCCGAAGGCAAGGCCGATACCTTGGCAGTCAGGGCCCCAGCAGTCCAGTGCTTTACGGACGTGGGGACACGGATGACCTGTTTGCCGCATACAGGAGGGATCCTTGGGCCCTTCACTGCCTCGCCATTCAGCTCCACGACGTCCACTACTGGCCCTGGCCTTTGCTTTGGCTGGTGCCCCATTGAACGTGTGCTCCGCAGCCATCTTTCTCCACCCATCACTATCATTCTGCCACCAGGGGATATGTGAGTGTGGGAGTCACCATCTGTCACTGGCCGCAGTGTCACAAATCACCAGACTTCCAGGTACCAGCTGACCTAGGCTGCCTTCTGCCCCAGGCAAGATCCCGATTCCTATATCCCAGATGCTGACTGACACCTGGGCACTGGGGAACATTCATTTTGATCAACACAGAGGTCTGAGTGAGGGTCAGCGGGCCCGGTAGCTGAAGTCAAGGCCAGGTGGGCGGGGCTGAGGCTTCTCGGCCATCACCATGGAGACAGTCCCCCCACCGGAAGAGTGGGCGGACCTTATGATGGGCCTGGTGACAAGACTCAGCCAATGGCAGAGATCTGGCCCGCCAGGCAGATGACACAGGGCCCTCCACTGTGACCCATGACACCTAGTGGCCACAGGATTTGAGCACACCCTGGGAAAGCCTACGCAGGCACAAGGGAGCCCCTGGTGCGGACTGCTTCAGGCCATTGGCAGAGCAGGCCAGGTACCTCTTTCCCACTTTCCTGAGGATAGCAGTACGCAAGGCATCCCCACTCAGCATCTCTTGCCTCTCTCTGGATGTGTTCCTTCTCTGAAATCTCTTCCTTCTCCCCCTTGTCACTTGACACCTTGGAGTGCCTGACAGAGGGCCTAGAGATGAAAGAGCAAAGGGGGAAGGCCTCTGGCTCTCCTGCTTGCCCATGGGTAGAGAAGATCTGCTAGTCTATCTGGAAGGTCTAGAGAGTAGCCATTGACTGGGGACCTGCATCACGGGCTGATCCTGGCCAGGTCAAGCTTGCTGACGTGTGGCAGCCTCTCCGGAGACTACTCATTCCGCTCATAACATTCTATGCAAATACCCGGCTGAGTGCCACGGGCAGAAAACATTGACACATACCTGCCAGAGGCCTATCCTGGGTCTGAAGAGTCCACCCTGGTCTCCAGCGACTCATCATCTCAGCACACACTTTGCCTGCACACATGGAATCCGCTCCGCCTCTCTCCACGAATGCCTTCTCCTGCTAGGAAACACACGATGTCACTCAGCCAAAGGAGAGCACAGGCAAAGTCAACCGAAGCCCCCATCTTCAAGAGTTTGCCCTCTGCTGGGCCACAGCCTCCGCTGGCACAGTGCATGTGTGTCACTTCTCCGAGGATAAGGCCGAAATCCGGGCATCCAGGGCCCCAGCAGTCCAGGGTCTGCGCGTGGCCGCACATGGATCACCTCTTTGCCACGTACAGGAGGGAGGCCTGGGCCCTAGACTGGCTCTGCTAGAGCTCCACGACCTCAGCTATTTTCCCTCACCTTTGGCCCGTGCCCTCGTGACTCTGTGATCCCTAGTGACACTTCTTCTCCGACCACTCTGAATCCGCCACCTGCGGACACTTGAGCATGAAGATGAACATCTGTCACTGCCTGCAGTGTCACAGGTCACTAGGTGTCTAGGCTCAGGCTGACGATGGCTGTCTTCTGCCCAGGCAAGGAGCCTAATCCTTCAAAGGCAATGAGGACATGCGGTCATTGGCCGACATTCTTTCTTTCATCCACACAGCGGTCTAGATGAGGGGAAAGAGGCCAGGTAGGCCAGCTGAAGGCTGAGTGCGGGGCCTAAGGCTTCTTTCCCAATCACCATGGAGACGGCCACAGGAAGGCTGGCCGGAACTTCTCACGGGGACGGGTCACAAACACTGAGCCAATAGGAGAGGTCCAGCCTAACCGGCCAGTTCCGCAGAGCCCTCCATTTCAGCCACGGACACACAACGGCCCCTTCTGTTTTGGGCCACAAATTCGAGGCCACCCGGGGAATCACTTCACACTAGGCAGCCCCTCATGTGGACACGTTCGACACACTCGGCCAGCAGGCAGCTACCTCTTTTCCACTTACGCTACCATATCAGTAGGCAAGGCGCCCTTCCTCAGCATCTATGGCCCCTCTCTGGATGTGTTCATTCAGAGAAATCTCTTCCTTCTACCCCTGAGACACATCACAAGTATGAGGGGCCTGAGAGAGAGCCTAGACGTGAAGCGGGGGAGGCTTCTGGCTGTACTGCTTCCCCGTGGGGAGAGAATAGCAGGTAGTCTCTCTGGAAGGTCTTAGCTTCTGTTGCTTGACATGGGCGATACAGTAGGGGCGGACCCTGGCCAGGTGGAGCTTGTGGGCAGACGCAACCTCTCCGGCGACGAATAATTCCGCTGCTGCTTTCTATGCTGAAGACCTCCCCCCGCCGGGTGGGATGGGTAGAGAACACTGACCCACACCTGCCAGGGGCCTTTCCCGGGACTGAAGATCCCAACATGGTCTCAACGTCGTCACCCTCTCAGCACACACCTTTCCTGCACACATAATGCTGCCTTTCTCCGTCAGGGCCTTATCCTACCAGGAAAAAAAGCAAGCCGCTCAAAAAGGCCGATGCCAGGGAAATCGAGGAAACACCGCCATTTTCCAAATGTTTGCTGTCTACATGTCCCCGCCTCCGGGGCAAGGCCGCGTATGCGGCCAGGCTCCGAAGGCAAGGCCGATACCTTGGCAGTCAGGGCCCCAGCAGTCCAATGGTTTATGGACGTGGGGACACGGATGACCTGTTTGCCGCATACAGGAGGGATCCTTGGGCCCTTCACTGCCTCGCCATTCAGCTCCACGACGTCCACTACTGGCCCTGGCCTTTGCTTTGGCTGGTGCCCCAATGAACGTGTGCTCCGCAGCCATCTTTCTCCACCCATCACTATCATTCTGCCACCAGGGGATATGTGAGTGTGGGAGTCACCATCTGTCACTGGCAGCAGTGTCACAAATCACCAGACTTCCAGGTACCAGCTGACCTAGGCTGCCTTCTGCCCCAGGCAAGATCCCGATTCCTATATCCCAGATGCTGACTGACACCTGGGCACTGGGGAACATTCATTTTGATCAACACAGAGGTCTGAGTGAGGGTCAGCGGGCCCGGTAGCTGAAGTCAAGGCCAGGTGGGCGGGGCTGAGGCTTCTCGGCCATCACCATGGAGACAGTCCCCCCACCGGAAGAGTGGGCGGGCCTTATGATGGGCCTGGTGACAAGACTCAGCCAATGGCAGAGATCTGGCCCGCCAGGCAGATGACACAGGGCCCTCCACTGTGACCCATGACACCTAGTGGCCACAGGATTTGAGCACACCCTGGGAAAGCCTACGCAGGCACAAGGGAGCCCCTGGTGCGGACTGCTTCAGGCCATTGGCAGAGCAGGCCAGGTACCTCTTTCCCACTTTCCTGAGGATAGCAGTACGCAAGGCATCCCCACTCAGCATCTCTTGCCTCTCTCTGGATGTGTTCCTTCTCTGAAATCTCTTCCTTCTCCCCCTTGTCACTTGACACCTTGGAGTGCCTGACAGAGGGCCTAGAGATGAAAGAGCAAAGGGGGAAGGCCTCTGGCTCTCCTGCTTGCCCATGGGTAGAGAAGATCTGCTAGTCTATCTGGAAGGTCTAGAGAGTAGCCATTGACTGGGGACCTGCATCACGGGCTGATCCTGGCCAGGTCAAGCTGGCTGACGTGTGGCAGCCTCTCCGGAGACTACTCATTCCGCTCATAACATTCTATGCAAATACCCGGCTGAGTGCCACGGGCAGAAAACATTGACACATACCTGCCAGAGGCCTATCCTGGGTCTGAAGAGTCCACCCTGGTCTCCAGCGACTCATCATCTCAGCACACACTTTGCCTGCACACATGGAATCCGCCTCTCTCCACGAATGCCTTCTCCTGCTAGGAAACACACGATGTCACTCAGCCAAAGGAGAGCACAGGCAAAGTCAACCGAAGCCCCCATCTTCAAGAGTTTGCCCTCTGCTGGGCCACAGCCTCCGCTGGCACAGTGCATGTGTGTCACTTCTCCGAGGATAAGGCCGAAATCCGGGCATCCAGGGCCCCAGCAGTCCAGGGTCTGCGCGTGGCCGCACATGGATCACCTCTTTGCCACGTACAGGAGGGAGGCCTGGGCCCTAGACTGGCTCTGCTAGAGCTCCACGACCTCAGCTATTTTCCCTCACCTTTGGCCCGTGCCCTCGTGACTGTGTGATCCCTAGTGACACTTCTTCTCCGACCACTCTGAATCCGCCACCTGCGGACACTTGAGCATGAAGATGAACATCTGTCACTGCCTGCAGTGTCACAGGTCACTAGGTGTCTAGGCTCAGGCTGACGATGGCTGTCTTCTGCCCAGGCAAGGAGCCTAATCCTTCAAAGGCAATGAGGACATGTGGTCAGTGGCCGACATTCTTTCTTTCATCCACACAGCGGTCTAGATGAGGGGAAAGAGGCCAGGCAGGCCAGCTGAAGGCTGAGTGCGGGGCCTAAGGCTTCTTTCCCAATCACCATGGAGACGGCCACCGGAAGGCTGGCCGGAACTTCTCACGGGGACGGGTCACAAACACTGAGCCAATAGGAGAGGTCCAGCCTAACCGGCCAGTTCCGCAGAGCCCTCCATTTCAGCCACGGACACACAACGGCCCCTTCTGCTTTGGGCCACAAATTCGAGGCCACCCGGGGAATCACTTCACACTAGGCAGCCCCTCATGTGGACACGTTCGACACACTCGGCCAGCAGGCAGCTACCTCTTTTCCACTTACGCTACCATATCAGTAGGCAAGGCGCCCTTCCTCAGCATCTATGGCCCCTCTCTGGATGTGTTCATTCAGAGAAATCTCTTCCTTCTACCCCTGAGACACATCACAAGTATGAGGGGCCTGAGAGAGAGCCTAGACGTGAAGCGGGGGAGGCTTCTGGCTGTACTGCTTCCCCGTGGGGAGAGAATAGCAGGTAGTCTCTCTGGAAGGTCTCAGCTTCTGTTGCTTGACATGGGCGATACAGTAGGGGCGGACCCTGGCCAGGTGGAGCTTGTGGGCAGACGCAACCTCTCCGGCGACGAATAATTCCGCTGCTGCTTTCTATGCTGAAGACCTCCCCCCGCCGGGTGGGATGGGTAGAGAACATTGACCCACACCTGCCAGGGGCCTTTCCTGGGACTGAAGATCCCAACATGGTCTCAACGTCGTCACCCTCTCAGCACACACCTTTCCTGCACACATAATGCTGCCTTTCTCCGTCAGGGCCTTATCCTACCAGGAAAAAAAGCAAGCCGCTCAAAAAGGCCGATGCCAGGGAAATCGAGGGAACACCGCCATTTTCCAAATGTTTGCTGTCTACATGTCCCCGCCTCCGGGGCAAGGCCGCGTATGCGGCCAGGCTCCGAAGGCAAGGCCGATACCTTGGCAGTCAGGGCCCCAGCAGTCCAGTGCTTTACGGACGTGGGGACACGGATGACCTGTTTGCCGCATACAGGAGGGATCCTTGGGCCCTTCACTGCCTCGCCATTCAGCTCCACGACGTCCACTACTGGCCCTGGCCTTTGCTTTGGCTGGTGCCCCATTGAACGTGTGCTCCGCAGCCATCTTTCTCCACCCATCACTATCATTCTGCCACCAGGGGATATGTGAGTGTGGGAGTCACCATCTGTCACTGGCCGCAGTGTCACAAATCACCAGACTTCCAGGTACCAGCTGACCTAGGCTGCCTTCTGCCCCAGGCAAGATCCCGATTCCTATATCCCAGATGCTGACTGACACCTGGGCACTGGGGAACATTCATTCTGATCAACACAGAGGTCTGAGTGAGGGTCAGCGGGCCCGGTAGCTGAAGTCAAGGCCAGGTGGGCGGGGCTGAGGCTTCTCGGCCATCACCATGGAGACAGTCCCCCCACCGGAAGAGTGGGCGGACCTTATGATGGGCCTGGTGACAAGACTCAGCCAATGGCAGAGATCTGGCCCGCCAGGCAGATGACACAGGGCCCTCCACTGTGACCCATGACACCTAGTGGCCACAGGATTTGAGCACACCCTGGGAAAGCCTACGCAGGCACAAGGGAGCCCCTGGTGCGGACTGCTTCAGGCCATTGGCAGAGCAGGCCAGGTACCTCTTTCCCACTTTCCTGAGGATAGCAGTACGCAAGGCATCCCCACTCAGCATCTCTTGCCTCTCTCTGGATGTGTTCCTTCTCTGAAATCTCTTCCTTCTCCCCCTTGTCACTTGACACCTTGGAGTGCCTGACAGAGGGCCTAGAGATGAAAGAGCAAAGGGGGAAGGCCTCTGGCTCTCCTGCTTGCCCATGGGTAGAGAAGATCTGCTAGTCTATCTGGAAGGTCTAGAGAGTAGCCATTGACTGGGGACCTGCATCACGGGCTGATCCTGGCCAGGTCAAGCTGGCTGACGTGTGGCAGCCTCTCCGGAGACTACTCATTCCGCTCATAACATTCTATGCAAATACCCGGCTGAGTGCCACGGGCAGAAAACATTGACACATACCTGCCAGAGGCCTATCCTGGGTCTGAAGAGTCCACCCTGGTCTCCAGCGACTCATCATCTCAGCACACACTTTGCCTGCACACATGGAATCCGCCTCTCTCCACGAATGCCTTCTCCTGCTAGGAAACACACGATGTCACTCAGCCAAAGGAGAGCACAGGCAAAGTCAACCGAAGCCCCCATCTTCAAGAGTTTGCCCTCTGCTGGGCCACAGCCTCCGCTGGCACAGTGCATGTGTGTCACTTCTCCGAGGATAAGGCCGAAATCCGGGCATCCAGGGCCCCAGCAGTCCAGGGTCTGCGCGTGGCCGCACATGGATCACCTCTTTGCCACGTACAGGAGGGAGGCCTGGGCCCTAGACTGGCTCTGCTAGAGCTCCACGACCTCAGCTATTTTCCCTCACCTTTGGCCCGTGCCCTCGTGACTGTGTGATCCCTAGTGACACTTCTTCTCCGACCACTCTGAATCCGCCACCTGCGGACACTTGAGCATGAAGATGAACATCTGTCACTGCCTGCAGTGTCACAGGTCACTAGGTGTCTAGGCTCAGGCTGACGATGGCTGTCTTCTGCCCAGGCAAGGAGCCTAATCCTTCAAAGGCAATGAGGACATGTGGTCAGTGGCCGACATTCTTTCTTTCATCCACACAGCGGTCTAGATGAGGGGAAAGAGGCCAGGCAGGCCAGCTGAAGGCTGAGTGCGGGGCCTAAGGCTTCTTTCCCAATCACCATGGAGACGGCCACCGGAAGGCTGGCCGGAACTTCTCACGGGGACGGGTCACAAACACTGAGCCAATAGGAGAGGTCCAGCCTAACCGGCCAGTTCCGCAGAGCCCTCCATTTCAGCCACGGACACACAACGGCCCCTTCTGCTTTGGGCCACAAATTCGAGGCCACCCGGGGAATCACTTCACACTAGGCAGCCCCTCATGTGGACACGTTCGACACACTCGGCCAGCAGGCAGCTACCTCTTTTCCACTTACGCTACCATATCAGTAGGCAAGGCGCCCTTCCTCAGCATCTATGGCCCCTCTCTGGATGTGTTCATTCAGAGAAATCTCTTCCTTCTACCCCTGAGACACATCACAAGTATGAGGGGCCTGAGAGAGAGCCTAGACGTGAAGCGGGGGAGGCTTCTGGCTGTACTGCTTCCCCGTGGGGAGAGAATAGCAGGTAGTCTCTCTGGAAGGTCTCAGCTTCTGTTGCTTGACATGGGCGATACAGTAGGGGCGGACCCTGGCCAGGTGGAGCTTGTGGGCAGACGCAACCTCTCCGGCGACGAATAATTCCGCTGCTGCTTTCTATGCTGAAGACCTCCCCCCGCCGGGTGGGATGGGTAGAGAACATTGACCCACACCTGCCAGGGGCCTTTCCTGGGACTGAAGATCCCAACATGGTCTCAACGTCGTCACCCTCTCAGCACACACCTTTCCTGCACACATAATGCTGCCTTTCTCCGTCAGGGCCTTATCCTACCAGGAAAAAAAGCAAGCCGCTCAAAAAGGCCGATGCCAGGGAAATCGAGGGAACACCGCCATTTTCCAAATGTTTGCTGTCTACATGTCCCCGCCTCCGGGGCAAGGCCGCGTATGCGGCCAGGCTCCGAAGGCAAGGCCGATACCTTGGCAGTCAGGGCCCCAGCAGTCCAGTGCTTTACGGACGTGGGGACACGGATGACCTGTTTGCCGCATACAGGAGGGATCCTTGGGCCCTTCACTGCCTCGCCATTCAGCTCCACGACGTCCACTACTGGCCCTGGCCTTTGCTTTGGCTGGTGCCCCATTGAACGTGTGCTCCGCAGCCATCTTTCTCCACCCATCACTATCATTCTGCCACCAGGGGATATGTGAGTGTGGGAGTCACCATCTGTCACTGGCCGCAGTGTCACAAATCACCAGACTTCCAGGTACCAGCTGACCTAGGCTGCCTTCTGCCCCAGGCAAGATCCCGATTCCTATATCCCAGATGCTGACTGACACCTGGGCACTGGGGAACATTCATTCTGATCAACACAGAGGTCTGAGTGAGGGTCAGCGGGCCCGGTAGCTGAAGTCAAGGCCAGGTGGGCGGGGCTGAGGCTTCTCGGCCATCACCATGGAGACAGTCCCCCCACCGGAAGAGTGGGCGGACCTTATGATGGGCCTGGTGACAAGACTCAGCCAATGGCAGAGATCTGGCCCGCCAGGCAGATGACACAGGGCCCTCCACTGTGACCCATGACACCTAGTGGCCACAGGATTTGAGCACACCCTGGGAAAGCCTACGCAGGCACAAGGGAGCCCCTGGTGCGGACTGCTTCAGGCCATTGGCAGAGCAGGCCAGGTACCTCTTTCCCACTTTCCTGAGGATAGCAGTACGCAAGGCATCCCCACTCAGCATCTCTTGCCTCTCTCTGGATGTGTTCCTTCTCTGAAATCTCTTCCTTCTCCCCCTTGTCACTTGACACCTTGGAGTGCCTGACAGAGGGCCTAGAGATGAAAGAGCAAAGGGGGAAGGCCTCTGGCTCTCCTGCTTGCCCATGGGTAGAGAAGATCTGCTAGTCTATCTGGAAGGTCTAGAGAGTAGCCATTGACTGGGGACCTGCATCACGGGCTGATCCTGGCCAGGTCAAGCTTGCTGACGTGTGGCAGCCTCTCCGGAGACTACTCATTCCGCTCATAACATTCTATGCAAATACCCGGCTGAGTGCCACGGGCAGAAAACATTGACACATACCTGCCAGAGGCCTATCCTGGGTCTGAAGAGTCCACCCTGGTCTCCAGCGACTCATCATCTCAGCACACACTTTGCCTGCACACATGGAATCCGCTCCGCCTCTCTCCACGAATGCCTTCTCCTGCTAGGAAACACACGATGTCACTCAGCCAAAGGAGAGCACAGGCAAAGTCAACCGAAGCCCCCATCTTCAAGAGTTTGCCCTCTGCTGGGCCACAGCCTCCGCTGGCACAGTGCATGTGTGTCACTTCTCCGAGGATAAGGCCGAAATCCGGGCATCCAGGGCCCCAGCAGTCCAGGGTCTGCGCGTGGCCGCACATGGATCACCTCTTTGCCACGTACAGGAGGGAGGCCTGGGCCCTAGACTGGCTCTGCTAGAGCTCCACGACCTCAGCTATTTTCCCTCACCTTTGGCCCGTGCCCTCGTGACTCTGTGATCCCTAGTGACACTTCTTCTCCGACCACTCTGAATCCGCCACCTGCGGACACTTGAGCATGAAGATGAACATCTGTCACTGCCTGCAGTGTCACAGGTCACTAGGTGTCTAGGCTCAGGCTGACGATGGCTGTCTTCTGCCCAGGCAAGGAGCCTAATCCTTCAAAGGCAATGAGGACATGTGGTCATTGGCCGACATTCTTTCTTTCATCCACACAGCGGTCTAGATGAGGGGAAAGAGGCCAGGCAGGCCAGCTGAAGGCTGAGTGCGGGGCCTAAGGCTTCTTTCCCAATCACCATGGAGACGGCCACCGGAAGGCTGGCCGGAACTTCTCACGGGGACGGGTCACAAACACTGAGCCAATAGGAGAGGTCCAGCCTAACCGGCCAGTTCCGCAGAGCCCTCCATTTCACCCACGGACACACAACGGCCCCTTCTGCTTTGGGCCACAAATTCGAGGCCACCCGGGGAATCACTTCACACTAGGCAGCCCCTCATGTGGACACGTTCGACACACTCGGCCAGCAGGCAGCTACCTCTTTTCCACTTACGCTACCATATCAGTAGGCAAGGCGCCCTTCCTCAGCATCTATGGCCCCTCTCTGGATGTGTTCATTCAGAGAAATCTCTTCCTTCTACCCCTGAGACACATCACAATTATGAGGGGCCTGAGAGAGAGCCTAGACGTGAAACGGGGGAGGCTTCTGGCTGTACTGCTTCCCCGTGGGGAGAGAATAGCAGGTAGTCTCTCTGGAAGGTCTCAGCTTCTGTTGCTTGACATGGGCGACACAGTAGGGGCGGACCCTGGCCAGGTGGAGCTTGTGGGCAGACGCAACCTCTCCGGCGACGAATAATTCCGCTGCTGCTTTCTATGCTGAAGACCTCCCCCCGCCGGGTGGGATGGGTAGAGAACATTGACCCACACCTGCCAGGGGCCTTTCCTGGGACTGAAGATCCCAACATGGTCTCAACGTCGTCACCCTCTCAGCACACACCTTTCCTGCACACATAATGCTGCCTTTCTCCGTCAGGGCCTTATCCTACCAGGAAAAAAAGCAAGCCGCTCAAAAAGGCCGATGCCAGGGAAATCGAGGGAACACCGCCATTTTCCAAATGTTTGCTGTCTACATGTCCCCGCCTCCGGGGCAAGGCCGCGTATGCGGCCAGGCTCCGAAGGCAAGGCCGATACCTTGGCAGTCAGGGCCCCAGCAGTCCAGTGCTTTACGGACGTGGGGACACGGATGACCTGTTTGCCGCATACAGGAGGGATCCTTGGGCCCTTCACTGCCTCGCCATTCAGCTCCACGACGTCCACTACTGGCCCTGGCCTTTGCTTTGGCTGGTGCCCCATTGAACGTGTGCTCCGCAGCCATCTTTCTCCACCCATCACTATCATTCTGCCACCAGGGGATATGTGAGTGTGGGAGTCACCATCTGTCACTGGCCGCAGTGTCACAAATCACCAGACTTCCAGGTACCAGCTGACCTAGGCTGCCTTCTGCCCCAGGCAAGATCCCGATTCCTATATCCCAGATGCTGACTGACACCTGGGCACTGGGGAACATTCATTTTGATCAACACAGAGGTCTGAGTGAGGGTCAGCGGGCCCGGTAGCTGAAGTCAAGGCCAGGTGGGCGGGGCTGAGGCTTCTCGGCCATCACCATGGAGACAGTCCCCCCACCGGAAGAGTGGGCGGACCTTATGATGGGCCTGGTGACAAGACTCAGCCAATGGCAGAGATCTGGCCCGCCAGGCAGATGACACAGGGCCCTCCACTGTGACCCATGACACCTAGTGGCCACAGGATTTGAGCACACCCTGGGAAAGCCTACGCAGGCACAAGGGAGCCCCTGGTGCGGACTGCTTCAGGCCATTGGCAGAGCAGGCCAGGTACCTCTTTCCCACTTTCCTGAGGATAGCAGTACGCAAGGCATCCCCACTCAGCATCTCTTGCCTCTCTCTGGATGTGTTCCTTCTCTGAAATCTCTTCCTTCTCCCCCTTGTCACTTGACACCTTGGAGTGCCTGACAGAGGGCCTAGAGATGAAAGAGCAAAGGGGGAAGGCCTCTGGCTCTCCTGCTTGCCCATGGGTAGAGAAGATCTGCTAGTCTATCTGGAAGGTCTAGAGAGTAGCCATTGACTGGGGACCTGCATCACGGGCTGATCCTGGCCAGGTCAAGCTTGCTGACGTGTGGCAGCCTCTCCGGAGACTACTCATTCCGCTCATAACATTCTATGCAAATACCCGGCTGAGTGCCACGGGCAGAAAACATTGACACATACCTGCCAGAGGCCTATCCTGGGTCTGAAGAGTCCACCCTGGTCTCCAGCGACTCATCATCTCAGCACACACTTTGCCTGCACACATGGAATCCGCTCCGCCTCTCTCCACGAATGCCTTCTCCTGCTAGGAAACACACGATGTCACTCAGCCAAAGGAGAGCACAGGCAAAGTCAACCGAAGCCCCCATCTTCAAGAGTTTGCCCTCTGCTGGGCCACAGCCTCCGCTGGCACAGTGCATGTGTGTCACTTCTCCGAGGATAAGGCCGAAATCCGGGCATCCAGGGCCCCAGCAGTCCAGGGTCTGCGCGTGGCCGCACATGGATCACCTCTTTGCCACGTACAGGAGGGAGGCCTGGGCCCTAGACTGGCTCTGCTAGAGCTCCACGACCTCAGCTATTTTCCCTCACCTTTGGCCCGTGCCCTCGTGACTCTGTGATCCCTAGTGACACTTCTTCTCCGACCACTCTGAATCCGCCACCTGCGGACACTTGAGCATGAAGATGAACATCTGTCACTGCCTGCAGTGTCACAGGTCACTAGGTGTCTAGGCTCAGGCTGACGATGGCTGTCTTCTGCCCAGGCAAGGAGCCTAATCCTTCAAAGGCAATGAGGACATGTGGTCATTGGCCGACATTCTTTCTTTCATCCACACAGCGGTCTAGATGAGGGGAAAGAGGCCAGGCAGGCCAGCTGAAGGCTGAGTGCGGGGCCTAAGGCTTCTTTCCCAATCACCATGGAGACGGCCACCGGAAGGCTGGCCGGAACTTCTCACGGGGACGGGTCACAAACACTGAGCCAATAGGAGAGGTCCAGCCTAACCGGCCAGTTCCGCAGAGCCCTCCATTTCACCCACGGACACACAACGGCCCCTTCTGCTTTGGGCCACAAATTCGAGGCCACCCGGGGAATCACTTCACACTAGGCAGCCCCTCATGTGGACACGTTCGACACACTCGGCCAGCAGGCAGCTACCTCTTTTCCACTTACGCTACCATATCAGTAGGCAAGGCGCCCTTCCTCAGCATCTATGGCCCCTCTCTGGATGTGTTCATTCAGAGAAATCTCTTCCTTCTACCCCTGAGACACATCACAAGTATGAGGGGCCTGAGAGAGAGCCTAGACGTGAAACGGGGGAGGCTTCTGGCTGTACTGCTTCCCCGTGGGGAGAGAATAGCAGGTAGTCTCTCTGGAAGGTCTCAGCTTCTGTTGCTTGACATGGGCGATACAGTAGGGGCGGACCCTGGCCAGGTGGAGCTTGTGGGCAGACGCAACCTCTCCGGCGACGAATAATTCCGCTGCTGCTTTCTATGCTGAAGACCTCCCCCCGCCGGGTGGGATGGGTAGAGAACATTGACCCACACCTGCCAGGGGCCTTTCCTGGGACTGAAGATCCCAACATGGTCTCAACGTCGTCACCCTCTCAGCACACACCTTTCCTGCACACATAATGCTGCCTTTCTCCGTCAGGGCCTTATCCTACCAGGAAAAAAAGCAAGCCGCTCAAAAAGGCCGATGCCAGGGAAATCGAGGGAACACCGCCATTTTCCAAATGTTTGCTGTCTACATGTCCCCGCCTCCGGGGCAAGGCCGCGTATGCGGCCAGGCTCCGAAGGCAAGGCCGATACCTTGGCAGTCAGGGCCCCAGCAGTCCAGTGCTTTACGGACGTGGGGACACGGATGACCTGTTTGCCGCATACAGGAGGGATCCTTGGGCCCTTCACTGCCTCGCCATTCAGCTCCACGACGTCCACTACTGGCCCTGGCCTTTGCTTTGGCTGGTGCCCCATTGAACGTGTGCTCCGCAGCCATCTTTCTCCACCCATCACTATCATTCTGCCACCAGGGGATATGTGAGTGTGGGAGTCACCATCTGTCACTGGCAGCAGTGTCACAAATCACCAGACTTCCAGGTACCAGCTGACCTAGGCTGCCTTCTGCCCCAGGCAAGATCCCGATTCCTATATCCCAGATGCTGACTGACACCTGGGCACTGGGGAACATTCATTTTGATCAACACAGAGGTCTGAGTGAGGGTCAGCGGGCCCGGTAGCTGAAGTCAAGGCCAGGTGGGCGGGGCTGAGGCTTCTCGGCCATCACCATGGAGACAGTCCCCCCACCGGAAGAGTGGGCGGACCTTATGATGGGCCTGGTGACAAGACTCAGCCAATGGCAGAGATCTGGCCCGCCAGGCAGATGACACAGGGCCCTCCACTGTGACCCATGACACCTAGTGGCCACAGGATTTGAGCACACCCTGGGAAAGCCTACGCAGGCACAAGGGAGCCCCTGGTGCGGACTGCTTCAGGCCATTGGCAGAGCAGGCCAGGTACCTCTTTCCCACTTTCCTGAGGATAGCAGTACGCAAGGCATCCCCACTCAGCATCTCTTGCCTCTCTCTGGATGTGTTCCTTCTCTGAAATCTCTTCCTTCTCCCCCTTGTCACTTGACACCTTGGAGTGCCTGACAGAGGGCCTAGAGATGAAAGAGCAAAGGGGGAAGGCCTCTGGCTCTCCTGCTTGCCCATGGGTAGAGAAGATCTGCTAGTCTATCTGGAAGGTCTAGAGAGTAGCCATTGACTGGGGACCTGCATCACGGGCTGATCCTGGCCAGGTCAAGCTGGCTGACGTGTGGCAGCCTCTCCGGAGACTACTCATTCCGCTCATAACATTCTATGCAAATACCCGGCTGAGTGCCACGGGCAGAAAACATTGACACATACCTGCCAGAGGCCTATCCTGGGTCTGAAGAGTCCACCCTGGTCTCCAGCGACTCATCATCTCAGCACACACTTTGCCTGCACACATGGAATCCGCCTCTCTCCACGAATGCCTTCTCCTGCTAGGAAACACACGATGTCACTCAGCCAAAGGAGAGCACAGGCAAAGTCAACCGAAGCCCCCATCTTCAAGAGTTTGCCCTCTGCTGGGCCACAGCCTCCGCTGGCACAGTGCATGTGTGTCACTTCTCCGAGGATAAGGCCGAAATCCGGGCATCCAGGGCCCCAGCAGTCCAGGGTCTGCGCGTGGCCGCACATGGATCACCTCTTTGCCACGTACAGGAGGGAGGCCTGGGCCCTAGACTGGCTCTGCTAGAGCTCCACGACCTCAGCTATTTTCCCTCACCTTTGGCCCGTGCCCTCGTGACTGTGTGATCCCTAGTGACACTTCTTCTCCGACCACTCTGAATCCGCCACCTGCGGACACTTGAGCATGAAGATGAACATCTGTCACTGCCTGCAGTGTCACAGGTCACTAGGTGTCTAGGCTCAGGCTGACGATGGCTGTCTTCTGCCCAGGCAAGGAGCCTAATCCTTCAAAGGCAATGAGGACATGTGGTCATTGGCCGACATTCTTTCTTTCATCCACACAGCGGTCTAGATGAGGGGAAAGAGGCCAGGCAGGCCAGCTGAAGGCTGAGTGCGGGGCCTAAGGCTTCTTTCCCAATCACCATGGAGACGGCCACCGGAAGGCTGGCCGGAACTTCTCACGGGGACGGGTCACAAACACTGAGCCAATAGGAGAGGTCCAGCCTAACCGGCCAGTTCCGCAGAGCCCTCCATTTCAGCCACGGACACACAACGGCCCCTTCTGCTTTGGGCCACAAATTCGAGGCCACCCGGGGAATCACTTCACACTAGGCAGCCCCTCATGTGGACACGTTCGACACACTCGGCCAGCAGGCAGCTACCTCTTTTCCACTTACGCTACCATATCAGTAGGCAAGGCGCCCTTCCTCAGCATCTATGGCCCCTCTCTGGATGTGTTCATTCAGAGAAATCTCTTCCTTCTACCCCTGAGACACATCACAAGTATGAGGGGCCTGAGAGAGAGCCTAGACGTGAAGCGGGGGAGGCTTCTGGCTGTACTGCTTCCCCGTGGGGAGAGAATAGCAGGTAGTCTCTCTGGAAGGTCTCAGCTTCTGTTGCTTGACATGGGCGACACAGTAGGGGCGGACCCTGGCCAGGTGGAGCTTGTGGGCAGACGCAACCTCTCCGGCGACGAATAATTCCGCTGCTGCTTTCTATGCTGAAGACCTCCCCCCGCCGGGTGGGATGGGTAGAGAACATTGACCCACACCTGCCAGGGGCCTTTCCTGGGACTGAAGATCCCAACATGGTCTCAACGTCGTCACCCTCTCAGCACACACCTTTCCTGCACACATAATGCTGCCTTTCTCCGTCAGGGCCTTATCCTACCAGGAAAAAAAGCAAGCCGCTCAAAAAGGCCGATGCCAGGGAAATCGAGGGAACACCGCCATTTTCCAAATGTTTGCTGTCTACATGTCCCCGCCTCCGGGGCAAGGCCGCGTATGCGGCCAGGCTCCGAAGGCAAGGCCGATACCTTGGCAGTCAGGGCCCCAGCAGTCCAGTGGTTTACGGACGTGGGGACACGGATGACCTGTTTGCCGCATACAGGAGGGATCCTTGGGCCCTTCACTGCCTCGCCATTCAGCTCCACGACGTCCACTACTGGCCCTGGCCTTTGCTTTGGCTGGTGCCCCATTGAACGTGTGCTCCGCAGCCATCTTTCTCCACCCATCACTATCATTCTGCCACCAGGGGATATGTGAGTGTGGGAGTCACCATTTGTCACTGGCAGCAGTGTCACAAATCACCAGACTTCCAGGTACCAGCTGACCTAGGCTGCCTTCTGCCCCAGGCAAGATCCCGATTCCTATATCCCAGATGCTGACTGACACCTGGGCACTGGGGAACATTCATTTTGATCAACACAGAGGTCTGAGTGAGGGTCAGCGGGCCCGGTAGCTGAAGTCAAGGCCAGGTGGGCGGGGCTGAGGCTTCTCGGCCATCACCATGGAGACAGTCCCCCCACCGGAAGAGTGGGCGGGCCTTATGATGGGCCTGGTGACAAGACTCAGCCAATGGCAGAGATCTGGCCCGCCAGGCAGATGACACAGGGCCCTCCACTGTGACCCATGACACCTAGTGGCCACAGGATTTGAGCACACCCTGGGAAAGCCTACGCAGGCACAAGGGAGCCCCTGGTGCGGACTGCTTCAGGCCATTGGCAGAGCAGGCCAGGTACCTCTTTCCCACTTTCCTGAGGATAGCAGTACGCAAGGCATCCCCACTCAGCATCTCTTGCCTCTCTCTGGATGTGTTCCTTCTCTGAAATCTCTTCCTTCTCCCCCTTGTCACTTGACACCTTGGAGTGCCTGACAGAGGGCCTAGAGATGAAAGAGCAAAGGGGGAAGGCCTCTGGCTCTCCTGCTTGCCCATGGGTAGAGAAGATCTGCTAGTCTATCTGGAAGGTCTAGAGAGTAGGCATTGACTGGGGACCTGCATCACGGGCTGATCCTGGCCAGGTCAAGCTTGCTGACGTGTGGCAGCCTCTCCGGAGACTACTCATTCCGCTCATAACATTCTATGCAAATACCCGGCTGAGTGCCACGGGCAGAAAACATTGACACATACCTGCCAGAGGCCTATCCTGGGTCTGAAGAGTCCACCCTGGTCTCCAGCGACTCATCATCTCAGCACACACTTTGCCTGCACACATGGAATCCGCCTCTCTCCACGAATGCCTTCTCTGGCTAGGAAACACACGATGTCACTCAGCCAAAGGAGAGCACAGGCAAAGTCAACCGAAGCCCCCATCTTCAAGAGTTTGCCCTCTGCTGGGCCACAGCCTCCGCTGGCACAGTGCATGTGTGGCACTTCTCCGAGGATAAGGCCGAAATCCGGGCATCCAGGGCCCCAGCAGTCCAGGGTCTGCGCGTGGCGGCATATGGATCACCTCTTTGCCACGTACAGGAGGGAGGCCTGGGCCCTAGACTGGCTCTGCTAGAGCTCCACGACCTCAGCTATTTTCCCCCACCTTTGGTCCGTGCCCTCGTGACTGTGTGATCCCTAGTGACACTTCTTCTCCGACCACTCTGAATCCGCCACCTGCGGATACTTGAGCATGAAGATGAACATCTGTCACTGCCTGCAGTGTCACAGGTCACTAGGTGTCTAGGCTCAGGCTGACGATGGCTGTCTTCTGCCCAGGCAAGGAGCCTAATCCTTCAAAGGCAATGAGGACATGCGGTCATTGGCCGACATTCTTTCTTTCATCCACACAGCGGTCTAGATGAGGGGAAAGAGGCCAGGTAGGCCAGCTGAAGGCTGAGTGCGGGGCCTAAGGCTTCTTTCCCAATCACCATGGAGACGGCCACCGGAAGGCTGGCCGGAACTTCTCACGGGGACGGGTCACAAACACTGAGCCAATAGGAGAGGTCCAGCCTAACCGGCCAGTTCCGCAGAGCCCTCCATTTCACCCACGGACACACAACGGCCCCTTCTGTTTTGGGCCACAAATTCGAGGCCACCCGGGGAATCACTTCACACTAGGCAGCCCCTCATGTGGACACGTTCGACACACTCGGCCAGCAGGCAGCTACCTCTTTTCCACTTACGCTACCATATCAGTAGGCAAGGCGCCCTTCCTCAGCATCTATGGCCCCTCTCTGGATGTGTTCATTCAGAGAAATCTCTTCCTTCTACCCCTGAGACACATCACAAGTATGAGGGGCTTGAGAGAGAGCCTAGACGTGAAACGGGGGAGGCTTCTGGCTGTACTGCTTCCCCGTGGGGAGAGAATAGCAGGTAGTCTCTCTGGAAGGTCTCAGCTTCTGTTACTTGACATGGGCGATACAGTAGGGGCGGACCCTGGCCAGGTGGAGCTTGTGGGCAGACGCAACCTCTCCGGCGACGAATAATTCCGCTGCTGCTTTCTATGCTGAAGACCTCCCCCCGCCGGGTGGGATGGGTAGAGAACATTGACCCACACCTGCCAGGGGCCTTTCCCGGGACTGAAGATCCCAACATGGTCTCAACGTCGTCACCCTCTCAGCACACACCTTTCCTGCACACATAATGCTGCCTTTCTCCGTCAGGGCCTTATCCTACCAGGAAAAAAAGCAAGCCGCTCAAAAAGGCCGATGCCAGGGAAATCGAGGAAACACCGCCATTTTCCAAATGTTTGCTGTCTACATGTCCCCGCCTCCGGGGCAAGGCCGCGTATGCGGCCAGGCTCCGAAGGCAAGGCCGATACCTTGGCAGTCAGGGCCCCAGCAGTCCAATGGTTTATGGACGTGGGGACACGGATGACCTGTTTGCCGCATACAGGAGGGATCCTTGGGCCCTTCACTGCCTCGCCATTCAGCTCCACGACGTCCACTACTGGCCCTGGCCTTTGCTTTGGCTGGTGCCCCATTGAACGTGTGCTCTGCAGCCATCTTTCTCCACCCATCACTATCATTCTGCCACCAGGGGATATGTGAGTGTGGGAGTCACCATCTGTCACTGGCAGCAGTGTCACAAATCACCAGACTTCCAGGTACCAGCTGACCTAGGCTGCCTTCTGCCCCAGGCAAGATCCCGATTCCTATATCCCAGATGCTGACTGACACCTGGGCACTGGGGAACATTCATTTTGATCAACACAGAGGTCTGAGTGAGGGTCAGCGGGCCCGGTAGCTGAAGTCAAGGCCAGGTGGGCGGGGCTGAGGCTTCTCGGCCATCACCATGGAGACAGTCCCCCCACCGGAAGAGTGGGCGGACCTTATGATGGGCCTGGTGACAAGACTCTGCCAATGGCAGAGATCTGGCCCGCCAGGCAGATGACACAGGGCCCTCCACTGTGACCCATGACACCTAGTGGCCACAGGATTTGAGCACACCCTGGGAAAGCCTACGCAGGCACAAGGGAGCCCCTGGTGCGGACTGCTTCAGGCCATTGGCAGAGCAGGCCAGGTACCTCTTTCCCACTTTCCTGAGGATAGCAGTACGCAAGGCATCCCCACTCAGCATCTCTTGCCTCTCTCTGGATGTGTTCCTTCTCTGAAATCTCTTCCTTCTCCCCCTTGTCACTTGACACCTTGGAGTGCCTGACAGAGGGCCTAGAGATGAAAGAGCAAAGGGGGAAGGCCTCTGGCTCTCCTGCTTGCCCATGGGTAGAGAAGATCTGCTAGTCTATCTGGAAGGTCTAGAGAGTAGCCATTGACTGGGGACCTGCATCACGGGCTGATCCTGGCCAGGTCAAGCTTGCTGACATGTGGCAGCCTCTCCGGAGACTACTCATTCCGCTCATAACATTCTATGCAAATACCCGGCTGAGTGCCACGGGCAGAAAACATTGACACATACCTGCCAGAGGCCTATCCTGGGTCTGAAGAGTCCACCCTGGTCTCCAGCGACTCATCATCTCAGCACACACTTTGCCTGCACACATGGAATCCGCCTCTCTCCACGAATGCCTTCTCCGGCTAGGAAACACACGATGTCACTCAGCCAAAGGAGAGCACAGGCAAAGTCAACCGAAGCCCCCATCTTCAAGAGTTTGCCCTCTGCTGGGCCACAGCCTCCGCTGGCACAGTGCATGTGTGGCACTTCTCCGAGGATAAGGCCGAAATCCGGGCATCCAGGGCCCCAGCAGTCCAGGGTCTGCGCGTGGCGGCATATGGATCACCTCTTTGCCACGTACAGGAGGGAGGCCTGGGCCCTAGACTGGCTCTGCTAGAGCTCCACGACCTCAGCTATTTTCCCCCACCTTTGGTCCGTGCCCTCGTGACTGTGTGATCCCTAGTGACACTTCTTCTCCGACCACTCTGAATCCGCCACCTGCGGATACTTGAGCATGAAGATGAACATCTGTCACTGCCTGCAGTGTCACAGGTCACTAGGTGTCTAGGCTCAGGCTGACGATGGCTGTCTTCTGCCCAGGCAAGGAGCCTAATCCTTCAAAGGCAATGAGGACATGCGGTCATTGGCCGACATTCTTTCTTTCATCCACACAGCGGTCTAGATGAGGGGAAAGAGGCCAGGTAGGCCAGCTGAAGGCTGAGTGCGGGGCCTAAGGCTTCTTTCCCAATCACCATGGAGACGGCCACCGGAAGGCTGGCCGGAACTTCTCACGGGGACGGGTCACAAACACTGAGCCAATAGGAGAGGTCCAGCCTAACCGGCCAGTTCCGCAGAGCCCTCCATTTCACCCACGGACACACAACGGCCCCTTCTGTTTTGGGCCACAAATTCGAGGCCACCCGGGGAATCACTTCACACTAGGCAGCCCCTCATGTGGACACGTTCGACACACTCGGCCAGCAGGCAGCTACCTCTTTTCCACTTACGCTACCATATCAGTAGGCAAGGCGCCCTTCCTCAGCATCTATGGCCCCTCTCTGGATGTGTTCATTCAGAGAAATCTCTTCCTTCTACCCCTGAGACACATCACAAGTATGAGGGGCTTGAGAGAGAGCCTAGACGTGAAACGGGGGAGGCTTCTGGCTGTACTGCTTCCCCGTGGGGAGAGAATAGCAGGTAGTCTCTCTGGAAGGTCTCAGCTTCTGTTACTTGACATGGGCGATACAGTAGGGGCGGACCCTGGCCAGGTGGAGCTTGTGGGCAGACGCAACCTCTCCGGCGACGAATAATTCCGCTGCTGCTTTCTATGCTGAAGACCTCCCCCCGCCGGGTGGGATGGGTAGAGAACATTGACCCACACCTGCCAGGGGCCTTTCCCGGGACTGAAGATCCCAACATGGTCTCAACGTCGTCACCCTCTCAGCACACACCTTTCCTGCACACATAATGCTGCCTTTCTCCGTCAGGGCCTTATCCTACCAGGAAAAAAAGCAAGCCGCTCAAAAAGGCCGATGCCAGGGAAATCGAGGAAACACCGCCATTTTCCAAATGTTTGCTGTCTACATGTCCCCGCCTCCGGGGCAAGGCCGCGTATGCGGCCAGGCTCCGAAGGCAAGGCCGATACCTTGGCAGTCAGGGCCCCAGCAGTCCAATGGTTTATGGACGTGGGGACACGGATGACCTGTTTGCCGCATACAGGAGGGATCCTTGGGCCCTTCACTGCCTCGCCATTCAGCTCCACGACGTCCACTACTGGCCCTGGCCTTTGCTTTGGCTGGTGCCCCATTGAACGTGTGCTCTGCAGCCATCTTTCTCCACCCATCACTATCATTCTGCCACCAGGGGATATGTGAGTGTGGGAGTCACCATCTGTCACTGGCAGCAGTGTCACAAATCACCAGACTTCCAGGTACCAGCTGACCTAGGCTGCCTTCTGCCCCAGGCAAGATCCCGATTCCTATATCCCAGATGCTGACTGACACCTGGGCACTGGGGAACATTCATTTTGATCAACACAGAGGTCTGAGTGAGGGTCAGCGGGCCCGGTAGCTGAAGTCAAGGCCAGGTGGGCGGGGCTGAGGCTTCTCGGCCATCACCATGGAGACAGTCCCCCCACCGGAAGAGTGGGCGGACCTTATGATGGGCCTGGTGACAAGACTCTGCCAATGGCAGAGATCTGGCCCGCCAGGCAGATGACACAGGGCCCTCCACTGTGACCCATGACACCTAGTGGCCACAGGATTTGAGCACACCCTGGGAAAGCCTACGCAGGCACAAGGGAGCCCCTGGTGCGGACTGCTTCAGGCCATTGGCAGAGCAGGCCAGGTACCTCTTTCCCACTTTCCTGAGGATAGCAGTACGCAAGGCATCCCCACTCAGCATCTCTTGCCTCTCTCTGGATGTGTTCCTTCTCTGAAATCTCTTCCTTCTCCCCCTTGTCACTTGACACCTTGGAGTGCCTGACAGAGGGCCTAGAGATGAAAGAGCAAAGGGGGAAGGCCTCTGGCTCTCCTGCTTGCCCATGGGTAGAGAAGATCTGCTAGTCTATCTGGAAGGTCTAGAGAGTAGCCATTGACTGGGGACCTGCATCACGGGCTGATCCTGGCCAGGTCAAGCTTGCTGACATGTGGCAGCCTCTCCGGAGACTACTCATTCCGCTCATAACATTCTATGCAAATACCCGGCTGAGTGCCACGGGCAGAAAACATTGACACATACCTGCCAGAGGCCTATCCTGGGTCTGAAGAGTCCACCCTGGTCTCCAGCGACTCATCATCTCAGCACACACTTTGCCTGCACACATGGAATCCGCCTCTCTCCACGAATGCCTTCTCCGGCTAGGAAACACACGATGTCACTCAGCCAAAGGAGAGCACAGGCAAAGTCAACCGAAGCCCCCATCTTCAAGAGTTTGCCCTCTGCTGGGCCACAGCCTCCGCTGGCACAGTGCATGTGTGGCACTTCTCCGAGGATAAGGCCGAAATCCGGGCATCCAGGGCCCCAGCAGTCCAGGGTCTGCGCGTGGCCGCACATGGATCACCTCTTTGCCACGTACAGGAGGGAGGCCTGGGCCCTAGACTGGCTCTGCTAGAGCTCCACGACCTCAGCTATTTTCCCTCACCTTTGGCCCGTGCCCTCGTGACTCTGTGATCCCTAGTGACACTTCTTCTCCGACCACTCTGAATCCGCCACCTGCGGACACTTGAGCATGAAGATGAACATCTGTCACTGCCTGCAGTGTCACAGGTCACTAGGTGTCTAGGCTCAGGCTGACGATGGCTGTCTTCTGCCCAGGCAAGGAGCCTAATCCTTCAAAGGCAATGAGGACATGCGGTCATTGGCCGACATTCTTTCTTTCATCCACACAGCGGTCTAGATGAGGGGAAAGAGGCCAGGCAGGCCAGCTGAAGGCTGAGTGCGGGGCCTAAGGCTTCTTTCCCAATCACCATGGAGACGGCCACCGGAAGGCTGGCCGGAACTTCTCACGGGGACGGGTCACAAACACTGAGCCAATAGGAGAGGTCCAGCCTAACCGGCCAGTTCCGCAGAGCCCTCCATTTCACCCACGGACACACAACGGCCCCTTCTGCTTTGGGCCACAAATTCGAGGCCACCCGGGGAATCACTTCACACTAGGCAGCCCCTCATGTGGACACGTTCGACACACTCGGCCAGCAGGCAGCTACCTCTTTTCCACTTACGCTACCATATCAGTAGGCAAGGCGCCCTTCCTCAGCATCTATGGCCCCTCTCTGGATGTGTTCATTCAGAGAAATCTCTTCCTTCTACCCCTGAGACACATCACAAGTATGAGGGGCCTGAGAGAGAGCCTAGACGTGAAACGGGGGAGGCTTCTGGCTGTACTGCTTCCCCGTGGGGAGAGAATAGCAGGTAGTCTCTCTGGAAGGTCTCAGGTTCTGTTGCTTGACATGGGCGACACAGTAGGGGCGGACCCTGGCCAGGTGGAGCTTGTGGGCAGACGCAACCTCTCCGGCGACGAATAATTCCGCTGCTGCTTTCTATGCTGAAGACCTCCCCCCGCCGGGTGGGATGGGTAGAGAACATTGACCCACACCTGCCAGGGGCCTTTCCTGGGACTGAAGATCCCAACATGGTCTCAACGTCGTCACCCTCTCAGCACACACCTTTCCTGCACACATAATGCTGCCTTTCTCCGTCAGGGCCTTATCCTACCAGGAAAAAAAGCAAGCCGCTCAAAAAGGCCGATGCCAGGGAAATCGAGGGAACACCGCCATTTTCCAAATGTTTGCTGTCTACATGTCCCCGCCTCCGGGGCAAGGCCGCGTATGCGGCCAGGCTCCGAAGGCAAGGCCGATACCTTGGCAGTCAGGGCCCCAGCAGTCCAGTGCTTTACGGACGTGGGGACACGGATGACCTGTTTGCCGCATACAGGAGGGATCCTTGGGCCCTTCACTGCCTCGCCATTCAGCTCCACGACGTCCACTACTGGCCCTGGCCTTTGCTTTGGCTGGTGCCCCATTGAACGTGTGCTCCGCAGCCATCTTTCTCCACCCATCACTATCATTCTGCCACCAGGGGATATGTGAGTGTGGGAGTCACCATCTGTCACTGGCAGCAGTGTCACAAATCACCAGACTTCCAGGTACCAGCTGACCTAGGCTGCCTTCTGCCCCAGGCAAGATCCCGATTCCTATATCCCAGATGCTGACTGACACCTGGGCACTGGGGAACATTCATTTTGATCAACACAGAGGTCTGAGTGAGGGTCAGCGGGCCCGGTAGCTGAAGTCAAGGCCAGGTGGGCGGGGCTGAGGCTTCTCGGCCATCACCATGGAGACAGTCCCCCCACCGGAAGAGTGGGCGGACCTTATGATGGGCCTGGTGACAAGACTCAGCCAATGGCAGAGATCTGGCCCGCCAGGCAGATGACACAGGGCCCTCCACTGTGACCCATGACACCTAGTGGCCACAGGATTTGAGCACACCCTGGGAAAGCCTACGCAGGCACAAGGGAGCCCCTGGTGCGGACTGCTTCAGGCCATTGGCAGAGCAGGCCAGGTACCTCTTTCCCACTTTCCTGAGGATAGCAGTACGCAAGGCATCCCCACTCAGCATCTCTTGCCTCTCTCTGGATGTGTTCCTTCTCTGAAATCTCTTCCTTCTCCCCCTTGTCACTTGACACCTTGGAGTGCCTGACAGAGGGCCTAGAGATGAAAGAGCAAAGGGGGAAGGCCTCTGGCTCTCCTGCTTGCCCATGGGTAGAGAAGATCTGCTAGTCTATCTGGAAGGTCTAGAGAGTAGCCATTGACTGGGGACCTGCATCACGGGCTGATCCTGGCCAGGTCAAGCTGGCTGACGTGTGGCAGCCTCTCCGGAGACTACTCATTCCGCTCATAACATTCTATGCAAATACCCGGCTGAGTGCCACGGGCAGAAAACATTGACACATACCTGCCAGAGGCCTATCCTGGGTCTGAAGAGTCCACCCTGGTCTCCAGCGACTCATCATCTCAGCACACACTTTGCCTGCACACATGGAATCCGCCTCTCTCCACGAATGCCTTCTCCTGCTAGGAAACACACGATGTCACTCAGCCAAAGGAGAGCACAGGCAAAGTCAACCGAAGCCCCCATCTTCAAGAGTTTGCCCTCTGCTGGGCCACAGCCTCCGCTGGCACAGTGCATGTGTGTCACTTCTCCGAGGATAAGGCCGAAATCCGGGCATCCAGGGCCCCAGCAGTCCAGGGTCTGCGCGTGGCCGCACATGGATCACCTCTTTGCCACGTACAGGAGGGAGGCCTGGGCCCTAGACTGGCTCTGCTAGAGCTCCACGACCTCAGCTATTTTCCCTCACCTTTGGCCCGTGCCCTCGTGACTGTGTGATCCCTAGTGACACTTCTTCTCCGACCACTCTGAATCCGCCACCTGCGGACACTTGAGCATGAAGATGAACATCTGTCACTGCCTGCAGTGTCACAGGTCACTAGGTGTCTAGGCTCAGGCTGACGATGGCTGTCTTCTGCCCAGGCAAGGAGCCTAATCCTTCAAAGGCAATGAGGACATGTGGTCATTGGCCGACATTCTTTCTTTCATCCACACAGCGGTCTAGATGAGGGGAAAGAGGCCAGGTAGGCCAGCTGAAGGCTGAGTGCGGGGCCTAAGGCTTCTTTCCCAATCACCATGGAGACGGCCACCGGAAGGCTGGCCGGAACTTCTCACGGGGACGGGTCACAAACACTGAGCCAATAGGAGAGGTCCAGCCTAACCGGCCAGTTCCGCAGAGCCCTCCATTTCAGCCACGGACACACAACGGCCCCTTCTGCTTTGGGCCACAAATTCGAGGCCACCCGGGGAATCACTTCACACTAGGCAGCCCCTCATGTGGACACGTTCGACACACTCGGCCAGCAGGCAGCTACCTCTTTTCCACTTACGCTACCATATCAGTAGGCAAGGCGCCCTTCCTCAGCATCTATGGCCCCTCTCTGGATGTGTTCATTCAGAGAAATCTCTTCCTTCTACCCCTGAGACACATCACAAGTATGAGGGGCCTGAGAGAGAGCCTAGACGTGAAGCGGGGGAGGCTTCTGGCTGTACTGCTTCCCCGTGGGGAGAGAATAGCAGGTAGTCTCTCTGGAAGGTCTCAGCTTCTGTTGCTTGACATGGGCGACACAGTAGGGGCGGACCCTGGCCAGGTGGAGCTTGTGGGCAGACGCAACCTCTCCGGCGACGAATAATTCCGCTGCTGCTTTCTATGCTGAAGACCTCCCCCCGCCGGGTGGGATGGGTAGAGAACATTGACCCACACCTGCCAGGGGCCTTTCCTGGGACTGAAGATCCCAACATGGTCTCAACGTCGTCACCCTCTCAGCACACACCTTTCCTGCACACATAATGCTGCCTTTCTCCGTCAGGGCCTTATCCTACCAGGAAAAAAAGCAAGCCGCTCAAAAAGGCCGATGCCAGGGAAATCGAGGGAACACCGCCATTTTCCAAATGTTTGCTGTCTACATGTCCCCGCCTCCGGGGCAAGGCCGCGTATGCGGCCAGGCTCCGAAGGCAAGGCCGATACCTTGGCAGTCAGGGCCCCAGCAGTCCAGTGGTTTACGGACGTGGGGACACGGATGACCTGTTTGCCGCATACAGGAGGGATCCTTGGGCCCTTCACTGCCTCGCCATTCAGCTCCACGACGTCCACTACTGGCCCTGGCCTTTGCTTTGGCTGGTGCCCCATTGAACGTGTGCTCCGCAGCCATCTTTCTCCACCCATCACTATCATTCTGCCACCAGGGGATATGTGAGTGTGGGAGTCACCATTTGTCACTGGCAGCAGTGTCACAAATCACCAGACTTCCAGGTACCAGCTGACCTAGGCTGCCTTCTGCCCCAGGCAAGATCCCGATTCCTATATCCCAGATGCTGACTGACACCTGGGCACTGGGGAACATTCATTTTGATCAACACAGAGGTCTGAGTGAGGGTCAGCGGGCCCGGTAGCTGAAGTCAAGGCCAGGTGGGCGGGGCTGAGGCTTCTCGGCCATCACCATGGAGACAGTCCCCCCACCGGAAGAGTGGGCGGGCCTTATGATGGGCCTGGTGACAAGACTCAGCCAATGGCAGAGATCTGGCCCGCCAGGCAGATGACACAGGGCCCTCCACTGTGACCCATGACACCTAGTGGCCACAGGATTTGAGCACACCCTGGGAAAGCCTACGCAGGCACAAGGGAGCCCCTGGTGCGGACTGCTTCAGGCCATTGGCAGAGCAGGCCAGGTACCTCTTTCCCACTTTCCTGAGGATAGCAGTACGCAAGGCATCCCCACTCAGCATCTCTTGCCTCTCTCTGGATGTGTTCCTTCTCTGAAATCTCTTCCTTCTCCCCCTTGTCACTTGACACCTTGGAGTGCCTGACAGAGGGCCTAGAGATGAAAGAGCAAAGGGGGAAGGCCTCTGGCTCTCCTGCTTGCCCATGGGTAGAGAAGATCTGCTAGTCTATCTGGAAGGTCTAGAGAGTAGCCATTGACTGGGGACCTGCATCACGGGCTGATCCTGGCCAGGTCAAGCTTGCTGACGTGTGGCAGCCTCTCCGGAGACTACTCATTCCGCTCATAACATTCTATGCAAATACCCGGCTGAGTGCCACGGGCAGAAAACATTGACACATACCTGCCAGAGGCCTATCCTGGGTCTGAAGAGTCCACCCTGGTCTCCAGCGACTCATCATCTCAGCACACACTTTGCCTGCACACATGGAATCCGCCTCTCTCCACGAATGCCTTCTCTGGCTAGGAAACACACGATGTCACTCAGCCAAAGGAGAGCACAGGCAAAGTCAACCGAAGCCCCCATCTTCAAGAGTTTGCCCTCTGCTGGGCCACAGCCTCCGCTGGCACAGTGCATGTGTGGCACTTCTCCGAGGATAAGGCCGAAATCCGGGCATCCAGGGCCCCAGCAGTCCAGGGTCTGCGCGTGGCGGCATATGGATCACCTCTTTGCCACGTACAGGAGGGAGGCCTGGGCCCTAGACTGGCTCTGCTAGAGCTCCACGACCTCAGCTATTTTCCCCCACCTTTGGTCCGTGCCCTCGTGACTGTGTGATCCCTAGTGACACTTCTTCTCCGACCACTCTGAATCCGCCACCTGCGGATACTTGAGCATGAAGATGAACATCTGTCACTGCCTGCAGTGTCACAGGTCACTAGGTGTCTAGGCTCAGGCTGACGATGGCTGTCTTCTGCCCAGGCAAGGAGCCTAATCCTTCAAAGGCAATGAGGACATGCGGTCATTGGCCGACATTCTTTCTTTCATCCACACAGCGGTCTAGATGAGGGGAAAGAGGCCAGGTAGGCCAGCTGAAGGCTGAGTGCGGGGCCTAAGGCTTCTTTCCCAATCACCATGGAGACGGCCACCGGAAGGCTGGCCGGAACTTCTCACGGGGACGGGTCACAAACACTGAGCCAATAGGAGAGGTCCAGCCTAACCGGCCAGTTCCGCAGAGCCCTCCATTTCACCCACGGACACACAACGGCCCCTTCTGTTTTGGGCCACAAATTCGAGGCCACCCGGGGAATCACTTCACACTAGGCAGCCCCTCATGTGGACACGTTCGACACACTCGGCCAGCAGGCAGCTACCTCTTTTCCACTTACGCTACCATATCAGTAGGCAAGGCGCCCTTCCTCAGCATCTATGGCCCCTCTCTGGATGTGTTCATTCAGAGAAATCTCTTCCTTCTACCCCTGAGACACATCACAAGTATGAGGGGCTTGAGAGAGAGCCTAGACGTGAAACGGGGGAGGCTTCTGGCTGTACTGCTTCCCCGTGGGGAGAGAATAGCAGGTAGTCTCTCTGGAAGGTCTCAGCTTCTGTTACTTGACATGGGCGATACAGTAGGGGCGGACCCTGGCCAGGTGGAGCTTGTGGGCAGACGCAACCTCTCCGGCGACGAATAATTCCGCTGCTGCTTTCTATGCTGAAGACCTCCCCCCGCCGGGTGGGATGGGTAGAGAACATTGACCCACACCTGCCAGGGGCCTTTCCCGGGACTGAAGATCCCAACATGGTCTCAACGTCGTCACCCTCTCAGCACACACCTTTCCTGCACACATAATGCTGCCTTTCTCCGTCAGGGCCTTATCCTACCAGGAAAAAAAGCAAGCCGCTCAAAAAGGCCGATGCCAGGGAAATCGAGGAAACACCGCCATTTTCCAAATGTTTGCTGTCTACATGTCCCCGCCTCCGGGGCAAGGCCGCGTATGCGGCCAGGCTCCGAAGGCAAGGCCGATACCTTGGCAGTCAGGGCCCCAGCAGTCCAATGGTTTATGGACGTGGGGACACGGATGACCTGTTTGCCGCATACAGGAGGGATCCTTGGGCCCTTCACTGCCTCGCCATTCAGCTCCACGACGTCCACTACTGGCCCTGGCCTTTGCTTTGGCTGGTGCCCCATTGAACGTGTGCTCTGCAGCCATCTTTCTCCACCCATCACTATCATTCTGCCACCAGGGGATATGTGAGTGTGGGAGTCACCATCTGTCACTGGCAGCAGTGTCACAAATCACCAGACTTCCAGGTACCAGCTGACCTAGGCTGCCTTCTGCCCCAGGCAAGATCCCGATTCCTATATCCCAGATGCTGACTGACACCTGGGCACTGGGGAACATTCATTTTGATCAACACAGAGGTCTGAGTGAGGGTCAGCGGGCCCGGTAGCTGAAGTCAAGGCCAGGTGGGCGGGGCTGAGGCTTCTCGGCCATCACCATGGAGACAGTCCCCCCACCGGAAGAGTGGGCGGACCTTATGATGGGCCTGGTGACAAGACTCTGCCAATGGCAGAGATCTGGCCCGCCAGGCAGATGACACAGGGCCCTCCACTGTGACCCATGACACCTAGTGGCCACAGGATTTGAGCACACCCTGGGAAAGCCTACGCAGGCACAAGGGAGCCCCTGGTGCGGACTGCTTCAGGCCATTGGCAGAGCAGGCCAGGTACCTCTTTCCCACTTTCCTGAGGATAGCAGTACGCAAGGCATCCCCACTCAGCATCTCTTGCCTCTCTCTGGATGTGTTCCTTCTCTGAAATCTCTTCCTTCTCCCCCTTGTCACTTGACACCTTGGAGTGCCTGACAGAGGGCCTAGAGATGAAAGAGCAAAGGGGGAAGGCCTCTGGCTCTCCTGCTTGCCCATGGGTAGAGAAGATCTGCTAGTCTATCTGGAAGGTCTAGAGAGTAGCCATTGACTGGGGACCTGCATCACGGGCTGATCCTGGCCAGGTCAAGCTTGCTGACATGTGGCAGCCTCTCCGGAGACTACTCATTCCGCTCATAACATTCTATGCAAATACCCGGCTGAGTGCCACGGGCAGAAAACATTGACACATACCTGCCAGAGGCCTATCCTGGGTCTGAAGAGTCCACCCTGGTCTCCAGCGACTCATCATCTCAGCACACACTTTGCCTGCACACATGGAATCCGCCTCTCTCCACGAATGCCTTCTCCGGCTAGGAAACACACGATGTCACTCAGCCAAAGGAGAGCACAGGCAAAGTCAACCGAAGCCCCCATCTTCAAGAGTTTGCCCTCTGCTGGGCCACAGCCTCCGCTGGCACAGTGCATGTGTGGCACTTCTCCGAGGATAAGGCCGAAATCCGGGCATCCAGGGCCCCAGCAGTCCAGGGTCTGCGCGTGGCGGCATATGGATCACCTCTTTGCCACGTACAGGAGGGAGGCCTGGGCCCTAGACTGGCTCTGCTAGAGCTCCACGACCTCAGCTATTTTCCCCCACCTTTGGTCCGTGCCCTCGTGACTGTGTGATCCCTAGTGACACTTCTTCTCCGACCACTCTGAATCCGCCACCTGCGGATACTTGAGCATGAAGATGAACATCTGTCACTGCCTGCAGTGTCACAGGTCACTAGGTGTCTAGGCTCAGGCTGACGATGGCTGTCTTCTGCCCAGGCAAGGAGCCTAATCCTTCAAAGGCAATGAGGACATGCGGTCATTGGCCGACATTCTTTCTTTCATCCACACAGCGGTCTAGATGAGGGGAAAGAGGCCAGGTAGGCCAGCTGAAGGCTGAGTGCGGGGCCTAAGGCTTCTTTCCCAATCACCATGGAGACGGCCACCGGAAGGCTGGCCGGAACTTCTCACGGGGACGGGTCACAAACACTGAGCCAATAGGAGAGGTCCAGCCTAACCGGCCAGTTCCGCAGAGCCCTCCATTTCACCCACGGACACACAACGGCCCCTTCTGTTTTGGGCCACAAATTCGAGGCCACCCGGGGAATCACTTCACACTAGGCAGCCCCTCATGTGGACACGTTCGACACACTCGGCCAGCAGGCAGCTACCTCTTTTCCACTTACGCTACCATATCAGTAGGCAAGGCGCCCTTCCTCAGCATCTATGGCCCCTCTCTGGATGTGTTCATTCAGAGAAATCTCTTCCTTCTACCCCTGAGACACATCACAAGTATGAGGGGCTTGAGAGAGAGCCTAGACGTGAAACGGGGGAGGCTTCTGGCTGTACTGCTTCCCCGTGGGGAGAGAATAGCAGGTAGTCTCTCTGGAAGGTCTCAGCTTCTGTTACTTGACATGGGCGATACAGTAGGGGCGGACCCTGGCCAGGTGGAGCTTGTGGGCAGACGCAACCTCTCCGGCGACGAATAATTCCGCTGCTGCTTTCTATGCTGAAGACCTCCCCCCGCCGGGTGGGATGGGTAGAGAACATTGACCCACACCTGCCAGGGGCCTTTCCCGGGACTGAAGATCCCAACATGGTCTCAACGTCGTCACCCTCTCAGCACACACCTTTCCTGCACACATAATGCTGCCTTTCTCCGTCAGGGCCTTATCCTACCAGGAAAAAAAGCAAGCCGCTCAAAAAGGCCGATGCCAGGGAAATCGAGGAAACACCGCCATTTTCCAAATGTTTGCTGTCTACATGTCCCCGCCTCCGGGGCAAGGCCGCGTATGCGGCCAGGCTCCGAAGGCAAGGCCGATACCTTGGCAGTCAGGGCCCCAGCAGTCCAATGGTTTATGGACGTGGGGACACGGATGACCTGTTTGCCGCATACAGGAGGGATCCTTGGGCCCTTCACTGCCTCGCCATTCAGCTCCACGACGTCCACTACTGGCCCTGGCCTTTGCTTTGGCTGGTGCCCCATTGAACGTGTGCTCTGCAGCCATCTTTCTCCACCCATCACTATCATTCTGCCACCAGGGGATATGTGAGTGTGGGAGTCACCATCTGTCACTGGCAGCAGTGTCACAAATCACCAGACTTCCAGGTACCAGCTGACCTAGGCTGCCTTCTGCCCCAGGCAAGATCCCGATTCCTATATCCCAGATGCTGACTGACACCTGGGCACTGGGGAACATTCATTTTGATCAACACAGAGGTCTGAGTGAGGGTCAGCGGGCCCGGTAGCTGAAGTCAAGGCCAGGTGGGCGGGGCTGAGGCTTCTCGGCCATCACCATGGAGACAGTCCCCCCACCGGAAGAGTGGGCGGACCTTATGATGGGCCTGGTGACAAGACTCTGCCAATGGCAGAGATCTGGCCCGCCAGGCAGATGACACAGGGCCCTCCACTGTGACCCATGACACCTAGTGGCCACAGGATTTGAGCACACCCTGGGAAAGCCTACGCAGGCACAAGGGAGCCCCTGGTGCGGACTGCTTCAGGCCATTGGCAGAGCAGGCCAGGTACCTCTTTCCCACTTTCCTGAGGATAGCAGTACGCAAGGCATCCCCACTCAGCATCTCTTGCCTCTCTCTGGATGTGTTCCTTCTCTGAAATCTCTTCCTTCTCCCCCTTGTCACTTGACACCTTGGAGTGCCTGACAGAGGGCCTAGAGATGAAAGAGCAAAGGGGGAAGGCCTCTGGCTCTCCTGCTTGCCCATGGGTAGAGAAGATCTGCTAGTCTATCTGGAAGGTCTAGAGAGTAGCCATTGACTGGGGACCTGCATCACGGGCTGATCCTGGCCAGGTCAAGCTTGCTGACATGTGGCAGCCTCTCCGGAGACTACTCATTCCGCTCATAACATTCTATGCAAATACCCGGCTGAGTGCCACGGGCAGAAAACATTGACACATACCTGCCAGAGGCCTATCCTGGGTCTGAAGAGTCCACCCTGGTCTCCAGCGACTCATCATCTCAGCACACACTTTGCCTGCACACATGGAATCCGCCTCTCTCCACGAATGCCTTCTCCGGCTAGGAAACACACGATGTCACTCAGCCAAAGGAGAGCACAGGCAAAGTCAACCGAAGCCCCCATCTTCAAGAGTTTGCCCTCTGCTGGGCCACAGCCTCCGCTGGCACAGTGCATGTGTGGCACTTCTCCGAGGATAAGGCCGAAATCCGGGCATCCAGGGCCCCAGCAGTCCAGGGTCTGCGCGTGGCGGCATATGGATCACCTCTTTGCCACGTACAGGAGGGAGGCCTGGGCCCTAGACTGGCTCTGCTAGAGCTCCACGACCTCAGCTATTTTCCCCCACCTTTGGTCCGTGCCCTCGTGACTGTGTGATCCCTAGTGACACTTCTTCTCCGACCACTCTGAATCCGCCACCTGCGGATACTTGAGCATGAAGATGAACATCTGTCACTGCCTGCAGTGTCACAGGTCACTAGGTGTCTAGGCTCAGGCTGACGATGGCTGTCTTCTGCCCAGGCAAGGAGCCTAATCCTTCAAAGGCAATGAGGACATGCGGTCATTGGCCGACATTCTTTCTTTCATCCACACAGCGGTCTAGATGAGGGGAAAGAGGCCAGGTAGGCCAGCTGAAGGCTGAGTGCGGGGCCTAAGGCTTCTTTCCCAATCACCATGGAGACGGCCACCGGAAGGCTGGCCGGAACTTCTCACGGGGACGGGTCACAAACACTGAGCCAATAGGAGAGGTCCAGCCTAACCGGCCAGTTCCGCAGAGCCCTCCATTTCAGCCACGGACACACAACGGCCCCTTCTGCTTTGGGCCACAAATTCGAGGCCACCCGGGGAATCACTTCACACTAGGCAGCCCCTCATGTGGACACGTTCGACACACTCGGCCAGCAGGCAGCTACCTCTTTTCCACTTACGCTACCATATCAGTAGGCAAGGCGCCCTTCCTCAGCATCTATGGCCCCTCTCTGGATGTGTTCATTCAGAGAAATCTCTTCCTTCTACCCCTGAGACACATCACAAGTATGAGGGGCCTGAGAGAGAGCCTAGACGTGAAACGGGGGAGGCTTCTGGCTGTACTGCTTCCCCGTGGGGAGAGAATAGCAGGTAGTCTCTCTGGAAGGTCTCAGCTTCTGTTGCTTGACATGGGCGATACAGTAGGGGCGGACCCTGGCCAGGTGGAGCTTGTGGGCAGACGCAACCTCTCCGGCGACGAATAATTCCGCTGCTGCTTTCTATGCTGAAGACCTCCCCCCGCCGGGTGGGATGGGTAGAGAACATTGACCCACACCTGCCAGGGGCCTTTCCTGGGACTGAAGATCCCAACATGGTCTCAACGTCGTCACCCTCTCAGCACACACCTTTCCTGCACACATAATGCTGCCTTTCTCCGTCAGGGCCTTATCCTACCAGGAAAAAAAGCAAGCCGCTCAAAAAGGCCGATGCCAGGGAAATCGAGGGAACACCGCCATTTTCCAAATGTTTGCTGTCTACATGTCCCCGCCTCCGGGGCAAGGCCGCGTATGCGGCCAGGCTCCGAAGGCAAGGCCGATACCTTGGCAGTCAGGGCCCCAGCAGTCCAGTGGTTTACGGACGTGGGGACACGGATGACCTGTTTGCCGCATACAGGAGGGATCCTTGGGCCCTTCACTGCCTCGCCATTCAGCTCCACGACGTCCACTACTGGCCCTGGCCTTTGCTTTGGCTGGTGCCCCATTGAACGTGTGCTCCGCAGCCATCTTTCTCCACCCATCACTATCATTCTGCCACCAGGGGATATGTGAGTGTGGGAGTCACCATCTGTCACTGGCCGCAGTGTCACAAATCACCAGACTTCCAGGTACCAGCTGACCTAGGCTGCCTTCTGCCCCAGGCAAGATCCCGATTCCTATATCCCAGATGCTGACTGACACCTGGGCACTGGGGAACATTCATTTTGATCAACACAGAGGTCTGAGTGAGGGTCAGCGGGCCCGGTAGCTGAAGTCAAGGCCAGGTGGGCGGGGCTGAGGCTTCTCGGCCATCACCATGGAGACAGTCCCCCCACCGGAAGAGTGGGCGGACCTTATGATGGGCCTGGTGACAAGACTCAGCCAATGGCAGAGATCTGGCCTGCCAGGCAGATGACACAGGGCCCTCCACTGTGACCCATGACACCTAGTGGCCACAGGATTTGAGCACACCCTGGGAAAGCCTACGCAGGCACAAGGGAGCCCCTGGTGCGGACTGCTTCAGGCCATTGGCAGAGCAGGCCAGGTACCTCTTTCCCACTTTCCTGAGGATAGCAGTACGCAAGGCATCCCCACTCAGCATCTCTTGCCTCTCTCTGGATGTGTTCCTTCTCTGAAACCTCTTCCTTCTCCCCCTTGTCACTTGACACCTTGGAGTGCCTGACAGAGGGCCTAGAGATGAAAGAGCAAAGGGGGAAGGCCTCTGGCTCTCATGCTTGCCCATGGGTAGAGAAGATCTGCTAGTCTATCTGGAAGGTCTAGAGAGTAGCCATTGACTGGGGACCTGCATCACGGGCTGATCCTGGCCAGGTCAAGCTGGCTGACATGTGGCAGCCTCTCCGGAGACTACTCATTCCGCTCATAACATTCTATGCAAATACCCGGCTGAGTGCCACGGGCAGAAAACATTGACACATACCTGCCAGAGGCCTATCCTGGGTCTGAAGAGTCCACCCTGGTCTCCAGCGACTCATCATCTCAGCACACACTTTGCCTGCACACATGGAATCCGCCTCTCTCCACGAATGCCTTCTCCTGCTAGGAAACACACGATGTCACTCAGCCAAAGGAGAGCACAGGCAAAGTCAACCGAAGCCCCCATCTTCAAGAGTTTGCCCTCTGCTGTGCCACAGCCTCCGCTGGCACAGTGCATGTGTGTCACTTCTCCGAGGATAAGGCCGAAATCCGGGCATCCAGGGCCCCAGCAGTCCAGGGTCTGCGCGTGGCCGCATATGGATCACCTCTTTGCCACGTACAGGAGGGAGGCCTGGGCCCTAGACTGGCTCTGCTAGAGCTCCACGACCTCAGCTATTTTCCCTCACCTTTGGCCCGTGCCCTCGTGACTGTGTGATCCCTAGTGACACTTCTTCTCCGACCACTCTGAATCCGCCACCTGCGGATACTTGAGCATGAAGATGAACATCTGTCACTGCCTGCAGTGTCACAGGTCACTAGGTGTCTAGGCTCAGGCTGACGATGGCTGTCTTCTGCCCAGGCAAGGAGCCTAATCCTTCAAAGGCAATGAGGACATGTGGTCATTGGCCGACATTCTTTCTTTCATCCACACAGCGGTCTAGATGAGGGGAAAGAGGCCAGGTAGGCCAGCTGAAGGCTGAGTGCGGGGCCTAAGGCTTCTTTCCCAATCACCATGGAGACGGCCACCGGAAGGCTGGCCGGAACTTCTCACGGGGACGGGTCACAAACACTGAGCCAATAGGAGAGGTCCAGCCTAACCGGCCAGTTCCGCAGAGCCCTCCATTTCAGCCACGGACACACAACGGCCCCTTCTGCTTTGGGCCACAAATTCGAGGCCACCCGGGGAATCACTTCACACTAGGCAGCCCCTCATGTGGACACGTTCGACACACTCGGCCAGCAGGCAGCTACCTCTTTTCCACTTACGCTACCATATCAGTAGGCAAGGCGCCCTTCCTCAGCATCTATGGCCCCTCTCTGGATGTGTTCATTCAGAGAAATCTCTTCCTTCTACCCCTGAGACACATCACAAGTATGAGGGGCCTGAGAGAGAGCCTAGACATGAAGCGGGGGAGGCTTCTGGCTGTACTGCTTCCCCGTGGGGAGAGAATAGCAGGTAGTCTCTCTGGAAGGTCTCAGCTTCTGTTGCTTGACATGGGCGATACAGTAGGGGCGGACCCTGGCCAGGTGGAGCTTGTGGGCAGACGCAACCTCTCCGGCGACGAATAATTCCGCTGCTGCTTTCTATGCTGAAGACCTCCCCCCGCCGGGTGGGATGGGTAGAGAACATTGACCCACACCTGCCAGGGGCCTTTCCTGGGACTGAAGATCCCAACATGGTCTCAACGTCGTCACCCTCTCAGCACACACCTTTCCTGCACACATAATGCTGCCTTTCTCCGTCAGGGCCTTATCCTACCAGGAAAAAAAGCAAGCCGCTCAAAAAGGCCGATGCCAGGGAAATCGAGGAAACACCGCCATTTTCCAAATGTTTGCTGTCTACATGTCCCCGCCGCTGGGGCAAGGCCGCGTATGCGGCCAGGCTCCGAAGGCAAGGCCGATATCTTGGCAGTCAGGGCCCCAGCAGTCCAATGGTTTATGGACGTGGGGACACAGATGACCTGTTTGCCGCATACAGGAGGGATCCTTGGGCCCTTCACTGCCTCGCCATTCAGCTCCACGACGTCCACTACTGGCCCTGGCCTTTGCTTTGGCTGGTGCCCCAATGAACGTGTGCTCCGCAGCCATCTTTCTCCACCCATCACTATCATTCTGCCACCAGGGGATATGTGAGTGTGGGAGTCACCATTTGTCACTGGCAGCAGTGTCACAAATCACCAGACTTCCAGGTACCAGCTGACCTAGGCTGCCTTCTGCCCCAGGCAAGATCCCGATTCCTATATCCCAGATGCTGACTGACACCTGGGCACTGGGGAACATTCATTTTGATCAACACAGAGGTCTGAGTGAGGGTCAGCGGGCCCGGTAGCTGAAGTCAAGGCCAGGTGGGCGGGGCTGAGGCTTCTCGGCCATCACCATGGAGACAGTCCCCCCACCGGAAGAGTGGGCGGGCCTTATGATGGGCCTGGTGACAAGATTCAGCCAATGGCAGAGATCTGGCCCGCCAGGCAGATGACACAGGGCCCTCCACTGTGACCCATGACACCTAGTGGCCACAGGATTTGAGCACACCCTGGGAAAGCCTACGCAGGCACAAGGGAGCCCCTGGTGCGGACTGCTTCAGGCCATTGGCAGAGCAGGCCAGGTACCTCTTTCCCACTTTCCTGAGGATAGCAGTACGCAAGGCATCCCCACTCAGCATCTCTTGCCTCTCTCTGGATGTGTTCCTTCTCTGAAATCTCTTCCTTCTCCCCCTTGTCACTTGACACCTTGGAGTGCCTGACAGAGGGCCTAGAGATGAAAGAGCAAAGGGGGAAGGCCTCTGGCTCTCCTGCTTGCCCATGGGTAGAGAAGATCTGCTAGTCTATCTGGAAGGTCTAGAGAGTAGCCATTGACTGGGGACCTGCATCACGGGCTGATCCTGGCCAGGTCAAGCTTGCTGACGTGTGGCAGCCTCTCCGGAGACTACTCATTCCGCTCATAACATTCTATGCAAATACCCGGCTGAGTGCCACGGGCAGAAAACATTGACACATACCTGCCAGAGGCCTATCCTGGGTCTGAAGAGTCCACCCTGGTCTCCAGCGACTCATCATCTCAGCACACACTTTGCCTGCACACATGGAATCCGCCTCTCTCCACGAATGCCTTCTCCGGCTAGGAAACACACGATGTCACTCAGCCAAAGGAGAGCACAGGCAAAGTCAACCGAAGCCCCCATCTTCAAGAGTTTGCCCTCTGCTGGGCCACAGCCTCCGCTGGCACAGTGCATGTGTGGCACTTCTCCGAGGATAAGGCCGAAATCCGGGCATCCAGGGCCCCAGCAGTCCAGGGTCTGCGCGTGGCGGCATATGGATCACCTCTTTGCCACGTACAGGAGGGAGGCCTGGGCCCTAGACTGGCTCTGCTAGAGCTCCACGACCTCAGCTATTTTCCCCCACCTTTGGTCCGTGCCCTCGTGACTGTGTGATCCCTAGTGACACTTCTTCTCCGACCACTCTGAATCCGCCACCTGCGGATACTTGAGCATGAAGATGAACATCTGTCACTGCCTGCAGTGTCACAGGTCACTAGGTGTCTAGGCTCAGGCTGACGATGGCTGTCTTCTGCCCAGGCAAGGAGCCTAATCCTTCAAAGGCAATGAGGACATGCGGTCATTGGCCGACATTCTTTCTTTCATCCACACAGCGGTCTAGATGAGGGGAAAGAGGCCAGGTAGGCCAGCTGAAGGCTGAGTGCGGGGCCTAAGGCTTCTTTCCCAATCACCATGGAGACGGCCACCGGAAGGCTGGCCGGAACTTCTCACGGGGACGGGTCACAAACACTGAGCCAATAGGAGAGGTCCAGCCTAACCGGCCAGTTCCGCAGAGCCCTCCATTTCACCCACGGACACACAACGGCCCCTTCTGTTTTGGGCCACAAATTCGAGGCCACCCGGGGAATCACTTCACACTAGGCAGCCCCTCATGTGGACACGTTCGACACACTCGGCCAGCAGGCAGCTACCTCTTTTCCACTTACGCTACCATATCAGTAGGCAAGGCGCCCTTCCTCAGCATCTATGGCCCCTCTCTGGATGTGTTCATTCAGAGAAATCTCTTCCTTCTACCCCTGAGACACATCACAAGTATGAGGGGCCTGAGAGAGAGCCTAGACGTGAAACGGGGGAGGCTTCTGGCTGTACTGCTTCCCCGTGGGGAGAGAATAGCAGGTAGTCTCTCTGGAAGGTCTCAGCTTCTGTTACTTGACATGGGCGATACAGTAGGGGCGGACCCTGGCCAGGTGGAGCTTGTGGGCAGACGCAACCTCTCCGGCGACGAATAATTCCGCTGCTGCTTTCTATGCTGAAGACCTCCCCCCGCCGGGTGGGATGGGTAGAGAACATTGACCCACACCTGCCAGGGGCCTTTCCCGGGACTGAAGATCCCAACATGGTCTCAACGTCGTCACCCTCTCAGCACACACCTTTCCTGCACACATAATGCTGCCTTTCTCCGTCAGGGCCTTATCCTACCAGGAAAAAAAGCAAGCCGCTCAAAAAGGCCGATGCCAGGGAAATCGAGGAAACACCGCCATTTTCCAAATGTTTGCTGTCTACATGTCCCCGCCTCCGGGGCAAGGCCGCGTATGCGGCCAGGCTCCGAAGGCAAGGCCGATACCTTGGCAGTCAGGGCCCCAGCAGTCCAATGGTTTATGGACGTGGGGACACGGATGACCTGTTTGCCGCATACAGGAGGGATCCTTGGGCCCTTCACTGCCTCGCCATTCAGCTCCACGACGTCCACTACTGGCCCTGGCCTTTGCTTTGGCTGGTGCCCCATTGAACGTGTGCTCCGCAGCCATCTTTCTCCACCCATCACTATCATTCTGCCACCAGGGGATATGTGAGTGTGGGAGTCACCATCTGTCACTGGCAGCAGTGTCACAAATCACCAGACTTCCAGGTACCAGCTGACCTAGGCTGCCTTCTGCCCCAGGCAAGATCCCGATTCCTATATCCCAGATGCTGACTGACACCTGGGCACTGGGGAACATTCATTTTGATCAACACAGAGGTCTGAGTGAGGGTCAGCGGGCCCGGTAGCTGAAGTCAAGGCCAGGTGGGCGGGGCTGAGGCTTCTCGGCCATCACCATGGAGACAGTCCCCCCACCGGAAGAGTGGGCGGACCTTATGATGGGCCTGGTGACAAGACTCTGCCAATGGCAGAGATCTGGCCCGCCAGGCAGATGACACAGGGCCCTCCACTGTGACCCATGACACCTAGTGGCCACAGGATTTGAGCACACCCTGGGAAAGCCTACGCAGGCACAAGGGAGCCCCTGGTGCGGACTGCTTCAGGCCATTGGCAGAGCAGGCCAGGTACCTCTTTCCCACTTTCCTGAGGATAGCAGTACGCAAGGCATCCCCACTCAGCATCTCTTGCCTCTCTCTGGATGTGTTCCTTCTCTGAAATCTCTTCCTTCTCCCCCTTGTCACTTGACACCTTGGAGTGCCTGACAGAGGGCCTAGAGATGAAAGAGCAAAGGGGGAAGGCCTCTGGCTCTCCTGCTTGCCCATGGGTAGAGAAGATCTGCTAGTCTATCTGGAAGGTCTAGAGAGTAGCCATTGACTGGGGACCTGCATCACGGGCTGATCCTGGCCAGGTCAAGCTTGCTGACATGTGGCAGCCTCTCCGGAGACTACTCATTCCGCTCATAACATTCTATGCAAATACCCGGCTGAGTGCCACGGGCAGAAAACATTGACACATACCTGCCAGAGGCCTATCCTGGGTCTGAAGAGTCCACCCTGGTCTCCAGCGACTCATCATCTCAGCACACACTTTGCCTGCACACATGGAATCCGCCTCTCTCCACGAATGCCTTCTCCGGCTAGGAAACACACGATGTCACTCAGCCAAAGGAGAGCACAGGCAAAGTCAACCGAAGCCCCCATCTTCAAGAGTTTGCCCTCTGCTGGGCCACAGCCTCCGCTGGCACAGTGCATGTGTGGCACTTCTCCGAGGATAAGGCCGAAATCCGGGCATCCAGGGCCCCAGCAGTCCAGGGTCTGCGCGTGGCGGCATATGGATCACCTCTTTGCCACGTACAGGAGGGAGGCCTGGGCCCTAGACTGGCTCTGCTAGAGCTCCACGACCTCAGCTATTTTCCCCCACCTTTGGCCCGTGCCCTCGTGACTGTGTGATCCCTAGTGATACTTCTTCTCCGACCACTCTGAATCCGCCACCTGCGGATACTTGAGCATGAAGATGAACATCTGTCACTGCCTGCAGTGTCACAGGTCACTAGGTGTCTAGGCTCAGGCTGACGATGGCTGTCTTCTGCCCAGGCAAGGAGCCTAATCCTTCAAAGGCAATGAGGACATGCGGTCATTGGCCGACATTCTTTCTTTCATCCACACAGCGGTCTAGATGAGGGGAAAGAGGCCAGGTAGGCCAGCTGAAGGCTGAGTGCGGGGCCTAAGGCTTCTTTCCCAATCACCATGGAGACGGCCACCGGAAGGCTGGCCGGAACTTCTCACGGGGACGGGTCACAAACACTGAGCCAATAGGAGAGGTCCAGCCTAACCGGCCAGTTCCGCAGAGCCCTCCATTTCACCCACGGACACACAACGGCCCCTTCTGCTTTGGGCCACAAATTCGAGGCCACCCGGGGAATCACTTCACACTAGGCAGCCCCTCATGTGGACACGTTCGACACACTCGGCCAGCAGGCAGCTACCTCTTTTCCACTTACGCTACCATATCAGTAGGCAAGGCGCCCTTCCTCAGCATCTATGGCCCCTCTCTGGATGTGTTCATTCAGAGAAATCTCTTCCTTCTACCCCTGAGACACATCACAAGTATGAGGGGCCTGAGAGAGAGCCTAGACATGAAGCGGGGGAGGCTTCTGGCTGTACTGCTTCCCCGTGGGGAGAGAATAGCAGGTAGTCTCTCTGGAAGGTCTCAGCTTCTGTTGCTTGACATGGGCGATACAGTAGGGGCGGACCCTGGCCAGGTGGAGCTTGTGGGCAGACGCAACCTCTCCGGCGACGAATAATTCCGCTGCTGCTTTCTATGCTGAAGACCTCCCCCCGCCGGGTGGGATGGGTAGAGAACATTGACCCACACCTGCCAGGGGCCTTTCCTGGGACTGAAGATCCCAACATGGTCTCAACGTCGTCACCCTCTCAGCACACACCTTTCCTGCACACATAATGCTGCCTTTCTCCGTCAGGGCCTTATCCTACCAGGAAAAAAAGCAAGCCGCTCAAAAAGGCCGATGCCAGGGAAATCGAGGAAACACCGCCATTTTCCAAATGTTTGCTGTCTACATGTCCCCGCCTCCGGGGCAAGGCCGCGTATGCGGCCAGGCTCCGAAGGCAAGGCCGATACCTTGGCAGTCAGGGCCCCAGCAGTCCAATGGTTTATGGACGTGGGGACACGGATGACCTGTTTGCCGCATACAGGAGGGATCCTTGGGCCCTTCACTGCCTCGCCATTCAGCTCCACGACGTCCACTACTGGCCCTGGCCTTTGCTTTGGCTGGTGCCCCATTGAACGTGTGCTCTGCAGCCATCTTTCTCCACCCATCACTATCATTCTGCCACCAGGGGATATGTGAGTGTGGGAGTCACCATCTGTCACTGGCAGCAGTGTCACAAATCACCAGACTTCCAGGTACCAGCTGACCTAGGCTGCCTTCTGCCCCAGGCAAGATCCCGATTCCTATATCCCAGATGCTGACTGACACCTGGGCACTGGGGAACATTCATTTTGATCAACACAGAGGTCTGAGTGAGGGTCAGCGGGCCCGGTAGCTGAAGTCAAGGCCAGGTGGGCGGGGCTGAGGCTTCTCGGCCATCACCATGGAGACAGTCCCCCCACCGGAAGAGTGGGCGGGCGTTATGATGGGCCTGGTGACAAGATTCAGCCAATGGCAGAGATCTGGCCCGCCAGGCAGATGACACAGGGCCCTCCACTGTGACCCATGACACCTAGTGGCCACAGGATTTGAGCACACCCTGGGAAAGCCTACGCAGGCACAAGGGAGCCCCTGGTGCGGACTGCTTCAGGCCATTGGCAGAGCAGGCCAGGTACCTCTTTCCCACTTTCCTGAGGATAGCAGTACGCAAGGCATCCCCACTCAGCATCTCTTGCCTCTCTCTGGATGTGTTCCTTCTCTGAAATCTCTTCCTTCTCCCCCTTGTCACTTGACACCTTGGAGTGCCTGACAGAGGGCCTAGAGATGAAAGAGCAAAGGGGGAAGGCCTCTGGCTCTCCTGCTTGCCCATGGGTAGAGAAGATCTGCTAGTCTATCTGGAAGGTCTAGAGAGTAGCCATTGACTGGGGACCTGCATCACGGGCTGATCCTGGCCAGGTCAAGCTTGCTGACGTGTGGCAGCCTCTCCGGAGACTACTCATTCCGCTCATAACATTCTATGCAAATACCCGGCTGAGTGCCACGGGCAGAAAACATTGACACATACCTGCCAGAGGCCTATCCTGGGTCTGAAGAGTCCACCCTGGTCTCCAGCGACTCATCATCTCAGCACACACTTTGCCTGCACACATGGAATCCGCCTCTCTCCACGAATGCCTTCTCCGGCTAGGAAACACACGATGTCACTCAGCCAAAGGAGAGCACAGGCAAAGTCAACCGAAGCCCCCATCTTCAAGAGTTTGCCCTCTGCTGGGCCACAGCCTCCGCTGGCACAGTGCATGTGTGGCACTTCTCCGAGGATAAGGCCGAAATCCGGGCATCCAGGGCCCCAGCAGTCCAGGGTCTGCGCGTGGCGGCATATGGATCACCTCTTTGCCACGTACAGGAGGGAGGCCTGGGCCCTAGACTGGCTCTGCTAGAGCTCCACGACCTCAGCTATTTTCCCCCACCTTTGGTCCGTGCCCTCGTGACTGTGTGATCCCTAGTGACACTTCTTCTCCGACCACTCTGAATCCGCCACCTGCGGATACTTGAGCATGAAGATGAACATCTGTCACTGCCTGCAGTGTCACAGGTCACTAGGTGTCTAGGCTCAGGCTGACGATGGCTGTCTTCTGCCCAGGCAAGGAGCCTAATCCTTCAAAGGCAATGAGGACATGCGGTCATTGGCCGACATTCTTTCTTTCATCCACACAGCGGTCTAGATGAGGGGAAAGAGGCCAGGTAGGCCAGCTGAAGGCTGAGTGCGGGGCCTAAGGCTTCTTTCCCAATCACCATGGAGACGGCCACCGGAAGGCTGGCCGGAACTTCTCACGGGGACGGGTCACAAACACTGAGCCAATAGGAGAGGTCCAGCCTAACCGGCCAGTTCCGCAGAGCCCTCCATTTCACCCACGGACACACAACGGCCCCTTCTGTTTTGGGCCACAAATTCGAGGCCACCCGGGGAATCACTTCACACTAGGCAGCCCCTCATGTGGACACGTTCGACACACTCGGCCAGCAGGCAGCTACCTCTTTTCCACTTACGCTACCATATCAGTAGGCAAGGCGCCCTTCCTCAGCATCTATGGCCCCTCTCTGGATGTGTTCATTCAGAGAAATCTCTTCCTTCTACCCCTGAGACACATCACAAGTATGAGGGGCCTGAGAGAGAGCCTAGACGTGAAACGGGGGAGGCTTCTGGCTGTACTGCTTCCCCGTGGGGAGAGAATAGCAGGTAGTCTCTCTGGAAGGTCTCAGCTTCTGTTGCTTGACATGGGCGATACAGTAGGGGCGGACCCTGGCCAGGTGGAGCTTGTGGGCAGACGCAACCTCTCCGGCGACGAATAATTCCGCTGCTGCTTTCTATGCTGAAGACCTCCCCCCGCCGGGTGGGATGGGTAGAGAACATTGACCCACACCTGCCAGGGGCCTTTCCCGGGACTGAAGATCCCAACATGGTCTCAACGTCGTCACCCTCTCAGCACACACCTTTCCTGCACACATAATGCTGCCTTTCTCCGTCAGGGCCTTATCCTACCAGGAAAAAAAGCAAGCCGCTCAAAAAGGCCGATGCCAGGGAAATCGAGGAAACACCGCCATTTTCCAAATGTTTGCTGTCTACATGTCCCCGCCTCCGGGGCAAGGCCGCGTATGCGGCCAGGCTCCGAAGGCAAGGCCGATACCTTGGCAGTCAGGGCCCCAGCAGTCCAATGGTTTATGGACGTGGGGACACGGATGACCTGTTTGCCGCATACAGGAGGGATCCTTGGGCCCTTCACTGCCTCGCCATTCAGCTCCACGACGTCCACTACTGGCCCTGGCCTTTGCTTTGGCTGGTGCCCCATTGAACGTGTGCTCTGCAGCCATCTTTCTCCACCCATCACTATCATTCTGCCACCAGGGGATATGTGAGTGTGGGAGTCACCATCTGTCACTGGCAGCAGTGTCACAAATCACCAGACTTCCAGGTACCAGCTGACCTAGGCTGCCTTCTGCCCCAGGCAAGATCCCGATTCCTATATCCCAGATGCTGACTGACACCTGGGCACTGGGGAACATTCATTTTGATCAACACAGAGGTCTGAGTGAGGGTCAGCGGGCCCGGTAGCTGAAGTCAAGGCCAGGTGGGCGGGGCTGAGGCTTCTCGGCCATCACCATGGAGACAGTCCCCCCACCGGAAGAGTGGGCGGACCTTATGATGGGCCTGGTGACAAGACTCTGCCAATGGCAGAGATCTGGCCCGCCAGGCAGATGACACAGGGCCCTCCACTGTGACCCATGACACCTAGTGGCCACAGGATTTGAGCACACCCTGGGAAAGCCTACGCAGGCACAAGGGAGCCCCTGGTGCGGACTGCTTCAGGCCATTGGCAGAGCAGGCCAGGTACCTCTTTCCCACTTTCCTGAGGATAGCAGTACGCAAGGCATCCCCACTCAGCATCTCTTGCCTCTCTCTGGATGTGTTCCTTCTCTGAAATCTCTTCCTTCTCCCCCTTGTCACTTGACACCTTGGAGTGCCTGACAGAGGGCCTAGAGATGAAAGAGCAAAGGGGGAAGGCCTCTGGCTCTCCTGCTTGCCCATGGGTAGAGAAGATCTGCTAGTCTATCTGGAAGGTCTAGAGAGTAGCCATTGACTGGGGACCTGCATCACGGGCTGATCCTGGCCAGGTCAAGCTTGCTGACATGTGGCAGCCTCTCCGGAGACTACTCATTCCGCTCATAACATTCTATGCAAATACCCGGCTGAGTGCCACGGGCAGAAAACATTGACACATACCTGCCAGAGGCCTATCCTGGGTCTGAAGAGTCCACCCTGGTCTCCAGCGACTCATCATCTCAGCACACACTTTGCCTGCACACATGGAATCCGCCTCTCTCCACGAATGCCTTCTCCGGCTAGGAAACACACGATGTCACTCAGCCAAAGGAGAGCACAGGCAAAGTCAACTGAAGCCCCCATCTTCAAGAGTTTGCCCTCTGCTGGGCCACAGCCTCCGCTGGCACAGTGCATGTGTGGCACTTCTCCGAGGATAAGGCCGAAATCCGGGCATCCAGGGCCCCAGCAGTCCAGGGTCTGCGCGTGGCGGCATATGGATCACCTCTTTGCCACGTACAGGAGGGAGGCCTGGGCCCTAGACTGGCTCTGCTAGAGCTCCACGACCTCAGCTATTTTCCCCCACCTTTGGTCCGTGCCCTCGTGACTGTGTGATCCCTAGTGACACTTCTTCTCCGACCACTCTGAATCCGCCACCTGCGGATACTTGAGCATGAAGATGAACATCTGTCACTGCCTGCAGTGTCACAGGTCACTAGGTGTCTAGGCTCAGGCTGACGATGGCTGTCTTCTGCCCAGGCAAGGAGCCTAATCCTTCAAAGGCAATGAGGACATGCGGTCATTGGCCGACATTCTTTCTTTCATCCACACAGCGGTCTAGATGAGGGGAAAGAGGCCAGGTAGGCCAGCTGAAGGCTGAGTGCGGGGCCTAAGGCTTCTTTCCCAATCACCATGGAGACGGCCACCGGAAGGCTGGCCGGAACTTCTCACGGGGACGGGTCACAAACACTGAGCCAATAGGAGAGGTCCAGCCTAACCGGCCAGTTCCGCAGAGCCCTCCATTTCACCCACGGACACACAACGGCCCCTTCTGTTTTGGGCCACAAATTCGAGGCCACCCGGGGAATCACTTCACACTAGGCAGCCCCTCATGTGGACACGTTCGACACACTCGGCCAGCAGGCAGCTACCTCTTTTCCACTTACGCTACCATATCAGTAGGCAAGGCGCCCTTCCTCAGCATCTATGGCCCCTCTCTGGATGTGTTCATTCAGAGAAATCTCTTCCTTCTACCCCTGAGACACATCACAAGTATGAGGGGCCTGAGAGAGAGCCTAGACGTGAAGCGGGGGAGGCTTCTGGCTGTACTGCTTCCCCGTGGGGAGAGAATAGCAGGTAGTCTCTCTGGAAGGTCTCAGCTTCTGTTGCTTGACATGGGCGATACAGTAGGGGCGGACCCTGGCCAGGTGGAGCTTGTGGGCAGACGCAACCTCTCCGGCGACGAATAATTCCGCTGCTGCTTTCTATGCTGAAGACCTCCCCCCGCCGGGTGGGATGGGTAGAGAACATTGACCCACACCTGCCAGGGGCCTTTCCCGGGACTGAAGATCCCAACATGGTCTCAACGTCGTCACCCTCTCAGCACACACCTTTCCTGCACACATAATGCTGCCTTTCTCCGTCAGGGCCTTATCCTACCAGGAAAAAAAGCAAGCCGCTCAAAAAGGCCGATGCCAGGGAAATCGAGGAAACACCGCCATTTTCCAAATGTTTGCTGTCTACATGTCCCCGCCTCCGGGGCAAGGCCGCGTATGCGGCCAGGCTCCGAAGGCAAGGCCGATATCTTGGCAGTCAGGGCCCCAGCAGTCCAATGGTTTATGGACGTGGGGACACGGATGACCTGTTTGCCGCATACAGGAGGGATCCTTGGGCCCTTCACTGCCTCGCCATTCAGCTCCACGACGTCCACTACTGGCCCTGGCCTTTGCTTTGGCTGGTGCCCCAATGAACGTGTGCTCCGCAGCCATCTTTCTCCACCCATCACTATCATTCTGCCACCAGGGGATATGTGAGTGTGGGAGTCACCATCTGTCACTGGCCGCAGTGTCACAAATCACCAGACTTCCAGGTACCAGCTGACCTAGGCTGCCTTCTGCCCCAGGCAAGATCCCGATTCCTATATCCCAGATGCTGACTGACACCTGGGCACTGGGGAACATTCATTTTGATCAACACAGAGGTCTGAGTGAGGGTCAGCGGGCCCGGTAGCTGAAGTCAAGGCCAGGTGGGCGGGGCTGAGGCTTCTCGGCCATCACCATGGAGACAGTCCCCCCACCGGAAGAGTGGGCGGGCCTTATGATGGGCCTGGTGACAAGACTCAGCCAATGGCAGAGATCTGGCCCGCCAGGCAGATGACACAGGGCCCTCCACTGTGACCCATGACACCTAGTGGCCACAGGATTTGAGCACACCCTGGGAAAGCCTACGCAGGCACAAGGGAGCCCCTGGTGCGGACTGCTTCAGGCCATTGGCAGAGCAGGCCAGGTACCTCTTTCCCACTTTCCTGAGGATAGCAGTACGCAAGGCATCCCCACTCAGCATCTCTTGACTCTCTCTGGATGTGTTCCTTCTCTGAAATCTCTTCCTTCTCCCCCTTGTCACTTGACACCTTGGAGTGCCTGACAGAGGGCCTAGAGATGAAAGAGCAAAGGGGGAAGGCCTCTGGCTCTCCTGCTTGCCCATGGGTAGAGAAGATCTGCTAGTCTATCTGGAAGGTCTAGAGAGTAGCCATTGACTGGGGACCTGCATCACGGGCTGATCCTGGCCAGGTCAAGCTTGCTGACGTGTGGCAGCCTCTCCGGAGACTACTAATTCCGCTCATAACATTCTATGCAAATACCCGGCTGAGTGCCACGGGCAGAAAACATTGACACATACCTGCCAGAGGCCTATCCTGGGTCTGAAGAGTCCACCCTGGTCTCCAGCGACTCATCATCTCAGCACACACTTTGCCTGCACACATGGAATCCGCCTCTCTCCACGAATGCCTTCTCCGGCTAGGAAACACACGATGTCACTCAGCCAAAGGAGAGCACAGGCAAAGTCAACCGAAGCCCCCATCTTCAAGAGTTTGCCCTCTGCTGGGCCACAGCCTCCGCTGGCACAGTGCATGTGTGGCACTTCTCCGAGGATAAGGCCGAAATCCGGGCATCCAGGGCCCCAGCAGTCCAGGGTCTGCGCGTGGCGGCATATGGATCACCTCTTTGCCACGTACAGGAGGGAGGCCTGGGCCCTAGACTGGCTCTGCTAGAGCTCCACGACCTCAGCTATTTTCCCCCACCTTTGGTCCGTGCCCTCGTGACTGTGTGATCCCTAGTGACACTTCTTCTCCGACCACTCTGAATCCGCCACCTGCGGACACTTGAGCATGAAGATGAACATCTGTCACTGCCTGCAGTGTCACAGGTCACTAGGTGTCTAGGCTCAGGCTGACGATGGCTGTCTTCTGCCCAGGCAAGGAGCCTAATCCTTCAAAGGCAATGAGGACATGCGGTCATTGGCCGACATTCTTTCTTTCATCCACACAGCGGTCTAGATGAGGGGAAAGAGGCCAGGTAGGCCAGCTGAAGGCTGAGTGCGGGGCCTAAGGCTTCTTTCCCAATCACCATGGAGACGGCCACCGGAAGGCTGGCCGGAACTTCTCACGGGGACGGGTCACAAACACTGAGCCAATAGGAGAGGTCCAGCCTAACCGGCCAGTTCTGCAGAGCCCTCCATTTCACCCACGGACACACAACGGCCCCTTCTGTTTTGGGCCACAAATTCGAGGCCACCCGGGGAATCACTTCACACTAGGCAGCCCCTCATGTGGACACGTTCGACACACTCGGCCAGCAGGCAGCTACCTCTTTTCCACTTACGCTACCATATCAGTAGGCAAGGCGCCCTTCCTCAGCATCTATGGCCCCTCTCTGGATGTGTTCATTCAGAGAAATCTCTTCCTTCTACCCCTGAGACACATCACAAGTATGAGGGGCCTGAGAGAGAGCCTAGACGTGAAGCGGGGGAGGCTTCTGGCTGTACTGCTTCCCCGTGGGGAGAGAATAGCAGGTAGTCTCTCTGGAAGGTCTCAGCTTCTGTTGCTTGACATGGGCGATACAGTAGGGGCGGACCCTGGCCAGGTGGAGCTTGTGGGCAGACGCAACCTCTCCGGCGACGAATAATTCCGCTGCTGCTTTCTATGCTGAAGACCTCCCCCCGCCGGGTGGGATGGGTAGAGAACATTGACCCACACCTGCCAGGGGCCTTTCCCGGGACTGAAGATCCCAACATGGTCTCAACGTCGTCACCCTCTCAGCACACACCTTTCCTGCACACATAATGCTGCCTTTCTCCGTCAGGGCCTTATCCTACCAGGAAAAAAAGCAAGCCGCTCAAAAAGGCCGATGCCAGGGAAATCGAGGAAACACCGCCATTTTCCAAATGTTTGCTGTCTACATGTCCCCGCCTCCGGGGCAAGGCCGCGTATGCGGCCAGGCTCCGAAGGCAAGGCCGATATCTTGGCAGTCAGGGCCCCAGCAGTCCAATGGTTTATGGACGTGGGGACACGGATGACCTGTTTGCCGCATACAGGAGGGATCCTTGGGCCCTTCACTGCCTCGCCATTCAGCTCCACGACGTCCACTACTGGCCCTGGCCTTTGCTTTGGCTGGTGCCCCAATGAACGTGTGCTCCGCAGCCATCTTTCTCCACCCATCACTATCATTCTGCCACCAGGGGATATGTGAGTGTGGGAGTCACCATCTGTCACTGGCCGCAGTGTCACAAATCACCAGACTTCCAGGTACCAGCTGACCTAGGCTGCCTTCTGCCCCAGGCAAGATCCCGATTCCTATATCCCAGATGCTGACTGACACCTGGGCACTGGGGAACATTCATTTTGATCAACACAGAGGTCTGAGTGAGGGTCAGCGGGCCCGGTAGCTGAAGTCAAGGCCAGGTGGGCGGGGCTGAGGCTTCTCGGCCATCACCATGGAGACAGTCCCCCCACCGGAAGAGTGGGCGGGCCTTATGATGGGCCTGGTGACAAGACTCAGCCAATGGCAGAGATCTGGCCCGCCAGGCAGATGACACAGGGCCCTCCACTGTGACCCATGACACCTAGTGGCCACAGGATTTGAGCACACCCTGGGAAAGCCTACGCAGGCACAAGGGAGCCCCTGGTGCGGACTGCTTCAGGCCATTGGCAGAGCAGGCCAGGTACCTCTTTCCCACTTTCCTGAGGATAGCAGTACGCAAGGCATCCCCACTCAGCATCTCTTGACTCTCTCTGGATGTGTTCCTTCTCTGAAATCTCTTCCTTCTCCCCCTTGTCACTTGACACCTTGGAGTGCCTGACAGAGGGCCTAGAGATGAAAGAGCAAAGGGGGAAGGCCTCTGGCTCTCCTGCTTGCCCATGGGTAGAGAAGATCTGCTAGTCTATCTGGAAGGTCTAGAGAGTAGCCATTGACTGGGGACCTGCATCACGGGCTGATCCTGGCCAGGTCAAGCTTGCTGACGTGTGGCAGCCTCTCCGGAGACTACTAATTCCGCTCATAACATTCTATGCAAATACCCGGCTGAGTGCCACGGGCAGAAAACATTGACACATACCTGCCAGAGGCCTATCCTGGGTCTGAAGAGTCCACCCTGGTCTCCAGCGACTCATCATCTCAGCACACACTTTGCCTGCACACATGGAATCCGCCTCTCTCCACGAATGCCTTCTCCGGCTAGGAAACACACGATGTCACTCAGCCAAAGGAGAGCACAGGCAAAGTCAACCGAAGCCCCCATCTTCAAGAGTTTGCCCTCTGCTGGGCCACAGCCTCCGCTGGCACAGTGCATGTGTGGCACTTCTCCGAGGATAAGGCCGAAATCCGGGCATCCAGGGCCCCAGCAGTCCAGGGTCTGCGCGTGGCGGCATATGGATCACCTCTTTGCCACGTACAGGAGGGAGGCCTGGGCCCTAGACTGGCTCTGCTAGAGCTCCACGACCTCAGCTATTTTCCCCCACCTTTGGTCCGTGCCCTCGTGACTGTGTGATCCCTAGTGACACTTCTTCTCCGACCACTCTGAATCCGCCACCTGCGGACACTTGAGCATGAAGATGAACATCTGTCACTGCCTGCAGTGTCACAGGTCACTAGGTGTCTAGGCTCAGGCTGACGATGGCTGTCTTCTGCCCAGGCAAGGAGCCTAATCCTTCAAAGGCAATGAGGACATGCGGTCATTGGCCGACATTCTTTCTTTCATCCACACAGCGGTCTAGATGAGGGGAAAGAGGCCAGGTAGGCCAGCTGAAGGCTGAGTGCGGGGCCTAAGGCTTCTTTCCCAATCACCATGGAGACGGCCACCGGAAGGCTGGCCGGAACTTCTCACGGGGACGGGTCACAAACACTGAGCCAATAGGAGAGGTCCAGCCTAACCGGCCAGTTCCGCAGAGCCCTCCATTTCACCCACGGACACACAACGGCCCCTTCTGTTTTGGGCCACAAATTCGAGGCCACCCGGGGAATCACTTCACACTAGGCAGCCCCTCATGTGGACACGTTCGACACACTCGGCCAGCAGGCAGCTACCTCTTTTCCACTTACGCTACCATATCAGTAGGCAAGGCGCCCTTCCTCAGCATCTATGGCCCCTCTCTGGATGTGTTCATTCAGAGAAATCTCTTCCTTCTACCCCTGAGACACATCACAAGTATGAGGGGCCTGAGAGAGAGCCTAGACGTGAAGCGGGGGAGGCTTCTGGCTGTACTGCTTCCCCGTGGGGAGAGAATAGCAGGTAGTCTCTCTGGAAGGTCTCAGCTTCTGTTGCTTGACATGGGCGATACAGTAGGGGCGGACCCTGGCCAGGTGGAGCTTGTGGGCAGACGCAACCTCTCCGGCGACGAATAATTCCGCTGCTGCTTTCTATGCTGAAGACCTCCCCCCGCCGGGTGGGATGGGTAGAGAACATTGACCCACACCTGCCAGGGGCCTTTCCCGGGACTGAAGATCCCAACATGGTCTCAACGTCGTCACCCTCTCAGCACACACCTTTCCTGCACACATAATGCTGCCTTTCTCCGTCAGGGCCTTATCCTACCAGGAAAAAAAGCAAGCCGCTCAAAAAGGCCGATGCCAGGGAAATCGAGGAAACACCGCCATTTTCCAAATGTTTGCTGTCTACATGTCCCCGCCTCCGGGGCAAGGCCGCGTATGCGGCCAGGCTCCGAAGGCAAGGCCGATATCTTGGCAGTCAGGGCCCCAGCAGTCCAATGGTTTATGGACGTGGGGACACGGATGACCTGTTTGCCGCATACAGGAGGGATCCTTGGGCCCTTCACTGCCTCGCCATTCAGCTCCACGACGTCCACTACTGGCCCTGGCCTTTGCTTTGGCTGGTGCCCCAATGAACGTGTGCTCCGCAGCCATCTTTCTCCACCCATCACTATCATTCTGCCACCAGGGGATATGTGAGTGTGGGAGTCACCATCTGTCACTGGCCGCAGTGTCACAAATCACCAGACTTCCAGGTACCAGCTGACCTAGGCTGCCTTCTGCCCCAGGCAAGATCCCGATTCCTATATCCCAGATGCTGACTGACACCTGGGCACTGGGGAACATTCATTTTGATCAACACAGAGGTCTGAGTGAGGGTCAGCGGGCCCGGTAGCTGAAGTCAAGGCCAGGTGGGCGGGGCTGAGGCTTCTCGGCCATCACCATGGAGACAGTCCCCCCACCGGAAGAGTGGGCGGGCCTTATGATGGGCCTGGTGACAAGACTCAGCCAATGGCAGAGATCTGGCCCGCCAGGCAGATGACACAGGGCCCTCCACTGTGACCCATGACACCTAGTGGCCACAGGATTTGAGCACACCCTGGGAAAGCCTACGCAGGCACAAGGGAGCCCCTGGTGCGGACTGCTTCAGGCCATTGGCAGAGCAGGCCAGGTACCTCTTTCCCACTTTCCTGAGGATAGCAGTACGCAAGGCATCCCCACTCAGCATCTCTTGACTCTCTCTGGATGTGTTCCTTCTCTGAAATCTCTTCCTTCTCCCCCTTGTCACTTGACACCTTGGAGTGCCTGACAGAGGGCCTAGAGATGAAAGAGCAAAGGGGGAAGGCCTCTGGCTCTCCTGCTTGCCCATGGGTAGAGAAGATCTGCTAGTCTATCTGGAAGGTCTAGAGAGTAGCCATTGACTGGGGACCTGCATCACGGGCTGATCCTGGCCAGGTCAAGCTTGCTGACGTGTGGCAGCCTCTCCGGAGACTACTAATTCCGCTCATAACATTCTATGCAAATACCCGGCTGAGTGCCACGGGCAGAAAACATTGACACATACCTGCCAGAGGCCTATCCTGGGTCTGAAGAGTCCACCCTGGTCTCCAGCGACTCATCATCTCAGCACACACTTTGCCTGCACACATGGAATCCGCCTCTCTCCACGAATGCCTTCTCCGGCTAGGAAACACACGATGTCACTCAGCCAAAGGAGAGCACAGGCAAAGTCAACCGAAGCCCCCATCTTCAAGAGTTTGCCCTCTGCTGGGCCACAGCCTCCGCTGGCACAGTGCATGTGTGGCACTTCTCCGAGGATAAGGCCGAAATCCGGGCATCCAGGGCCCCAGCAGTCCAGGGTCTGCGCGTGGCGGCATATGGATCACCTCTTTGCCACGTACAGGAGGGAGGCCTGGGCCCTAGACTGGCTCTGCTAGAGCTCCACGACCTCAGCTATTTTCCCCCACCTTTGGTCCGTGCCCTCGTGACTGTGTGATCCCTAGTGACACTTCTTCTCCGACCACTCTGAATCCGCCACCTGCGGACACTTGAGCATGAAGATGAACATCTGTCACTGCCTGCAGTGTCACAGGTCACTAGGTGTCTAGGCTCAGGCTGACGATGGCTGTCTTCTGCCCAGGCAAGGAGCCTAATCCTTCAAAGGCAATGAGGACATGCGGTCATTGGCCGACATTCTTTCTTTCATCCACACAGCGGTCTAGATGAGGGGAAAGAGGCCAGGTAGGCCAGCTGAAGGCTGAGTGCGGGGCCTAAGGCTTCTTTCCCAATCACCATGGAGACGGCCACCGGAAGGCTGGCCGGAACTTCTCACGGGGACGGGTCACAAACACTGAGCCAATAGGAGAGGTCCAGCCTAACCGGCCAGTTCCGCAGAGCCCTCCATTTCACCCACGGACACACAACGGCCCCTTCTGTTTTGGGCCACAAATTCGAGGCCACCCGGGGAATCACTTCACACTAGGCAGCCCCTCATGTGGACACGTTCGACACACTCGGCCAGCAGGCAGCTACCTCTTTTCCACTTACGCTACCATATCAGTAGGCAAGGCGCCCTTCCTCAGCATCTATGGCCCCTCTCTGGATGTGTTCATTCAGAGAAATCTCTTCCTTCTACCCCTGAGACACATCACAAGTATGAGGGGCCTGAGAGAGAGCCTAGACGTGAAGCGGGGGAGGCTTCTGGCTGTACTGCTTCCCCGTGGGGAGAGAATAGCAGGTAGTCTCTCTGGAAGGTCTCAGCTTCTGTTGCTTGACATGGGCGATACAGTAGGGGCGGACCCTGGCCAGGTGGAGCTTGTGGGCAGACGCAACCTCTCCGGCGACGAATAATTCCGCTGCTGCTTTCTATGCTGAAGACCTCCCCCCGCCGGGTGGGATGGGTAGAGAACATTGACCCACACCTGCCAGGGGCCTTTCCCGGGACTGAAGATCCCAACATGGTCTCAACGTCGTCACCCTCTCAGCACACACCTTTCCTGCACACATAATGCTGCCTTTCTCCGTCAGGGCCTTATCCTACCAGGAAAAAAAGCAAGCCGCTCAAAAAGGCCGATGCCAGGGAAATCGAGGAAACACCGCCATTTTCCAAATGTTTGCTGTCTACATGTCCCCGCCTCCGGGGCAAGGCCGCGTATGCGGCCAGGCTCCGAAGGCAAGGCCGATATCTTGGCAGTCAGGGCCCCAGCAGTCCAATGGTTTATGGACGTGGGGACACGGATGACCTGTTTGCCGCATACAGGAGGGATCCTTGGGCCCTTCACTGCCTCGCCATTCAGCTCCACGACGTCCACTACTGGCCCTGGCCTTTGCTTTGGCTGGTGCCCCAATGAACGTGTGCTCCGCAGCCATCTTTCTCCACCCATCACTATCATTCTGCCACCAGGGGATATGTGAGTGTGGGAGTCACCATTTGTCACTGGCCGCAGTGTCACAAATCACCAGACTTCCAGGTACCAGCTGACCTAGGCTGCCTTCTGCCCCAGGCAAGATCCCGATTCCTATATCCCAGATGCTGACTGACACCTGGGCACTGGGGAACATTCATTTTGATCAACACAGAGGTCTGAGTGAGGGTCAGCGGGCCCGGTAGCTGAAGTCAAGGCCAGGTGGGCGGGGCTGAGGCTTCTCGGCCATCACCATGGAGACAGTCCCCCCACCGGAAGAGTGGGCGGGCCTTATGATGGGCCTGGTGACAAGACTCAGCCAATGGCAGAGATCTGGCCCGCCAGGCAGATGACACAGGGCCCTCCACTGTGACCCATGACACCTAGTGGCCACAGGATTTGAGCACACCCTGGGAAAGCCTACGCAGGCACAAGGGAGCCCCTGGTGCGGACTGCTTCAGGCCATTGGCAGAGCAGGCCAGGTACCTCTTTCCCACTTTCCTGAGGATAGCAGTACGCAAGGCATCCCCACTCAGCATCTCTTGCCTCTCTCTGGATGTGTTCCTTCTCTGAAATCTCTTCCTTCTCCCCCTTGTCACTTGACACCTTGGAGTGCCTGACAGAGGGCCTAGAGATGAAAGAGCAAAGGGGGAAGGCCTCTGGCTCTCCTGCTTGCCCATGGGTAGAGAAGATCTGCTAGTCTATCTGGAAGGTCTAGAGAGTAGCCATTGACTGGGGACCTGCATCACGGGCTGATCCTGGCCAGGTCAAGCTTGCTGACGTGTGGCAGCCTCTCCGGAGACTACTCATTCCGCTCATAACATTCTATGCAAATACCCGGCTGAGTGCCACGGGCAGAAAACATTGACACATACCTGCCAGAGGCCTATCCTGGGTCTGAAGAGTCCACCCTGGTCTCCAGCGACTCATCATCTCAGCACACACTTTGCCTGCACACATGGAATCCGCCTCTCTCCACGAATGCCTTCTCCGGCTAGGAAACACACGATGTCACTCAGCCAAAGGAGAGCACAGGCAAAGTCAACCGAAGCCCCCATCTTCAAGAGTTTGCCCTCTGCTGGGCCACAGCCTCCGCTGGCACAGTGCATGTGTGTCACTTCTCCGAGGATAAGGCCGAAATCCGGGCATCCAGGGCCCCAGCAGTCCAGGGTCTGCGCGTGGCCGCATATGGATCACCTCTTTGCCACATACAGGAGGGAGGCCTGGGCCCTAGACTGGCTCTGCTAGAGCTCCACGACCTCAGCTATTTTCCCCCACCTTTGGTCCGTGCCCTCGTGACTGTGTGATCCCTAGTGACACTTCTTCTCCGACCACTCTGAATCCGCCACCTGCGGATACTTGAGCATGAAGATGAACATCTGTCACTGCCTGCAGTGTCACAGGTCACTAGGTGTCTAGGCTCAGGCTGACGATGGCTGTCTTCTGCCCAGGCAAGGAGCCTAATCCTTCAAAGGCAATGAGGACATGCGGTCATTGGCCGACATTCTTTCTTTCATCCACACAGCGGTCTAGATGAGGGGAAAGAGGCCAGGTAGGCCAGCTGAAGGCTGAGTGCGGGGCCTAAGGCTTCTTTCCCAATCACCATGGAGACGGCCACCGGAAGGCTGGCCGGAACTTCTCACGGGGACGGGTCACAAACACTGAGCCAATAGGAGAGGTCCAGCCTAACCGGCCAGTTCCGCAGAGCCCTCCATTTCACCCACGGACACACAACGGCCCCTTCTGTTTTGGGCCACAAATTCGAGGCCACCCGGGGAATCACTTCACACTAGGCAGCCCCTCATGTGGACACGTTCGACACACTCGGCCAGCAGGCAGCTACCTCTTTTCCACTTACGCTACCATATCAGTAGGCAAGGCGCCCTTCCTCAGCATCTATGGCACCTCTCTGGATGTGTTCATTCAGAGAAATCTCTTCCTTCTACCCCTGAGACACATCACAAGTATGAGGGGCCTGAGAGAGAGCCTAGACGTGAAGCGGGGGAGGCTTCTGGCTGTACTGCTTCCCCGTGGGGAGAGAATAGCAGGTAGTCTCTCTGGAAGGTCTCAGCTTCTGTTGCTTGACATGGGCGATACAGTAGGGGCGGACCCTGGCCAGGTGGAGCTTGTGGGCAGACGCAACCTCTCCGGCGACGAATAATTCCGCTGCTGCTTTCTATGCTGAAGACCTCCCCCCGCCGGGTGGGATGGGTAGAGAACATTGACCCACACCTGCCAGGGACCTTTCCCGGGACTGAAGATCCCAACATGGTCTCAACGTCGTCACCCTCTCAGCACACACCTTTCCTGCACACATAATGCTGCCTTTCTCCGTCAGGGCCTTATCCTACCAGGAAAAAAAGCAAGCCGCTCAAAAAGGCCGATGCCAGGGAAATCGAGGAAACACCGCCATTTTCCAAATGTTTGCTGTCTACATGTCCCCGCCTCCGGGGCAAGGCCGCGTATGCGGCCAGGCTCCGAAGGCAAGGCCGATACCTTGGCAGTCAGGGCCCCAGCAGTCCAATGGTTTATGGACGTGGGGACACGGATGACCTGTTTGCCGCATACAGGAGGGATCCTTGGGCCCTTCACTGCCTCGCCATTCAGCTCCACGACGTCCACTACTGGCCCTGGCCTTTGCTTTGGCTGGTGCCCCATTGAACGTGTGCTCTGCAGCCATCTTTCTCCACCCATCACTATCATTCTGCCACCAGGGGATATGTGAGTGTGGGAGTCACCATCTGTCACTGGCAGCAGTGTCACAAATCACCAGACTTCCAGGTACCAGCTGACCTAGGCTGCCTTCTGCCCCAGGCAAGATCCCGATTCCTATATCCCAGATGCTGACTGACACCTGGGCACTGGGGAACATTCATTTTGATCAACACAGAGGTCTGAGTGAGGGTCAGCGGGCCCGGTAGCTGAAGTCAAGGCCAGGTGGGCGGGGCTGAGGCTTCTCGGCCATCACCATGGAGACAGTCCCCCCACCGGAAGAGTGGGCGGACCTTATGATGGGCCTGGTGACAAGACTCTGCCAATGGCAGAGATCTGGCCCGCCAGGCAGATGACACAGGGCCCTCCACTGTGACCCATGACACCTAGTGGCCACAGGATTTGAGCACACCCTGGGAAAGCCTACGCAGGCACAAGGGAGCCCCTGGTGCGGACTGCTTCAGGCCATTGGCAGAGCAGGCCAGGTACCTCTTTCCCACTTTCCTGAGGATAGCAGTACGCAAGGCATCCCCACTCAGCATCTCTTGCCTCTCTCTGGATGTGTTCCTTCTCTGAAATCTCTTCCTTCTCCCCCTTGTCACTTGACACCTTGGAGTGCCTGACAGAGGGCCTAGAGATGAAAGAGCAAAGGGGGAAGGCCTCTGGCTCTCCTGCTTGCCCATGGGTAGAGAAGATCTGCTAGTCTATCTGGAAGGTCTAGAGAGTAGCCATTGACTGGGGACCTGCATCACGGGCTGATCCTGGCCAGGTCAAGCTTGCTGACGTGTGGCAGCCTCTCCGGAGACTACTCATTCCGCTCATAACATTCTATGCAAATACCCGGCTGAGTGCCACGGGCAGAAAACATTGACACATACCTGCCAGAGGCCTATCCTGGGTCTGAAGAGTCCACCCTGGTCTCCAGCGACTCATCATCTCAGCACACACTTTGCCTGCACACATGGAATCCGCCTCTCTCCACGAATGCCTTCTCCGGCTAGGAAACACACGATGTCACTCAGCCAAAGGAGAGCACAGGCAAAGTCAACCGAAGCCCCCATCTTCAAGAGTTTGCCCTCTGCTGGGCCACAGCCTCCGCTGGCACAGTGCATGTGTGTCACTTCTCCGAGGATAAGGCCGAAATCCGGGCATCCAGGGCCCCAGCAGTCCAGGGTCTGCGCGTGGCCGCATATGGATCACCTCTTTGCCACATACAGGAGGGAGGCCTGGGCCCTAGACTGGCTCTGCTAGAGCTCCACGACCTCAGCTATTTTCCCCCACCTTTGGTCCGTGCCCTCGTGACTGTGTGATCCCTAGTGACACTTCTTCTCCGACCACTCTGAATCCGCCACCTGCGGATACTTGAGCATGAAGATGAACATCTGTCACTGCCTGCAGTGTCACAGGTCACTAGGTGTCTAGGCTCAGGCTGACGATGGCTGTCTTCTGCCCAGGCAAGGAGCCTAATCCTTCAAAGGCAATGAGGACATGCGGTCATTGGCCGACATTCTTTCTTTCATCCACACAGCGGTCTAGATGAGGGGAAAGAGGCCAGGTAGGCCAGCTGAAGGCTGAGTGCGGGGCCTAAGGCTTCTTTCCCAATCACCATGGAGACGGCCACCGGAAGGCTGGCCGGAACTTCTCACGGGGACGGGTCACAAACACTGAGCCAATAGGAGAGGTCCAGCCTAACCGGCCAGTTCCGCAGAGCCCTCCATTTCACCCACGGACACACAACGGCCCCTTCTGTTTTGGGCCACAAATTCGAGGCCACCCGGGGAATCACTTCACACTAGGCAGCCCCTCATGTGGACACGTTCGACACACTCGGCCAGCAGGCAGCTACCTCTTTTCCACTTACGCTACCATATCAGTAGGCAAGGCGCCCTTCCTCAGCATCTATGGCACCTCTCTGGATGTGTTCATTCAGAGAAATCTCTTCCTTCTACCCCTGAGACACATCACAAGTATGAGGGGCCTGAGAGAGAGCCTAGACGTGAAGCGGGGGAGGCTTCTGGCTGTACTGCTTCCCCGTGGGGAGAGAATAGCAGGTAGTCTCTCTGGAAGGTCTCAGCTTCTGTTGCTTGACATGGGCGATACAGTAGGGGCGGACCCTGGCCAGGTGGAGCTTGTGGGCAGACGCAACCTCTCCGGCGACGAATAATTCCGCTGCTGCTTTCTATGCTGAAGACCTCCCCCCGCCGGGTGGGATGGGTAGAGAACATTGACCCACACCTGCCAGGGACCTTTCCCGGGACTGAAGATCCCAACATGCTCTCAACGTCGTCACCCTCTCAGCACACACCTTTCCTGCACACATAATGCTGCCTTTCTCCGTCAGGGCCTTATCCTACCAGGAAAAAAAGCAAGCCGCTCAAAAAGGCCGATGCCAGGGAAATCGAGGAAACACCGCCATTTTCCAAATGTTTGCTGTCTACATGTCCCCGCCTCCGGGGCAAGGCCGCGTATGCGGCCAGGCTCCGAAGGCAAGGCCGATACCTTGGCAGTCAGGGCCCCAGCAGTCCAATGGTTTATGGACGTGGGGACACGGATGACCTGTTTGCCGCATACAGGAGGGATCCTTGGGCCCTTCACTGCCTCGCCATTCAGCTCCACGACGTCCACTACTGGCCCTGGCCTTTGCTTTGGCTGGTGCCCCATTGAACGTGTGCTCTGCAGCCATCTTTCTCCACCCATCACTATCATTCTGCCACCAGGGGATATGTGAGTGTGGGAGTCACCATCTGTCACTGGCAGCAGTGTCACAAATCACCAGACTTCCAGGTACCAGCTGACCTAGGCTGCCTTCTGCCCCAGGCAAGATCCCGATTCCTATATCCCAGATGCTGACTGACACCTGGGCACTGGGGAACATTCATTTTGATCAACACAGAGGTCTGAGTGAGGGTCAGCGGGCCCGGTAGCTGAAGTCAAGGCCAGGTGGGCGGGGCTGAGGCTTCTCGGCCATCACCATGGAGACAGTCCCCCCACCGGAAGAGTGGGCGGACCTTATGATGGGCCTGGTGACAAGACTCTGCCAATGGCAGAGATCTGGCCCGCCAGGCAGATGACACAGGGCCCTCCACTGTGACCCATGACACCTAGTGGCCACAGGATTTGAGCACACCCTGGGAAAGCCTACGCAGGCACAAGGGAGCCCCTGGTGCGGACTGCTTCAGGCCATTGGCAGAGCAGGCCAGGTACCTCTTTCCCACTTTCCTGAGGATAGCAGTACGCAAGGCATCCCCACTCAGCATCTCTTGCCTCTCTCTGGATGTGTTCCTTCTCTGAAATCTCTTCCTTCTCCCCCTTGTCACTTGACACCTTGGAGTGCCTGACAGAGGGCCTAGAGATGAAAGAGCAAAGGGGGAAGGCCTCTGGCTCTCCTGCTTGCCCATGGGTAGAGAAGATCTGCTAGTCTATCTGGAAGGTCTAGAGAGTAGCCATTGACTGGGGACCTGCATCACGGGCTGATCCTGGCCAGGTCAAGCTGGCTGACGTGTGGCAGCCTCTCCGGAGACTACTCATTCCGCTCATAACATTCTATGCAAATACCCGGCTGAGTGCCACGGGCAGAAAACATTGACACATACCTGCCAGAGGCCTATCCTGGGTCTGAAGAGTCCACCCTGGTCTCCAGCGACTCATCATCTCAGCACACACTTTGCCTGCACACATGGAATCCGCCTCTCTCCACGAATGCCTTCTCCGGCTAGGAAACACACGATGTCACTCAGCCAAAGGAGAGCACAGGCAAAGTCAACCGAAGCCCCCATCTTCAAGAGTTTGCCCTCTGCTGGGCCACAGCCTCCGCTGGCACAGTGCATGTGTGGCACTTCTCCGAGGATAAGGCCGAAATCCGGGCATCCAGGGCCCCAGCAGTCCAGGGTCTGCGCGTGGCGGCATATGGATCACCTCTTTGCCACGTACAGGAGGGAGGCCTGGGCCCTAGACTGGCTCTGCTAGAGCTCCACGACCTCAGCTATTTTCCCCCACCTTTGGTCCGTGCCCTCGTGACTGTGTGATCCCTAGTGACACTTCTTCTCCGACCACTCTGAATCCGCCACCTGCGGATACTTGAGCATGAAGATGAACATCTGTCACTGCCTGCAGTGTCACAGGTCACTAGGTGTCTAGGCTCAGGCTGACGATGGCTGTCTTCTGCCCAGGCAAGGAGCCTAATCCTTCAAAGGCAATGAGGACATGCGGTCATTGGCCGACATTCTTTCTTTCATCCACACAGCGGTCTAGATGAGGGGAAAGAGGCCAGGTAGGCCAGCTGAAGGCTGAGTGCGGGGCCTAAGGCTTCTTTCCCAATCACCATGGAGACGGCCACCGGAAGGCTGGCCGGAACTTCTCACGGGGACGGGTCACAAACACTGAGCCAATAGGAGAGGTCCAGCCTAACCGGCCAGTTCCGCAGAGCCCTCCATTTCACCCACGGACACACAACGGCCCCTTCTGTTTTGGGCCACAAATTCGAGGCCACCCGGGGAATCACTTCACACTAGGCAGCCCCTCATGTGGACACGTTCGACACACTCGGCCAGCAGGCAGCTACCTCTTTTCCACTTACGCTACCATATCAGTAGGCAAGGCGCCCTTCCTCAGCATCTATGGCCCCTCTCTGGATGTGTTCATTCAGAGAAATCTCTTCCTTCTACCCCTGAGACACATCACAAGTATGAGGGGCCTGAGAGAGAGCCTAGACATGAAGCGGGGGAGGCTTCTGGCTGTACTGCTTCCCCGTGGGGAGAGAATAGCAGGTAGTCTCTCTGGAAGGTCTCAGCTTCTGTTGCTTGACATGGGCGATACAGTAGGGGCGGACCCTGGCCAGGTGGAGCTTGTGGGCAGACGCAACCTCTCCGGCGACGAATAATTCCGCTGCTGCTTTCTATGCTGAAGACCTCCCCCCGCCGGGTGGGATGGGTAGAGAACATTGACCCACACCTGCCAGGGACCTTTCCCGGGACTGAAGATCCCAACATGCTCTCAACGTCGTCACCCTCTCAGCACACACCTTTCCTGCACACATAATGCTGCCTTTCTCCGTCAGGGCCTTATCCTACCAGGAAAAAAAGCAAGCCGCTCAAAAAGGCCGATGCCAGGGAAATCGAGGAAACACCGCCATTTTCCAAATGTTTGCTGTCTACATGTCCCCGCCTCCGGGGCAAGGCCGCGTATGCGGCCAGGCTCCGAAGGCAAGGCCGATACCTTGGCAGTCAGGGCCCCAGCAGTCCAATGGTTTATGGACGTGGGGACACGGATGACCTGTTTGCCGCATACAGGAGGGATCCTTGGGCCCTTCACTGCCTCGCCATTCAGCTCCACGACGTCCACTACTGGCCCTGGCCTTTGCTTTGGCTGGTGCCCCATTGAACGTGTGCTCTGCAGCCATCTTTCTCCACCCATCACTATCATTCTGCCACCAGGGGATATGTGAGTGTGGGAGTCACCATCTGTCACTGGCAGCAGTGTCACAAATCACCAGACTTCCAGGTACCAGCTGACCTAGGCTGCCTTCTGCCCCAGGCAAGATCCCGATTCCTATATCCCAGATGCTGACTGACACCTGGGCACTGGGGAACATTCATTTTGATCAACACAGAGGTCTGAGTGAGGGTCAGCGGGCCCGGTAGCTGAAGTCAAGGCCAGGTGGGCGGGGCTGAGGCTTCTCGGCCATCACCATGGAGACAGTCCCCCCACCGGAAGAGTGGGCGGACCTTATGATGGGCCTGGTGACAAGACTCTGCCAATGGCAGAGATCTGGCCCGCCAGGCAGATGACACAGGGCCCTCCACTGTGACCCATGACACCTAGTGGCCACAGGATTTGAGCACACCCTGGGAAAGCCTACGCAGGCACAAGGGAGCCCCTGGTGCGGACTGCTTCAGGCCATTGGCAGAGCAGGCCAGGTACCTCTTTCCCACTTTCCTGAGGATAGCAGTACGCAAGGCATCCCCACTCAGCATCTCTTGCCTCTCTCTGGATGTGTTCCTTCTCTGAAATCTCTTCCTTCTCCCCCTTGTCACTTGACACCTTGGAGTGCCTGACAGAGGGCCTAGAGATGAAAGAGCAAAGGGGGAAGGCCTCTGGCTCTCCTGCTTGCCCATGGGTAGAGAAGATCTGCTAGTCTATCTGGAAGGTCTAGAGAGTAGCCATTGACTGGGGACCTGCATCACGGGCTGATCCTGGCCAGGTCAAGCTGGCTGACGTGTGGCAGCCTCTCCGGAGACTACTCATTCCGCTCATAACATTCTATGCAAATACCCGGCTGAGTGCCACGGGCAGAAAACATTGACACATACCTGCCAGAGGCCTATCCTGGGTCTGAAGAGTCCACCCTGGTCTCCAGCGACTCATCATCTCAGCACACACTTTGCCTGCACACATGGAATCCGCCTCTCTCCACGAATGCCTTCTCCGGCTAGGAAACACACGATGTCACTCAGCCAAAGGAGAGCACAGGCAAAGTCAACCGAAGCCCCCATCTTCAAGAGTTTGCCCTCTGCTGGGCCACAGCCTCCGCTGGCACAGTGCATGTGTGGCACTTCTCCGAGGATAAGGCCGAAATCCGGGCATCCAGGGCCCCAGCAGTCCAGGGTCTGCGCGTGGCGGCATATGGATCACCTCTTTGCCACGTACAGGAGGGAGGCCTGGGCCCTAGACTGGCTCTGCTAGAGCTCCACGACCTCAGCTATTTTCCCCCACCTTTGGTCCGTGCCCTCGTGACTGTGTGATCCCTAGTGACACTTCTTCTCCGACCACTCTGAATCCGCCACCTGCGGATACTTGAGCATGAAGATGAACATCTGTCACTGCCTGCAGTGTCACAGGTCACTAGGTGTCTAGGCTCAGGCTGACGATGGCTGTCTTCTGCCCAGGCAAGGAGCCTAATCCTTCAAAGGCAATGAGGACATGCGGTCATTGGCCGACATTCTTTCTTTCATCCACACAGCGGTCTAGATGAGGGGAAAGAGGCCAGGTAGGCCAGCTGAAGGCTGAGTGCGGGGCCTAAGGCTTCTTTCCCAATCACCATGGAGACGGCCACCGGAAGGCTGGCCGGAACTTCTCACGGGGACGGGTCACAAACACTGAGCCAATAGGAGAGGTCCAGCCTAACCGGCCAGTTCTGCAGAGCCCTCCATTTCACCCACGGACACACAACGGCCCCTTCTGTTTTGGGCCACAAATTCGAGGCCACCCGGGGAATCACTTCACACTAGGCAGCCCCTCATGTGGACACGTTCGACACACTCGGCCAGCAGGCAGCTACCTCTTTTCCACTTACGCTACCATATCAGTAGGCAAGGCGCCCTTCCTCAGCATCTATGGCCCCTCTCTGGATGTGTTCATTCAGAGAAATCTCTTCCTTCTACCCCTGAGACACATCACAAGTATGAGGGGCCTGAGAGAGAGCCTAGACGTGAAGCGGGGGAGGCTTCTGGCTGTACTGCTTCCCCGTGGGGAGAGAATAGCAGGTAGTCTCTCTGGAAGGTCTCAGCTTCTGTTGCTTGACATGGGCGATACAGTAGGGGCGGACCCTGGCCAGGTGGAGCTTGTGGGCAGACGCAACCTCTCCGGCGACGAATAATTCCGCTGCTGCTTTCTATGCTGAAGACCTCCCCCCGCCGGGTGGGATGGGTAGAGAACATTGACCCACACCTGCCAGGGGCCTTTCCCGGGACTGAAGATCCCAACATGGTCTCAACGTCGTCACCCTCTCAGCACACACCTTTCCTGCACACATAATGCTGCCTTTCTCCCTCAGGGCCTTATCCTACCAGGAAAAAAAGCAAGCCGCTCAAAAAGGCCGATGCCAGGGAAATCGAGGAAACACCGCCATTTTCCAAATGTTTGCTGTCTACATGTCCCCGCCTCCGGGGCAAGGCCGCGTATGCGGCCAGGCTCCGAAGGCAAGGCCGATATCTTGGCAGTCAGGGCCCCAGCAGTCCAATGGTTTATGGACGTGGGGACACGGATGACCTGTTTGCCGCATACAGGAGGGATCCTTGGGCCCTTCACTGCCTCGCCATTCAGCTCCACGACGTCCACTACTGGCCCTGGCCTTTGCTTTGGCTGGTGCCCCAATGAACGTGTGCTCCGCAGCCATCTTTCTCCACCCATCACTATCATTCTGCCACCAGGGGATATGTGAGTGTGGGAGTCACCATTTGTCACTGGCAGCAGTGTCACAAATCACCAGACTTCCAGGTACCAGCTGACCTAGGCTGCCTTCTGCCCCAGGCAAGATCCCGATTCCTATATCCCAGATGCTGACTGACACCTGGGCACTGGGGAACATTCATTTTGATCAACACAGAGGTCTGAGTGAGGGTCAGCGGGCCCGGTAGCTGAAGTCAAGGCCAGGTGGGCGGGGCTGAGGCTTCTCGGCCATCACCATGGAGACAGTCCCCCCACCGGAAGAGTGGGCGGGCCTTATGATGGGCCTGGTGACAAGACTCAGCCAATGGCAGAGATCTGGCCCGCCAGGCAGATGACACAGGGCCCTCCACTGTGACCCATGACACCTAGTGGCCACAGGATTTGAGCACACCCTGGGAAAGCCTACGCAGGCACAAGGGAGCCCCTGGTGCGGACTGCTTCAGGCCATTGGCAGAGCAGGCCAGGTACCTCTTTCCCACTTTCCTGAGGATAGCAGTACGCAAGGCATCCCCACTCAGCATCTCTTGCCTCTCTCTGGATGTGTTCCTTCTCTGAAATCTCTTCCTTCTCCCCCTTGTCACTTGACACCTTGGAGTGCCTGACAGAGGGCCTAGAGATGAAAGAGCAAAGGGGGAAGGCCTCTGGCTCTCCTGCTTGCCCATGGGTAGAGAAGATCTGCTAGTCTATCTGGAAGGTCTAGAGAGTAGCCATTGACTGGGGACCTGCATCACGGGCTGATCCTGGCCAGGTGAAGCTTGCTGACGTGTGGCAGCCTCTCCGGAGACTACTCATTCCGCTCATAACATTCTATGCAAATACCCGGCTGAGTGCCACGGGCAGAAAACATTGACACATACCTGCCAGAGGCCTATCCTGGGTCTGAAGAGTCCACCCTGGTCTCCAGCGACTCATCATCTCAGCACACACTTTGCCTGCACACATGGAATCCGCCTCTCTCCACGAATGCCTTCTCCGGCTAGGAAACACACGATGTCACTCAGCCAAAGGAGAGCACAGGCAAAGTCAACCGAAGCCCCCATCTTCAAGAGTTTGCCCTCTGCTGGGCCACAGCCTCCGCTGGCACAGTGCATGTGTGGCACTTCTCCGAGGATAAGGCCGAAATCCGGGCATCCAGGGCCCCAGCAGTCCAGGGTCTGCGCGTGGCGGCATATGGATCACCTCTTTGCCACGTACAGGAGGGAGGCCTGGGCCCTAGACTGGCTCTGCTAGAGCTCCACGACCTCAGCTATTTTCCCCCACCTTTGGTCCGTGCCCTCGTGACTGTGTGATCCCTAGTGACACTTCTTCTCCGACCACTCTGAATCCGCCACCTGCGGATACTTGAGCATGAAGATGAACATCTGTCACTGCCTGCAGTGTCACAGGTCACTAGGTGTCTAGGCTCAGGCTGACGATGGCTGTCTTCTGCCCAGGCAAGGAGCCTAATCCTTCAAAGGCAATGAGGACATGTGGTCATTGGCCGACATTCTTTCTTTCATCCACACAGCGGTCTAGATGAGGGGAAAGAGGCCAGGTAGGCCAGCTGAAGGCTGAGTGCGGGGCCTAAGGCTTCTTTCCCAATCACCATGGAGACGGCCACCGGAAGGCTGGCCGGAACTTCTCACGGGGACGGGTCACAAACACTGAGCCAATAGGAGAGGTCCAGCCTAACCGGCCAGTTCCGCAGAGCCCTCCATTTCACCCACGGACACACAACGGCCCCTTCTGTTTTGGGCCACAAATTCGAGGCCACCCGGGGAATCACTTCACACTAGGCAGCCCCTCATGTGGACACGTTCGACACACTCGGCCAGCAGGCAGCTACCTCTTTTCCACTTACGCTACCATATCAGTAGGCAAGGCGCCCTTCCTCAGCATCTATGGCCCCTCTCTGGATGTGTTCATTCAGAGAAATCTCTTCCTTCTACCCCTGAGACACATCACAAGTATGAGGGGCCTGAGAGAGAGCCTAGACATGAAGCGGGGGAGGCTTCTGGCTGTACTGCTTCCCCGTGGGGAGAGAATAGCAGGTAGTCTCTCTGGAAGGTCTTAGCTTCTGTTGCTTGACATGGGCGATACAGTAGGGGCGGACCCTGGCCAGGTGGAGCTTGTGGGCAGACGCAACCTCTCCGGCGACGAATAATTCCGCTGCTGCTTTCTATGCTGAAGACCTCCCCCCGCCGGGTGGGATGGGTAGAGAACATTGACCCACACCTGCCAGGGGCCTTTCCCGGGACTGAAGATCCCAACATGGTCTCAACGTCGTCACCCTCTCAGCACACACCTTTCCTGCACACATAATGCTGCCTTTCTCCGTCAGGGCCTTATCCTACCAGGAAAAAAAGCAAGCCGCTCAAAAAGGCCGATGCCAGGGAAATCGAGGAAACACCGCCATTTTCCAAATGTTTGCTGTCTACATGTCCCCGCCTCCGGGGCAAGGCCGCGTATGCGGCCAGGCTCCGAAGGCAAGGCTGATATCTTGGCAGTCAGGGCCCCAGCAGTCCAATGGTTTATGGACGTGGGGACACGGATGACCTGTTTGCCGCATACAGGAGGGATCCTTGGGCCCTTCACTGCCTCGCCATTCAGCTCCACGACGTCCACTACTGGCCCTGGCCTTTGCTTTGGCTGGTGCCCCAATGAACGTGTGCTCCGCAGCCATCTTTCTCCACCCATCACTATCATTCTGCCACCAGGGGATATGTGAGTGTGGGAGTCACCATTTGTCACTGGCAGCAGTGTCACAAATCACCAGACTTCCAGGTACCAGCTGACCTAGGCTGCCTTCTGCCCCAGGCAAGATCCCGATTCCTATATCCCAGATGCTGACTGACACCTGGGCACTGGGGAACATTCATTTTGATCAACACAGAGGTCTGAGTGAGGGTCAGCGGGCCCGGTAGCTGAAGTCAAGGCCAGGTGGGCGGGGCTGAGGCTTCTCGGCCATCACCATGGAGACAGTCCCCCCACCGGAAGAGTGGGCGGGCCTTATGATGGGCCTGGTGACAAGACTCAGCCAATGGCAGAGATCTGGCCCGCCAGGCAGATGACACAGGGCCCTCCACTGTGACCCATGACACCTAGTGGCCACAGGATTTGAGCACACCCTGGGAAAGCCTACGCAGGCACAAGGGAGCCCCTGGTGCGGACTGCTTCAGGCCATTGGCAGAGCAGGCCAGGTACCTCTTTCCCACTTTCCTGAGGATAGCAGTACGCAAGGCATCCCCACTCAGCATCTCTTGCCTCTCTCTGGATGTGTTCCTTCTCTGAAATCTCTTCCTTCTCCCCCTTGTCACTTGACACCTTGGAGTGCCTGACAGAGGGCCTAGAGATGAAAGAGCAAAGGGGGAAGGCCTCTGGCTCTCCTGCTTGCCCATGGGTAGAGAAGATCTGCTAGTCTATCTGGAAGGTCTAGAGAGTAGCCATTGACTGGGGACCTGCATCACGGGCTGATCCTGGCCAGGTGAAGCTTGCTGACGTGTGGCAGCCTCTCCGGAGACTACTCATTCCGCTCATAACATTCTATGCAAATACCCGGCTGAGTGCCACGGGCAGAAAACATTGACACATACCTGCCAGAGGCCTATCCTGGGTCTGAAGAGTCCACCCTGGTCTCCAGCGACTCATCATCTCAGCACACACTTTGCCTGCACACATGGAATCCGCCTCTCTCCACGAATGCCTTCTCCGGCTAGGAAACACACGATGTCACTCAGCCAAAGGAGAGCACAGGCAAAGTCAACCGAAGCCCCCATCTTCAAGAGTTTGCCCTCTGCTGGGCCACAGCCTCCGCTGGCACAGTGCATGTGTGGCACTTCTCCGAGGATAAGGCCGAAATCCGGGCATCCAGGGCCCCAGCAGTCCAGGGTCTGCGCGTGGCGGCATATGGATCACCTCTTTGCCACGTACAGGAGGGAGGCCTGGGCCCTAGACTGGCTCTGCTAGAGCTCCACGACCTCAGCTATTTTCCCTCACCTTTGGCCCGTGCCCTCGTGACTGTGTGATCCCTAGTGACACTTCTTCTCCGACCACTCTGAATCCGCCACCTGCGGATACTTGAGCATGAAGATGAACATCTGTCACTGCCTGCAGTGTCACAGGTCACTAGGTGTCTAGGCTCAGGCTGACGATGGCTGTCTTCTGCCCAGGCAAGGAGCCTAATCCTTCAAAGGCAATGAGGACATGTGGTCATTGGCCGACATTCTTTCTTTCATCCACACAGCGGTCTAGATGAGGGGAAAGAGGCCAGGTAGGCCAGCTGAAGGCTGAGTGCGGGGCCTAAGGCTTCTTTCCCAATCACCATGGAGACGGCCACCGGAAGGCTGGCCGGAACTTCTCACGGGGACGGGTCACAAACACTGAGCCAATAGGAGAGGTCCAGCCTAACCGGCCAGTTCCGCAGAGCCCTCCATTTCACCCACGGACACACAACGGCCCCTTCTGTTTTGGGCCACAAATTCGAGGCCACCCGGGGAATCACTTCACACTAGGCAGCCCCTCATGTGGACACGTTCGACACACTCGGCCAGCAGGCAGCTACCTCTTTTCCACTTACGCTACCATATCAGTAGGCAAGGCGCCCTTCCTCAGCATCTATGGCCCCTCTCTGGATGTGTTCATTCAGAGAAATCTCTTCCTTCTACCCCTGAGACACATCACAAGTATGAGGGGCCTGAGAGAGAGCCTAGACATGAAGCGGGGGAGGCTTCTGGCTGTACTGCTTCCCCGTGGGGAGAGAATAGCAGGTAGTCTCTCTGGAAGGTCTTAGCTTCTGTTGCTTGACATGGGCGATACAGTAGGGGCGGACCCTGGCCAGGTGGAGCTTGTGGGCAGACGCAACCTCTCCGGCGACGAATAATTCCGCTGCTGCTTTCTATGCTGAAGACCTCCCCCCGCCGGGTGGGATGGGTAGAGAACATTGACCCACACCTGCCAGGGGCCTTTCCTGGGACTGAAGATCCCAACATGGTCTCAACGTCGTCACCCTCTCAGCACACACCTTTCCTGCACACATAATGCTGCCTTTCTCCGTCAGGGCCTTATCCTACCAGGAAAAAAAGCAAGCCGCTCAAAAAGGCCGATGCCAGGGAAATCGAGGAAACACCGCCATTTTCCAAATGTTTGCTGTCTACATGTCCCCGCCTCCGGGGCAAGGCCGCGTATGCGGCCAGGCTCCGAAGGCAAGGCCGATATCTTGGCAGTCAGGGCCCCAGCAGTCCAATGGTTTATGGACGTGGGGACACGGATGACCTGTTTGCCGCATACAGGAGGGATCCTTGGGCCCTTCACTGCCTCGCCATTCAGCTCCACGACGTCCACTACTGGCCCTGGCCTTTGCTTTGGCTGGTGCCCCAATGAACGTGTGCTCCGCAGCCATCTTTCTCCACCCATCACTATCATTCTGCCACCAGGGGATATGTGAGTGTGGGAGTCACCATTTGTCACTGGCAGCAGTGTCACAAATCACCAGACTTCCAGGTACCAGCTGACCTAGGCTGCCTTCTGCCCCAGGCAAGATTCCGATTCCTATATCCCAGATGCTGACTGACACCTGGGCACTGGGGACCATTCATTTTGATCAACACAGAGGTCTGAGTGAGGGTCAGCGGGCCCGGTAGCTGAAATCAAGGCCAGGTGGGCGGGGCTGAGCCTTCTCGGCCATCACCATGGAGACAGTCCCCCCACCGGAAGAGTGGGCGGACCTTATGATGGGCCTGGTGACATGACTCAGCCAATGGCAGAGATCTGGCCCGCCAGGCAGATGACACAGGGCCCTCCACTGTGACCCATGACACCTAGTGGCCACAGGATTTGAGCACACCCTGGGAAAGCCTACGCAGGCACAAGGGAGCCCCTGGTGCGGACTGCTTCAGGCCATTGGCAGAGCAGGCCAGGTACCTCTTTCCCACTTTCCTGAGGATAGCAGTACGCAAGGCAACCCCACTCAGCATCTCTTGCCTCTCTCTGGATGTGTTCCTTCTCTGAAATCTCTTCCTTCTCCCCCTTGTGACTTGACACCTTGGAGTGCCTGACAGAGGGCCTAGAGATGAAAGAGCAAAGGGGGAAGGCCTCTGGCTCTCCTGCTTGCCCATGGGTAGAGAAGATCTGCTAGTCTATCTGGAAGGTCTAGAGAGTAGACATTGACTGGGGACCTGCATCACGGGCTGATCCTGGCCAGGTCAAGCTTGCTGACGTGTGGCAGCCTCTCCGGAGACTACTAATTCCGCTCATAACATTCTATGCAAATACCCGGCTGAGTGCCACGGGCAGAAAACATTGACACATACCTGCCAGAGGCCTATCCTGGGTCTGAAGAGTCCACCCTGGTCTCCAGCGACTCATCATCTCAGCACACACTTTGCCTGCACACATGGAATCCGCCTCTCTCCACGAATGCCTTCTCCTGCTAGGAAACACACGATGTCACTCAGCCAAAGGAGAGCACAGGCAAAGTCAACCGAAGCCCCCATCTTCAAGAGTTTGCCCTCTGCTGGGCCACAGCCTCCGCTGGCACAGTGCATGTGTGTCACTTCTCCGAGGATAAGGCCGAAATCCGGGCATCCAGGGCCCCAGCAGTCCAGGGTCTGCGCGTGGCCGCATATGGATCACCTCTTTGCCACGTACAGGAGGGAGGCCTGGGCCCTAGACTGGCTCTGCTAGAGCTCCACGACCTCAGCTATTTTCCCTCACCTTTGGCCCGTGCCCTCGTGACTCTGTGATCCCTAGTGACACTTCTTCTCCGACCACTCTGAATCCGCCACCTGCGGATACTTGAGCATGAAGATGAACATCTGTCACTGCCTGCAGTGTCACAGGTCACTAGGTGTCTAGGCTCAGGCTGACGATGGCTGTCTTCTGCCCAGGCAAGGAGCCTAATCCTTCAAAGGCAATGAGGACATGCGGTCATTGGCCGACATTCTTTCTTTCATCCACACAGCGGTCTAGATGAGGGGAAAGAGGCCAGGTAGGCCAGCTGAAGGCTGAGTGCGGGGCCTAAGGCTTCTTTCCCAATCACCATGGAGACGGCCACCGGAAGGCTGGCCGGAACTTCTCACGGGGACGGGTCACAAACACTGAGCCAATAGGAGAGGTCCAGCCTAACCGGCCAGTTCCGCAGAGCCCTCCATTTCACCCACGGACACACAACGGCCCCTTCTGTTTTGGGCCACAAATTCGAGGCCACCCGGGGAATCACTTCACACTAGGCAGCCCCTCATGTGGACACGTTCGACACACTCGGCCAGCAGGCAGCTACCTCTTTTCCACTTACGCTACCATATCAGTAGGCAAGGCGCCCTTCCTCAGCATCTATGGCCCCTCTCTGGATGTGTTCATTCAGAGAAATCTCTTCCTTCTACCCCTGAGACACATCACAAGTATGAGGGGCCTGAGAGAGAGCCTAGACATGAAGCGGGGGAGGCTTCTGGCTGTACTGCTTCCCCGTGGGGAGAGAATAGCAGGTAGTCTCTCTGGAAGGTCTTAGCTTCTGTTGCTTGACATGGGCGATACAGTAGGGGCGGACCCTGGCCAGGTGGAGCTTGTGGGCAGACGCAACCTCTCCGGCGACGAATAATTCCGCTGCTGCTTTCTATGCTGAAGACCTCCCCCCGCCGGGTGGGATGGGTAGAGAACATTGACCCACACCTGCCAGGGGCCTTTCCCGGGACTGAAGATCCCAACATGGTCTCAACGTCGTCACCCTCTCAGCACACACCTTTCCTGCACACATAATGCTGCCTTTCTCCGTCAGGGCCTTATCCTACCAGGAAAAAAAGCAAGCCGCTCAAAAAGGCCGATGCCAGGGAAATCGAGGAAACACCGCCATTTTCCAAATGTTTGCTGTCTACATGTCCCCGCCTCCGGGGCAAGGCCGCGTATGCGGCCAGGCTCCGAAGGCAAGGCTGATATCTTGGCAGTCAGGGCCCCAGCAGTCCAATGGTTTATGGACGTGGGGACACGGATGACCTGTTTGCCGCATACAGGAGGGATCCTTGGGCCCTTCACTGCCTCGCCATTCAGCTCCACGACGTCCACTACTGGCCCTGGCCTTTGCTTTGGCTGGTGCCCCAATGAACGTGTGCTCCGCAGCCATCTTTCTCCACCCATCACTATCATTCTGCCACCAGGGGATATGTGAGTGTGGGAGTCACCATTTGTCACTGGCAGCAGTGTCACAAATCACCAGACTTCCAGGTACCAGCTGACCTAGGCTGCCTTCTGCCCCAGGCAAGATCCCGATTCCTATATCCCAGATGCTGACTGACACCTGGGCACTGGGGAACATTCATTTTGATCAACACAGAGGTCTGAGTGAGGGTCAGCGGGCCCGGTAGCTGAAGTCAAGGCCAGGTGGGCGGGGCTGAGGCTTCTCGGCCATCACCATGGAGACAGTCCCCCCACCGGAAGAGTGGGCGGGCCTTATGATGGGCCTGGTGACAAGACTCAGCCAATGGCAGAGATCTGGCCCGCCAGGCAGATGACACAGGGCCCTCCACTGTGACCCATGACACCTAGTGGCCACAGGATTTGAGCACACCCTGGGAAAGCCTACGCAGGCACAAGGGAGCCCCTGGTGCGGACTGCTTCAGGCCATTGGCAGAGCAGGCCAGGTACCTCTTTCCCACTTTCCTGAGGATAGCAGTACGCAAGGCATCCCCACTCAGCATCTCTTGCCTCTCTCTGGATGTGTTCCTTCTCTGAAATCTCTTCCTTCTCCCCCTTGTCACTTGACACCTTGGAGTGCCTGACAGAGGGCCTAGAGATGAAAGAGCAAAGGGGGAAGGCCTCTGGCTCTCCTGCTTGCCCATGGGTAGAGAAGATCTGCTAGTCTATCTGGAAGGTCTAGAGAGTAGCCATTGACTGGGGACCTGCATCACGGGCTGATCCTGGCCAGGTGAAGCTTGCTGACGTGTGGCAGCCTCTCCGGAGACTACTCATTCCGCTCATAACATTCTATGCAAATACCCGGCTGAGTGCCACGGGCAGAAAACATTGACACATACCTGCCAGAGGCCTATCCTGGGTCTGAAGAGTCCACCCTGGTCTCCAGCGACTCATCATCTCAGCACACACTTTGCCTGCACACATGGAATCCGCCTCTCTCCACGAATGCCTTCTCCGGCTAGGAAACACACGATGTCACTCAGCCAAAGGAGAGCACAGGCAAAGTCAACCGAAGCCCCCATCTTCAAGAGTTTGCCCTCTGCTGGGCCACAGCCTCCGCTGGCACAGTGCATGTGTGGCACTTCTCCGAGGATAAGGCCGAAATCCGGGCATCCAGGGCCCCAGCAGTCCAGGGTCTGCGCGTGGCGGCATATGGATCACCTCTTTGCCACGTACAGGAGGGAGGCCTGGGCCCTAGACTGGCTCTGCTAGAGCTCCACGACCTCAGCTATTTTCCCTCACCTTTGGCCCGTGCCCTCGTGACTGTGTGATCCCTAGTGACACTTCTTCTCCGACCACTCTGAATCCGCCACCTGCGGATACTTGAGCATGAAGATGAACATCTGTCACTGCCTGCAGTGTCACAGGTCACTAGGTGTCTAGGCTCAGGCTGACGATGGCTGTCTTCTGCCCAGGCAAGGAGCCTAATCCTTCAAAGGCAATGAGGACATGTGGTCATTGGCCGACATTCTTTCTTTCATCCACACAGCGGTCTAGATGAGGGGAAAGAGGCCAGGTAGGCCAGCTGAAGGCTGAGTGCGGGGCCTAAGGCTTCTTTCCCAATCACCATGGAGACGGCCACCGGAAGGCTGGCCGGAACTTCTCACGGGGACGGGTCACAAACACTGAGCCAATAGGAGAGGTCCAGCCTAACCGGCCAGTTCCGCAGAGCCCTCCATTTCACCCACGGACACACAACGGCCCCTTCTGTTTTGGGCCACAAATTCGAGGCCACCCGGGGAATCACTTCACACTAGGCAGCCCCTCATGTGGACACGTTCGACACACTCGGCCAGCAGGCAGCTACCTCTTTTCCACTTACGCTACCATATCAGTAGGCAAGGCGCCCTTCCTCAGCATCTATGGCCCCTCTCTGGATGTGTTCATTCAGAGAAATCTCTTCCTTCTACCCCTGAGACACATCACAAGTATGAGGGGCCTGAGAGAGAGCCTAGACATGAAGCGGGGGAGGCTTCTGGCTGTACTGCTTCCCCGTGGGGAGAGAATAGCAGGTAGTCTCTCTGGAAGGTCTTAGCTTCTGTTGCTTGACATGGGCGATACAGTAGGGGCGGACCCTGGCCAGGTGGAGCTTGTGGGCAGACGCAACCTCTCCGGCGACGAATAATTCCGCTGCTGCTTTCTATGCTGAAGACCTCCCCCCGCCGGGTGGGATGGGTAGAGAACATTGACCCACACCTGCCAGGGGCCTTTCCTGGGACTGAAGATCCCAACATGGTCTCAACGTCGTCACCCTCTCAGCACACACCTTTCCTGCACACATAATGCTGCCTTTCTCCGTCAGGGCCTTATCCTACCAGGAAAAAAAGCAAGCCGCTCAAAAAGGCCGATGCCAGGGAAATCGAGGAAACACCGCCATTTTCCAAATGTTTGCTGTCTACATGTCCCCGCCTCCGGGGCAAGGCCGCGTATGCGGCCAGGCTCCGAAGGCAAGGCCGATATCTTGGCAGTCAGGGCCCCAGCAGTCCAATGGTTTATGGACGTGGGGACACGGATGACCTGTTTGCCGCATACAGGAGGGATCCTTGGGCCCTTCACTGCCTCGCCATTCAGCTCCACGACGTCCACTACTGGCCCTGGCCTTTGCTTTGGCTGGTGCCCCAATGAACGTGTGCTCCGCAGCCATCTTTCTCCACCCATCACTATCATTCTGCCACCAGGGGATATGTGAGTGTGGGAGTCACCATTTGTCACTGGCAGCAGTGTCACAAATCACCAGACTTCCAGGTACCAGCTGACCTAGGCTGCCTTCTGCCCCAGGCAAGATTCCGATTCCTATATCCCAGATGCTGACTGACACCTGGGCACTGGGGACCATTCATTTTGATCAACACAGAGGTCTGAGTGAGGGTCAGCGGGCCCGGTAGCTGAAATCAAGGCCAGGTGGGCGGGGCTGAGCCTTCTCGGCCATCACCATGGAGACAGTCCCCCCACCGGAAGAGTGGGCGGACCTTATGATGGGCCTGGTGACATGACTCAGCCAATGGCAGAGATCTGGCCCGCCAGGCAGATGACACAGGGCCCTCCACTGTGACCCATGACACCTAGTGGCCACAGGATTTGAGCACACCCTGGGAAAGCCTACGCAGGCACAAGGGAGCCCCTGGTGCGGACTGCTTCAGGCCATTGGCAGAGCAGGCCAGGTACCTCTTTCCCACTTTCCTGAGGATAGCAGTACGCAAGGCAACCCCACTCAGCATCTCTTGCCTCTCTCTGGATGTGTTCCTTCTCTGAAATCTCTTCCTTCTCCCCCTTGTGACTTGACACCTTGGAGTGCCTGACAGAGGGCCTAGAGATGAAAGAGCAAAGGGGGAAGGCCTCTGGCTCTCCTGCTTGCCCATGGGTAGAGAAGATCTGCTAGTCTATCTGGAAGGTCTAGAGAGTAGACATTGACTGGGGACCTGCATCACGGGCTGATCCTGGCCAGGTCAAGCTTGCTGACGTGTGGCAGCCTCTCCGGAGACTACTAATTCCGCTCATAACATTCTATGCAAATACCCGGCTGAGTGCCACGGGCAGAAAACATTGACACATACCTGCCAGAGGCCTATCCTGGGTCTGAAGAGTCCACCCTGGTCTCCAGCGACTCATCATCTCAGCACACACTTTGCCTGCACACATGGAATCCGCCTCTCTCCACGAATGCCTTCTCCTGCTAGGAAACACACGATGTCACTCAGCCAAAGGAGAGCACAGGCAAAGTCAACCGAAGCCCCCATCTTCAAGAGTTTGCCCTCTGCTGGGCCACAGCCTCCGCTGGCACAGTGCATGTGTGTCACTTCTCCGAGGATAAGGCCGAAATCCGGGCATCCAGGGCCCCAGCAGTCCAGGGTCTGCGCGTGGCCGCATATGGATCACCTCTTTGCCACGTACAGGAGGGAGGCCTGGGCCCTAGACTGGCTCTGCTAGAGCTCCACGACCTCAGCTATTTTCCCTCACCTTTGGCCCGTGCCCTCGTGACTCTGTGATCCCTAGTGACACTTCTTCTCCGACCACTCTGAATCCGCCACCTGCGGATACTTGAGCATGAAGATGAACATCTGTCACTGCCTGCAGTGTCACAGGTCACTAGGTGTCTAGGCTCAGGCTGACGATGGCTGTCTTCTGCCCAGGCAAGGAGCCTAATCCTTCAAAGGCAATGAGGACATGCGGTCATTGGCCGACATTCTTTCTTTCATCCACACAGCGGTCTAGATGAGGGGAAAGAGGCCAGGTAGGCCAGCTGAAGGCTGAGTGCGGGGCCTAAGGCTTCTTTCCCAATCACCATGGAGACGGCCACCGGAAGGCTGGCCGGAACTTCTCACGGGGACAGGTCACAAACACTGAGCCAATAGGAGAGGTCCAGCCTAACCGGCCAGTTCCGCAGAGCCCTCCATTTCACCCACGGACACACAACGGCCCCTTCTGTTTTGGGCCACAAATTCGAGGCCACCCGGGGAATCACTTCACACTAGGCAGACCCTCATGTGGACACGTTCGACACACTCGGCCAGCAGGCAGCTACCTCTTTTCCACTTACGCTACCATATCAGTAGGCAAGGCGCCCTTCCTCAGCATCTATGGCACCTCTCTGGATGTGTTCATTCAGAGAAATCTCTTCCTTCTACCCCTGAGACACATCACAAGTATGAGGGGCCTGAGAGAGAGCCTAGACATGAAGTGGGGGAGGCTTCTGGCTGTACTGTTTCCCCGTGGGGAGAGAATAGCAGGGAGTCTCTCTGGAAGGTCTTAGCTTCTGTAGCTTGACATGGGCGATACAGTAGGGGCGGACCCTGGCCAGGTGGAGCTTGTGGGCAGACGCAACCTCTCCGGCGACGAATAATTCCGCTGCTGCTTTCTATGCTGAAGACCTCCCCCCGCCGGGTGGGATGGGTAGAGAACATTGACCCACACCTGCCAGGGGCCTTTCCTGGGACTGAAGATCCCAACATGGTCTCAACGTCGTCACCCTCTCAGCACACACCTTTCCTGCACACATAATGCTGCCTTTCTCCGTCAGGGCCTTATCCTACCAGGAAAAAAAGCAAGCCGCTCAAAAAGGCCGATGCCAGGGAAATCGAGGAAACACCGCCATTTTCCAAATGTTTGCTGTCTACATGTCCCCGCCTCCGGGGCAAGGCCGCGTATGCGGCCAGGCTCCGAAGGCAAGGCCGATATCTTGGCAGTCAGGGCCCCAGCAGTCCAATGGTTTATGGACGTGGGGACACGGATGACCTGTTTGCCGCATACAGGAGGGATCCTTGGGCCCTTCACTGCCTCGCCATTCCGCTCCACGACGTCCACTACTGGCCCTGGCCTTTGCTTTGGCTGGTGCCCCAATGAACGTGTGCTCCGCAGCCATCTTTCTCCACCCATCACTATCATTCTGCCACCAGGGGATATGTGAGTGTGGGAGTCACCATCTGTCACTGGCAGCAGTGTCACAAATCATCAGACTTCCAGGTACCAGCTGACCTAGGCTGCCTTCTGCCCCAGGCAAGATCCCGATTCCTATATCCCAGATGCTGACTGACACCTGGGCACTGGGGAACATTCATTTTGATCAACACAGAGGTCTGAGTGAGGGTCAGCGGGCCCGGTAGCTGAAGTCAAGGCCAGGTGGGCGGGGCTGAGGCTTCTCGGCCATCACCATGGAGACAGTCCCCCCACCGGAAGAGTGGGCGGGCCTTATGATGGGCCTGGTGACAAGACTCAGCCAATGGCAGAGATCTGGCCCGCCAGGCAGATGACACAGGGCCCTCCACTGTGACCCATGACACCTAGTGGCCACAGGATTTGAGCACACCCTGGGAAAGCCTACGCAGGCACAAGGGAGCCCCTGGTGCGGACTGCTTCAGGCCATTGGCAGAGCAGGCCAGGTACCTCTTTCCCACTTTCCTGAGGATAGCAGTACTCAAGGCATCCCCACTCAGCATCTCTTGCCTCTCTCTGGATGTGTTCCTTCTCTGAAATCTCTTCCTTCTCCCCCTTGTCACTTGACACCTTGGAGTGCCTGACAGAGGGCCTAGAGATGAAAGAGCAAAGGGGGAAGGCCTCTGGCTCTCCTGCTTGCCCATGGGTAGAGAAGATCTGCTAGTCTATCTGGAAGGTCTAGAGAGTAGCCATTGACTGGGGACCTGCATCACGGGCTGATCCTGGCCAGGTCAAGGTTGCTGACGTGTGGCAGCCTCTCCGGAGACTACTCATTCCGCTCATAACATTCTATGCAAATACCCGGCTGAGTGCCACGGGCAGAAAACATTGACACATACCTGCCAGAGGCCTATCCTGGGTCTGAAGAGTCCACCCTGGTCTCCAGGGACTCATCATCTCAGCACACACTTTGCCTGCACACATGGAATCCGCCTCTCTCCACGAATGCCTTCTCCTGCTAGGAAACACACGATGTCACTCAGCCAAAGGAGAGCACAGGCAAAGTCAACCGAAGCCCCCATCTTCAAGAGTTTGCCCTCTGCTGGGCCACAGCCTCCGCTGGCACAGTGCATGTGTGTCACTTCTCCGAGGATAAGGCCGAAATCCGGGCATCCAGGGCCCAGCAGTCCAGGGTCTGCGCATGGCCGCATATGGATCACCTCTTTGCCACGTACAGGAGGGAGGCCTGGGCCCTAGACTGGCTCTGCTAGAGCTCCACGACCTCAGCTATTTTCCCTCACCTTTGGCCCGTGCCCTCGTGACTGTGTGATCCCTAGTGACACTTCTTCTCCGACCACTCTGAATCCGCCACCTGCGGATACTTGAGCATGAAGATGAACATCTGTCACTGCCTGCAGTGTCACAGGTCACTAGGTGTCTAGGCTCAGGCTGACGATGGCTGTCTTCTGCCCAGGCAAGGAGCCTAATCCTTCAAAGGCAATGAGGACATGTGGTCATTGGCCGACATTCTTTCTTTCATCCACACAGCGGTCTAGATGAGGGGAAAGAGGCCAGGTAGGCCAGCTGAAGGCTGAGTGCGGGGCCTAAGGCTTCTTTCCCAATCACCATGGAGACGGCCACCGGAAGGCTGGCCGGAACTTCTCACGGGGACGGGTCACAAACACTGAGCCAATAGGAGAGGTCCAGCCTAACCGGCCAGTTCCGCAGAGCCCTCCATTTCACCCACGGACACACAACGGCCCCTTCTGTTTTGGGCCACAAATTCGAGGCCACCCGGGGAATCACTTCACACTAGGCAGCCCCTCATGTGGACACGTTCGACACACTCGGCCAGCAGGCAGCTACCTCTTTTCCACTTACGCTACCATATCAGTAGGCAAGGCGCCCTTCCTCAGCATCTATGGCCCCTCTCTGGATGTGTTCATTCAGAGAAATCTCTTCCTTCTACCCCTGAGACACATCACAAGTATGAGGGGCCTGAGAGAGAGCCTAGACATGAAGCGGGGGAGGCTTCTGGCTGTACTGCTTCCCCGTGGGGAGAGAATAGCAGGTAGTCTCTCTGGAAGGTCTTAGCTTCTCTTGCTTGACATGGGCGATACAGTAGGGGCGGACCCTGGCCAGGTGGAGCTTGTGGGCAGACGCAACCTCTCCGGCGACGAATAATTCCGCTGCTGCTTTCTATGCTGAAGACCTCCCCCCGCCGGGTGGGATGGGTAGAGAACATTGACCCACACCGGCCAGGGGCCTTTCCTGGGACTGAAGATCCCAACATGGTCTCAACGTCGTCACCCTCTCAGCACACACCTTTCCTGCACACATAATGCTGCCTTTCTCCGTCAGGGCCTTATCCTACCAGGAAAAAAAGCAAGCCGCTCAAAAAGGCCGATGCCAGGGAAATCGAGGAAACACCGCCATTTTCCAAATGTTTGCTGTCTACATGTCCCCGCCTCCGGGGCAAGGCCGCGTATGCGGCCAGGCTCCGAAGGCAAGGCCGATATCTTGGCAGTCAGGGCCCCAGCAGTCCAATGGTTTATGGACGTGGGGACACGGATGACCTGTTTGCCGCATACAGGAGGGATCCTTGGGCCCTTCACTGCCTCGCCATTCAGCTCCACGACGTCCACTACTGGCCCTGGCCTTTGCTTTGGCTGGTGCCCCAATGAACGTGTGCTCCGCAGCCATCTTTCTCCACCCATCACTATCATTCTGCCACCAGGGGATATGTGAGTGTGGGAGTCACCATTTGTCACTGGCAGCAGTGTCACAAATCACCAGACTTCCAGGTACCAGCTGACCTAGGCTGCCTTCTGCCCCAGGCAAGATTCCGATTCCTATATCCCAGATGCTGACTGACACCTGGGCACTGGGGAACATTCATTTTGATCAACACAGAGGTCTGAGTGAGGGTCAGCGGGCCCGGTAGCTGAAATCAAGGCCAGGTGGGCGGGGCTGAGCCTTCTCGGCCATCACCATGGAGACAGTCCCCCCACCGGAAGAGTGGGCGGAACTTATGATGGGCCTGGTGACATGACTCAGCCAATGGCAGAGATCTGGCCCGCCAGGCAGATGACACAGGGCCCTCCACTGTGACCCATGACACCTAGTGGCCACAGGATTTGAGCACACCCTGGGAAAGCCTACCCAGGCACAAGGGAGCCCCTGGTGCGGACTGCTTCAGGCCATTGGCAGAGCAGGCCAGGTACCTCTTTCCCACTTTTCTGAGGATAGCAGTACGCAAGGCAACCCCACTCAGCATCTCTTGCCTCTCTCTGGATGTGTTCCTTCTCTGAAATCTCTTCCTTCTCCCCCTTGTGACTTGACACCTTGGAGTGCCTGACAGAGGGCCTAGAGATGAAAGAGCAAAGGGGGAAGGCCTCTGGCTCTCCTGCTTGCCCATGGGTAGAGAAGATCTGCTAGTCTATCTGGAAGGTCTAGAGAGTAGCCATTGACTGGGGACCTGCATCACGGGCTGATCCTGGCCAGGTCAAGCTTGCTGACGTGTGGCAGCCTCTCCGGAGACTACTAATTCCGCTCATAACATTGTATGCAAATACCCGGCTGAGTGCCACGGGCAGAAAACATTGACACATACCTGCCAGAGGCCTATCCTGGGTCTGAAGAGTCCACCCTGGTCTCCAGCGACTCATCATCTCAGCACACACTTTGCCTGCACACATGGAATCCGCCTCTCTCCACGAATGCCTTCTCCTGCTAGGAAACACACGATGTCACTCAGCCAAAGGAGAGCACAGGCAAAGTCAACCGAAGCCCCCATCTTCAAGAGTTTGCCCTCTGCTGGGCCACAGCCTCCGCTGGCACAGTGCATGTGTGGCACTTCTCCGAGGATAAGGCCGAAATCCGGGCATCCAGGGCCCCAGCAGTCCAGGGTCTGCGCGTGGCCGCATATGGATCACCTCTTTGCCACGTACAGGAGGGAGGCCTGGGCCCTAGACTGGCTCTGCTAGAGCTCCACGACCTCAGCTATTTTCCCTCACCTTTGGCCCGTGCCCTCGTGACTGTGTGATCCCTAGTGACACTTCTTCTCCGACCACTCTGAATCCGCCACCTGCGGATACTTGAGCATGAAGATGAACATCTGTCACTGCCTGCAGTGTCACAGGTCACTAGGTGTCTAGGCTCAGGCTGACGATGGCTGTCTTCTGCCCAGGCAAGGAGCCTAATCCTTCAAAGGCAATGAGGACATGCGGTCATTGGCCGACATTCTTTCTTTCATCCACACAGCGGTCTAGATGAGGGGAAAGAGGCCAGGTAGGCCAGCTGAAGGCTGAGTGCGGGGCCTAAGGCTTTTTTCCCAATCACCATGGAGACGGCCACCGGAAGGCTGGCCGGAACTTCTCACGGGGACGGGTCACAAACACTGAGCCAATAGGAGAGGTCCAGCCTAACCGGCCAGTTCCGCAGAGCCCTCCATTTCACCCACGGACACACAACGGCCCCTTCTGTTTTGGGCCACAAATTCGAGGCCACCCGGGGAATCACTTCACACTAGGCAGACCCTCATGTGGACACGTTCGACACACTCGGCCAGCAGGCAGCTACCTCTTTTCCACTTACGCTACCATATCAGTAGGCAAGGCGCCCTTCCTCAGCATCTATGGCCCCTCTCTGGATGTGTTCATTCAGAGAAATCTCTTCCTTCTACCCCTGAGACACATCACAAGTATGAGGGGCCTGAGAGAGAGCCTAGACATGAAGTGGGGGAGGCTTCTGGCTGTACTGTTTCCCCGTGGGGAGAGAATAGCAGGTAGTCTCTCTGGAAGGTCTTAGCTTCTGTTGCTTGACATGGGCGATACAGTAGGGGCGGACCCTGGCCAGGTGGAGCTTGTGGGCAGACGCAACCTCTCCGGCGACGAATAATTCCGCTGCTGCTTTCTATGCTGAAGACCTCCCCCCGCCGGGTGGGATGGGTAGAGAACATTGACCCACACCTGCCAGGGGCCTTTCCTGGGACTGAAGATCCCAACATGGTCTCAACGTCGTCACCCTCTCAGCACACACCTTTCCTGCACACATAATGCTGCCTTTCTCCGTCAGGGCCTTATCCTACCAGGAAAAAAAGCAAGCCGCTCAAAAAGGCCGATGCCAGGGAAATCGAGGAAACACCGCCATTTTCCAAATGTTTGCTGTCTACATGTCCCCGCCTCCGGGGCAAGGCCGCGTATGCGGCCAGGCTCCGAAGGCAAGGCCGATATCTTGGCAGTCAGGGCCCCAGCAGTCCAATGGTTTATGGACGTGGGGACACGGATGACCTGTTTGCCGCATACAGGAGGGATCCTTGTGCCCTTCACTGCCTCGCCATTCAGCTCCACGACGTCCACTACTGGCCCTGGCCTTTGCTTTGGCTGGTGCCCCAATGAACGTGTGCTCGCAGCCATCTTTCTCCACCCATCACTATCATTCTGCCACCAGGGGATATGTGAGTGTGGGAGTCACCATCTGTCACTGGCAGCAGTGTCACAAATCACCAGACTTCCAGGTACCAGCTGACCTAGGCTGCCTTCTGCCCCAGGCAAGATCCCGATTCCTATATCCCAGATGCTGACTGACACCTGGGCACTGGGGAACATTCATTTTGATCAACACAGAGGTCTGAGTGAGGGTCAGCGGGCCCGGTAGCTGAAGTCAAGGCCAGGTGGGCGGGGCTGAGGCTTCTCGGCCATCACCATGGAGACAGTCCCCCACCGGAAGAGTGGGCGGGCCTTATGATGGGCCTGGTGACAAGACTCAGCCAATGGCAGAGATCTGGCCCGCCAGGCAGATGACACAGAGCCCTCCATTGTGACCCATGACACCTAGTGGCCACAGGATTTGAGCACACCCTGGGAAAGCCTACGCAGGCACAAGGGAGCCCCTGGTGCGGACTGCTTCAGGCCATTGGCAGAGCAGGCCAGGTACCTCTTTCCCACTTTCCTGAGGATAGCAGTACCCAAGGCATCCCCACTCAGCATCTCTTGCCTCTCTCTGGATGTGTTCCTTCTCTGAAATCTCTTCCTTCTCCCCCTTGTCACTTGACACCTTGGAGTGCCGGACAGAGGGCCTAGAGATGAAAGAGCAAAGGGGGAAGGCCTCTGGCTCTCCTGCTTGCCCATGGGTAGAGAAGATCTGCTAGTCTATCTGGAAGGTCTAGAGAGTAGCCATTGACTGGGGACCTGCATCACGGGCTGATCCTGGCCAGGTGAAGCTTGCTGACGTGTGGCAGCCTCTCCGGAGACTACTCATTCCGCTCATAACATTCTATGCAAATACCCGGCTGAGTGCCACGGGCAGAAAACATTGACACATACCTGCCAGAGGCCTATCCTGGGTCTGAAGAGTCCACCCTGGTCTCCAGCGACTCATCATCTCAGCACACACTTTGCCTGCACACATGGAATCCGCCTCTCTCCACGAATGCCTTCTCCTGCTAGGAAACACACGATGTCACTCAGCCAAAGGAGAGCACAGGCAAAGTCAACCGAAGCCCCCATCTTCAAGAGTTTGCCCTCTGCTGGGCCACAGCCTCCGCTGGCACAGTGCATGTGTGGCACTTCTCCGAGGATAAGGCCGAAATCCGGGCATCCAGGGCCCCAGCAGTCCAGGGTCTGCGCGTGGCCGCATATGGATCACCTCTTTGCCACGTACAGGAGGGAGGCCTGGGCCCTAGACTGGCTCTGCTAGAGCTCCACGACCTCAGCTATTTTCCCTCACCTTTGGCCCGTGCCCTCGTGACTGTGTGATCCCTAGTGACACTTCTTCTCCGACCACTCTGAATCCGCCACCTGCGGATACTTGAGCATGAAGATGAACATCTGTCACTGCCTGCAGTGTCACAGGTCACTAGGTGTCTAGGCTCAGGCTGACGATGGCTGTCTTCTGCCCAGGCAAGGAGCCTAATCCTTCAAAGGCAATGAGGACATGCGGTCATTGGCCGACATTCTTTCTTTCATCCACACAGCGGTCTAGATGAGGGGAAAGAGGCCAGGTAGGCCAGCTGAAGGCTGAGTGCGGGGCCTAAGGCTTCTTTCCCAATCACCATGGAGACGGCCACCGGAAGGCTGGCCGGAACTTCTCACGGGGACGGGTCACAAACACTGAGCCAATAGGAGAGGTCCAGCCTAACCGGCCAGTTCCGCAGAGCCCTCCATTTCACCCACGGACACACAACGGCCCCTTCTGTTTTGGGCCACAAATTCGAGGCCACCCGGGGAATCACTTCACACTAGGCAGCCCCTCATGTGGACACGTTCGACACACTCGGCCAGCAGGCAGCTACCTCTTTTCCACTTACGCTACCATATCAGTAGGCAAGGCGCCCTTCCTCAGCATCTATGGCCCCTCTCTGGATGTGTTCATTCAGAGAAATCTCTTCCTTCTACCCCTGAGACACATCACAAGTATGAGGGGCCTGAGAGAGAGCCTAGACATGAAGCGGGGGAGGCTTCTGGCTGTACTGCTTCCCCGTGGGGAGAGAATAGCAGGTAGTCTCTCTGGAAGGTCTTAGCTTCTGTTGCTTGACATGGGCGATACAGTAGGGGCGGACCCTGGCCAGGTGGAGCTTGTGGGCAGACGCAACCTCTCCGGCGACGAATAATTCCGCTGCTGCTTTCTATGCTGAAGACCTCCCCCCGCCGGGTGGGATGGGTAGAGAACATTGACCCACACCTGCCAGGGGCCTTTCCTGGGACTGAAGATCCCAACATGGTCTCAACGTCGTCACCCTCTCAGCACACACCTTTCCTGCACACATAATGCTGCCTTTCTCCGTCAGGGCCTTATCCTACCAGGAAAAAAAGCAAGCCGCTCAAAAAGGCCGATGCCAGGGAAATCGAGGAAACACCGCCATTTTCCAAATGTTTGCTGTCTACATGTCCCCGCCTCCGGGGCAAGGCCGCGTATGCGGCCAGGCTCCGAAGGCAAGGCCGATATCTTGGCAGTCAGGGCCCCAGCAGTCCAATGGTTTATGGACGTGGGGACACGGATGACCTGTTTGCCGCATACAGGAGGGATCCTTGGGCCCTTCACTGCCTCGCCATTCAGCTCCACGACGTCCACTACTGGCCCTGGCCTTTGCTTTGGCTGGTGCCCCAATGAACGTGTGCTCCGCAGCCATCTTTCTCCACCCATCACTATCATTCTGCCACCAGGGGATATGTGAGTGTGGGAGTCACCATTTGTCACTGGCAGCAGTGTCACAAATCACCAGACTTCCAGGTACCAGCTGACCTAGGCTGCCTTCTGCCCCAGGCAAGATCCCGATTCCTATATCCCAGATGCTGACTGACACCTGGGCACTGGGGAACATTCATTTTGATCAACACAGAGGTCTGAGTGAGGGTCAGCGGGCCCGGTAGCTGAAGTCAAGGCCAGGTGGGCGGGGCTGAGGCTTCTCGGCCATCACCATGGAGACAGTCCCCCCACCGGAAGAGTGGGCGGGCCTTATGATGGGCCTGGTGACAAGACTCAGCCAATGGCAGAGATCTGGCCCGCCAGGCAGATGACACAGGGCCCTCCACTGTGACCCATGACACCTAGTGGCCACAGGATTTGAGCACACCCTGGGAAAGCCTACGCAGGCACAAGGGAGCCCCTGGTGCGGACTGCTTCAGGCCATTGGCAGAGCAGGCCAGGGACCTCTTTCCCACTTTCCTGAGGATAGCAGTACGCAAGGCATCCCCACTCAGCATCTCTTGCCTCTCTCTGGATGTGTTCCTTCTCTGAAATCTCTTCCTTCTCCCCCTTGTCACTTGACACCTTGGAGTGTCTGACAGAGGGCCTAGAGATCAAAGAGCAAAGGGGGAAGGCCTCTGGCTCTCCTGCTTGCCCATGGGTAGAGAAGATCTGCTAGTCTATCTGGAAGGTCTAGAGAGTAGCCATTGACTGGGGACCTGCATCACGGGCTGATCCTGGCCAGGTCAAGCTTGCTGACGTGTGGCAGCCTCTCCGGAGACTACTCATTCCGCTCATAACATTCTATGCAAATACCCGGCTGAGTGCCACGGGCAGAAAACATTGACACATACCTGCCAGAGGCCTATCCTGGGTCTGAAGAGTCCACCCTGGTCTCCAGCGACTCATCATCTCAGCACACACTTTGCCTGCACACATGGAATCCGCCTCTCTCCACGAATGCCTTCTCCGGCTAGGAAACACACGATGTCACTCAGCCAAAGGAGAGCACAGGCAAAGTCAACCGAAGCCCCCATCTTCAAGAGTTTGCCCTCTGCTGGGCCACAGCCTCCGCTGGCACAGTGCATGTGTGGCACTTCTCCGAGGATAAGGCCGAAATCCGGGCATCCAGGGCCCCAGCAGTCCAGGGTCTGCGCGTGGCGGCATATGGATCACCTCTTTGCCACGTACAGGAGGGAGGCCTGGGCCCTAGACTGGCTCTGCTAGAGCTCCACGACCTCAGCTATTTTCCCCCACCTTTGGTCCGTGCCCTCGTGACTGTGTGATCCCTAGTGACACTTCTTCTCCGACCACTCTGAATCCGCCACCTGCGGATACTTGAGCATGAAGATGAACATCTGTCACTGCCTGCAGTGTCACAGGTCACTAGGTGTCTAGGCTCAGGCTGACGATGGCTGTCTTCTGCCCAGGCAAGGAGCCTAATCCTTCAAAGGCAATGAGGACATGTGGTCATTGGCCGACATTCTTTCTTTCATCCACACAGCGGTCTAGATGAGGGGAAAGAGGCCAGGTAGGCCAGCTGAAGGCTGAGTGCGGGGCCTAAGGCTTCTTTCCCAATCACCATGGAGACGGCCACCGGAAGGCTGGCCGGAACTTCTCACGGGGACGGGTCACAAACACTGAGCCAATAGGAGAGGTCCAGCCTAACCGGCCAGTTCCGCAGAGCCCTCCATTTCACCCACGGACACACAACGGCCCCTTCTGTTTTGGGCCACAAATTCGAGGCCACCCGGGGAATCACTTCACACTAGGCAGCCCCTCATGTGGACACGTTCGACACACTCGGCCAGCAGGCAGCTACCTCTTTTCCACTTACGCTACCATATCAGTAGGCAAGGCGCCCTTCCTCAGCATCTATGGCCCCTCTCTGGATGTGTTCATTCAGAGAAATCTCTTCCTTCTACCCCTGAGACACATCACAAGTATGAGGGGCCTGAGAGAGAGCCTAGACGTGAAGCGGGGGAGGCTTCTGGCTGTACTGCTTCCCCGTGGGGAGAGAATAGCAGGTAGTCTCTCTGGAAGGTCTTAGCTTCTGTTGCTTGACATGGGCGATACAGTAGGGGCGGACCCTGGCCAGGTGGAGCTTGTGGGCAGACGCAACCTCTCCGGCGACGAATAATTCCGCTGCTGCTTTCTATGCTGAAGACCTCCCCCCGCCGGGTGGGATGGGTAGAGAACATTGACCCACACCTGCCAGGGGCCTTTCCTGGGACTGAAGATCCCAACATGGTCTCAACGTCGTCACCCTCTCAGCACACACCTTTCCTGCACACATAATGCTGCCTTTCTCCGTCAGGGCCTTATCCTACCAGGAAAAAAAGCAAGCCGCTCAAAAAGGCCGATGCCAGGGAAATCGAGGAAACACCGCCATTTTCCAAATGTTTGCTGTCTACATGTCCCTGCCTCCGGGGCAAGGCCGCGTATGCGGCCAGGCTCCGAAGGCAAGGCCGATATCTTGGCAGTCAGGGCCCCAGCAGTCCAATGGTTTATGGACGTGGGGACACGGATGACCTGTTTGCTGCATACAGGAGGGATCCTTGGGCCCTTCACTGCCTCGCCATTCAGCTCCACGACGTCCACTACTGGCCCTGGCCTTTGCTTTGGCTGGTGCCCCAATGAACGTGTGCTCCGCAGCCATCTTTCTCCACCCATCACTATCATTCTGCCACCAGGGGATATGTGAGTGTGGGAGTCACCATTTGTCACTGGCAGCAGTGTCACAAATCACCAGACTTCCAGGTACCAGCTGACCTAGGCTGCCTTCTGCCCCAGGCAAGATCCCGATTCCTATATCCCAGATGCTGACTGACACCTGGGCACTGGGGAACATTCATTTTGATCAACACAGAGGTCTGAGTGAGGGTCAGCGGGCCCGGTAGCTGAAGTCAAGGCCAGGTGGGCGGGGCTGAGGCTTCTCGGCCATCACCATGGAGACAGTCCCCCCACCGGAAGAGTGGGCGGACCTTATGATGGGCCTGGTGACAAGACTCAGCCAATGGCAGAGATCTGGCCCGCCAGGCAGATGACACAGGGCCCTCCACTGTGACCCATGACACCTAGTGGCCACAGGATTTGAGCACACCCTGGGAAAGCCTACGCAGGCACAAGGGAGCCCCTGGTGCGGACTGCTTCAGGCCATTGGCAGAGCAGGCCAGGGACCTCTTTCCCACTTTCCTGAGGATAGCAGTACGCAAGGCATCCCCACTCAGCATCTCTTGCCTCTCTCTGGATGTGTTCCTTCTCTGAAATCTCTTCCTTCTCCCCCTTGTCACTTGACACCTTGGAGTGTCTGACAGAGGGCCTAGAGATCAAAGAGCAAAGGGGGAAGGCCTCTGGCTCTCCTGCTTGCCCATGGGTAGAGAAGATCTGCTAGTCTATCTGGAAGGTCTAGAGAGTAGCCATTGACTGGGGACCTGCATCACGGGCTGATCCTGGCCAGGTCAAGCTTGCTGACGTGTGGCAGCCTCTCCGGAGACTACTCATTCCGCTCATAACATTCTATGCAAATACCCGGCTGAGTGCCACGGGCAGAAAACATTGACACATACCTGCCAGAGGCCTATCCTGGGTCTGAAGAGTCCACCCTGGTCTCCAGCGACTCATCATCTCAGCACACACTTTGCCTGCACACATGGAATCCGCCTCTCTCCACGAATGCCTTCTCCGGCTAGGAAACACACGATGTCACTCAGCCAAAGGAGAGCACAGGCAAAGTCAACCGAAGCCCCCATCTTCAAGAGTTTGCCCTCTGCTGGGCCACAGCCTCCGCTGGCACAGTGCATGTGTGGCACTTCTCCGAGGATAAGGCCGAAATCCGGGCATCCAGGGCCCCAGCAGTCCAGGGTCTGCGCGTGGCGGCATATGGATCACCTCTTTGCCACGTACAGGAGGGAGGCCTGGGCCCTAGACTGGCTCTGCTAGAGCTCCACGACCTCAGCTATTTTCCCCCACCTTTGGTCCGTGCCCTCGTGACTGTGTGATCCCTAGTGACACTTCTTCTCCGACCACTCTGAATCCGCCACCTGCGGATACTTGAGCATGAAGATGAACATCTGTCACTGCCTGCAGTGTCACAGGTCACTAGGTGTCTAGGCTCAGGCTGACGATGGCTGTCTTCTGCCCAGGCAAGGAGCCTAATCCTTCAAAGGCAATGAGGACATGTGGTCATTGGCCGACATTCTTTCTTTCATCCACACAGCGGTCTAGATGAGGGGAAAGAGGCCAGGTAGGCCAGCTGAAGGCTGAGTGCGGGGCCTAAGGCTTCTTTCCCAATCACCATGGAGACGGCCACCGGAAGGCTGGCCGGAACTTCTCACGGGGACGGGTCACAAACACTGAGCCAATAGGAGAGGTCCAGCCTAACCGGCCAGTTCCGCAGAGCCCTCCATTTCACCCACGGACACACAACGGCCCCTTCTGTTTTGGGCCACAAATTCGAGGCCACCCGGGGAATCACTTCACACTAGGCAGCCCCTCATGTGGACACGTTCGACACACTCGGCCAGCAGGCAGCTACCTCTTTTCCACTTACGCTACCATATCAGTAGGCAAGGCGCCCTTCCTCAGCATCTATGGCCCCTCTCTGGATGTGTTCATTCAGAGAAATCTCTTCCTTCTACCCCTGAGACACATCACAAGTATGAGGGGCCTGAGAGAGAGCCTAGACGTGAAGCGGGGGAGGCTTCTGGCTGTACTGCTTCCCCGTGGGGAGAGAATAGCAGGTAGTCTCTCTGGAAGGTCTTAGCTTCTGTTGCTTGACATGGGCGATACAGTAGGGGCGGACCCTGGCCAGGTGGAGCTTGTGGGCAGACGCAACCTCTCCGGCGACGAATAATTCCGCTGCTGCTTTCTATGCTGAAGACCTCCCCCCGCCGGGTGGGATGGGTAGAGAACATTGACCCACACCTGCCAGGGGCCTTTCCTGGGACTGAAGATCCCAACATGGTCTCAACGTCGTCACCCTCTCAGCACACACCTTTCCTGCACACATAATGCTGCCTTTCTCCGTCAGGGCCTTATCCTACCAGGAAAAAAAGCAAGCCGCTCAAAAAGGCCGATGCCAGGGAAATCGAGGAAACACCGCCATTTTCCAAATGTTTGCTGTCTACATGTCCCTGCCTCCGGGGCAAGGCCGCGTATGCGGCCAGGCTCCGAAGGCAAGGCCGATATCTTGGCAGTCAGGGCCCCAGCAGTCCAATGGTTTATGGACGTGGGGACACGGATGACCTGTTTGCTGCATACAGGAGGGATCCTTGGGCCCTTCACTGCCTCGCCATTCAGCTCCACGACGTCCACTACTGGCCCTGGCCTTTGCTTTGGCTGGTGCCCCAATGAACGTGTGCTCCGCAGCCATCTTTCTCCACCCATCACTATCATTCTGCCACCAGGGGATATGTGAGTGTGGGAGTCACCATTTGTCACTGGCAGCAGTGTCACAAATCACCAGACTTCCAGGTACCAGCTGACCTAGGCTGCCTTCTGCCCCAGGCAAGATCCCGATTCCTATATCCCAGATGCTGACTGACACCTGGGCACTGGGGAACATTCATTTTGATCAACACAGAGGTCTGAGTGAGGGTCAGCGGGCCCGGTAGCTGAAGTCAAGGCCAGGTGGGCGGGGCTGAGGCTTCTCGGCCATCACCATGGAGACAGTCCCCCCACCGGAAGAGTGGGCGGACCTTATGATGGGCCTGGTGACAAGACTCAGCCAATGGCAGAGATCTGGCCCGCCAGGCAGATGACACAGGGCCCTCCACTGTGACCCATGACACGTAGTGGCCACAGGATTTGAGCACACCCTGGGAAAGCCTACGCAGGCACAAGGGAGCCCCTGGTGCGGACTGCTTCAGGCCATTGGCAGAGCAGGCCAGGTACCTCTTTCCCACTTTCCTGAGGATAGCAGTACGCAAGGCATCCCCACTCAGCATCTCTTGCCTCTCTCTGGATGTGTTCCTTCTCTGAAATCTCTTCCTTCTCCCCCTTGTCACTTGACACCTTGGAGTGCCTGACAGAGGGCCTAGAGATGAAAGAGCAAAGGGGGAAGGCCTCTGGCTCTCCTGCTTGCCCATGGGTAGAGAAGATCTGCTAGTCTATCTGGAAGGTCTAGAGAGTAGCCATTGACTGGGGACCTGCATCACGGGCTGATCCTGGCCAGGTGAAGCTTGCTGACGTGTGGCAGCCTCTCCGGAGACTACTAATTCCGCTCATAACATTCTATGCAAATACCCGGCTGAGTGCCACGGGCAGAAAACATTGACACATACCTGCCAGAGGCCTATCCTGGGTCTGAAGAGTCCACCCTGGTCTCCAGCGACTCATCATCTCAGCACACACTTTGCCTGCACACATGGAATCCGCCTCTCTCCACGAATGCCTTCTCCGGCTAGGAAACACACGATGTCACTCAGCCAAAGGAGAGCACAGGCAAAGTCAACCGAAGCCCCCATCTTCAAGAGTTTGCCCTCTGCTGGGCCACAGCCTCCGCTGGCACAGTGCATGTGTGGCACTTCTCCGAGGATAAGGCCGAAATCCGGGCATCCAGGGCCCCAGCAGTCCAGGGTCTGCGCGTGGCGGCATATGGATCACCTCTTTGCCACGTACAGGAGGGAGGCCTGGGCCCTAGACTGGCTCTGCTAGAGCTCCACGACCTCAGCTATTTTCCCCCACCTTTGGTCCGTGCCCTCGTGACTGTGTGATCCCTAGTGACACTTCTTCTCCGACCACTCTGAATCCGCCACCTGCGGATACTTGAGCATGAAGATGAACATCTGTCACTGCCTGCAGTGTCACAGGTCACTAGGTGTCTAGGCTCAGGCTGACGATGGCTGTCTTCTGCCCAGGCAAGGAGCCTAATCCTTCAAAGGCAATGAGGACATGCGGTCATTGGCCGACATTCTTTCTTTCATCCACACAGCGGTCTAGATGAGGGGAAAGAGGCCAGGTAGGCCAGCTGAAGGCTGAGTGCGGGGCCTAAGTCTTCTTTCCCAATCACCATGGAGACGGCCACCGGAAGGCTGGCCGGAACTTCTCACGGGGACGGGTCACAAACACTGAGCCAATAGGAGAGGTCCAGCCTAACCGGCCAGTTCCGCAGAGCCCTCCATTTCACCCACGGACACACAACGGCCCCTTCTGTTTTGGGCCACAAATTCGAGGCAACCCGGGGAATCACTTCACACTAGGCAGCCCCTCATGTGGACACGTTCGACACACTCGGCCAGCAGGCAGCTACCTCTTTTCCACTTACGCTACCATATCAGTAGGCAAGGCGCCCTTCCTCAGCATCTATGGCCCCTCTCTGGATGTGTTCATTCAGAGAAATCTCTTCCTTCTACCCCTGAGACACATCACAAGTATGAGGGGCCTGAGAGAGAGCCTAGACATGAAGCGGGGGAGGTTTCTGGCTGTACTGCTTCCCCGTGGGGAGAGAATAGCAGGTAGTCTCTCTGGAAGGTCTTAGCTTCTGTTGCTTGACATGGGCGATACAGTAGGGGCGGACCCTGGCCAGGTGGAGCTTGTGGGCAGACGCAACCTCTCCGGCGACGAATAATTCCGCTGCTGCTTTCTATGCTGAAGACCTCCCCCCGCCGGGTGGGATGGGTAGAGAACATTGACCCACACCTGCCAGGGGCCTTTCCTGGGACTGAAGATCCCAACATGGTCTCAACGTCGTCACCCTCTCAGCACACACCTTTCCTGCACACATAATGCTGCCTTTCTCCGTCAGGGCCTTATCCTACCAGGAAAAAAAGCAAGCCGCTCAAAAAGGCCGATGCCAGGGAAATCGAGGAAACACCGCCATTTTCCAAATGTTTGCTGTCTACATGTCCCCGCCTCCTGGGCAAGGCCGCGTATGCGGCCAGGCTCCGAAGGCAAGGCCGATATCTTGGCAGTCAGGGCCCCAGCAGTCCAATGGTTTATGGACGTGGGGACACGGATGACCTGTTTGCCGCATACAGGAGGGATCCTTGGGCCCTTCACTGCCTCGCCATTCAGCTCCACGACGTCCACTACTGGCCCTGGCCTTTGCTTTGGCTGGTGCCCCAATGAACGTGTGCTCCGCAGCCATCTTTCTCCACCCATCACTATCATTCTGCCACCAGGGGATATGTGAGTGTGGGAGTCACCATTTGTCACTGGCAGCAGTGTCACAAATCACCAGACTTCCAGGTACCAGCTGACCTAGGCTGCCTTCTGCCCCAGGCAAGATCCCGATTCCTATATCCCAGATGCTGACTGACACCTGGGCACTGGGGAACATTCATTTTGATCAACACAGAGGTCTGAGTGAGGGTCAGCGGGCCCGGTAGCTGAAGTCAAGGCCAGGTGGGCGGGGCTGAGGCTTCTCGGCCATCACCATGGAGACAGTCCCCCCACCGGAAGAGTGGGCGGGCCTTATGATGGGCCTGGTGACAAGACTCAGCCAATGGCAGAGATCTGGCCCACCAGGCAGATGACACAGGGCCCTCCACTGTGACCCATGACACCTAGTGGCCACAGGATTTGAGCACACCCTGGGAAAGCCTACGCAGGCACAAGGGAGCCCCTGGTGCGGACTGCTTCAGGCCATTGGCAGAGCAGGCCAGGTACCTCTTTCCCACTTTCCTGAGGATAGCAGTACGCAAGGCATCCCCACTCAGCATCTCTTGCCTCTCTCTGGATGTGTTCCTTCTCTGAAATCTCTTCCTTCTCCCCCTTGTCACTTGACACCTTGGAGTGCCTGACAGAGGGCCTAGAGATCAAAGAGCAAAGGGGGAAGGCCTCTGGCTCTCCTGCTTGCCCATGGGTAGAGAAGATCTGCTAGTCTATCTGGAAGGTCTAGAGAGTAGCCATTGACTGGGGACCTGCATCACGGGCTGATCCTGGCCAGGTCAAGCTTGCTGACGTGTGGCAGCCTCTCCGGAGACTACTAATTCCGCTCATAACATTCTATGCAAATACCCGGCTGAGTGCCACGGGCAGAAAACATTGACACATACCTGCCAGAGGCCTATCCTGGGTCTGAAGAGTCCACCCTGGTCTCCAGCGACTCATCATCTCAGCACACACTTTGCCTGCACACATGGAATCCGCCTCTCTCCACGAATGCCTTCTCCGGCTAGGAAACACACGATGTCACTCAGCCAAAGGAGAGCACAGGCAAAGTCAACCGAAGCCCCCATCTTCAAGAGTTTGCCCTCTGCTGGGCCACAGCCTCCGCTGGCACAGTGCATGTGTGGCACTTCTCCGAGGATAAGGCCGAAATCCGGGCATCCAGGGCCCCAGCAGTCCAGGGTCTGCGCGTGGCGGCATATGGATCACCTCTTTGCCACGTACAGGAGGGAGGCCTGGGCCCTAGACTGGCTCTGCTAGAGCTCCACGACCTCAGCTATTTTCCCCCACCTTTGGTCCGTGCCCTCGTGACTGTGTGATCCCTAGTGACACTTCTTCTCCGACCACTCTGAATCCGCCACCTGCGGATACTTGAGCATGAAGATGAACATCTGTCACTGCCTGCAGTGTCACAGGTCACTAGGTGTCTAGGCTCAGGCTGACGATGGCTGTCTTCTGCCCAGGCAAGGAGCCTAATCCTTCAAAGGCAATGAGGACATGCGGTCATTGGCCGACATTCTTTCTTTCATCCACACAGCGGTCTAGATGAGGGGAAAGAGGCCAGGTAGGCCAGCTGAAGGCTGAGTGCGGGGCCTAAGGCTTCTTTCCCAATCACCATGGAGACGGCCACCGGAAGGCTGGCCGGAACTTCTCACGGGGACGGGTCACAAACACTGAGCCAATAGGAGAGGTCCAGCCTAACCGGCCAGTTCCGCAGAGCCCTCCATTTCACCCACGGACACACAACGGCCCCTTCTGTTTTGGGCCACAAATTCGAGGCCACCCGGGGAATCACTTCACACTAGGCAGCCCCTCATGTGGACACGTTCGACACACTCGGCCAGCAGGCAGCTACCTCTTTTCCACTTACGCTACCATATCAGTAGGCAAGGCGCCCTTCCTCAGCATCTATGGCCCCTCTCTGGATGTGTTCATTCAGAGAAATCTCTTCCTTCTACCCCTGAGACACATCACAAGTATGAGGGGCCTGAGAGAGAGCCTAGACATGAAGCGGGGGAGGCTTCTGGCTGTACTGCTTCCCCGTGGGGAGAGAATAGCAGGTAGTCTCTCTGGAAGGTCTTAGCTTCTGTTGCTTGACATGGGCGATACAGTAGGGGCGGACCCTGGCCAGGTGGAGCTTGTGGGCAGACGCAACCTCTCCGGCGACGAATAATTCCGCTGCTGCTTTCTATGCTGAAGACCTCCCCCCGCCGGGTGGGATGGGTAGAGAACATTGACCCACACCGGCCAGGGGCCTTTCCTGGGACTGAAGATCCCAACATGGTCTCAACGTCGTCACCCTCTCAGCACACACCTTTCCTGCACACATAATGCTGCCTTTCTCCGTCAGGGCCTTATCCTACCAGGAAAAAAAGCAAGCCGCTCAAAAAGGCCGATGCCAGGGAAATCGAGGAAACACCGCCATTTTCCAAATGTTTGCTGTCTACATGTCCCCGCCTCCGGGGCAAGGCCGCGTATGCGGCCAGGCTCCGAAGGCAAGGCCGATATCTTGGCAGTCAGGGCCCCAGCAGTCCAATGGTTTATGGACGTGGGGACACGGATGACCTGTTTGCCGAATACAGGAGGGATCCTTGGGCCCTTCACTGCCTCGCCATTCAGCTCCACGACGTCCACTACTGGCCCTGGCCTTTGCTTTGGCTGGTGCCCCAATGAACGTGTGCTCCGCAGCCATCTTTCTCCACCCATCACTATCATTCTGCCACCAGGGGATATGTGAGTGTGGGAGTCACCATCTGTCACTGGCAGCAGTGTCACAAATCACCAGACTTCCAGGTACCAGCTGACCTAGGCTGCCTTCTGCCCCAGGCAAGATCCCGATTCCTATATCCCAGATGCTGACTGACACCTGGGCACTGGGGAACATTCATTTTGATCAACACAGAGGTCTGAGTGAGGGTCAGCGGGCCCGGTAGCTGAAGTCAAGGCCAGGTGGGCGGGGCTGAGGCTTCTCGGCCATCACCATGGAGACAGTCCCCCCACCGGAAGAGTGGGCGGGCCTTATGATGGGCCTGGTGACAAGACTCAGCCAATGGCAGAGATCTGGCCCGCCAGGCAGATGACACAGGGCCCTCCACTGTGACCCATGACACCTAGTGGCCACAGGATTTGAGCACACCCTGGGAAAGCCTACGCAGGCACAAGGGAGCCCCTGGTGCGGACTGCTTCAGGCCATTGGCAGAGCAGGCCAGGGACCTCTTTCCCACTTTCCTGAGGATAGCAGTACGCAAGGCATCCCCACTCAGCATCTCTTGCCTCTCTCTGGATGTGTTCCTTCTCTGAAATCTCTTCCTTCTCCCCCTTGTCACTTGACACCTTGGAGTGTCTGACAGAGGGCCTAGAGATCAAAGAGCAAAGGGGGAAGGCCTCTGGCTCTCCTGCTTGCCCATGGGTAGAGAAGATCTGCTAGTCTATCTGGAAGGTCTAGAGAGTAGCCATTGACTGGGGACCTGCATCACGGGCTGATCCTGGCCAGGTGAAGCTTGCTGACGTGTGGCAGCCTCTCCGGAGACTACTAATTCCGCTCATAACATTGTATGCAAATACCCGGCTGAGTGCCACGGGCAGAAAACATTGACACATACCTGCCAGAGGCCTATCCTGGGTCTGAAGAGTCCACCCTGGTCTCCAGCGACTCATCATCTCAGCACACACTTTGCCTGCACACATGGAATCCGCCTCTCTCCACGAATGCCTTCTCCGGCTAGGAAACACACGATGTCACTCAGCCAAAGGAGAGCACAGGCAAAGTCAACCGAAGCCCCCATCTTCAAGAGTTTGCCCTCTGCTGGGCCACAGCCTCCGCTGGCACAGTGCATGTGTGGCACTTCTCCGAGGATAAGGCCGAAATCCGGGCATCCAGGGCCCCAGCAGTCCAGGGTCTGCGCGTGGCGGCATATGGATCACCTCTTTGCCACGTACAGGAGGGAGGCCTGGGCCCTAGACTGGCTCTGCTAGAGCTCCACGACCTCAGCTATTTTCCCCCACCTTTGGTCCGTGCCCTCGTGACTGTGTGATCCCTAGTGACACTTCTTCTCCGACCACTCTGAATCCGCCACCTGCGGATACTTGAGCATGAAGATGAACATCTGTCACTGCCTGCAGTGTCACAGGTCACTAGGTGTCTAGGCTCAGGCTGACGATGGCTGTCTTCTGCCCAGGCAAGGAGCCTAATCCTTCAAAGGCAATGAGGACATGCGGTCATTGGCCGACATTCTTTCTTTCATCCACACAGCGGTCTAGATGAGGGGAAAGAGGCCAGGTAGGCCAGCTGAAGGCTGAGTGCGGGGCCTAAGGCTTCTTTCCCAATCACCATGGAGACGGCCACCGGAAGGCTGGCCGGAACTTCTCACGGGGACGGGTCACAAACACTGAGCCAATAGGAGAGGTCCAGCCTAACCGGCCAGTTCCGCAGAGCCCTCCATTTCACCCACGGACACACAACGGCCCCTTCTGTTTTGGGCCACAAATTCGAGGCCACCCGGGGAATCACTTCACACTAGGCAGCCCCTCATGTGGACACGTTCGACACACTCGGCCAGCAGGCAGCTACCTCTTTTCCACTTACGCTACCATATCAGTAGGCAAGGCGCCCTTCCTCAGCATCTATGGCCCCTCTCTGGATGTGTTCATTCAGAGAAATCTCTTCCTTCTACCCCTGAGACACATCACAAGTATGAGGGGCCTGAGAGAGAGCCTAGACGTGAAGCGGGGGAGGCTTCTGGCTGTACTGCTTCCCCGTGGGGAGAGAATAGCAGGTAGTCTCTCTGGAAGGTCTTAGCTTCTGTTGCTTGACATGGGCGATACAGTAGGGGCGGACCCTGGCCAGGTGGAGCTTGTGGGCAGACGCAACCTCTCCGGCGACGAATAATTCCGCTGCTGCTTTCTATGCTGAAGACCTCCCCCCGCCGGGTGGGATGGGTAGAGAACATTGACCCACACCTGCCAGGGGCCTTTCCTGGGACTGAAGATCCCAACATGGTCTCAACGTCGTCACCCTCTCAGCACACACCTTTCCTGCACACATAATGCTGCCTTTCTCCGTCAGGGCCTTATCCTACCAGGAAAAAAAGCAAGCCGCTCAAAAAGGCCGATGCCAGGGAAATCGAGGAAACACCGCCATTTTCCAAATGTTTGCTGTCTACATGTCCCTGCCTCCGGGGCAAGGCCGCGTATGCGGCCAGGCTCCGAAGGCAAGGCCGATATCTTGGCAGTCAGGGCCCCAGCAGTCCAATGGTTTATGGACGTGGGGACACGGATGACCTGTTTGCCGCATACAGGAGGGATCCTTGGGCCCTTCACTGCCTCGCCATTCAGCTCCACGACGTCCACTACTGGCCCTGGCCTTTGCTTTGGCTGGTGCCCCAATGAACGTGTGCTCCGCAGCCATCTTTCTCCACCCATCACTATCATTCTGCCACCAGGGGATATGTGAGTGTGGGAGTCACCATTTGTCACTGGCAGCAGTGTCACAAATCACCAGACTTCCAGGTACCAGCTGACCTAGGCTGCCTTCTGCCCCAGGCAAGATCCCGATTCCTATATCCCAGATGCTGACTGACACCTGGGCACTGGGGAACATTCATTTTGATCAACACAGAGGTCTGAGTGAGGGTCAGCGGGCCCGGTAGCTGAAGTCAAGGCCAGGTGGGCGGGGCTGAGGCTTCTCGGCCATCACCATGGAGACAGTCCCCCCACCGGAAGAGTGGGCGGGCCTTATGATGGGCCTGGTGACAAGACTCAGCCAATGGCAGAGATCTGGCCCGCCAGGCAGATGACACAGGGCCCTCCACTGTGACCCATGACACGTAGTGGCCACAGGATTTGAGCACACCCTGGGAAAGCCTACGCAGGCACAAGGGAGCCCCTGGTGCGGACTGCTTCAGGCCATTGGCAGAGCAGGCCAGGTACCTCTTTCCCACTTTCCTGAGGATAGCAGTACGCAAGGCATCCCCACTCAGCATCTCTTGCCTCTCTCTGGATGTGTTCCTTCTCTGAAATCTCTTCCTTCTCCCCCTTGTCACTTGACACCTTGGAGTGCCTGACAGAGGGCCTAGAGATCAAAGAGCAAAGGGGGAAGGCCTCTGGCTCTCCTGCTTGCCCATGGGTAGAGAAGATCTGCTAGTCTATCTGGAAGGTCTAGAGAGTAGCCATTGACTGGGGACCTGCATCACGGGCTGATCCTGGCCAGGTCAAGCTTGCTGACGTGTGGCAGCCTCTCCGGAGACTACTCATTCCGCTCATAACATTCTATGCAAATACCCGGCTGAGTGCCACGGGCAGAAAACATTGACACATACCTGCCAGAGGCCTATCCTGGGTCTGAAGAGTCCACCCTGGTCTCCAGCGACTCATCATCTCAGCACACACTTTGCCTGCACACATGGAATCCGCCTCTCTCCACGAATGCCTTCTCCGGCTAGGAAACACACGATGTCACTCAGCCAAAGGAGAGCACAGGCAAAGTCAACCGAAGCCCCCATCTTCAAGAGTTTGCCCTCTGCTGGGCCACAGCCTCCGCTGGCACAGTGCATGTGTGGCACTTCTCCGAGGATAAGGCCGAAATCCGGGCATCCAGGGCCCCAGCAGTCCAGGGTCTGCGCGTGGCGGCATATGGATCACCTCTTTGCCACGTACAGGAGGGAGGCCTGGGCCCTAGACTGGCTCTGCTAGAGCTCCACGACCTCAGCTATTTTCCCCCACCTTTGGTCCGTGCCCTCGTGACTGTGTGATCCCTAGTGACACTTCTTCTCCGACCACTCTGAATCCGCCACCTGCGGATACTTGAGCATGAAGATGAACATCTGTCACTGCCTGCAGTGTCACAGGTCACTAGGTGTCTAGGCTCAGGCTGACGATGGCTGTCTTCTGCCCAGGCAAGGAGCCTAATCCTTCAAAGGCAATGAGGACATGCGGTCATTGGCCGACATTCTTTCTTTCATCCACACAGCGGTCTAGATGAGGGGAAAGAGGCCAGGTAGGCCAGCTGAAGGCTGAGTGCGGGGCCTAAGGCTTCTTTCCCAATCACCATGGAGACGGCCACCGGAAGGCTGGCCGGAACTTCTCACGGGGACGGGTCACAAACACTGAGCCAATAGGAGAGGTCCAGCCTAACCGGCCAGTTCCGCAGAGCCCTCCATTTCACCCACGGACACACAACGGCCCCTTCTGTTTTGGGCCACAAATTCGAGGCAACCCGGGGAATCACTTCACACTAGGCAGCCCCTCATGTGGACACGTTCGACACACTCGGCCAGCAGGCAGCTACCTCTTTTCCACTTACGCTACCATATCAGTAGGCAAGGCGCCCTTCCTCAGCATCTATGGCCCCTCTCTGGATGTGTTCATTCAGAGAAATCTCTTCCTTCTACCCCTGAGACACATCACAAGTATGAGGGGCCTGAGAGAGAGCCTAGACATGAAGCGGGGGAGGCTTCTGGCTGTACTGCTTCCCCGTGGGGAGAGAATAGCAGGTAGTCTCTCTGGAAGGTCTTAGCTTCTCTTGCTTGACATGGGCGATACAGTAGGGGCGGACCCTGGCCAGGTGGAGCTTGTGGGCAGACGCAACCTCTCCGGCGACGAATAATTCCGCTGCTGCTTTCTATGCTGAAGACCTCCCCCCGCCGGGTGGGATGGGTAGAGAACATTGACCCACACCTGCCAGGGGCCTTTCCTGGGACTGAAGATCCCAACATGGTCTCAACGTCGTCACCCTCTCAGCACACACCTTTCCTGCACACATAATGCTGCCTTTCTCCGTCAGGGCCTTATCCTACCAGGAAAAAAAGCAAGCCGCTCAAAAAGGCCGATGCCAGGGAAATCGAGGAAACACCGCCATTTTCCAAATGTTTGCTGTCTACATGTCCCCGCCTCCGGGGCAAGGCCGCGTATGCGGCCAGGCTCCGAAGGCAAGGCCGATATCTTGGCAGTCAGGGCCCCAGCAGTCCAATGGTTTATGGACGTGGGGACACGGATGACCTGTTTGCCGCATACAGGAGGGATCCTTGGGCCCTTCACTGCCTCGCCATTCAGCTCCACGACGTCCACTACTGGCCCTGGCCTTTGCTTTGGCTGGTGCCCCAATGAACTTGTGCTCCGCAGCCATCTTTCTCCACCCATCACTATCATTCTGCCACCAGGGGATATGTGAGTGTGGGAGTCACCATTTGTCACTGGCAGCAGTGTCACAAATCACCAGACTTCCAGGTACCAGCTGACCTAGGCTGCCTTCTGCCCCAGGCAAGATCCCGATTCCTATATCCCAGATGCTGACTGACACCTGGGCACTGGGGAACATTCATTTTGATCAACACAGAGGTCTGAGTGAGGGTCAGCGGGCCCGGTAGCTGAAGTCAAGGCCAGGTGGGCGGGGCTGAGGCTTCTCGGCCATCACCATGGAGACAGTCCCCCCACCGGAAGAGTGGGCGGGCCTTATGATGGGCCTGGTGACAAGACTCAGCCAATGGCAGAGATCTGGCCCGCCAGGCAGATGACACAGGGCCCTCCACTGTGACCCATGACACCTAGTGGCCACAGGATTTGAGCACACCCTGGGAAAGCCTACGCAGGCACAAGGGAGCCCCTGGTGCGGACTGCTTCAGGCCATTGGCAGAGCAGGCCAGGTACCTCTTTCCCACTTTCCTGAGGATAGCAGTACGCAAGGCATCCCCACTCAGCATCTCTTGCCTCTCTCTGGATGTGTTCCTTCTCTGAAATCTCTTCCTTCTCCCCCTTGTCACTTGACACCTTGGAGTGCCTGACAGAGGGCCTAGAGATCAAAGAGCAAAGGGGGAAGGCCTCTGGCTCTCCTGCTTGCCCATGGGTAGAGAAGATCTGCTAGTCTATCTGGAAGGTCTAGAGAGTAGCCATTGACTGGGGACCTGCATCACGGGCTGATCCTGGCCAGGTCAAGCTTGCTGACGTGTGGCAGCCTCTCCGGAGACTACTAATTCCGCTCATAACATTCTATGCAAATACCCGGCTGAGTGCCACGGGCAGAAAACATTGACACATACCTGCCAGAGGCCTATCCTGGGTCTGAAGAGTCCACCCTGGTCTCCAGCGACTCATCATCTCAGCACACACTTTGCCTGCACACATGGAATCCGCCTCTCTCCACGAATGCCTTCTCCGGCTAGGAAACACACGATGTCACTCAGCCAAAGGAGAGCACAGGCAAAGTCAACCGAAGCCCCCATCTTCAAGAGTTTGCCCTCTGCTGGGCCACAGCCTCCGCTGGCACAGTGCATGTGTGGCACTTCTCTGAGGATAAGGCCGAAATCCGGGCATCCAGGGCCCCAGCAGTCCAGGGTCTGCGCGTGGCGGCATATGGATCACCTCTTTGCCACGTACAGGAGGGAGGCCTGGGCCCTAGACTGGCTCTGCTAGAGCTCCACGACCTCAGCTATTTTCCCCCACCTTTGGTCCGTGCCCTCGTGACTGTGTGATCCCTAGTGACACTTCTTCTCCGACCACTCTGAATCCGCCACCTGCGGATACTTGAGCATGAAGATGAACATCTGTCACTGCCTGCAGTGTCACAGGTCACTAGGTGTCTAGGCTCAGGCTGACGATGGCTGTCTTCTGCCCAGGCAAGGAGCCTAATCCTTCAAAGGCAATGAGGACATGCGGTCATTGGCCGACATTCTTTCTTTCATCCACACAGCGGTCTAGATGAGGGGAAAGAGGCCAGGTAGGCCAGCTGAAGGCTGAGTGCGGGGCCTAAGGCTTCTTTCCCAATCACCATGGAGACGGCCACCGGAAGGCTGGCCGGAACTTCTCACGGGGACGGGTCACAAACACTGAGCCAATAGGAGAGGTCCAGCCTAACCGGCCAGTTCCGCAGAGCCCTCCATTTCACCCACGGACACACAACGGCCCCTTCTGTTTTGGGCCACAAATTCGAGGCCACCCGGGGAATCACTTCACACTAGGCAGCCCCTCATGTGGACACGTTCGACACACTCGGCCAGCAGGCAGCTACCTCTTTTCCACTTACGCTACCATATCAGTAGGCAAGGCGCCCTTCCTCAGCATCTATGGCCCCTCTCTGGATGTGTTCATTCAGAGAAATCTCTTCCTTCTACCCCTGAGACACATCACAAGTATGAGGGGCCTGAGAGAGAGCCTAGACATGAAGCGGGGGAGGCTTCTGGCTGTACTGCTTCCCCGTGGGGAGAGAATAGCAGGTAGTCTCTCTGGAAGGTCTCAGCTTCTGTTGCTTGACATGGGCGATACAGTAGGGGCGGACCCTGGCCAGGTGGAGCTTGTGGGCAGACGCAACCTCTCCGGCGACGAATAATTCCGCTGCTGCTTTCTATGCTGAAGACCTCCCCCCGCCGGGTGGGATGGGTAGAGAACATTGACCCACACCTGCCAGGGGCCTTTCCTGGGACTGAAGATCCCAACATGGTCTCAACGTCGTCACCCTCTCAGCACACACCTTTCCTGCACACATAATGCTGCCTTTCTCCGTCAGGGCCTTATCCTACCAGGAAAAAAAGCAAGCCGCTCAAAAAGGCCGATGCCAGGGAAATCGAGGAAACACCGCCATTTTCCAAATGTTTGCTGTCTACATGTCCCCGCCTCCGGGGCAAGGCCGCGTATGCGGCCAGGCTCCGAAGGCAAGGCCGACATCTTGGCAGTCAGGGCCCCAGCAGTCCAATGGTTTATGGACGTGGGGACACGGATGACCTGTTTGCCGCATACAGGAGGGATCCTTGGGCCCTTCACTGCCTCGCCATTCAGCTCCACGACGTCCACTACTGGCCCTGGCCTTTGCTTTGGCTGGTGCCCCAATGAACGTGTGCTCCGCAGCCATCTTTCTCCACCCATCACTATCATTCTGCCACCAGCGGATATGTGAGTGTGGGAGTCACCATTTGTCACTGGCAGCAGTGTCACAAATCACCAGACTTCCAGGTACCAGCTGACCTAGGCTGCCTTCTGCCCCAGGCAAGATCCCGATTCCTATATCCCAGATGCTGACTGACACCTGGGCACTGGGGAACATTCATTTTGATCAACACAGAGGTCTGAGTGAGGGTCAGCGGGCCCGGTAGCTGAAGTCAAGGCCAGGTGGGCGGGGCTGAGGCTTCTCGGCCATCACCATGGAGACAGTCCCCCCACCGGAAGAGTGGGCGGGCCTTATGATGGGCCTGGTGACAAGACTCAGCCAATGGCAGAGATCTGGCCCGCCAGGCAGATGACACAGGGCCCTCCACTGTGACCCATGACACCTAGTGGCCACAGGATTTGAGCACACCCTGGGAAAGCCTACGCAGGCACAAGGGAGCCCCTGGTGCGGACTGCTTCAGGCCATTGGCAGAGCAGGCCAGGTACCTCTTTCCCACTTTCCTGAGGATAGCAGTACGCAAGGCATCCCCACTCAGCATCTCTTGCCTCTCTCTGGATGTGTTCCTTCTCTGAAATCTCTTCCTTCTCCCCCTTGTCACTTGACACCTTGGAGTGCCTGACAGAGGGCCTAGAGATGAAAGAGCAAAGGGGGAAGGCCTCTGGCTCTCCTGCTTGCCCATGGGAAGACAAGATCTGCTAGTCTATCTGGAAGGTCTAGAGAGTAGCCATTGACTGCGGACCTGCATCACGGGCTGATCCTGGCCAGGTGAATCTTGCTGACGTGTGGCAGCCTCTCCGGAGACTACTAATTCCGCTCATAACATTGTATGCAAATACCCGGCTGAGTGCCACGGGCAGAAAACATTGACACATACCTGCCAGAGGCCTATCCTGGGTCTGAAGAGTCCACCCTGGTCTCCAGCGACTCATCATCTCAGCACACACTTTGCCTGCTTCATGGAATCCGCCTCTCTCCACGAATGCCTTCTCCGGCTAGGAAACACACGATGTCACTCAGCCAAAGGAGAGCACAGGCAAAGTCAACCGAAGCCCCCATCTTCAAGAGTTTGCCCTCTGCTGGGCCACAGCCTCCGCTGGCACAGCGCATGTGTGGCACTTCTCCGAGGATAAGGCCGAAATCCGGGCATCCAGGGCTACAGCAGTCCAGGGTCTGCACGTGGCGGCATATGGATCACCTCTTTGCCACGTACAGGAGGGAGGCCTGGGCCCTAGACTGGCTCTGCTAGAGCTCCTCGACCTCAGCTATTTTCCCTCACCTTTGGTCCGTGCCCTCGTGACTGTGTGATCCCTAGTGACACTTCTTCTCCGACCACTCTGAATCCGCCACCTGCGGATACTTGAGCATGAAGATGAACATCTGTCACTGCCTGCAGTGTCACAGGTCACTAGGTGTCTAGGCTCAGGCTGACGATGGCTGTCTTCTGCCCAGGCAAGGAGCCTAATCCTTCAAAGGCAATGAGGACATGTGGTCATTGGCCGACATTCTTTCTTTCATCCACACAGCGGTCTAGATGAGGGGAAAGAGGCCAGGTAGGCCAGCTGAAGGCTGAGTGCGGGGCCTAAGGCTTCTTTCCCAATCACCATGGAGACGGCCACCGGAAGGCTGGCCGGAACTTCTCACGGGGACGGGTCACAAACACTGAGCCAATAGGAGAGGTCCAGCCTAACCGGCCAGTTCCGCAGAGCCCTCCATTTCACCCACGGACACACAACGGCCCCTTCTGTTTTGGGCCACAAATTCGAGGCCACCCGGGGAATCACTTCACACTAGGCAGCCCCTCATGTGGACACGTTCGACACACTCGGCCAGCAGGCAGCTACCTCTTTTCCACTTACGCTACCATATCAGTAGGCAAGGCGCCCTTCCTCAGCATCTATGGCCCCTCTCTGGATGTGTTCATTCAGAGAAATCTCTTCCTTCTACCCCTGAGACACATCACAAGTATGAGGGGCCTGAGAGAGAGCCTAGACATGAAACGGGGGAGGCTTCTGGCTGTACTGCTTCCCCGTGGGAGAGAATAGCAGGTAGTCTCTCTGGAAGGTCTTAGCTTCTGTTGCTTGACATGGGCGATACAGTAGGGGCGGACCCTGGCCAGGTGGAGCTTGTGGGCAGACGCAACCTCTCCGGCGACGAATAATTCCGCTGCTGCTTTCTATGCTGAAGACCTCCCCCCGCCGGGTGGGATGGGTAGAGAACATTGACCCACACCTGCCAGGGGCCTTTCCTGGGACTGAAGATCCCAACATGGTCTCAACGTCGTCACCCTCTCAGCACACACCTTTCCTGCACACATAATGCTGCCTTTCTCCGTCAGGGCCTTATCCTACCAGGAAAAAAAGCAAGCCGCTCAAAAAGGCCGATGCCAGGGAAATCGAGGAAACACCGCCATTTTCCAAATGTTTGCTGTCTACATGTCCCCGCCTCCGGGGCAAGGCCGCGTATGCGGCCAGGCTCCGAAGGCAAGGCCGATATCTTGGCAGTCAGGGCCCCAGCAGTCCAATGGTTTATGGACGTGGGGACACGGATGACCTGTTTGCCGCATACAGGAGGGATCCTTGGGCCCTTCACTGCCTCGCCATTCAGCTCCACGACGTCCACTACTGGCCCTGGCCTTTGCTTTGGCTGGTGCCCCATTGAACGTGTGCTCCGCAGCCATCTTTCTCCACCCATCACTATCATTCTGCCACCAGGGGATATGTGAGTGTGGGAGTCACCATTTGTCACTGGCAGCAGTGTCACAAATCACCAGACTTCCAGGTACCAGCTGACCTAGGCTGCCTTCTGCCCCAGGCAAGATCCCGATTCCTATATCCCAGATGCTGACTGACACCTGGGCACTGGGGAACATTCATTTTGATCAACACAGAGGTCTGAGTGAGGGTCAGCGGGCCCGGTAGCTGAAGTCAAGGCCAGGTGGGCGGGGCTGAGGCTTCTCGGCCATCACCATGGAGACAGTCCCCCCACCGGAAGAGTGGGCGGGCCTTATGATGGGCCTGGTGACAAGACTCAGCCAATGGCAGAGATCTGGCCCGCCAGGCAGATGACACAGGGCCCTCCATTGTGACCCACGACACCTAGTGGCCACAGGATTTGAGCACACCCTGGGAAAGCCTACGCAGGCACAAGGGAGCCCCTGGTGCGGACTGCTTCAGGCCATTGGCAGAGCAGGCCAGGTACCTCTTTCCCACTTTCCTGAGGATAGCAGTACGCAAGGCATCCCCACTCAGCATCTCTTGCCTCTCTCTGGTTGTGTTCCTTCTCTGAAATCTCTTCCTTCTCCCCCTTGTGACTTGACACCTTGGAGTGCGTGACAGAGGGCCTAGAGATGAAAGAGCAAAGGGGGAAGGCCTCTGGCTCTCCTGCTTGCCCATGGGTAGAGAAGATCTGCTAGTCTATCTGGAAGGTCTAGAGAGTAGCCATTGACTGGGGACCTGCATCACGGGCTGATCCTGGCCAGGTGAAGCTTGCTGACGTGTGGCAGCCTCTCCGGAGACTACTCATTCCGCTCATAACTTTGTATGCAAATACCCGGCTGAGTGCCACGGGCAGAAAACATTGACACATACCTACCAGAGGCCTATCCTGGGTCTGAAGAGTCCACCCTGGTCTCCAGCGACTCATCATCTCAGCACACACTTTGCCTGCACACATGGAATCCGCCTCTCTCCACGAATGTCTTCTCCTGCTAGGAAACACACGATGTCACTCAGCCAAAGGAGAGCACAGGCAAAGTCAACCGAAGCCCCCATCTTCAAGAGTTTGCCCTCTGCTGGGCCACAGCCTCCGCTGGCACAGTGCATGTGTGGCACTTCTCCGAGGATAAGGCCGAAATCCGGGCATCCAGGGCCATAGCAGTCCAGGGTTTGCGCGTGGCCGCATATGGATCACCCCTTTGCCACGTACAGGAGGGAGGCCTGGGCCCTAGACTGGCTCTGCTAGAGCTCCACGACCTCAGCTATTTTCCCTCACCTTTGGCCCGTGCCCTCGTGACTGTGTGATCCCTAGTGACACTTCTTCTCCGACCACTCTGAATCCGCCACCTGCGGATACTTGAGCATGAAGATGAACATCTGTCACTGCCTGCAGTGTCACAGGTCACTAGGTGTCTAGGCTCAGGCTGACGATGGCTGTCTTCTGCCCAGGCTAGGAGCCTAATCCTTCAAAGGCAATGAGGACATGTGGTCATTGGCCGACATTCTTTCTTTCATCCACACAGCGGTCTAGATGAGGGGAAAGAGGCCAGGTAGGCCAGCTGAAGGCTGAGTGCGGGGCCTAAGGCTTCTTTCCCAATCACCATGGAGACGGCCACCGGAAGGCTGGCCGGAACTTCTCACGGGGACGGGTCACAAACACTGAGCCAATAGGAGAGGTCCAGCCTAACCGGCCAGTTCCGCAGAGCCCTCCATTTCACCCACGGACACACAACGGCCCCTTCTGTTTTGGGCCACAAATTCGAGGCCACCCGGGGAATCACTTCACACTAGGCAGCCCCTCATGTGGACACGTTCGACACACTCGGCCAGCAGGCAGCTACCTCTTTTCCACTTACGCTACCATATCAGTAGGCAAGGCGCCCTTCCTCAGCATCTATGGCCCCTCTCTGGATGTGTTCATTCAGAGAAATCTCTTCCTTCTACCCCTGAGACACATCACAAGTATGAGGGGCCTGAGAGAGAGCCTAGACATGAAGCGGGGGAGGCTTCTGGCTGTACTGCTTCCCCGTGGGGAGAGAATAGCAGGTAGTCTCTCTGGAAGGTCTTAGCTTCTCTTGCTTGACATGGGCGATACAGTAGGGGCGGACCCTGGCCAGGTGGAGCTTGTGGGCAGACGCAACCTCTCCGGCGACGAATAATTCCGCTGCTGCTTTCTATGCTGAAGACCTCCCCCCGCCGGGTGGGATGGGTAGAGAACATTGACCCACACCTGCCAGGGGCCTTTCCTGGGACTGAAGATCCCAACATGGTCTCAACGTCGTCACCCTCTCAGCACACACCTTTCCTGCACACATAATGCTGCCTTTCTCCGTCAGGGCCTTATCCTACCAGGAAAAAAAGCAAGCCGCTCAAAAAGGCCGATGCCAGGGAAATCGAGGAAACACCGCCATTTTCCAAATGTTTGCTGTCTACATGTCCCCGCCTCTGGGGCAAGGCCGCGTATGCGGCCAGGCTCCGAAGGCAAGGCTGATATCTTGGCAGTCAGGGCCCCAGCAGTCCAATGGTTTATGGACGTGGGGACACGGATGACCTGTTTGCCGCATACAGGAGGGATCCTTGGGCCCTTCACTGCCTCGCCATTCAGCTCCACGACGTCCACTACTGGCCCTGGCCTTTGCTTTGGCTGGTGCCCCAATGAACGTGTGCTCCGCAGCCATCTTTCTCCACCCATCACTATCATTCTGCCACCAGGGGATATGTGAGTGTGGGAGTCACCATTTGTCACTGGCAGCAGTGTCACAAACCACCAGACTTCCAGGTACCAGCTGACCTAGGCTGCCTTCTGCCCCAGGCAAGATCCCGATTCCTATATCCCAGATGCTGACTGACACCTGGGCACTGGGGAACATTCATTTTGATCAACACAGAGGTCTGAGTGAGGGTCAGCGGGCCCGGTAGCTGAAGTCAAGGCCAGGTGGGCGGGGCTGAGGCTTCTCGGCCATCACCATGGAGACAGTCCCCCCACCGGAAGAGTGGGCGGGCCTTATGATGGGCCTGGTGACAAGACTCAGCCAATGGCAGAGATCTGGCCCGCCAGGCAGATGACACAGGGCCCTCCATTGTGACCCATGACACCTAGTGGCCACAGGATTTGAGCACACCCTGGGAAAGCCTACGCAGGCACAAGGGAGCCCCTGGTGCGGACTGCTTCAGGCCATTGGCAGAGCAGGCCAGGTACCTCTTTCCCACTTTCCTGAGGATAGCAGTACGCAAGGCATCCCCACTCAGCATCTCTTGCCTCTCTCTGGATGTGTTCCTTCTCTGAAATCTCTTCCTTCTCCCCCTTGTCACTTGACACCTTGGAGTGCCTGACAGAGGGCCTAGAGATGAAAGAGCAAAGGGGGAAGGCCTCTGGCTCTCCTGCTTGCCCATGGGTAGAGAAGATCTGCTAGTCTATCTGGAAGGTCTAGAGAGTAGCCATTGACTGGGGACCTGCATCACGGGCTGATCCTGGCCAGGTCAAGCTTGCTGACGTGTGGCAGCCTCTCCGGAGACTACTCATTCCGCTCATAACATTCTATGCAAATACCCGGCTGAGTGCCACGGGCAGAAAACATTGACACATACCTGCCAGAGGCCTATCCTGGGTCTGAAGAGTCCACCCTGGTCTCCAGCGACTCATCATCTCAGCACACACTTTGCCTGCACACATGGAATCCGCCTCTCTCCACGAATGCCTTCTCCGGCTAGGAAACACACGATGTCACTCAGCCAAAGGAGAGCACAGGCAAAGTCAACCGAAGCCCCCATCTTCAAGAGTTTGCCCTCTGCTGGGCCACAGCCTCCGCTGGCACAGTGCATGTGTGGCACTTCTCCGAGGATAAGGCCGAAATCCGGGCATCCAGGGCCCCAGCAGTCCAGGGTCTGCGCGTGGCCGCATATGGATCACCTCTTTGCCACGTACAGGAGGGAGGCCTGGGCCCTAGACTGGCTCTGCTAGAGCTCCACGACCTCAGCTATTTTCCCTCACCTTTGGCCCGTGCCCTCGTGACTGTGTGATCCCTAGTGACACTTCTTCTCCGACCACTCTGAATCCGCCACCTGCGGATACTTGAGCATGAAGATGAACATCTGTCACTGCCTGCAGTGTCACAGGTCACTAGGTGTCTAGGCTCAGGCTGACGATGGCTGTCTTCTGCCCAGGCAAGGAGCCTAATCCTTCAAAGGCAATGAGGACATGCGGTCATTGGCCGACATTCTTTCTTTCATCCACACAGCGGTCTAGATGAGGGGAAAGAGGCCAGGTAGGCCAGCTGAAGGCTGAGTGCGGGGCCTAAGGCTTCTTTCCCAATCACCATGGAGACGGCCACCGGAAGGCTGGCCGGAACTTCTCACGGGGACGGGTCACAAACACTGAGCCAATAGGAGAGGTCCAGCCTAACCGGCCAGTTCCGCAGAGCCCTCCATTTCACCCACGGACACACAACGGCCCCTTCTGTTTTGGGCCACAAATTCGAGGCCACCCGGGGAATCACTTCACACTAGGCAGCCCCTCACGTGGACACGTTCGACACACTCGGCCAGCAGGCAGCTACCTCTTTTCCACTTACGCTACCATATCAGTAGGCAAGGCGCCCTTCCTCAGCATCTATGGCCCCTCTCTGGATGTGTTCATTCTTAGAAATCTCTTCCTTCTACCCCTGAGACACATCACAAGTATGAGGGGCCTGAGAGAGAGCCTAGACATGAAACGGGGGAGGCTTCTGGCTGTACTGCTTCCCCGTGGGGAGAGAATAGCAGGTAGTCTCTCTGGAAGGTCTTAGCTTCTGTTGCTTGACATGGGCGATACAGTAGGGGCGGACCCTGGCCAGGTGGAGCTTGTGGGCAGACGCAACCTCTCCGGCGACGAATAATTCCGCTGCTGCTTTCTATGCTGAAGACCTCCCCCCGCCGGGTGGGATGGGTAGAGAACATTGACCCACACCTGCCAGGGGCCTTTCCTGGGACTGAAGATCCCAACATGGTCTCAACGTCGTCACCCTCTCAGCACACACCTTTCCTGCACACATAATGCTGCCTTTCTCCGTCAGGGCCTTATCCTACCAGGAAAAAAAGCAAGCCGCTCAAAAAGGCCGATGCCAGGGAAATCGAGGAAACACCGCCATTTTCCAAATATTTGCTGTCTACATGTCCCCGCCTCCGGGGCAAGGCCACGTATGCGGCCAGGCTCCGAAGGCAAGGCCGATATCTTGGCAGTCAGGGCCCCAGCAGTCCAATGGTTTATGGACGTGGGGACACGGATGACCTGTTTGCCGCATACAGGAGGGATCCTTGGGCCCTTCACTGCCTCGCCATTCAGCTCCACGACGTCCACTACTGGCCCTGGCCTTTGCTTTGGCTGGTGCCCCAATGAACGTGTGCTCCGCAGCCATCTTTCTCCACCCATCACTATCATTCTGCCACCAGGGGATATGTGAGTGTGGGAGTCACCATTTGTCACTGGCCGCAGTGTCACAAATCACCAGACTTCCAGGTACCAGCTGACCTAGGCTGCCTTCTGCCCCAGGCAAGATCCCGATTCCTATATCCCAGATGCTGACTGACACCTGGGCACTGGGGAACATTCATTTTGATCAACACAGAGGTCTGAGTGAGGGTCAGCGGGCCCGGTAGCTGAAGTCAAGGCCAGGTGGGCGGGGCTGAGGCTTCTCGGCCATCACCATGGAGACAGTCCCCCCACCGGAAGAGTGGGCGGGCCTTATGATGGGCCTGGTGACAAGACTCAGCCAATGGCAGAGATCTGGCCCGCCAGGCAGATGACACAGGGCCCTCCACTGTGACCCATGACACCTAGTGGCCACAGGATTTGAGCACACCCTGGGAAAGCCTACGCAGGCACAAGGGAGCCCCTGGTGCGGACTGCTTCAGGCCATTGGCAGAGCAGGCCAGGTACCTCTTTCCCACTTTCCTGAGGATAGCAGTACGCAAGGCATCCCCACTCAGCATCTCTTGCCTCTCTCTGGATGTGTTCCTTCTCTGAAATCTCTTACTTCTCCCCCTTGTCACTTGACACCTTGGAGTGCCTGACAGAGGGCCTAGAGATGAAAGAGCAAAGGGGGAAGGCCTCTGGCTCTCCTGCTTGCCCATGGGTAGAGAAGATCTGCTAGTCTATCTGGAAGGTCTAGAGAGTAGCCATTGACTGGGGACCTGCATCACGGGCTGATCCTGGCCAGGTCAAGCTTGCTGACGTGTGGCAGCCTCTCCGGAGACTACTAATTCCGCTCATAACATTCTATGCAAATACCCGGCTGAGTGCCACGGGCAGAAAACATTGACACATACCTGCCAGAGGCCTATCCTGGGTCTGAAGAGTCCACCCTGGTCTCCAGCGACTCATCATCTCAGCACACACTTTGCCTGCACACATGGAATCCGCCTCTCTCCACGAATGCCTTCTCCTGCTAGGAAACACACGATGTCACTCAGCCAAAGGAGAGCACAGGCAAAGTCAACCGAAGCCCCCATCTTCAAGAGTTTGCCCTCTGCTGGGCCACAGCCTCCGCTGGCACAGTGCATGTGTGTCACTTCTCCGAGGATAAGGCCGAAATCCGGGCATCCAGGGCCCCAGCAGTCCAGGGTCTGCACGTGGCCGCATATGGATCACCTCTTTGCCACGTACAGGAGGGAGGCCTGGGCCCTAGACTGGCTCTGCTAGAGCTCCACGACCTCAGCTATTTTCCCTCACCTTTGGCCCGTGCCCTCGTGACTGTGTGATCCCTAGTGACACTTCTTCTCCGACCACTCTGAATCCGCCACCTGCAGATACTTGAGCATGAAGATGAACATCTGTCACTGCCTGCAGTGTCACAGGTCACTAGGTGTCTAGGCTCAGGCTGACGATGGCTGTCTTCGGCCCAGGCAAGGAGCCTAATCCTTCAAAGGCAATGAGGACAAGTGGTCATTGGCCGACATTCTTTCTTTCATCCACACAGCGGTCTAGATGAGGGGAAAGAGGCCAGGTAGGCCAGCTGAAGGCTGAGTGCGGGGCCTAAGGCTTCTTTCCCAATCACCATGGAGACGGCCACCGGAAGGCTGGCCGGAACTTCTCACGGGGACGGGTCACAAACACTGAGCCAATAGGAGAGGTCCAGCCTAACCGGCCAGTTCCGCAGAGCCCTCCATTTCACCCAGGAACACACAACGGCCCCTTCTGTTTTGGGCCACAAATTCGAGGCCACCCGGGGAACCACTTCACACTAGGCAGCCCCTCATGTGGACACGTTCGACACACTCGGCCAGCAGGCAGCTACCTCTTTTCCACTTACGCTACCATATCAGTAGGCAAGGCGCCCTTCCTCAGCATCTATGGCCCCTCTCTGGATGTGTTCATTCAGAGAAATCTCTTCCTTCTACCCCTGAGACACATCACAAGTATGAGGGGCCTGAGAGAGAGCCTAGACATGAAGCGGGGGAGGCTTCTGGCTGTACTGCTTCCCCGTGGGGAGAGAATAGCAGGTAGTCTCTCTGGAAGGTCTTAGCTTCTGTTGCTTGACATGGGCGATACAGTAGGGGTGGACCCTGGCCAGGTGGAGCTTTTGGGCAGACGCAACCTCTCCGGCGACGAATAATTCCGCTGCTGCTTTCTATGCTGAAGACCTCCCCCCGCCGGGTGAGATGGGTAGAGAACATTGACCCACACCTGCCAGGGGCCTTTCCCGGGACTGAAGATCCCAACATGGTCTCAACGTCGTCACCCTCTCAGCACACACCTTTCCTGCACACATAATGCTGCCTTTCTCCGTCAGGGCCTTATCCTACCAGGAAAAAAAGCAAGCCGCTCAAAAAGGCCGATGCCAGGGAAATCGAGGAAACACCGCCATTTTCCAAATGTTTGCTGTCTACATGTCCCCGCCTCCGGGGCAAGGCCGCGTATGCGGCCAGGCTCCGAAGGCAAGGCCGATATCTTGGCAGTCAGGGCCCCAGCAGTCCAATGGTTTATGGACGTGGGGACACGGATGACCTGTTTGCCGCATACAGGAGGGATCCTTGGGCCCTTCACTGCCTCGCCATTCAGCTCCACGACGTCCACTACTGGCCCTGGCCTTTGCTTTGGCTGGTGCCCCAATGAACGTGTGCTCCGCAGCCATCTTTCTCCACCCATCACTATCATTCTGCCACCAGGGGATATGTGAGTGTGGGAGTCACCATTTGTCACTGGCAGCAGTGTCACAAATCACCAGACTTCCAAGTACCAGCTGACTTAGGCTGCCTTCTGCCCCAGGCAAGATCCCGATTCCTATATCCCAGATGCTGACTGACACCTGGGCACTGGGGAACATTCATTTTGATCAACACAGAGGTCTGAGTGAGGGTCAGCGGGCCCGGTAGCTGAAGTCAAGGCCAGGTGGGCGGGGCTGAGGCTTCTCGGCCATCACCATGGAGACAGTCCCCCCACCGGAAGAGTGGGCGGGCCTTATGATGGGCCTGGTGACAAGACTCAGCCAATGGCAGAGATCTGGCCCGCCAGGCAGATGACACAGGGCCCTCCACTGTGACCCATGACACCTAGTGGCCACAGGATTTGAGCACACCCTGGGAAAGCCTACGCAGGCACAAGGGAGCCCCTGGTGCGGACTGCTTCAGGCCATTGGCAGAGCAGGCCAGGTACCTCTTTCCCACTTTCCTGAGGATAGCAGTACGCAAGGCATCCCCACTCAGCATCTCTTGCCTCTCTCTGGATGTGTTCCTTCTCTGAAATCTCTTCCTTCTCCCCCTTGTCACTTGACACCTTGGAGTGCCTGACAGAGGGCCTAGAGATGAAAGAGCAAAGGGGGAAGGCCTCTGGCTCTCCTGCTTGCCCATGGGTAGAGAAGATCTGCTAGTCTATCTGGAAGGTCTAGAGAGTAGCCATTGACTGGGGACCTGCATCACGGGCTGATCCTGGCCAGGTCAAGCTTGCTGACATGTGGCAGCCTCTCCGGAGACTACTAATTCGGCTCATAACATTGTATGCAAATACCCGGCTGAGTGCCACGGGCAAAAAACATTGACACATACCTGCCAGAGGCCTATCCTGGGTCTGAAGAGTCCACCCTGGTCTCCAGCGACTCATCATCTCAGCACACACTTTGCCTGCACACATGGAATCCGCCTCTCTCCACGAATGCCTTCTCCTGCTAGGAAACACACGATGTCACTCAGCCAAAGGAGAGCACAGGCAAAGTCAACCGAAGCCCCCATCTTCAAGAGTTTGCCCTCTGCTGGGCCACAGCCTCCGCTGGCACAGTGCATGTGTGTCACTTCTCCGAGGATAAGGCCGAAATCCGGGCATCCAGGGCCCCAGCAGTCCAGGGTCTGCGCGTGGCGGCATATGGATCACCTCTTTGCCACGTACAGGAGGGAGGCCTGGGCCCTAGACTGGCTCTGCTAGAGCTCCACGACCTCAGCTATTTTCCCTGACCTTTGGCCCGTGCCCTCGTGACTCTGTGATCCCTAGTGACACTTCTTCTCCGACCACTCTGAATCCTCCACCTGCGGATACTTGAGCATGAAGATGAACATCTGTCACTGCCTGCAGTGTCACAGGTCACTAGGTGTCTAGGCTCAGGCTGACGATGGCTGTCTTCTGCCCAGGCAAGGAGCCTAATCCTTCAAAGGCAATGAGGACATGCGGTCATTGGCCGACATTCTTTCTTTCATCCACACAGCGGTCTAGATGAGGGGAAAGAGGCCAGGTAGGCCAGCTGAAGGCTGAGTGCGGGGCCTAAGGCTTCTTTCCCAATCACCATGGAGACGGCCACCGGAAGGCTGGCCGGAACTTCTCACGGGGACGGGTCACAAACACTGAGCCAATAGGAGAGGTCCAGCCTAACCGGCCAGTTCCGCAGAGCCCTCCATTTCACCCACGGACACACAACGGCCCCTTCTGTTTTGGGCCACAAATTCGAGGCCACCCGGGGAATCACTTCACACTAGGCAGCCCCTCATGTGGACACGTTCGACACACTCGGCCAGCAGGCAGCTACCTCTTTTCCACTTACGCTACCATATCAGTAGGCAAGGCGCCCTTCCTCAGCATCTATGGCCCCTCTCTGGATGTGTTCATTCAGAGAAATCTCTTCCTTCTACCCCTGAGACACATCACAAGTATGAGGGGCCTGAGAGAGAGCCTAGACATGAAGCGGGGGAGGCTTCTGGCTGTACTGCTTCCCCGTGGGGAGAGAATAGCAGGTAGTCTCTCTGGAAGGTCTTAGCTTCTGTTGCTTGACATGGGCGATACAGTAGGGGTGGACCCTGGCCAGGTGGAGCTTTTGGGCAGACGCAACCTCTCCGGCGACGAATAATTCCGCTGCTGCTTTCTATGCTGAAGACCTCCCCCCGCCGGGTGAGATGGGTAGAGAACATTGACCCACACCTGCCAGGGGCCTTTCCCGGGACTGAAGATCCCAACATGGTCTCAACGTCGTCACCCTCTCAGCACACACCTTTCCTGCACACATAATGCTGCCTTTCTCCGTCAGGGCCTTATCCTACCAGGAAAAAAAGCAAGCCGCTCAAAAAGGCCGATGCCAGGGAAATCGAGGAAACACCGCCATTTTCCAAATGTTTGCTGTCTACATGTCCCCGCCTCCGGGGCAAGGCCGCGTATGCGGCCAGGCTCCGAAGGCAAGGCCGATATCTTGGCAGTCAGGGCCCCAGCAGTCCAATGGTTTATGGACGTGGGGACACGGATGACCTGTTTGCCGCATACAGGAGGGATCCTTGGGCCCTTCACTGCCTCGCCATTCAGCTCCACGACGTCCACTACTGGCCCTGGCCTTTGCTTTGGCTGGTGCCCCAATGAACGTGTGCTCCGCAGCCATCTTTCTCCACCCATCACTATCATTCTGCCACCAGGGGATATGTGAGTGTGGGAGTCACCATTTGTCACTGGCAGCAGTGTCACAAATCACCAGACTTCCAAGTACCAGCTGACTTAGGCTGCCTTCTGCCCCAGGCAAGATCCCGATTCCTATATCCCAGATGCTGACTGACACCTGGGCACTGGGGAACATTCATTTTGATCAACACAGAGGTCTGAGTGAGGGTCAGCGGGCCCGGTAGCTGAAGTCAAGGCCAGGTGGGCGGGGCTGAGGCTTCTCGGCCATCACCATGGAGACAGTCCCCCCACCGGAAGAGTGGGCGGGCCTTATGATGGGCCTGGTGACAAGACTCAGCCAATGGCAGAGATCTGGCCCGCCAGGCAGATGACACAGGGCCCTCCACTGTGACCCATGACACCTAGTGGCCACAGGATTTGAGCACACCCTGGGAAAGCCTACGCAGGCACAAGGGAGCCCCTGGTGCGGACTGCTTCAGGCCATTGGCAGAGCAGGCCAGGTACCTCTTTCCCACTTTCCTGAGGATAGCAGTACGCAAGGCATCCCCACTCAGCATCTCTTGCCTCTCTCTGGATGTGTTCCTTCTCTGAAATCTCTTCCTTCTCCCCCTTGTCACTTGACACCTTGGAGTGCCTGACAGAGGGCCTAGAGATGAAAGAGCAAAGGGGGAAGGCCTCTGGCTCTCCTGCTTGCCCATGGGTAGAGAAGATCTGCTAGTCTATCTGGAAGGTCTAGAGAGTAGCCATTGACTGGGGACCTGCATCACGGGCTGATCCTGGCCAGGTCAAGCTTGCTGACATGTGGCAGCCTCTCCGGAGACTACTAATTCGGCTCATAACATTGTATGCAAATACCCGGCTGAGTGCCACGGGCAAAAAACATTGACACATACCTGCCAGAGGCCTATCCTGGGTCTGAAGAGTCCACCCTGGTCTCCAGCGACTCATCATCTCAGCACACACTTTGCCTGCACACATGGAATCCGCCTCTCTCCACGAATGCCTTCTCCTGCTAGGAAACACACGATGTCACTCAGCCAAAGGAGAGCACAGGCAAAGTCAACCGAAGCCCCCATCTTCAAGAGTTTGCCCTCTGCTGGGCCACAGCCTCCGCTGGCACAGTGCATGTGTGTCACTTCTCCGAGGATAAGGCCGAAATCCGGGCATCCAGGGCCCCAGCAGTCCAGGGTCTGCGCGTGGCGGCATATGGATCACCTCTTTGCCACGTACAGGAGGGAGGCCTGGGCCCTAGACTGGCTCTGCTAGAGCTCCACGACCTCAGCTATTTTCCCTGACCTTTGGCCCGTGCCCTCGTGACTCTGTGATCCCTAGTGACACTTCTTCTCCGACCACTCTGAATCCGCCACCTGCGGATACTTGAGCATGAAGATGAACATCTGTCACTGCCTGCAGTGTCACAGGTCACTAGGTGTCTAGGCTCAGGCTGACGATGGCTGTCTTCTGCCCAGGCAAGGAGCCTAATCCTTAAAGGCAATGAGGACATGCGGTCATTGGCCGACATTCTTTCTTTCATCCACACAGCGGTCTAGATGAGGGGAAAGAGGCCAGGTAGGCCAGCTGAAGGCTGAGTGCGGGGCCTAAGGCTTCTTTCCCAATCACCATGGAGACGGCCACCGGAAGGCTGGCCGGAACTTCTCACGGGGACGGGTCACAAACACTGAGCCAATAGGAGAGGTCCAGCCTAACCGGCCAGTTCCGCAGAGCCCTCCATTTCACCCACGGACACACAACGGCCCCTTCTGTTTTGGGCCACAAATTCGAGGCCACCCGGGGAATCACTTCACACTAGGCAGCCCCTCATGTGGACACGTTCGACACACTCGGCCAGCAGGCAGCTACCTCTTTTCCACTTACGCTACCATATCAGTAGGCAAGGCGCCCTTCCTCAGCATCTATGGCCCCTCTCTGGATGTGTTCATTCAGAGAAATCTCTTCCTTCTACCCCTGAGACACATCACAAGTATGAGGGGCCTGAGAGAGAGCCTAGACATGAAGCGGGGGAGGCTTCTGGCTGTACTGCTTCCCCGTGGGGAGAGAATAGCAGGTAGTCTCTCTGGAAGGTCTTAGCTTCTGTTGCTTGACATGGGCGATACAGTAGGGGCGGACCCTGGCCAGGTGGAGCTTGTGGGCAGACGCAACCTCTCCGGCGACGAATAATTCCGCTGCTGCTTTCTATGCTGAAGACCTCCCCCCGCCGGGTGGGATGGGTAGAGAACATTGACCCACACCTGCCAGGGGCCTTTCCTGGGACTGAAGATCCCAACATGGTCTCAACGTCGTCACCCTCTCAGCACACACCTTTCCTGCACACATAATGCTGCCTTTCTCCGTCAGGGCCTTATCCTACCAGGAAAAAAAGCAAGCCCCTCAAAAAGGCCGATGCCAGGGAAATCGAGGAAACACCGCCATTTTCCAAATGTTTGCTGTCTACATGTCCCCGCCTCCGGGGCAAGGCCGCGTATGCGGCCAGGCTCCGAAGGCAAGGCCGATATCTTGGCAGTCAGGGCCCCAGCAGTCCAATGGTTTATGGACGTGGGGACACGGATGACCTGTTTGCCGCATACAGGAGGGATCCTTGGGCCCTTCACTGCCTCGCCATTCAGCTCCACGACGTCCACTACTGGCCCTGGCCTTTGCTTTGGCTGGTGCCCCAATGAACGTGTGCTCCGCAGCCATCTTTCTCCACCCATCACTATCATTCTGCCACCAGGGGATATGTGAGTGTGGGAGTCACCATTTGTCACTGGCAGCAGTGTCACAAATCACCAGACTTCCAGGTACCAGCTGACCTAGGCTGCCTTCTGCCCCAGGCAAGATCCCGATTCCTATATCCCAGATGCTGACTGACACCTGGGCACTGGGGAACATTCATTTTGATCAACACAGAGGTCTGAGTGAGGGTCAGCGGGCCCGGTAGCTGAAGTCAAGGCCAGGTGGGCGGGGCTGAGGCTTCTCGGCCATCACCATGGAGACAGTCCCCCCACCGGAAGAGTGGGCGGGCCTTATGATGGGCCTGGTGACAAGACTCAGCCAATGGCAGAGATCTGGCCCGCCAGGCAGATGACACAGGGCCCTCCATTGTGACCCATGACACCTAGTGGCCACAGGATTTGAGCACACCCTGGGAAAGCCTACGCAGGCACAAGGGAGCCCCTGGTGCGGACTGCTTCAGGCCATTGGCAGAGCAGGCCAGGTACCTCTTTCCCACTTTCCTGAGGATAGCAGTACGCAAGGCATCCCCACTCAGCATCTCTTGCCTCTCTCTGGATGTGTTCCTTCTCTGAAATCTCTTCCTTCTCCCCCTTGTCACTTGACACCTTGGAGTGCCTGACAGAGGGCCTAGAGATGAAAGAGCAAAGGGGGAAGGCCTCTGGCTCTCCTGCTTGCCCATGGGTAGAGAAGATCTGCTAGTCTATCTGGAAGGTCTAGAGAGTAGCCATTGACTGGGGACCTGCATCACGGGCTGATCCAAGCCAGGTCAAGCTTGCTGACGTGTGGCAGCCTCTCCGGAGACTACTAATTCCGCTCATAACATTCTATGCAAATACCCGGCTGAGTGCCACGGGCAGAAAACATTGACACATACCTGCCAGAGGCCTATCCTGGGTCTGAAGAGTCCACCCTGGTCTCCAGCGGCTCATCATCTCAGCACACACTTTGCCTGCACACATGGAATCCGCCTCTCTCCACGAATGCCTTCTCCGGCTAGGAAACACACGATGTCACTCAGCCAAAGGAGAGCACAGGCAAAGTCAACCGAAGCCCCCATCTTCAAGAGTTTGCCCTCTGCTGGGCCACAGCCTCCGCTGGCACAGCGCATGTGTGGCACTTCTCCGAGGATAAGGCCGAAATCCGGGCATCCAGGGCTCCAGCAGTCCAGGGTCTGCACGTGGCGGCATATGGATCACCTCTTTGCCACGTACAGGAGGGAGGCCTGGGCCCTAGACTGGCTCTGCTAGAGCTCCTCGACCTCAGCTATTTTCCCTCACCTTTGGTCCGTGCCCTCGTGACTGTGTGATCCCTAGTGACACTTCTTCTCCGACCACTCTGAATCCGCCACCTGCGGATACTTGAGCATGAAGATGAACATCTGTCACTGCCTGCAGTGTCACAGGTCACTAGGTGTCTAGGCTCAGGCTGACGATGGCTGTCTTCTGCCCAGGCAAGGAGCCTAATCCTTCAAAGGCAATGAGGACATGCGGTCATTGGCCGACATTCTTTCTTTCATCCACACAGCGGTCTAGATGAGGGGAAAGAGGCCAGGTAGGCCAGCTGAAGGCTGAGTGCGGGGCCTAAGGCTTCTTTCCCAATCACCATGGAGACGGCCACCGGAAGGCTGGCCGGAACTTCTCACGGGGACGGGTCACAAACACTGAGCCAATAGGAGAGGTCCAGCCTAACCGGCCAGTTCCGCAGAGCCCTCCATTTCACCCACGGACACACAACGGCCCCTTCTGTTTTGGGCCACAAATTCGAGGCCACCCGGGGAATCACTTCACACTAGGCAGCCCCTCATGTGGACACGTTCGACACACTCGGCCAGCAGGCAGCTACCTCTTTTCCACTTACGCTACCATATCAGTAGGCAAGGCGCCCTTCCTCAGCATCTATGGCCCCTCTCTGGATGTGTTCATTCTTAGAAATCTCTTCCTTCTACCCCTGAGACACATCACAAGTATGAGGGGCCTGAGAGAGAGCCTAGACATGAAACGGGGGAGGCTTCTGGCTGTACTGCTTCCCCGTGGGGAGAGAATAGCAGGTAGTCTCTCTGGAAGGTCTTAGCTTCTGTTGCTTGACATGGGCGATACAGTAGGGGCGGACCCTGGCCAGGTGGAGCTTGTGGGCAGACGCAACCTCTCCGGCGACGAATAATTCCGCTGCTGCTTTCTATGCTGAAGACCTCCCCCCGCCGGGTGGGATGGGTAGAGAACATTGACCCACACCTGCCAGGGGCCTTTCCTGGGACTGAAGATCCCAACATGGTCTCAACGTCGTCACCCTCTCAGCACACACCTTTCCTGCACACATAATGCTGCCTTTCTCCGTCAGGGCCTTATCCTACCAGGAAAAAAAGCAAGCCGCTCAAAAAGGCTGATGCCAGGGAAATCGAGGGAACACCGCCATTTTCCAAATGTTTGCTGTCTACATGTCCCCGCCTCCGGGGCAAGACCGCGTATGCGGCCAGGCTCCGAAGGCAAGGCCGATATCTTGGCAGTCAGGGCCCCAGCAGTCCAATGGTTTATGGACGTGGGGACACGGATGACCTGTTTGCCGCATACAGGAGGGATCCTTGGGCCCTTCACTGCCTCGCCATTCAGCTCCACGACGTCCACTACTGGCCCTGGCCTTTGCTTTGGCTGGTGCCCCAATGAACGTGTGCTCCGCAGCCATCTTTCTCCACCCATCACTATCATTCTGCCACCAGGGGATATGTGAGTGTGGGAGTCACCATTTGTCACTGGCCGCAGTGTCACAAATCACCAGACTTCCAGGTACCAGCTGACCTAGGCTGCCTTCTGCCCCAGGCAAGATCCCGATTCCTATATCCCAGATGCTGACTGACACCTGGGCACTGGGGAACATTCATTTTGATCAACACAGAGGTCTGAGTGAGGGTCAGCGGGCCCGGTAGCTGAAGTCAAGGCCAGGTGGGCGGGGCTGAGGCTTCTCGGCCATCACCATGGAGACAGTCCCCCCACCGGAAGAGTGGGCGGGCCTTATGATGGGCCTGGTGACAAGACTCAGCCAATGGCAGAGATCTGGCCCGCCAGGCAGATGACACAGGGCCCTCCACTGTGACCCATGACACCTAGTGGCCACAGGATTTGAGCACACCCTGGGAAAGCCTACGCAGGCACAAGGGAGCCCCTGGTGCGGACTGCTTCAGGCCATTGGCAGAGCAGGCCAGGTACCTCTTTCCCACTTTCCTGAGGATAGCAGTACGCAAGGCATCCCCACTCAGCATCTCTTGCCTCTCTCTGGATGTGTTCCTTCTCTGAAATCTCTTCCTTCTCCCCCTTGTCACTTGACACCTTGGAGTGCCTGACAGAGGGCCTAGAGATGAAAGAGCAAAGGGGGAAGGCCTCTGGCTCTCCTGCTTGCCCATGGGTAGAGAAGATCTGCTAGTCTATCTGGAAGGTCTAGAGAGTAGCCATTGACTGGGGACCTGCATCACGGGCTGATCCTGGCCAGGTCAAGCTTGCTGACGTGTGGCAGCCTCTCCGGAGACTACTCATTCCGCTCATAACATTCTATGCAAATACCCGGCTGAGTGCCACGGGCAGAAAACATTGACACATACCTGCCAGAGGCCTATCCTGGGTCTGAAGAGTCCACCCTGGTCTCCAGCGACTCATCATCTCAGCACACACTTTGCCTGCACACATGGAATCCGCCTCTCTCCACGAATGCCTTCTCCGGCTAGGAAACACACGATGTCACTCAGCCAAAGGAGAGCACAGGCAAAGTCAACCGAAGCCCCCATCTTCAAGAGTTTGCCCTCTGCTGGGCCACAGCCTCCGCTGGCACAGTGCATGTGTGGCACTTCTCCGAGGATAAGGCCGAAATCCGGGCATCCAGGGCCCCAGCAGTCCAGGGTCTGCGCGTGGCGGCATATGGATCACCTCTTTGCCACGTACAGGAGGGAGGCCTGGGCCCTAGACTGGCTCTGCTAGAGCTCCACGACCTCAGCTATTTTCCCCCACCTTTGGTCCGTGCCCTCGTGACTGTGTGATCCCTAGTGACACTTCTTCTCCGACCACTCTGAATCCGCCACCTGCGGATACTTGAGCATGAAGATGAACATCTGTCACTGCCTGCAGTGTCACAGGTCACTAGGTGTCTAGGCTCAGGCTGACGATGGCTGTCTTCTGCCCAGGCAAGGAGCCTAATCCTTCAAAGGCAATGAGGACATGTGGTCATTGGCCGACATTCTTTCTTTCATCCACACAGCGGTCTAGATGAGGGGAAAGAGGCCAGGTAGGCCAGTTGAAGGCTGAGTGCGGGGCCTAAGGCTTCTTTCCCAATCACCATGGAGACGGCCACCGGAAGGCTGGCCGGAACTTCTCACGGGGACGGGTCACAAACACTGAGCCAATAGGAGAGGTCCAGCCTAACCGGCCAGTTCCGCAGAGCCCTCCATTTCACCCACGGACACACAACGGCCCCTTCTGTTTTGGGCCACAAATTCGAGGCCACCCGGGGAATCACTTCACACTAGGCAGCCCCTCATGTGGACACGTTCGACACACTCGGCCAGCAGGCAGCTACCTCTTTTCCACTTACGCTACCATATCAGTAGGCAAGGCGCCCTTCCTCAGCATCTATGGCCCCTCTCTGGATGTGTTCATTCAGAGAAATCTCTTCCTTCTACCCCTGAGACACATCACAAGTATGAGGGGCCTGAGAGAGAGCCTAGACGTGAAACGGGGGAGGCTTCTGGCTGTACTGCTTCCCCGTGGGGAGAGAATAGCAGGTAGTCTCTCTGGAAGGTCTCAGCTTCTGTTGCTTGACATGGGCGATACAGTAGGGGCGGACCCTGGCCAGGTGGAGCTTGTGGGCAGACGCAACCTCTCCGGCGACGAATAATTCCGCTGCTGCTTTCTATGCTGAAGACCTCCCCCCGCCGGGTGGGATGGGTAGAGAACATTGACCCACACCTGCCAGGGGCCTTTCCTGGGACTGAAGATCCCAACATGGTCTCAACGTCGTCACCCTCTCAGCACACACCTTTCCTGCACACATAATGCTGCCTTTCTCCGTCAGGGCCTTATCCTACCAGGAAAAAAAGCAAGCCGCTCAAAAAGGCCGATGCCAGGGAAATCGAGGAAACACCGCCATTTTCCAAATGTTTGCTGTCTACATGTCCCCGCCTCCGGGGCAAGGCCGCGTATGCGGCCAGGCTCCGAAGGCAAGGCCGACATCTTGGCAGTCAGGGCCCCAGCAGTCCAATGGTTTATGGACGTGGGGACACGGATGACCTGTTTGCCGCATACAGGAGGGATCCTTGGGCCCTTCACTGCCTCGCCATTCAGCTCCACGACGTCCACTACTGGCCCTGGCCTTTGCTTTGGCTGGTGCCCCAATGAACGTGTGCTCCGCAGCCATCTTTCTCCACCCATCACTATCATTCTGCCACCAGGGGATATGTGAGTGTGGGAGTCACCATTTGTCACTGGCAGCAGTGTCACAAATCACCAGACTTCCAGGTACCAGCTGACCTAGGCTGCCTTCTGCCCCAGGCAAGATCCCGATTCCTATATCCCAGATGCTGACTGACACCTGGGCACTGGGGAACATTCATTTTGATCAACACAGAGGTCTGAGTGAGGGTCAGCGGGCCCGGTAGCTGAAGTCAAGGCCAGGTGGGCGGGGCTGAGGCTTCTCGGCCATCACCATGGAGACAGTCCCCCCACCGGAAGAGTGGGCGGGCCTTATGATGGGCCTGGTGACAAGACTCAGCCAATGGCAGAGATCTGGCCCGCCAGGCAGATGACACAGGGCCCTCCATTGTGACCCATGACACCTAGTGGCCACAGGATTTGAGCACACCCTGGGAAAGCCTACGCAGGCACAAGGGAGCCCCTGGTGCGGACTGCTTCAGGCCATTGGCAGAGCAGGCCAGGTACCTCTTTCCCACTTTCCTGAGGATAGCAGTACGCAAGGCATCCCCACTCAGCATCTCTTGCCTCTCTCTGGATGTGTTCCTTCTCTGAAATCTCTTCCTTCTCCCCCTTGTCACTTGACACCTTGGAGTGCCTGACAGAGGGCCTAGAGATGAAAGAGCAAAGGGGGAAGGCCTCTGGCTCTCCTGCTTGCCCATGGGTAGAGAAGATCTGCTAGTCTATCTGGAAGGTCTAGAGAGTAGCCATTGACTGGGGACCTGCATCACGGGCTGATCCAAGCCAGGTCAAGCTTGCTGACGTGTGGCAGCCTCTCCGGAGACTACTAATTCCGCTCATAACATTCTATGCAAATACCCGGCTGAGTGCCACGGGCAGAAAACATTGACACATACCTGCCAGAGGCCTATCCTGGGTCTGAAGAGTCCACCCTGGTCTCCAGCGGCTCATCATCTCAGCACACACTTTGCCTGCACACATGGAATCCGCCTCTCTCCACGAATGCCTTCTCCGGCTAGGAAACACACGATGTCACTCAGCCAAAGGAGAGCACAGGCAAAGTCAACCGAAGCCCCCATCTTCAAGAGTTTGCCCTCTGCTGGGCCACAGCCTCCGCTGGCACAGCGCATGTGTGGCACTTCTCCGAGGATAAGGCCGAAATCCGGGCATCCAGGGCTCCAGCAGTCCAGGGTCTGCACGTGGCGGCATATGGATCACCTCTTTGCCACGTACAGGAGGGAGGCCTGGGCCCTAGACTGGCTCTGCTAGAGCTCCTCGACCTCAGCTATTTTCCCTCACCTTTGGTCCGTGCCCTCGTGACTGTGTGATCCCTAGTGACACTTCTTCTCCGACCACTCTGAATCCGCCACCTGCGGATACTTGAGCATGAAGATGAACATCTGTCACTGCCTGCAGTGTCACAGGTCACTAGGTGTCTAGGCTCAGGCTGACGATGGCTGTCTTCTGCCCAGGCAAGGAGCCTAATCCTTCAAAGGCAATGAGGACATGTGGTCATTGGCCGACATTCTTTCTTTCATCCACACAGCGGTCTAGATGAGGGGAAAGAGGCCAGGTAGGCCAGCTGAAGGCTGAGTGCGGGGCCTAAGGCTTCTTTCCCAATCACCATGGAGACGGCCACCGGAAGGCTGGCCGGAACTTCTCACGGGGACGGGTCACAAACACTGAGCCAATAGGAGAGGTCCAGCCTAACCGGCCAGTTCCGCAGAGCCCTCCATTTCACCCACGGACACACAACGGCCCCTTCTGTTTTGGGCCACAAATTCGAGGCCACCCGGGGAATCACTTCACACTAGGCAGCCCCTCATGTGGAGACGTTCGACACACTCGGCCAGCAGGCAGCTACCTCTTTTCCACTTACGCTACCATATCAGTAGGCAAGGCGCCCTTCCTCAGCATCTATGGCCCCTCTCTGGATGTGTTCATTCTTAGAAATCTCTTCCTTCTACCCCTGAGACACATCACAAGTATGAGGGGCCTGAGAGAGAGCCTAGACATGAAACGGGGGAGGCTTCTGGCTGTACTGCTTCCCCGTGGGGAGAGAATAGCAGGTAGTCTCTCTGGAAGGTCTTAGCTTCTGTTGCTTGACATGGGCGATACAGTAGGGGCGGACCCTGGCCAGGTGGAGCTTGTGGGCAGACGCAACCTCTCCGGCGACGAATAATTCCGCTGCTGCTTTCTATGCTGAAGACCTCCCCCCGCCGGGTGGGATGGGTAGAGAACATTGACCCACACCTGCCAGGGGCCTTTCCTGGGACTGAAGATCCCAACATGGTCTCAACGTCGTCACCCTCTCAGCACACACCTTTCCTGCACACATAATGCTGCCTTTCTCCGTCAGGGCCTTATCCTACCAGGAAAAAAAGCAAGCCGCTCAAAAAGGCTGATGCCAGGGAAATCGAGGGAACACCGCCATTTTCCAAATGTTTGCTGTCTACATGTCCCCGCCTCCGGGGCAAGGCCGCGTATGCGGCCAGGCTCCGAAGGCAAGGCCGATATCTTGGCAGTCAGGGCCCCAGCAGTCCAATGGTTTATGGACGTGGGGACACGGATGACCTGTTTGCCGCATACAGGAGGGATCCTTGGGCCCTTCACTGCCTCGCCATTCAGCTCCACGACGTCCACTACTGGCCCTGGCCTTTGCTTTGGCTGGTGCCCCAATGAACGTGTGCTCCGCAGCCATCTTTCTCCACCCATCACTATCATTCTGCCACCAGGGGATATGTGAGTGTGGGAGTCACCATTTGTCACTGGCCGCAGTGTCACAAATCACCAGACTTCCAGGTACCAGCTGACCTAGGCTGCCTTCTGCCCCAGGCAAGATCCCGATTCCTATATCCCAGATGCTGACTGACACCTGGGCACTGGGGAACATTCATTTTGATCAACACAGAGGTCTGAGTGAGGGTCAGCGGGCCCGGTAGCTGAAGTCAAGGCCAGGTGGGCGGGGCTGAGGCTTCTCGGCCATCACCATGGAGACAGTCCCCCCACCGGAAGAGTGGGCGGGCCTTATGATGGGCCTGGTGACAAGACTCAGCCAATGGCAGAGATCTGGCCCGCCAGGCAGATGACACAGGGCCCTCCACTGTGACCCATGACACCTAGTGGCCACAGGATTTGAGCACACCCTGGGAAAGCCTACGCAGGCACAAGGGAGCCCCTGGTGCGGACTGCTTCAGGCCATTGGCAGAGCAGGCCAGGTACCTCTTTCCCACTTTCCTGAGGATAGCAGTACGCAAGGCATCCCCACTCAGCATCTCTTGCCTCTCTCTGGATGTGTTCCTTCTCTGAAATCTCTTCCTTCTCCCCCTTGTCACTTGACACCTTGGAGTGCCTGACAGAGGGCCTAGAGATGAAAGAGCAAAGGGGGAAGGCCTCTGGCTCTCCTGCTTGCCCATGGGTAGAGAAGATCTGCTAGTCTATCTGGAAGGTCTAGAGAGTAGCCATTGACTGGGGACCTGCATCACGGGCTGATCCTGGCCAGGTCAAGCTTGCTGACGTGTGGCAGCCTCTCCGGAGACTACTCATTCCGCTCATAACATTCTATGCAAATACCCGGCTGAGTGCCACGGGCAGAAAACATTGACACATACCTGCCAGAGGCCTATCCTGGGTCTGAAGAGTCCACCCTGGTCTCCAGCGACTCATCATCTCAGCACACACTTTGCCTGCACACATGGAATCCGCCTCTCTCCACGAATGCCTTCTCCGGCTAGGAAACACACGATGTCACTCAGCCAAAGGAGAGCACAGGCAAAGTCAACCGAAGCCCCCATCTTCAAGAGTTTGCCCTCTGCTGGGCCACAGCCTCCGCTGGCACAGTGCATGTGTGGCACTTCTCCGAGGATAAGGCCGAAATCCGGGCATCCAGGGCCCCAGCAGTCCAGGGTCTGCGCGTGGCGGCATATGGATCACCTCTTTGCCACGTACAGGAGGGAGGCCTGGGCCCTAGACTGGCTCTGCTAGAGCTCCACGACCTCAGCTATTTTCCCCCACCTTTGGTCCGTGCCCTCGTGACTGTGTGATCCCTAGTGACACTTCTTCTCCGACCACTCTGAATCCGCCACCTGCGGATACTTGAGCATGAAGATGAACATCTGTCACTGCCTGCAGTGTCACAGGTCACTAGGTGTCTAGGCTCAGGCTGACGATGGCTGTCTTCTGCCCAGGCAAGGAGCCTAATCCTTCAAAGGCAATGAGGACATGTGGTCATTGGCCGACATTCTTTCTTTCATCCACACAGCGGTCTAGATGAGGGGAAAGAGGCCAGGTAGGCCAGTTGAAGGCTGAGTGCGGGGCCTAAGGCTTCTTTCCCAATCACCATGGAGACGGCCACCGGAAGGCTGGCCGGAACTTCTCACGGGGACGGGTCACAAACACTGAGCCAATAGGAGAGGTCCAGCCTAACCGGCCAGTTCCGCAGAGCCCTCCATTTCACCCACGGACACACAACGGCCCCTTCTGTTTTGGGCCACAAATTCGAGGCCACCCGGGGAATCACTTCACACTAGGCAGCCCCTCATGTGGACACGTTCGACACACTCGGCCAGCAGGCAGCTACCTCTTTTCCACTTACGCTACCATATCAGTAGGCAAGGCGCCCTTCCTCAGCATCTACGGCCCCTCTCTGGATGTGTTCATTCAGAGAAATCTCTTCCTTCTACCCCTGAGACACATCACAAGTATGAGGGGCCTGAGAGAGAGCCTAGACGTGAAACGGGGGAGGCTTCTGGCTGTACTGCTTCCCCGTGGGGAGAGAATAGCAGGTAGTCTCTCTGGAAGGTCTCAGCTTCTGTTGCTTGACATGGGCGATACAGTAGGGGCGGACCCTGGCCAGGTGGAGCTTGTGGGCAGACGCAACCTCTCCGGCGACGAATAATTCCGCTGCTGCTTTCTGTGCTGAAGACCTCCCCCCGCCGGGTGGGATGGGTAGAGAACATTGACCCACACCTGCCAGGGGCCTTTCCTGGGACTGAAGATCCCAACATGGTCTCAACGTCGTCACCCTCTCAGCACACACCTTTCCTGCACACATAATGCTGCCTTTCTCCGTCAGGGCCTTATCCTACCAGGAAAAAAAGCAAGCCGCTCAAAAAGGCCGATGCCAGGGAAATCGAGGAAACACCGCCATTTTCCAAATGTTTGCTGTCTACATGTCCCCGCCTCCGGGGCAAGGCCGCGTATGCGGCCAGGCTCCGAAGGCAAGGCCGACATCTTGGCAGTCAGGGCCCCAGCAGTCCAATGGTTTATGGACGTGGGGACACGGATGACCTGTTTGCCGCATACAGGAGGGATCCTTGGGCCCTTCACTGCCTCGCCATTCAGCTCCACGACGTCCACTACTGGCCCTGGCCTTTGCTTTGGCTGGTGCCCCAATGAACGTGTGCTCCGCAGCCATCTTTCTCCACCCATCACTATCATTCTGCCACCAGGGGATATGTGAGTGTGGGAGTCACCATTTGTCACTGGCAGCAGTGTCACAAATCACCAGACTTCCAGGTACCAGCTGACCTAGGCTGCCTTCTGCCCCAGGCAAGATCCCGATTCCTATATCCCAGATGCTGACTGACACCTGGGCACTGGGGAACATTCATTTTGATCAACACAGAGGTCTGAGTGAGGGTCAGCGGGCCCGGTAGCTGAAGTCAAGGCCAGGTGGGCGGGGCTGAGGCTTCTCGGCCATCACCATGGAGACAGTCCCCCCACCGGAAGAGTGGGCGGGCCTTATGATGGGCCTGGTGACAAGACTCAGCCAATGGCAGAGATCTGGCCCGCCAGGCAGATGACACAGGGCCCTCCACTGTGACCCATGACACCTAGTGGCCACAGGATTTGAGCACACCCTGGGAAAGCCTACGCAGGCACAAGGGAGCCCCTGGTGCGGACTGCTTCAGGCCATTGGCAGAGCAGGCCAGGTACCTCTTTCCCACTTTCCTGAGGATAGCAGTACGCAAGGCAACCCCACTCAGCATCTCTTGCCTCTCTCTGGATGTGTTCCTTCTCTGAAATCTCTTCCTTCTCCCCCTTGTCACTTGACACCTTGGAGTGCCTGACAGAGGGCCTAGAGATGAAAGAGCAAAGGGGGAAGGCCTCTGGCTCTCCTGCTTGCCCATGGGTAGAGAAGATCTGCTAGTCTATCTGGAAGGTCTAGAGAGTAGCCATTGACTGCGGACCTGCATCACGGGCTGATCCTGGCCAGGTGAATCTTGCTGACGTGTGGCAGCCTCTCCGGAGACTACTAATTCCGCTCATAACATTGTATGCAAATACCCGGCTGAGTGCCACGGGCAGAAAACATTGACACATACCTGCCAGAGGCCTATCCTGGGTCTGAAGAGTCCACCCTGGTCTCCAGCGACTCATCATCTCAGCACACACTTTGCCTGCTTCATGGAATCCGCCTCTCTCCACGAATGCCTTCTCCGGCTAGGAAACACACGATGTCACTCAGCCAAAGGAGAGCACAGGCAAAGTCAACCGAAGCCCCCATCTTCAAGAGTTTGCCCTCTGCTGGGCCACAGCCTCCGCTGGCACAGCGCATGTGTGGCACTTCTCCGAGGATAAGGCCGAAATCCGGGCATCCAGGGCTCCAGCAGTCCAGGGTCTGCACGTGGCGGCATATGGATCACCTCTTTGCCACGTACAGGAGGGAGGCCTGGGCCCTAGACTGGCTCTGCTAGAGCTCCTCGACCTCAGCTATTTTCCCTCACCTTTGGTCCGTGCCCTCGTGACTGTGTGATCCCTAGTGACACTTCTTCTCCGACCACTCTGAATCCGCCACCTGCGGATACTTGAGCATGAAGATGAACATCTGTCACTGCCTGCAGTGTCACAGGTCACTAGGTGTCTAGGCTCAGGCTGACGATGGCTGTCTTCTGCCCAGGCAAGGAGCCTAATCCTTCAAAGGCAATGAGGACATGCGGTCATTGGCCGACATTCTTTCTTTCATCCACACAGCGGTCTAGATGAGGGGAAAGAGGCCAGGTAGGCCAGCTGAAGGCTGAGTGCGGGGCCTAAGGCTTCTTTCCCAATCACCATGGAGACGGCCACCGGAAGGCTGGCCGGAACTTCTCACAGGGACGGGTCACAAACACTGAGCCAATAGGAGAGGTCCAGCCTAACCGGCCAGTTCCGCAGAGCCCTCCATTTCACCCACGGACACACAACGGCCCCTTCTGTTTTGGGCCACAAATTCGAGGCCACCCGGGGAATCACTTCACACTAGGCAGCCCCTCATGTGGACACGTTCGACACACTCGGCCAGCAGGCAGCTACCTCTTTTCCTCTTACGCTACCATATCAGTAGGCAAGGCGCCCTTCCTCAGCATCTATGGCCCCTCTCTGGATGTGTTCATTCTTAGAAATCTCTTCCTTCTACCCCTGAGACACATCACAAGTATGAGGGGCCTGAGAGAGAGCCTAGACATGAAACGGGGGAGGCTTCTGGCTGTACTGCTTCCCCGTGGGGAGAGAATAGCAGGTAGTCTCTCTGGAAGGTCTTAGCTTCTGTTGCTTGACATGGGCGATACAGTAGGGGCGGACCCTGGCCAGGTGGAGCTTGTGGGCAGACGCAACCTCTCCGGCGACGAATAATTCCGCTGCTGCTTTCTATGCTGAAGACCTCCCCCCGCCGGGTGGGATGGGTAGAGAACATTGACCCACACCTGCCAGGGGCCTTTCCTGGGACTGAAGATCCCAACATGGTCTCAACGTCGTCACCCTCTCAGCACACACCTTTCCTGCACACATAATGCTGCCTTTCTCCGTCAGGGCCTTATCCTACCAGGAAAAAAAGCAAGCCGCTCAAAAAGGCCGATGCCAGGGAAATCGAGGAAACACCGCCATTTTCCAAATGTTTGCTGTCTACATGTCCCCGCCTCCGGGGCAAGGCCGCGTATGCGGCCAGGCTCCGAAGGCAAGGCCGATATCTTGGCAGTCAGGGCCCCAGCAGTCCAATGGTTTATGGACGTGGGGACACGGATGACCTGTTTGCCGCATACAGGAGGGATCCTTGGGCCCTTCACTGCCTCGCCATTCAGCTCCACGACGTCCACTACTGGCCCTGGCCTTTGCTTTGGCTGGTGCCCCAATGAACGTGTGCTCCGCAGCCATCTTTCTCCACCCATCACTATCATTCTGCCACCAGGGGATATGTGAGTGTGGGAGTCACCATTTGTCACTGGCAGCAGTGTCACAAATCACCAGACTTCCAGGTACCAGCTGACCTAGGCTGCCTTCTGCCCCAGGCAAGATCCCGATTCCTATATCCCAGATGCTGACTGACACCTGGGCACTGGGGAACATTCATTTTGATCAACACAGAGGTCTGAGTGAGGGTCAGCGGGCCCGGTAGCTGAAGTCAAGGCCAGGTGGGCGGGGCTGAGGCTTCTCGGCCATCACCATGGAGACAGTCCCCCCACCGGAAGAGTGGGCGGGCCTTATGATGGGCCTGGTGACAAGACTCAGCCAATGGCGGAGATCTGGCCCGCCAGGCAGATGACACAGGGCCCTCCACTGTGACCCATGACACCTAGTGGCCACAGGATTTGAGCACACCCTGGGAAAGCCTACGCAGGCACAAGGGAGCCCCTGGTGCGGACTGCTTCAGGCCATTGGCAGAGCAGGCCAGGTACCTCTTTCCCACTTTCCTGAGGATAGCAGTACGCAAGGCATCCCCACTCAGCATCTCTTGCCTCTCTCTGGATGTGTTCCTTCTCTGAAATCTCTTCCTTCTCCCCCTTGTCACTTGACACCTTGGAGTGCCTGACAGAGGGCCTAGAGATGAAAGAGCAAAGGGGGAAGGCCTCTGGCTCTCCTGCTTGCCCATGGGTAGAGAAGATCTGCTAGTCTATCTGGAAGGTCTAGAGAGTAGCCATTGACTGGGGACCTGCATCACGGGCTGATCCTGGCCAGGTCAAGCTTGCTGACGTGTGGCAGCCTCTCCGGAGACTACTAATTCCGCTCATAACTTTGTATGCAAATACCCGGCTGAGTGCCACGGGCAGAAAACATTGACACATACCTACCAGAGGCCTATCCTGGGTCTGAAGAGTCCACCCTGGTCTCCAGCGACTCATCATCTCAGCACACACTTTGCCTGCACACATGGAATCCGCCTCTCTCCACGAATGTCTTCTCCTGCTAGGAAACACACGATGTCACTCAGCCAAAGGAGAGCACAGGCAAAGTCAACCGAAGCCCCCATCTTCAAGAGTTTGCCCTCTGCTGGGCCACAGCCTCCGCTGGCACAGTGCATGTGTGGCACTTCTCCGAGGATAAGGCCGAAATCCGGGCATCCAGGGCCATAGCAGTCCAGGGTCTGCGCGTGGCCGCATATGGATCACCTCTTTGCCACGTACAGGAGGGAGGCCTGGGCCCTAGACTGGCTCTGCTAGAGCTCCACGACCTCAGCTATTTTCCCTCACCTTTGGCCCGTGCCCTCGTGACTGTGTGATCCCTAGTGACACTTCTTCTCCGACCACTCTGAATCCGCCACCTGCGGATACTTGAGCATGAAGATGAACATCTGTCACTGCCTGCAGTGTCACAGGTCACTAGGTGTCTAGGCTCAGGCTGACGATGGCTGTCTTCTGCCCAGGCTAGGAGCCTAATCCTTCAAAGGCTATGAGGACATGTGGTCATTGGCCGACATTCTTTCTTTCATCCACACAGCGGTCTAGATGAGGGGAAATAGGCCAGGTAGGCCAGCTGAAGGCTGAGTGCGGGGCCTAAGGCTTCTTTCCCAATCACCATGGAGACGGCCACCGGAAGGCTGGCCGGAACTTCTCACGGGGACGGGTCACAAACACTGAGCCAATAGGAGAGGTCCAGCCTAACCGGCCAGTTCCGCAGAGCCCTCCATTTCACCCACGGACACACAACGGCCCCTTCTGTTTTGGGCCACAAATTCGAGGCCACCCGGGGAATCACTTCACACTAGGCAGCCCCTCACGTGGACACGTTCGACACACTCGGCCAGCAGGCAGCTACCTCTTTTCCACTTACGCTACCATATCAGTAGGCAAGGCGCCCTTCCTCAGCATCTATGGCCCCTCTCTGGATGTGTTCATTCAGAGAAATCTCTTCCTTCTACCCCTGAGACACATCACAAGTATGAGGGGCCTGAGAGAGAGCCTAGACATGAAGCGGGGGAGGCTTCTGGCTGTACTGCTTCCCCGTGGGGAGAGAATAGCAGGTAGTCTCTCTGGAAGGTCTTAGCTTCTGTTGCTTGACATGGGCGATACAGTAGGGGCGGACCCTGGCCAGGTGGAGCTTGTGGGCAGACGCAACCTCTCCGGCGACGAATAATTCCGCTGCTGCTTTCTATGCTGAAGACCTCCCCCCGCCGGGTGGGATGGGTAGAGAACATTGACCCACACCTGCCAGGGGCCTTTCCTGGGACTGAAGATCCCAACATGGTCTCAACGTCGTCACCCTCTCAGCACACACCTTTCCTGCACACATAATGCTGCCTTTCTCCGTCAGGGCCTTATCCTACCAGGAAAAAAAGCAAGCCGCTCAAAAAGGCCGATGCCAGGGAAATCGAGGAAACACCGCCATTTTCCAAATGTTTGCTGTCTACATGTCCCCGCCTCTGGGGCAAGGCCGCGTATGCGGCCAGGCTCCGAAGGCAAGGCTGATATCTTGGCAGTCAGGGCCCCAGCAGTCCAATGGTTTATGGACGTGGGGACACGGATGACCTGTTTGCCGCATACAGGAGGGATCCTTGGGCCCTTCACTGCCTCGCCATTCAGCTCCACGACGTCCACTACTGGCCCTGGCCTTTGCTTTGGCTGGTGCCCCAATGAACGTGTGCTCCGCAGCCATCTTTCTCCACCCATCACTATCATTCTGCCACCAGGGGATATGTGAGTGTGGGAGTCACCATTTGTCACTGGCAGCAGTGTCACAAACCACCAGACTTCCAGGTACCAGCTGACCTAGGCTGCCTTCTGCCCCAGGCAAGATCCCGATTCCTATATCCCAGATGCTGACTGACACCTGGGCACTGGGGAACATTCATTTTGATCAACACAGAGGTCTGAGTGAGGGTCAGCGGGCCCGGTAGCTGAAGTCAAGGCCAGGTGGGCGGGGCTGAGGCTTCTCGGCCATCACCATGGAGACAGTCCCCCCACCGGAAGAGTGGGCGGGCCTTATGATGGGCCTGGTGACAAGACTCAGCCAATGGCAGAGATCTGGCCCGCCAGGCAGATGACACAGGGCCCTCCATTGTGACCCATGACACCTAGTGGCCACAGGATTTGAGCACACCCTGGGAAAGCCTACGCAGGCACAAGGGAGCCCCTGGTGCGGACTGCTTCAGGCCATTGGCAGAGCAGGCCAGGTACCTCTTTCCCACTTTCCTGAGGATAGCAGTACGCAAGGCATCCCCACTCAGCATCTCTTGCCTCTCTCTGGATGTGTTCCTTCTCTGAAATCTCTTCCTTCTCCCCCTTGTCACTTGACACCTTGGAGTGCCTGACAGAGGGCCTAGAGATGAAAGAGCAAAGGGGGAAGGCCTCTGGCTCTCCTGCTTGCCCATGGGTAGAGAAGATCTGCTAGTCTATCTGGAAGGTCTAGAGAGTAGCCATTGACTGGGGACCTGCATCACGGGCTGATCCTGGCCAGGTGAAGCTTGCTGACGTGTGGCAGCCTCTCCGGAGACTACTAATTCCGCTCATAACTTTGTATGCAAATACCCGGCTGAGTGCCACGGGCAGAAAACATTGACACATACCTACCAGAGGCCTATCCTGGGTCTGAAGAGTCCACCCTGGTCTCCAGCGACTCATCATCTCAGCACACACTTTGCCTGCACACATGGAATCCGCCTCTCTCCACGAATGTCTTCTCCTGCTAGGAAACACACGATGTCACTCAGCCAAAGGAGAGCACAGGCAAAGTCAACCGAAGCCCCCATCTTCAAGAGTTTGCCCTCTGCTGGGCCACAGCCTCCGCTGGCACAGTGCATGTGTGGCACTTCTCCGAGGATAAGGCCGAAATCCGGGCATCCAGGGCCATAGCAGTCCAGGGTCTGCGCGTGGCCGCATATGGATCACCTCTTTGCCACGTACAGGAGGGAGGCCTGGGCCCTAGACTGGCTCTGCTAGAGCTCCACGACCTCAGCTATTTTCCCTCACCTTTGGCCCGTGCCCTCGTGACTGTGTGATCCCTAGTGACACTTCTTCTCCGACCACTCTGAATCCGCCACCTGCGGATACTTGAGCATGAAGATGAACATCTGTCACTGCCTGCAGTGTCACAGGTCACTAGGTGTCTAGGCTCAGGCTGACGATGGCTGTCTTCTGCCCAGGCTAGGAGCCTAATCCTTCAAAGGCAATGAGGACATGTGGTCATTGGCCGACATTCTTTCTTTCATCCACACAGCGGTCTAGATGAGGGGAAAGAGGCCAGGTAGGCCAGCTGAAGGCTGAGTGCGGGGCCTAAGGCTTCTTTCCCAATCACCATGGAGACGGCCACCGGAAGGCTGGCCGGAACTTCTCACAGGGACGGGTCACAAACACTGAGCCAATAGGAGAGGTCCAGCCTAACCGGCCAGTTCCGCAGAGCCCTCCATTTCACCCACGGACACACAACGGCCCCTTCTGTTTTGGGCCACAAATTCGAGGCCACCCGGGGAATCACTTCACACTAGGCAGCCCCTCATGTGGACACGTTCGACACACTCGGCCAGCAGGCAGCTACCTCTTTTCCACTTACGCTACCATATCAGTAGGCAAGGCGCCCTTCCTCAGCATCTATGGCCCCTCTCTGGATGTGTTCATTCAGAGAAATCTCTTCCTTCTACCCCTGAGACACATCACAAGTATGAGGGGCCTGAGAGAGAGCCTAGACATGAAGCGGGGGAGGCTTCTGGCTGTACTGCTTCCCCGTGGGGAGAGAATAGCAGGTAGTCTCTCTGGAAGGTCTTAGCTTCTCTTGCTTGACATGGGCGATACAGTAGGGGCGGACCCTGGCCAGGTGGAGCTTGTGGGCAGACGCAACCTCTCCGGCGACGAATAATTCCGCTGCTGCTTTCTATGCTGAAGACCTCCCCCCGCCGGGTGGGATGGGTAGAGAACATTGACCCACACCTGCCAGGGGCCTTTCCTGGGACTGAAGATCCCAACATGGTCTCAACGTCGTCACCCTCTCAGCACACACCTTTCCTGCACACATAATGCTGCCTTTCTCCGTCAGGGCCTTATCCTACCAGGAAAAAAAGCAAGCCGCTCAAAAAGGCCGATGCCAGGGAAATCGAGGAAACACCGCCATTTTCCAAATGTTTGCTGTCTACATGTCCCCGCCTCTGGGGCAAGGCCGCGTATGCGGCCAGGCTCCGAAGGCAAGGCTGATATCTTGGCAGTCAGGGCCCCAGCAGTCCAATGGTTTATGGACGTGGGGACACGGATGACCTGTTTGCCGCATACAGGAGGGATCCTTGGGCCCTTCACTGCCTCGCCATTCAGCTCCACGACGTCCACTACTGGCCCTGGCCTTTGCTTTGGCTGGTGCCCCAATGAACGTGTGCTCCGCAGCCATCTTTCTCCACCCATCACTATCATTCTGCCACCAGGGGATATGTGAGTGTGGGAGTCACCATTTGTCACTGGCAGCAGTGTCACAAACCACCAGACTTCCAGGTACCAGCTGACCTAGGCTGCCTTCTGCCCCAGGCAAGATCCCGATTCCTATATCCCAGATGCTGACTGACACCTGGGCACTGGGGAACATTCATTTTGATCAACACAGAGGTCTGAGTGAGGGTCAGCGGGCCCGGTAGCTGAAGTCAAGGCCAGGTGGGCGGGGCTGAGGCTTCTCGGCCATCACCATGGAGACAGTCCCCCCACCGGAAGAGTGGGCGGGCCTTATGATGGGCCTGGTGACAAGACTCAGCCAATGGCAGAGATCTGGCCCGCCAGGCAGATGACACAGGGCCCTCCATTGTGACCCATGACACCTAGTGGCCACAGGATTTGAGCACACCCTGGGAAAGCCTACGCAGGCACAAGGGAGCCCCTGGTGCGGACTGCTTCAGGCCATTGGCAGAGCAGGCCAGGTACCTCTTTCCCACTTTCCTGAGAATAGCAGTACGCAAGGCATCCCCACTCAGCATCTCTTGCCTCTCTCTGGATGTGTTCCTTCTCTGAAATCTCTTCCTTCTCCCCCTTGTCACTTGACACCTTGGAGTGCCTGACAGAGGGCCTAGAGATGAAAGAGCAAAGGGGGAAGGCCTCTGGCTCTCCTGCTTGCCCATGGGTAGAGAAGATCTGCTAGTCTATCTGGAAGGTCTAGAGAGTAGCCATTGACTGGGGACCTGCATCACGGGCTGATCCTGGCCAGGTCAAGCTTGCTGACGTGTGGCAGCCTCTCCGGAGACTACTCATTCCGCTCATAACATTGTATGCAAATACCCGGCTGAGTGCCACGGGCAGAAAACATTGACACATACCTGCCAGAGGCCTATCCTGGGTCTGAAGAGTCCACCCTGGTCTCCAGCGACTCATCATCTCAGCACACACTTTGCCTGCACACATGGAATCCGCCTCTCTCCACGAATGCCTTCTCCTGCTAGGAAACACACGATGTCACTCAGCCAAAGGAGAGCACAGGCAAAGTCAACCGAAGCCCCCATCTTCAAGAGTTTGCCCTCTGCTGGGCCACAGCCTCCGCTGGCACAGTGCATGTGTGGCACTTCTCCGAGGATAAGGCCGAAATCCGGGCATCCAGGGCCCCAGCAGTCCAGGGTCTGCGCGTGGCCGCATATGGATCACCTCTTTGCCACGTACAGGAGGGAGGCCTGGGCCCTAGACTGGCTCTGCTAGAGCTCCACGACCTCAGCTATTTTCCCTCACCTTTGGCCCGTGCCCTCGTGACTGTGTGATCCCTAGTGACACTTCTTCTCCGACCACTCTGAATCCGCCACCTGCGGATACTTGAGCATGAAGATGAACATCTGTCACTGCCTGCAGTGTCACAGGTCACTAGGTGTCTAGGCTCAGGCTGACGATGGCTGTCTTCTGCCCAGGCAAGGAGCCTAATCCTTCAAAGGCAATGAGGACATGCGGTCATTGGCCGACATTCTTTCTTTCATCCACACAGCGGTCTAGATGAGGGGAAAGAGGCCAGGTAGGCCAGCTGAAGGCTGAGTGCGGGGCCTAAGGCTTCTTTCCCAATCACCATGGAGACGGCCACCGGAAGGCTGGCCGGAACTTCTCACGGGGACGGGTCACAAACACTGAGCCAATAGGAGAGGTCCAGCCTAACCGGCCAGTTCCGCAGAGCCCTCCATTTCACCCACGGACACACAACGGCCCCTTCTGTTTTGGGCCACAAATTCGAGGCCACCCGGGGAATCACTTCACACTAGGCAGCCCCTCACGTGGACACGTTCGACACACTCGGCCAGCAGGCAGCTACCTCTTTTCCACTTACGCTACCATATCAGTAGGCAAGGCGCCCTTCCTCAGCATCTATGGCCCCTCTCTGGATGTGTTCATTCAGAGAAATCTCTTCCTTCTACCCCTGAGACACATCACAAGTATGAGGGGCCTGAGAGAGAGCCTAGACATGAAGAGGGGGAGGCTTCTGGCTGTACTGCTTCCCCGTGGGGAGAGAATAGCAGGTAGTCTCTCTGGAAGGTCTTAGCTTCTGTTGCTTGACATGGGCGATACAGTAGGGGCGGACCCTGGCCAGGTGGAGCTTGTGGGCAGACGCAACCTCTCCGGCGACGAATAATTCCGCTGCTGCTTTCTATGCTGAAGACCTCCCCCCGCCGGGTGGGATGGGTAGAGAACATTGACCCACACCTGCCAGGGGCCTTTCCTGGGACTGAAGATCCCAACATGGTCTCAACGTCGTCACCCTCTCAGCACACACCTTTCCTGCACACATAATGCTGCCTTTCTCCGTCAGGGCCTTATCCTACCAGGAAAAAAAGCAAGCCGCTCAAAAAGGCCGATGCCAGGGAAATCGAGGAAACACCGCCATTTTCCAAATGTTTGCTGTCTACATGTCCCCGCCTCTGGGGCAAGGCCGCGTATGCGGCCAGGCTCCGAAGGCAAGGCTGATATCTTGGCAGTCAGGGCCCCAGCAGTCCAATGGTTTATGGACGTGGGGACACGGATGACCTGTTTGCCGCATACAGGAGGGATCCTTGGGCCCTTCACTGCCTCGCCATTCAGCTCCACGACGTCCACTACTGGCCCTGGCCTTTGCTTTGGCTGGTGCCCCAATGAACGTGTGCTCCGCAGCCATCTTTCTCCACCCATCACTATCATTCTGCCACCAGGGGATATGTGAGTGTGGGAGTCACCATTTGTCACTGGCAGCAGTGTCACAAACCACCAGACTTCCAGGTACCAGCTGACCTAGGCTGCCTTCTGCCCCAGGCAAGATCCCGATTCCTATATCCCAGATGCTGACTGACACCTGGGCACTGGGGAACATTCATTTTGATCAACACAGAGGTCTGAGTGAGGGTCAGCGGGCCCGGTAGCTGAAGTCAAGGCCAGGTGGGCGGGGCTGAGGCTTCTCGGCCATCACCATGGAGACAGTCCCCCCACCGGAAGAGTGGGCGGGCCTTATGATGGGCCTGGTGACAAGACTCAGCCAATGGCAGAGATCTGGCCCGCCAGGCAGATGACACAGGGCCCTCCATTGTGACCCATGACACCTAGTGGCCACAGGATTTGAGCACACCCTGGGAAAGCCTACGCAGGCACAAGGGAGCCCCTGGTGCGGACTGCTTCAGGCCATTGGCAGAGCAGGCCAGGTACCTCTTTCCCACTTTCCTGAGGATAGCAGTACGCAAGGCATCCCCACTCAGCATCTCTTGCCTCTCTCTGGATGTGTTCCTTCTCTGAAATCTCTTCCTTCTCCCCCTTGTCACTTGACACCTTGGAGTGCCTGACAGAGGGCCTAGAGATGAAAGAGCAAAGGGGGAAGGCCTCTGGCTCTCCTGCTTGCCCATGGGTAGAGAAGATCTGCTAGTCTATCTGGAAGGTCTAGAGAGTAGCCATTGACTGGGGACCTGCATCACGGGCTGATCCTGGCCAGGTGAAGCTTGCTGACGTGTGGCAGCCTCTCCGGAGACTACTAATTCCGCTCATAACTTTGTATGCAAATACCCGGCTGAGTGCCACGGGCAGAAAACATTGACACATACCTACCAGAGGCCTATCCTGGGTCTGAAGAGTCCACCCTGGTCTCCAGCGACTCATCATCTCAGCACACACTTTGCCTGCACACATGGAATCCGCCTCTCTCCACGAATGTCTTCTCCTGCTAGGAAACACACGATGTCACTCAGCCAAAGGAGAGCACAGGCAAAGTCAACCGAAGCCCCCATCTTCAAGAGTTTGCCCTCTGCTGGGCCACAGCCTCCGCTGGCACAGTGCATGTGTGGCACTTCTCCGAGGATAAGGCCGAAATCCGGGCATCCAGGGCCATAGCAGTCCAGGGTCTGCGCGTGGCCGCATATGGATCACCTCTTTGCCACGTACAGGAGGGAGGCCTGGGCCCTAGACTGGCTCTGCTAGAGCTCCACGACCTCAGCTATTTTCCCTCACCTTTGGCCCGTGCCCTCGTGACTGTGTGATCCCTAGTGACACTTCTTCTCCGACCACTCTGAATCCGCCACCTGCGGATACTTGAGCATGAAGATGAACATCTGTCACTGCCTGCAGTGTCACAGGTCACTAGGTGTCTAGGCTCAGGCTGACGATGGCTGTCTTCTGCCCAGGCTAGGAGCCTAATCCTTCAAAGGCAATGAGGACATGTGGTCATTGGCCGACATTCTTTCTTTCATCCACACAGCGGTCTAGATGAGGGGAAAGAGGCCAGGTAGGCCAGCTGAAGGCTGAGTGCGGGGCCTAAGGCTTCTTTCCCAATCACCATGGAGACGGCCACCGGAAGGCTGGCCGGAACTTCTCACGGGGACGGGTCACAAACACTGAGCCAATAGGAGAGGTCCAGCCTAACCGGCCAGTTCCGCAGAGCCCTCCATTTCACCCACGGACACACAACGGCCCCTTCTGTTTTGGGCCACAAATTCGAGGCCACCCGGGGAATCACTTCACACTAGGCAGCCCCTCATGTGGACACGTTCGACACACTCGGCCAGCAGGCAGCTACCTCTTTTCCACTTACGCTACCATATCAGTAGGCAAGGCGCCCTTCCTCAGCATCTATGGCCCCTCTCTGGATGTGTTCATTCAGAGAAATCTCTTCCTTCTACCCCTGAGACACATCACAAGTATGAGGGGCCTGAGAGAGAGCCTAGACATGAAGCGGGGGAGGCTTCTGGCTGTACTGCTTCCCCGTGGGGAGAGAATAGCAGGTAGTCTCTCTGGAAGGTCTTAGCTTCTCTTGCTTGACATGGGCGATACAGTAGGGGCGGACCCTGGCCAGGTGGAGCTTGTGGGCAGACGCAACCTCTCCGGCGACGAATAATTCCGCTGCTGCTTTCTATGCTGAAGACCTCCCCCCGCCGGGTGGGATGGGTAGAGAACATTGACCCACACCTGCCAGGGGCCTTTCCTGGGACTGAAGATCCCAACATGGTCTCAACGTCGTCACCCTCTCAGCACACACCTTTCCTGCACACATAATGCTGCCTTTCTCCGTCAGGGCCTTATCCTACCAGGAAAAAAAGCAAGCCGCTCAAAAAGGCCGATGCCAGGGAAATCGAGGAAACACCGCCATTTTCCAAATGTTTGCTGTCTACATGTCCCCGCCTCTGGGGCAAGGCCGCGTATGCGGCCAGGCTCCGAAGGCAAGGCTGATATCTTGGCAGTCAGGGCCCCAGCAGTCCAATGGTTTATGGACGTGGGGACACGGATGACCTGTTTGCCGCATACAGGAGGGATCCTTGGGCCCTTCACTGCCTCGCCATTCAGCTCCACGACGTCCACTACTGGCCCTGGCCTTTGCTTTGGCTGGTGCCCCAATGAACGTGTGCTCCGCAGCCATCTTTCTCCACCCATCACTATCATTCTGCCACCAGGGGATATGTGAGTGTGGGAGTCACCATTTGTCACTGGCAGCAGTGTCACAAACCACCAGACTTCCAGGTACCAGCTGACCTAGGCTGCCTTCTGCCCCAGGCAAGATCCCGATTCCTATATCCCAGATGCTGACTGACACCTGGGCACTGGGGAACATTCATTTTGATCAACACAGAGGTCTGAGTGAGGGTCAGCGGGCCCGGTAGCTGAAGTCAAGGCCAGGTGGGCGGGGCTGAGGCTTCTCGGCCATCACCATGGAGACAGTCCCCCCACCGGAAGAGTGGGCGGGCCTTATGATGGGCCTGGTGACAAGACTCAGCCAATGGCAGAGATCTGGCCCGCCAGGCAGATGACACAGGGCCCTCCATTGTGACCCATGACACCTAGTGGCCACAGGATTTGAGCACACCCTGGGAAAGCCTACGCAGGCACAAGGGAGCCCCTGGTGCGGACTGCTTCAGGCCATTGGCAGAGCAGGCCAGGTACCTCTTTCCCACTTTCCTGAGAATAGCAGTACGCAAGGCATCCCCACTCAGCATCTCTTGCCTCTCTCTGGATGTGTTCCTTCTCTGAAATCTCTTCCTTCTCCCCCTTGTCACTTGACACCTTGGAGTGCCTGACAGAGGGCCTAGAGATGAAAGAGCAAAGGGGGAAGGCCTCTGGCTCTCCTGCTTGCCCATGGGTAGAGAAGATCTGCTAGTCTATCTGGAAGGTCTAGAGAGTAGCCATTGACTGGGGACCTGCATCACGGGCTGATCCTGGCCAGGTCAAGCTTGCTGACGTGTGGCAGCCTCTCCGGAGACTACTCATTCCGCTCATAACATTGTATGCAAATACCCGGCTGAGTGCCACGGGCAGAAAACATTGACACATACCTACCAGAGGCCTATCCTGGGTCTGAAGAGTCCACCCTGGTCTCCAGCGACTCATCATCTCAGCACACACTTTGCCTGCACACATGGAATCCGCCTCTCTCCACGAATGCCTTCTCCTGCTAGGAAACACACGATGTCACTCAGCCAAAGGAGAGCACAGGCAAAGTCAACCGAAGCCCCCATCTTCAAGAGTTTGCCCTCTGCTGGGCCACAGCCTCCGCTGGCACAGTGCATGTGTGTCACTTCTCCGAGGATAAGGCCGAAATCCGGGCATCCAGGGCCCCAGCAGTCCAGGGTCTGCGCGTGGCCGCATATGGATCACCTCTTTGCCACGTACAGGAGGGAGGCCTGGGCCCTAGACTGGCTCTGCTAGAGCTCCACGACCTCAGCTATTTTCCCTCACCTTTGGCCCGTGCCCTCGTGACTGTGTGATCCCTAGTGACACTTCTTCTCCGACCACTCTGAATCCGCCACCTGCGGATACTTGAGCATGAAGATGAACATCTGTCACTGCCTGCAGTGTCACAGGTCACTAGGTGTCTAGGCTCAGGCTGACGATGGCTGTCTTCTGCCCAGGCAAGGAGCCTAATCCTTCAAAGGCAATGAGGACATGCGGTCATTGGCCGACATTCTTTCTTTCATCCACACAGCGGTCTAGATGAGGGGAAAGAGGCCAGGTAGGCCAGCTGAAGGCTGAGTGCGGGGCCTAAGGCTTCTTTCCCAATCACCATGGAGACGGCCACCGGAAGGCTGGCCGGAACTTCTCACGGGGACGGGTCACAAACACTGAGCCAATAGGAGAGGTCCAGCCTAACCGGCCAGTTCCGCAGAGCCCTCCATTTCACCCACGGACACACAACGGCCCCTTCTGTTTTGGGCCACAAATTCGAGGCCACCCGGGGAATCACTTCACACTAGGCAGCCCCTCACGTGGACACGTTCGACACACTCGGCCAGCAGGCAGCTACCTCTTTTCCACTTACGCTACCATATCAGTAGGCAAGGCGCCCTTCCTCAGCATCTATGGCCCCTCTCTGGATGTGTTCATTCAGAGAAATCTCTTCCTTCTACCCCTGAGACACATCACAAGTATGAGGGGCCTGAGAGAGAGCCTAGACGTGAAGCGGGGGAGGCTTCTGGCTGTACTGCTTCCCCGTGGGGAGAGAATAGCAGGTAGTCTCTCTGGAAGGTCTTAGCTTCTGTTGCTTGACATGGGCGATACAGTAGGGGCGGACCCTGGCCAGGTGGAGCTTGTGGGCAGACGCAACCTCTCCGGCGACGAATAATTCCGCTGCTGCTTTCTATGCTGAAGACCTCCCCCCGCCGGGTGGGATGGGTAGAGAACATTGACCCACACCTGCCAGGGGCCTTTCCTGGGACTGAAGATCCCAACATGGTCTCAACGTCGTCACCCTCTCAGCACACACCTTTCCTGCACACATAATGCTGCCTTTCTCCGTCAGGGCCTTATCCTACCAGGAAAAAAAGCAAGCCGCTCAAAAAGGCCGATGCCAGGGAAATCGAGGAAACACCGCCATTTTCCAAATGTTTGCTGTCTACATGTCCCCGCCTCCGGGGCAAGGCCGCGTATGCGGCCAGGCTCCGAAGGCAAGGCCGATATCTTGGCAGTCAGGGCCCCAGCAGTCCAATGGTTTATGGACGTGGGGACACGGATGACCTGTTTGCCGCATACACGAGGGATCCTTGGGCCCTTCACTGCCTCGCCATTCAGCTCCACGACGTCCACTACTGGCCCTGGCCTTTGCTTTGGCTGGTGCCCCAATGAACGTGTGCTCGCAGCCATCTTTCTCCACCCATCACTATCATTCTGCCACCAGGGGATATGTGAGTGTGGGAGTCACCATTTGTCACTGGCAGCAGTGTCACAAATCACCAGACTTCCAGGTACCAGCTGACCTAGGCTGCCTTCTGCCCCAGGCAAGATCCCGATTCCTATATCCCAGATGCTGACTGACACCTGGGCACTGGGGAACATTCATTTTGATCAACACAGAGGTCTGAGTGAGGGTCAGCGGGCCCGGTAGCTGAAGTCAAGGCCAGGTGGGCGGGGCTGAGGCTTCTCGGCCATCACCATGGAGACAGTCCCCCACCGGAAGAGTGGGCGGGCCTTATGATGGGCCTGGTGACAAGACTCAGCCAATGGCAGAGATCTGGCCCGCCAGGCAGATGACACAGGGCCCTCCATTGTGACCCATGACACCTAGTGGCCACAGGATTTGAGCACACCCTGGGAAAGCCTACGCAGGCACAAGGGAGCCCCTGGTGCGGACTGCTTCAGGCCATTGGCAGAGCAGGCCAGGTACCTCTTTCCCACTTTCCTGAGGATAGCAGTACCCAAGGCATCCCCACTCAGCATCTCTTGCCTCTCTCTGGATGTGTTCCTTCTCTGAAATCTCTTCCTTCTCCCCCTTGTCACTTGACACCTTGGAGTGCCGGACAGAGGGCCTAGAGATGAAAGAGCAAAGGGGGAAGGCCTCTGGCTCTCCTGCTTGCCCATGGGTAGAGAAGATCTGCTAGTCTATCTGGAAGGTCTAGAGAGTAGCCATTGACTGGGGACCTGCATCACGGGCTGATCCTGGCCAGGTCAAGCTTGCTGACTTGTGGCAGCCTCTCCGGAGACTACTAATTCTGCTCATAACATTGTATGCAAATACCCGGCTGAGTGCCACGGGCAGAAAACATTGACACATACCTGCCAGAGGCCTATCCTGGGTCTGAAGAGTCCACCCTGGTCTCCAGCGACTCATCATCTCAGCACACACTTTGCCTGCACACATGGAATCCGCCTCTCTCCACGAATGCCTTCTCCGGCTAGGAAACACACGATGTCACTCAGCCAAAGGAGAGCACAGGCAAAGTCAACCGAAGCCCCCATCTTCAAGAGTTTGCCCTCTGCTGGGCCACAGCCTCCGCTGGCACAGTGCATGTGTGGCACTTCTCCGAGGATAAGGCCGAAATCCGGGCATCCAGGGCCCCAGCAGTCCAGGGTCTGCGCGTGGCCGCATATGGATCACCTCTTTGCCACGTACAGGAGGGAGGCCTGGGCCCTAGACTGGCTCTGCTAGAGCTCCACGACCTCAGCTATTTTCCCTCACCTTTGGCCCGTGCCCTCGTGACTGTGTGATCCCTAGTGACACTTCTTCTCCGACCACTCTGAATCCGCCACCTGCGGATACTTGAGCATGAAGATGAACATCTGTCACTGCCTGCAGTGTCACAGGTCACTAGGTGTCTAGGCTCAGGCTGACGATGGCTGTCTTCTGCCCAGGCAAGGAGCCTAATCCTTCAAAGGCAATGAGGACATGCGGTCATTGGCCGACATTCTTTCTTTCATCCACACAGCGGTCTAGATGAGGGGAAAGAGGCCAGGTAGGCCAGCTGAAGGCTGAGTGCGGGGCCTAAGGCTTCTTTCCCAATCACCATGGAGACGGCCACCGGAAGGCTGGCCGGAACTTCTCACGGGGACGGGTCACAAACACTGAGCCAATAGGAGAGGTCCAGCCTAACCGGCCAGTTCCGCAGAGCCCTCCATTTCACCCACGGACACACAACGGCCCCTTCTGTTTTGGGCCACAAATTCGAGGCCACCCGGGGAATCACTTCACACTAGGCAGCCCCTCATGTGGACACGTTCGACACACTCGGCCAGCAGGCAGCTACCTCTTTTCCACTTACGCTACCATATCAGTAGGCAAGGCGCCCTTCCTCAGCATCTATGGCCCCTCTCTGGATGTGTTCATTCAGAGAAATCTCTTCCTTCTACCCCTGAGACACATCACAAGTATGAGGGCCTGAGAGAGAGCCTAGACATGAAGTGGGGGAGGCTTCTGGCTGTACTGCTTCCCCGTGGGGAGAGAATAGCAGGTAGTCTCTCTGGAAGGTCTTAGCTTCTGTTGCTTGACATGGGCGATACAGTAGGGGCGGACCCTGGCCAGGTGGAGCTTGTGGGCAGACGCAACCTCTCCGGCGACGAATAATTCCGCTGCTGCTTTCTATGCTGAAGACCTCCCCCCGCCGGGTGGGATGGGTAGAGAACATTGACCCACACCTGCCAGGGGCCTTTCCTGGGACTGAAGATCCCAACATGGTCTCAACGTCGTCACCCTCTCAGCACACACCTTTCCTGCACACATAATGCTGCCTTTCTCCGTCAGGGCCTTATCCTACCAGGAAAAAAAGCAAGCCGCTCAAAAAGGCCGATGCCAGGGAAATCGAGGAAACACCGCCATTTTCCAAATGTTTGCTGTCTACATGTCCCCGCCTCCGGGGCAAGGCCGCGTATGCGGCCAGGCTCCGAAGGCAAGGCCGATATCTTGGCAGTCAGGGCCCCAGCAGTCCAATGGTTTATGGACGTGGGGACACGGATGACCTGTTTGCCGCATACAGGAGGGATCCTTGGGCCCTTCACTGCCTCGCCATTCAGCTCCACGACGTCCACTACTGGCCCTGGCCTTTGCTTTGGCTGGTGCCCCAATGAACGTGTGCTCCGCAGCCATCTTTCTCCACCCATCACTATCATTCTGCCACCAGGGGATATGTGAGTGTGGGAGTCACCATTTGTCACTGGCAGCAGTGTCACAAACCACCAGACTTCCAGGTACCAGCTGACCTAGGCTGCCTTCTGCCCCAGGCAAGATCCCGATTCCTATATCCCAGATGCTGACTGACACCTGGGCACTGGGGAACATTCATTTTGATCAACACAGAGTTCTGAGTGAGGGTCAGCGGGCCCGGTAGCTGAAGTCAAGGCCAGGTGGGCGGGGCTGAGGCTTCTCGGCCATCACCATGGAGACAGTCCCCCCACCGGAAGAGTGGGCGGGCCTTATGATGGGCCTGGTGACAAGACTCAGCCAATGGCAGAGATCTGGCCTGCCAGGCAGATGACACAGGGCCCTCCACTGTGACCCATGACACCTAGTGGCCACAGGATTTGAGCACACCCTGGGAAAGCCTACGCAGGCACAAGGGAGCCCCTGGTGCGGACTGCTTCAGGCCATTGGCAGAGCAGGCCAGGTACCTCTTTCCCACTTTCCTGAGGATAGCAGTACGCAAGGCATCCCCACTCAGCATCTCTTGCCTCTCTCTGGATGTGTTCCTTCTCTGAAATCTCTTCCTTCTCCCCCTTGTCACTTGACACCTTGGAGTGCCTGACAGAGGGCCTAGAGATGAAAGAGCAAAGGGGGAAGGCCTCTGGCTCTCCTGCTTGCCCATGGGTAGAGAAGATCTGCTAGTCTATCTGGAAGGTCTAGAGAGTAGCCATTGACTGGGGACCTGCATCACGGGCTGATCCTGGCCAGGTCAAGCTTGCTGACGTGTGGCAGCCTCTCCGGAGACTACTAATTCCGCTCATAACATTGTATGCAAATACCCGGCTGAGTGCCACGGGCAGAAAACATTGACACATACCTGCCAGAGGCCTATCCTGGGTCTGAAGAGTCCACCCTGGTCTCCAGCGACTCATCATCTCAGCACACACTTTGCCTGCACACATGGAATCCGCCTCTCTCCACGAATGCCTTCTCCTGCTAGGAAACACACGATGTCACTCAGCCAAAGGAGAGCACAGGCAAAGTCAACCGAAGCCCCCATCTTCAAGAGTTTGCCCTCTGCTGGGCCACAGCCTCCGCTGGCACAGTGCATGTGTGGCACTTCTCCGAGGATAAGGCCGAAATCCGGGCATCCAGGGCCCCAGCAGTCCAGGGTCTGCGCGTGGCCGCATATGGATCACCTCTTTGCCACGTACAGGAGGGAGGCCTGGGCCCTAGACTGGCTCTGCTAGAGCTCCACGACCTCAGCTATTTTCCCTCACCTTTGGCCCGTGCCCTCGTGACTGTGTGATCCCTAGTGACACTTCTTCTCCGACCACTCTGAATCCGCCACCTGCGGATACTTGAGCATGAAGATGAACATCTGTCACTGCCTGCAGTGTCACAGGTCACTAGGTGTCTAGGCTCAGGCTGACGATGGCTGTCTTCTGCCCAGGCAAGGAGCCTAATCCTTCAAAGGCAATGAGGACATGCGGTCATTGGCCGACATTCTTTCTTTCATCCACACAGCGGTCTAGATGAGGGGAAAGAGGCCAGGTAGGCCAGCTGAAGGCTGAGTGCGGGGCCTAAGGCTTCTTTCCCAATCACCATGGAGACGGCCACCGGAAGGCTGGCCGGAACTTCTCACGGGGACGGGTCACAAACACTGAGCCAATAGGAGAGGTCCAGCCTAACCGGCCAGTTCCGCAGAGCCCTCCATTTCACCCACGGACACACAACGGCCCCTTCTGTTTTGGGCCACAAATTCGAGGCCACCCGGGGAATCACTTCACACTAGGCAGCCCCTCATGTGGACACGTTCGACACACTCGGCCAGCAGGCAGCTACCTCTTTTCCACTTACGCTACCATATCAGTAGGCAAGGCGCCCTTCCTCAGCATCTATGGCCCCTCTCTGGATGTGTTCATTCAGAGAAATCTCTTCCTTCTACCCCTGAGACACATCACAAGTATGAGGGGCCTGAGAGAGAGCCTAGACATGAAGTGGGGGAGGCTTCTGGCTGTACTGTTTCCCCGTGGGGAGAGAATAGCAGGTAGTCTCTCTGGAAGGTCTTAGCTTCTGTTGCTTGACATGGGCGATACAGTAGGGGCGGACCCTGGCCAGGTGGAGCTTGTGGGCAGACGCAACCTCTCCGGCGACGAATAATTCCGCTGCTGCTTTCTATGCTGAAGACCTCCCCCCGCCGGGTGGGATGGGTAGAGAACATTGACCCACACCTGCCAGGGGCCTTTCCTGGGACTGAAGATCCCAACATGGTCTCAACGTCGTCACCCTCTCAGCACACACCTTTCCTGCACACATAATGCTGCCTTTCTCCGTCAGGGCCTTATCCTACCAGGAAAAAAAGCAAGCCGCTCAAAAAGGCCGATGCCAGGGAAATCGAGGAAACACCGCCATTTTCCAAATGTTTGCTGTCTACATGTCCCCGCCTCCGGGGCAAGGCCGCGTATGCGGCCAGGCTCCGAAGGCAAGGCCGATATCTTGGCAGTCAGGGCCCCAGCAGTCCAATGGTTTATGGACGTGGGGACACGGATGACCTGTTTGCCGCATACAGGAGGGATCCTTGGGCCCTTCACTGCCTCGCCATTCAGCTCCACGACGTCCACTACTGGCCCTGGCCTTTGCTTTGGCTGGTGCCCCAATGAACGTGTGCTCGCAGCCATCTTTCTCCACCCATCACTATCATTCTGCCACCAGGGGATATGTGAGTGTGGGAGTCACCATTTGTCACTGGCAGCAGTGTCACAAATCACCAGACTTCCAGGTACCAGCTGACCTAGGCTGCCTTCTGCCCCAGGCAAGATCCCGATTCCTATATCCCAGATGCTGACTGACACCTGGGCACTGGGGAACATTCATTTTGATCAACACAGAGGTCTGAGTGAGGGTCAGCGGGCCCGGTAGCTGAAGTCAAGGCCAGGTGGGCGGAGCTGAGGCTTCTCGGCCATCACCATGGAGACAGTCCCCCACCGGAAGAGTGGGCGGGCCTTATGATGGGCCTGGTGACAAGACTCAGCCAATGGCAGAGATCTGGCCCGCCAGGCAGATGACACAGGGCCCTCCATTGTGACCCATGACACCTAGTGGCCACAGGATTTGAGCACACCCTGGGAAAGCCTACGCAGGCACAAGGGAGCCCCTGGTGCGGACTGCTTCAGGCCATTGGCAGAGCAGGCCAGGTACCTCTTTCCCACTTTCCTGAGGATAGCAGTACCCAAGGCATCCCCACTCAGCATCTCTTGCCTCTCTCTGGATGTGTTCCTTCTCTGAAATCTCTTCCTTCTCCCCCTTGTCACTTGACACCTTGGAGTGCCTGACAGAGGGCCTAGAGATGAAAGAGCAAAGGGGGAAGGCCTCTGGCTCTCCTGCTTGCCCATGGGTAGAGAAGATCTGCTAGTCTATCTGGAAGGTCTAGAGAGTAGCCATTGACTGGGGACCTGCATCACGGGCTGATCCTGGCCAGGTGAAGCTTGCTGACTTGTGGCAGCCTCTCCGGAGACTACTAATTCTGCTCATAACATTGTATGCAAATACCCGGCTGAGTGCCACGGGCAGAAAACATTGACACATACCTGCCAGAGGCCTATCCTGGGTCTGAAGAGTCCACCCTGGTCTCCAGCGACTCATCATCTCAGCACACACTTTGCCTGCACACATGGAATCCGCCTCTCTCCACGAATGCCTTCTCCGGCTAGGAAACACACGATGTCACTCAGCCAAAGGAGAGCACAGGCAAAGTCAACCGAAGCCCCCATCTTCAAGAGTTTGCCCTCTGCTGGGCCACAGCCTCCGCTGGCACAGTGCATGTGTGGCACTTCTCCGAGGATAAGGCCGAAATCCGGGCATCCAGGGCCCCAGCAGTCCAGGGTCTGCGCGTGGCCGCATATGGATCACCTCTTTGCCACGTACAGGAGGGAGGCCTGGGCCCTAGACTGGCTCTGCTAGAGCTCCACGACCTCAGCTATTTTCCCTCACCTTTGGCCCGTGCCCTCGTGACTGTGTGATCCCTAGTGACACTTCTTCTCCGACCACTCTGAATCCGCCACCTGCGGATACTTGAGCATGAAGATGAACATCTGTCACTGCCTGCAGTGTCACAGGTCACTAGGTGTCTAGGCTCAGGCTGACGATGGCTGTCTTCTGCCCAGGCAAGGAGCCTAATCCTTCAAAGGCAATGAGGACATGCGGTCATTGGCCGACATTCTTTCTTTCATCCACACAGCGGTCTAGATGAGGGGAAAGAGGCCAGGTAGGCCAGCTGAAGGCTGAGTGCGGGGCCTAAGGCTTCTTTCCCAATCACCATGGAGACGGCCACCGGAAGGCTGGCCGGAACTTCTCACGGGGACGGGTCACAAACACTGAGCCAATAGGAGAGGTCCAGCCTAACCGGCCAGTTCCGCAGAGCCCTCCATTTCACCCACGGACACACAACGGCCCCTTCTGTTTTGGGCCACAAATTCGAGGCCACCCGGGGAATCACTTCACACTAGGCAGCCCCTCATGTGGACACGTTCGACACACTCGGCCAGCAGGCAGCTACCTCTTTTCCACTTACGCTACCATATCAGTAGGCAAGGCGCCCTTCCTCAGCATCTATGGCCCCTCTCTGGATGTGTTCATTCAGAGAAATCTCTTCCTTCTACCCCTGAGACACATCACAAGTATGAGGGCCTGAGAGAGAGCCTAGACATGAAGTGGGGGAGGCTTCTGGCTGTACTGCTTCCCCGTGGGGAGAGAATAGCAGGTAGTCTCTCTGGAAGGTCTTAGCTTCTGTTGCTTGACATGGGCGATACAGTAGGGGCGGACCCTGGCCAGGTGGAGCTTGTGGGCAGACGCAACCTCTACGGCGACGAATAATTCCGCTGCTGCTTTCTATGCTGAAGACCTCCCCCCGCCGGGTGGGATGGGTAGAGAACATTGACCCACACCTGCCAGGGGCCTTTCCTGGGACTGAAGATCCCAACATGGTCTCAACGTCGTCACCCTCTCAGCACACACCTTTCCTGCACACATAATGCTGCCTTTCTCCGTCAGGGCCTTATCCTACCAGGAAAAAAAGCAAGCCGCTCAAAAAGGCCGATGCCAGGGAAATCGAGGAAACACCGCCATTTTCCAAATGTTTGCTGTCTACATGTCCCCGCCTCTGGGGCAAGGCCGCGTATGCGGCCAGGCTCCGAAGGCAAGGCTGATATCTTGGCAGTCAGGGCCCCAGCAGTCCAATGGTTTATGGACGTGGGGACACGGATGACCTGTTTGCCGCATACAGGAGGGATCCTTGGGCCCTTCACTGCCTCGCCATTCAGCTCCACGACGTCCACTACTGGCCCTGGCCTTTGCTTTGGCTGGTGCCCCAATGAACGTGTGCTCCGCAGCCATCTTTCTCCACCCATCACTATCATTCTGCCACCAGGGGATATGTGAGTGTGGGAGTCACCATTTGTCACTGGCAGCAGTGTCACAAACCACCAGACTTCCAGGTACCAGCTGACCTAGGCTGCCTTCTGCCCCAGGCAAGATCCCGATTCCTATATCCCAGATGCTGACTGACACCTGGGCACTGGGGAACATTCATTTTGATCAACACAGAGGTCTGAGTGAGGGTCAGCGGGCCCGGTAGCTGAAGTCAAGGCCAGGTGGGCGGGGCTGAGGCTTCTCGGCCATCACCATGGAGACAGTCCCCCCACCGGAAGAGTGGGCGGGCCTTATGATGGGCCTGGTGACAAGACTCAGCCAATGGCAGAGATCTGGCCCGCCAGGCAGATGACACAGGGCCCTCCACTGTGACCCATGACACCTAGTGGCCACAGGATTTGAGCACACCCTGGGAAAGCCTACGCAGGCACAAGGGAGCCCCTGGTGCGGACTGCTTCAGGCCATTGGCAGAGCAGGCCAGGTACCTCTTTCCCACTTTCCTGAGGATAGCAGTACGCAAGGCATCCCCACTCAGCATCTCTTGCCTCTCTCTGGATGTGTTCCTTCTCTGAAATCTCTTCCTTCTCCCCCTTGTCACTTGACACCTTGGAGTGCCTGACAGAGGGCCTAGAGATGAAAGAGCAAAGGGGGAAGGCCTCTGGCTCTCCTGCTTGCCCATGGGTAGAGAAGATCTGCTAGTCTATCTGGAAGGTCTAGAGAGTAGCCATTGACTGGGGACCTGCATCACGGGCTGATCCTGGCCAGGTCAAGCTTGCTGACGTGTGGCAGCCTCTCCGGAGACTACTAATTCCGCTCATAACATTGTATGCAAATACCCGGCTGAGTGCCACGGGCAGAAAACATTGACACATACCTGCCAGAGGCCTATCCTGGGTCTGAAGAGTCCACCCTGGTCTCCAGCGACTCATCATCTCAGCACACACTTTGCCTGCACACATGGAATCCGCCTCTCTCCACGAATGCCTTCTCCGGCTAGGAAACACACGATGTCACTCAGCCAAAGGAGAGCACAGGCAAAGTCAACCGAAGCCCCCATCTTCAAGAGTTTGCCCTCTGCTGGGCCACAGCCTCCGCTGGCACAGTGCATGTGTGGCACTTCTCCGAGGATAAGGCCGAAATCCGGGCATCCAGGGCCCCAGCAGTCCAGGGTCTGCGCGTGGCGGCATATGGATCACCTCTTTGCCACGTACAGGAGGGAGGCCTGGGCCCTAGACTGGCTCTGCTAGAGCTCCACGACCTCAGCTATTTTCCCCCACCTTTGGTCCGTGCCCTCGTGACTGTGTGATCCCTAGTGACACTTCTTCTCCGACCACTCTGAATCCGCCACCTGCGGATACTTGAGCATGAAGATGAACATCTGTCACTGCCTGCAGTGTCACAGGTCACTAGGTGTCTAGGCTCAGGCTGACGATGGCTGTCTTCTGCCCAGGCAAGGAGCCTAATCCTTCAAAGGCAATGAGGACATGCGGTCATTGGCCGACATTCTTTCTTTCATCCACACAGCGGTCTAGATGAGGGGAAAGAGGCCAGGTAGGCCAGCTGAAGGCTGAGTGCGGGGCCTAAGGCTTCTTTCCCAATCACCATGGAGACGGCCACCGGAAGGCTGGCCGGAACTTCTCACGGGGACGGGTCACAAACACTGAGCCAATAGGAGAGGTCCAGCCTAACCGGCCAGTTCCGCAGAGCCCTCCATTTCACCCACGGACACACAACGGCCCCTTCTGTTTTGGGCCACAAATTCGAGGCCACCCGGGGAATCACTTCACACTAGGCAGCCCCTCATGTGGACACGTTCGACACACTCGGCCAGTAGGCAGCTACCTCTTTTCCACTTACGCTACCATATCAGTAGGCAAGGCGCCCTTCCTCAGCATCTATGGCCCCTCTCTGGATGTGTTCATTCAGAGAAATCTCTTCCTTCTACCCCTGAGACACATCACAAGTATGAGGGGCCTGAGAGAGAGCCTAGACGTGAAGCGGGGGAGGCTTCTGGCTGTACTGCTTCCCCGTGGGGAGAGAATAGCAGGTAGTCTCTCTGGAAGGTCTTAGCTTCTGTTGCTTGACATGGGCGATACAGTAGGGGCGGACCCTGGCCCGGTGGAGCTTGTGGGCAGACGCAACCTCTCCGGCGACGAATAATTCCGCTGCTGCTTTCTATGCTGAAGACCTCCCCCCGCCGGGTGGGATGGGTAGAGAACATTGACCCACACCTGCCAGGGGCCTTTCCCGGGACTGAAGATCCCAACATGGTCTCAACGTCGTCACCCTCTCAGCACACACCTTTCCTGCACACATAATGCTGCCTTTCTCCGTCAGGCAAAAAAAGCAAGCCGCTCAAAAAGGCCGATGCCAGGGAAATCGAGGAAACACCGCCATTTTCCAAATGTTTGCTGTCTACATGTCCCCGCCTCCGGGGCAAGGCCGCGTATGCGGCCAGGCTCCGAAGGCAAGGCCGATATCTTGGCAGTCAGGGCCCCAGCAGTCCAATGGTTTATGGACGTGGGGACACGGATGACCTGTTTGCCGCATACAGGAGGGATCCTTGGGCCCTTCACTGCCTCGCCATTCAGCTCCACGACGTCCACTACTGGCCCTGGCCTTTGCTTTGGCTGGTGCCCCAATGAACGTGTGCTCCGCAGCCATCTTTCTCCACCCATCACTATCATTCTGCCACCAGGGGATATGTGAGTGTGGGAGTCACCATTTGTCACTGGCAGCAGTGTCACAAATCACCAGACTTCCAGGTACCAGCTGACCTAGGCTGCCTTCTGCCCCAGGCAAGATCCCGATTCCTATATCCCAGATGCTGACTGACACCTGGGCACTGGGGAACATTCATTTTGATCAACACAGAGGGTCAGCGGGCCCGGTAGCTGAAGTCAAGGCCAGGTGGGCGGGGCTGAGGCTTCTCGGCCATCACCATGGAGACAGTCCCCCCACCGGAAGAGTGGGCGGGCCTTATGATGGGCCTGGTGACAAGACTCAGCCAATGGCAGAGATCTGGCCCGCCAGGCAGATGACACAGGGCCCTCCACTGTGACCCATGACACCTAGTGGCCACAGGATTTGAGCACACCCTGGGAAAGCCTACGCAGGCACAAGGGAGCCCCTGGTGCGGACTGCTTCAGGCCATTGGCAGAGCAGGCCAGGGACCTCTTTCCCACTTTCCTGAGGATAGCAGTACGCAAGGCATCCCCACTCAGCATCTCTTGCCTCTCTCTGGATGTGTTCCTTCTCTGAAATCTCTTCCTTCTCCCCCTTGTCACTTGACACCTTGGAGTGTCTGACAGAGGGCCTAGAGATCAAAGAGCAAAGGGGGAAGGCCTCTGGCTCTCCTGCTTGCCCATGGGTAGAGAAGATCTGCTAGTCTATCTGGAAGGTCTAGAGAGTAGCCATTGACTGGGGACCTGCATCACGGGCTGATCCTGGCCAGGTGAAGCTTGCTGACGTGTGGCAGCCTCTCCGGAGACTACTAATTCCGCTAATAACATTCTATGCAAATACCCGGCTGAGTGCCACGGGCAGAAAACATTGACACATACCTGCCAGAGGCCTATCCTGGGTCTGAAGAGTCCACCCTGGTCTCCAGCGACTCATCATCTCAGCACACACTTTGCCTGCACACATGGAATCCGCCTCTCTCCACGAATGCCTTCTCCGGCTAGGAAACACACGATGTCACTCAGCCAAAGGAGAGCACAGGCAAAGTCAACCGAAGCCCCCATCTTCAAGAGTTTGCCCTCTGCTGGGCCACAGCCTCCGCTGGCACAGTGCATGTGTGGCACTTCTCCGAGGATAAGGCCGAAATCCGGGCATCCAGGGCCCCAGCAGTCCAGGGTCTGCGCGTGGCGGCATATGGATCACCTCTTTGCCACGTACAGGAGGGAGGCCTGGGCCCTAGACTGGCTCTGCTAGAGCTCCACGACCTCAGCTATTTTCCCCCACCTTTGGTCCGTGCCCTCGTGACTGTGTGATCCCTAGTGACACTTCTTCTCCGACCACTCTGAATCCGCCACCTGCGGATACTTGAGCATGAAGATGAACATCTGTCACTGCCTGCAGTGTCACAGGTCACTAGGTGTCTAGGCTCAGGCTGACGATGGCTGTCTTCTGCCCAGGCAAGGAGCCTAATCCTTCAAAGGCAATGAGGACATGCGGTCATTGGCCGACATTCTTTCTTTCATCCACACAGCGGTCTAGATGAGGGGAAAGAGGCCAGGTAGGCCAGCTGAAGGCTGAGTGCGGGGCCTAAGGCTTCTTTCCCAATCACCATGGAGACGGCCACCGGAAGGCTGGCCGGAACTTCTCACGGGGACGGGTCACAAACACTGAGCCAATAGGAGAGGTCCAGCCTAACCGGCCAGTTCCGCAGAGCCCTCCATTTCACCCACGGACACACAACGGCCCCTTCTGTTTTGGGCCACAAATTCGAGGCCACCCGGGGAATCACTTCACACTAGGCAGCCCCTCATGTGGACACGTTCGACACACTCGGCCAGCAGGCAGCTACCTCTTTTCCACTTACGCTACCATATCAGTAGGCAAGGCGCCCTTCCTCAGCATCTATGGCCCCTCTCTGGATGTGTTCATTCAGAGAAATCTCTTCCTTCTACCCCTGAGACACATCACAAGTATGAGGGGCCTGAGAGAGAGCCTAGACGTGAAGCGGGGGAGGCTTCTGGCTGTACTGCTTCCCCGTGGGGAGAGAATAGCAGGTAGTCTCTCTGGAAGGTCTTAGCTTCTGTTGCTTGACATGGGCGATACAGTAGGGGCGGACCCTGGCCCGGTGGAGCTTGTGGGCAGACGCAACCTCTCCGGCGACGAATAATTCCGCTGCTGCTTTCTATGCTGAAGACCTCCCCCCGCCGGGTGGGATGGGTAGAGAACATTGACCCACACCTGCCAGGGGCCTTTCCCGGGACTGAAGATCCCAACATGGTCTCAACGTCGTCACCCTCTCAGCACACACCTTTCCTGCACACATAATGCTGCCTTTCTCCGTCAGGGCCTTATCCTACCAGGAAAAAAAGCAAGCCGCTCAAAAAGGCCGATGCCAGGGAAATCGAGGAAACACCGCCATTTTCCAAATGTTTGCTGTCTACATGTCCCCGCCTCCGGGGCAAGGCCGCGTATGCGGCCAGGCTCCGAAGGCAAGGCCGATATCTTGGCAGTCAGGGCCCCAGCAGTCCAATGGTTTATGGACGTGGGGACACGGATGACCTGTTTGCCGCATACAGGAGGGATCCTTGGGCCCTTCACTGCCTCGCCATTCAGCTCCACGACGTCCACTACTGGCCCTGGCCTTTGCTTTGGCTGGTGCCCCAATGAACGTGTGCTCCGCAGCCATCTTTCTCCACCCATCACTATCATTCTGCCACCAGGGGATATGTGAGTGTGGGAGTCACCATTTGTCACTGGCAGCAGTGTCACAAATCACCAGACTTCCAGGTACCAGCTGACCTAGGCTGCCTTCTGCCCCAGGCAAGATCCCGATTCCTATATCCCAGATGCTGACTGACACCTGGGCACTGGGGAACATTCATTTTGATCAACACAGAGGTCTGAGTGAGGGTCAGCGGGCCCGGTAGCTGAAGTCAAGGCCAGGTGGGCGGGGCTGAGGCTTCTCGGCCATCACCATGGAGACAGTCCCCCCACCGGAAGAGTGGGCGGGCCTTATGAGGGCCTGGTGACAAGACTCAGCCAATGGCAGAGATCTGGCCCGCCAGGCAGATGACACAGGGCCCTCCACTGTGACCCATGACACCTAGTGGCCACAGGATTTGAGCACACCCTGGGAAAGCCTACGCAGGCACAAGGGAGCCCCTGGTGCGGACTGCTTCAGGCCATTGGCAGAGCAGGCCAGGTACCTCTTTCCCACTTTCCTGAGGATAGCAGTACGCAAGGCATCCCCACTCAGCATCTCTTGCCTCTCTCTGGATGTGTTCCTTCTCTGAAATCTCTTCCTTCTCCCCCTTGTCACTTGACACCTTGGAGTGCCGGACAGAGGGCCTAGAGATGAAAGAGCAAAGGGGGAAGGCCTCTGGCTCTCCTGCTTGCCCATGGGTAGAGAAGATCTGCTAGTCTATCTGGAAGGTCTAGAGAGTAGCCATTGACTGGGGACCTGCATCACGGGCTGATCCTGGCCAGGTCAAGCTTGCTGACGTGTGGCAGCCTCTCCGGAGACTACTAATTCCGCTCATAACATTCTATGCAAATACCCGGCTGAGTGCCACGGGCAGAAAACATTGACACATACCTGCCAGAGGCCTATCCTGGGTCTGAAGAGTCCACCCTGGTCTCCAGCGACTCATCATCTCAGCACACACTTTGCCTGCACACATGGAATCCGCCTCTCTCCACGAATGCCTTCTCCGGCTAGGAAACACACGATGTCACTCAGCCAAAGGAGAGCACAGGCAAAGTCAACCGAAGCCCCCATCTTCAAGAGTTTGCCCTCTGCTGGGCCACAGCCTCCGCTGGCACAGTGCATGTGTGGCACTTCTCCGAGGATAAGGCCGAAATCCGGGCATCCAGGGCCCCAGCAGTCCAGGGTCTGCGCGTGGCGGCATATGGATCACCTCTTTGCCACGTACAGGAGGGAGGCCTGGGCCCTAGACTGGCTCTGCTAGAGCTCCACGACCTCAGCTATTTTCCCCCACCTTTGGTCCGTGCCCTCGTGACTGTGTGATCCCTAGTGACACTTCTTCTCCGACCACTCTGAATCCGCCACCTGCGGATACTTGAGCATGAAGATGAACATCTGTCACTGCCTGCAGTGTCACAGGTCACTAGGTGTCTAGGCTCAGGCTGACGATGGCTGTCTTCTGCCCAGGCAAGGAGCCTAATCCTTCAAAGGCAATGAGGACATGCGGTCATTGGCCGACATTCTTTCTTTCATCCACACAGCGGTCTAGATGAGGGGAAAGAGGCCAGGTAGGCCAGCTGAAGGCTGAGTGCGGGGCCTAAGGCTTCTTTCCCAATCACCATGGAGACGGCCACCGGAAGGCTGGCCGGAACTTCTCACGGGGACGGGTCACAAACACTGAGCCAATAGGAGAGGTCCAGCCTAACCGGCCAGTTCCGCAGAGCCCTCCATTTCACCCACGGACACACAACGGCCCCTTCTGTTTTGGGCCACAAATTCGAGGCCACCCGGGGAATCACTTCACACTAGGCAGCCCCTCATGTGGACACGTTCGACACACTCGGCCAGCAGGCAGCTACCTCTTTTCCACTTACGCTACCATATCAGTAGGCAAGGCGCCCTTCCTCAGCATCTATGGCCCCTCTCTGGATGTGTTCATTCAGAGAAATCTCTTCCTTCTACCCCTGAGACACATCACAAGTATGAGGGGCCTGAGAGAGAGCCTAGACGTGAAGCGGGGGAGGCTTCTGGCTGTACTGCTTCCCCGTGGGGAGAGAATAGCAGGTAGTCTCTCTGGAAGGTCTTAGCTTCTGTTGCTTGACATGGGCGATACAGTAGGGGCGGACCCTGGCCCGGTGGAGCTTGTGGGCAGACGCAACCTCTCCGGCGACGAATAATTCCGCTGCTGCTTTCTATGCTGAAGACCTCCCCCCGCCGGGTGGGATGGGTAGAGAACATTGACCCACACCTGCCAGGGGCCTTTCCCGGGACTGAAGATCCCAACATGGTCTCAACGTCGTCACCCTCTCAGCACACACCTTTCCTGCACACATAATGCTGCCTTTCTCCGTCAGGGCCTTATCCTACCAGGAAAAAAAGCAAGCCGCTCAAAAAGGCCGATGCCAGGGAAATCGAGGAAACACCGCCATTTTCCAAATGTTTGCTGTCTACATGTCCCCGCCTCCGGGGCAAGGCCGCGTATGCGGCCAGGCTCCGAAGGCAAGGCCGATATCTTGGCAGTCAGGGCCCCAGCAGTCCAATGGTTTATGGACGTGGGGACACGGATGACCTGTTTGCCGCATACAGGAGGGATCCTTGGGCCCTTCACTGCCTCGCCATTCAGCTCCACGACGTCCACTACTGGCCCTGGCCTTTGCTTTGGCTGGTGCCCCAATGAACGTGTGCTCCGCAGCCATCTTTCTCCACCCATCACTATCATTCTGCCACCAGGGGATATGTGAGTGTGGGAGTCACCATTTGTCACTGGCAGCAGTGTCACAAATCACCAGACTTCCAGGTACCAGCTGACCTAGGCTGCCTTCTGCCCCAGGCAAGATCCCGATTCCTATATCCCAGATGCTGACTGACACCTGGGCACTGGGGAACATTCATTTTGATCAACACAGAGGTCTGAGTGAGGGTCAGCGGGCCCGGTAGCTGAAGTCAAGGCCAGGTGGGCGGGGCTGAGGCTTCTCGGCCATCACCATGGAGACAGTCCCCCCACCGGAAGAGTGGGCGGGCCTTATGATGGGCCTGGTGACAAGACTCAGCCAATGGCAGAGATCTGGCCCGCCAGGCAGATGACACAGGGCCCTCCACTGTGACCCATGACACCTAGTGGCCACAGGATTTGAGCACACCCTGGGAAAGCCTACGCAGGCACAAGGGAGCCCCTGGTGCGGACTGCTTCAGGCCATTGGCAGAGCAGGCCAGGTACCTCTTTCCCACTTTCCTGAGGATAGCAGTACGCAAGGCATCCCCACTCAGCATCTCTTGCCTCTCTCTGGATGTGTTCCTTCTCTGAAATCTCTTCCTTCTCCCCCTTGTCACTTGACACCTTGGAGTGCCTGACAGAGGGCCTAGAGATGAAAGAGCAAAGGGGGAAGGCCTCTGGCTCTCCTGCTTGCCCATGGGTAGAGAAGATCTGCTAGTCTATCTGGAAGGTCTAGAGAGTAGCCATTGACTGGGGACCTGCATCACGGGCTGATCCTGGCCAGGTCAAGCTTGCTGCCGTGTGGCAGCCTCTCCGGAGACTACTAATTCCGCTCATAACATTGTATGCAAATACCCGGCTGAGTGCCACGGGCAGAAAACATTGACACATACCTGCCAGAGGCCTATCCTGGGTCTGAAGAGTCCACCCTGGTCTCCAGCGACTCATCATCTCAGCACACACTTTGCCTGCACACATGGAATCCGCCTCTCTCCACGAATGCCTTCTCCGGCTAGGAAACACACGATGTCACTCAGCCAAAGGAGAGCACAGGCAAAGTCAACCGAAGCCCCCATCTTCAAGAGTTTGCCCTCTGCTGGGCCACAGCCTCCGCTGGCACAGTGCATGTGTGGCACTTCTCCGAGGATAAGGCCGAAATCCGGGCATCCAGGGCCCCAGCAGTCCAGGGTCTGCGCGTGGCGGCATATGGATCACCTCTTTGCCACGTACAGGAGGGAGGCCTGGGCCCTAGACTGGCTCTGCTAGAGCTCCACGACCTCAGCTATTTTCCCCCACCTTTGGTCCGTGCCCTCGTGACTGTGTGATCCCTAGTGACACTTCTTCTCCGACCACTCTGAATCCGCCACCTGCGGACACTTGAGCATGAAGATGAACATCTGTCACTGCCTGCAGTGTCACAGGTCACTAGGTGTCTAGGCTCAGGCTGACGATGGCTGTCTTCTGCCCAGGCAAGGAGCCTAATCCTTCAAAGGCAATGAGGACATGCGGTCATTGGCCGACATTCTTTCTTTCATCCACACAGCGGTCTAGATGAGGGGAAAGAGGCCAGGTAGGCCAGCTGAAGGCTGAGTGCGGGGCCTAAGGCTTCTTTCCCAATCACCATGGAGACGGCCACCGGAAGGCTGGCCGGAACTTCTCACGGGGACGGGTCACAAACACTGAGCCAATAGGAGAGGTCCAGCCTAACCGGCCAGTTCCGCAGAGCCCTCCATTTCACCCACGGACACACAACGGCCCCTTCTGTTTTGGGCCACAAATTCGAGGCCACCCGGGGAATCACTTCACACTAGGCAGCCCCTCATGTGGACACGTTCGACACACTCGGCCAGCAGGCAGCTACCTCTTTTCCACTTACGCTACCATATCAGTAGGCAAGGCGCCCTTCCTCAGCATCTATGGCCCCTCTCTGGATGTGTTCATTCAGAGAAATCTCTTCCTTCTACCCCTGAGACACATCACAAGTATGAGGGGCCTGAGAGAGAGCCTAGACGTGAAGCGGGGGAGGCTTCTGGCTGTACTGCTTCCCCGTGGGGAGAGAATAGCAGGTAGTCTCTCTGGAAGGTCTTAGCTTCTGTTGCTTGACATGGGCGATACAGTAGGGGCGGACCCTGGCCAGGTGGAGCTTGTGGGCAGACGCAACCTCTCCGGCGACGAATAATTCCGCTGCTGCTTTCTATGCTGAAGACCTCCCCCCGCCGGGTGGGATGGGTAGAGAACATTGACCCACACCTGCCAGGGGCCTTTCCTGGGACTGAAGATCCCAACATGGTCTCAACGTCGTCACCCTCTCAGCACACACCTTTCCTGCACACATAATGCTGCCTTTCTCCGTCAGGGCCTTATCCTACCAGGAAAAAAAGCAAGCCGCTCAAAAAGGCCGATGCCAGGGAAATCGAGGAAACACCGCCATTTTCCAAATGTTTGCTGTCTACATGTCCCCGCCTCCGGGGCAAGGCCGCGTATGCGGCCAGGCTCCGAAGGCAAGGCCGATATCTTGGCAGTCAGGGCCCCAGCAGTCCAATGGTTTATGGACGTGGGGACACGGATGACCTGTTTGCCGCATACAGGAGGGATCCTTGGGCCCTTCACTGCCTCGCCATTCAGCTCCACGACGTCCACTACTGGCCCTGGCCTTTGCTTTGGCTGGTGCCCCAATGAACGTGTGCTCCGCAGCCATCTTTCTCCACCCATCACTATCATTCTGCCACCAGGGGATATGTGAGTGTGGGAGTCACCATTTGTCACTGGCAGCAGTGTCACAAATCACCAGACTTCCAGGTACCAGCTGACCTAGGCTGCCTTCTGCCCCAGGCAAGATCCCGATTCCTATATCCCAGATGCTGACTGACACCTGGGCACTGGGGAACATTCATTTTGATCAACACAGAGGTCTGAGTGAGGGTCAGCGGGCCCGGTAGCTGAAGTCAAGGCCAGGTGGGCGGGGCTGAGGCTTCTCGGCCATCACCATGGAGACAGTCCCCCCACCGGAAGAGTGGGCGGGCCTTATGATGGGCCTGGTGACAAGACTCAGCCAATGGCAGAGATCTGGCCCGCCAGGCAGATGACACAGGGCCCTCCACTGTGACCCATGACACCTAGTGGCCACAGGATTTGAGCACACCCTGGGAAAGCCTACGCAGGCACAAGGGAGCCCCTGGTGCGGACTGCTTCAGGCCATTGGCAGAGCAGGCCAGGTACCTCTTTCCCACTTTCCTGAGGATAGCAGTACGCAAGGCATCCCCACTCAGCATCTCTTGCCTCTCTCTGGATGTGTTCCTTCTCTGAAATCTCTTCCTTCTCCCCCTTGTCACTTGACACCTTGGAGTGCCTGACAGAGGGCCTAGAGATGAAAGAGCAAAGGGGGAAGGCCTCTGGCTCTCCTGCTTGCCCATGGGTAGAGAAGATCTGCTAGTCTATCTGGAAGGTCTAGAGAGTAGCCATTGACTGGGGACCTGCATCACGGGCTGATCCTGGCCAGGTCAAGCTTGCTGCCGTGTGGCAGCCTCTCCGGAGACTACTAATTCCGCTCATAACATTGTATGCAAATACCCGGCTGAGTGCCACGGGCAGAAAACATTGACACATACCTGCCAGAGGCCTATCCTGGGTCTGAAGAGTCCACCCTGGTCTCCAGCGACTCATCATCTCAGCACACACTTTGCCTGCACACATGGAATCCGCCTCTCTCCACGAATGCCTTCTCCGGCTAGGAAACACACGATGTCACTCAGCCAAAGGAGAGCACAGGCAAAGTCAACCGAAGCCCCCATCTTCAAGAGTTTGCCCTCTGCTGGGCCACAGCCTCCGCTGGCACAGTGCATGTGTGGCACTTCTCCGAGGATAAGGCCGAAATCCGGGCATCCAGGGCCCCAGCAGTCCAGGGTCTGCGCGTGGCGGCATATGGATCACCTCTTTGCCACGTACAGGAGGGAGGCCTGGGCCCTAGACTGGCTCTGCTAGAGCTCCACGACCTCAGCTATTTTCCCCCACCTTTGGTCCGTGCCCTCGTGACTGTGTGATCCCTAGTGACACTTCTTCTCCGACCACTCTGAATCCGCCACCTGCGGACACTTGAGCATGAAGATGAACATCTGTCACTGCCTGCAGTGTCACAGGTCACTAGGTGTCTAGGCTCAGGCTGACGATGGCTGTCTTCTGCCCAGGCAAGGAGCCTAATCCTTCAAAGGCAATGAGGACATGCGGTCATTGGCCGACATTCTTTCTTTCATCCACACAGCGGTCTAGATGAGGGGAAAGAGGCCAGGTAGGCCAGCTGAAGGCTGAGTGCGGGGCCTAAGGCTTCTTTCCCAATCACCATGGAGACGGCCACCGGAAGGCTGGCCGGAACTTCTCACGGGGACGGGTCACAAACACTGAGCCAATAGGAGAGGTCCAGCCTAACCGGCCAGTTCCGCAGAGCCCTCCATTTCACCCACGGACACACAACGGCCCCTTCTGTTTTGGGCCACAAATTCGAGGCCACCCGGGGAATCACTTCACACTAGGCAGCCCCTCATGTGGACACGTTCGACACACTCGGCCAGCAGGCAGCTACCTCTTTTCCACTTACGCTACCATATCAGTAGGCAAGGCGCCCTTCCTCAGCATCTATGGCCCCTCTCTGGATGTGTTCATTCAGAGAAATCTCTTCCTTCTACCCCTGAGACACATCACAAGTATGAGGGGCCTGAGAGAGAGCCTAGACGTGAAGCGGGGGAGGCTTCTGGCTGTACTGCTTCCCCGTGGGGAGAGAATAGCAGGTAGTCTCTCTGGAAGGTCTTAGCTTCTGTTGCTTGACATGGGCGATACAGTAGGGGCGGACCCTGGCCAGGTGGAGCTTGTGGGCAGACGCAACCTCTCCGGCGACGAATAATTCCGCTGCTGCTTTCTATGCTGAAGACCTCCCCCCGCCGGGTGGGATGGGTAGAGAACATTGACCCACACCTGCCAGGGGCCTTTCCTGGGACTGAAGATCCCAACATGGTCTCAACGTCGTCACCCTCTCAGCACACACCTTTCCTGCACACATAATGCTGCCTTTCTCCGTCAGGGCCTTATCCTACCAGGAAAAAAAGCAAGCCGCTCAAAAAGGCCGATGCCAGGGAAATCGAGGAAACACCGCCATTTTCCAAATGTTTGCTGTCTACATGTCCCCGCCTCCGGGGCAAGGCCGCGTATGCGGCCAGGCTCCGAAGGCAAGGCCGATATCTTGGCAGTCAGGGCCCCAGCAGTCCAATGGTTTATGGACGTGGGGACACGGATGACCTGTTTGCCGCATACAGGAGGGATCCTTGGGCCCTTCACTGCCTCGCCATTCAGCTCCACGACGTCCACTACTGGCCCTGGCCTTTGCTTTGGCTGGTGCCCCAATGAACGTGTGCTCCGCAGCCATCTTTCTCCACCCATCACTATCATTCTGCCACCAGGGGATATGTGAGTGTGGGAGTCACCATTTGTCACTGGCAGCAGTGTCACAAATCACCAGACTTCCAGGTACCAGCTGACCTAGGCTGCCTTCTGCCCCAGGCAAGATCCCGATTCCTATATCCCAGATGCTGACTGACACCTGGGCACTGGGGAACATTCATTTTGATCAACACAGAGGTCTGAGTGAGGGTCAGCGGGCCCGGTAGCTGAAGTCAAGGCCAGGTGGGCGGGGCTGAGGCTTCTCGGCCATCACCATGGAGACAGTCCCCCCACCGGAAGAGTGGGCGGGCCTTATGATGGGCCTGGTGACAAGACTCAGCCAATGGCAGAGATCTGGCCCGCCAGGCAGATGACACAGGGCCCTCCACTGTGACCCATGACACCTAGTGGCCACAGGATTTGAGCACACCCTGGGAAAGCCTACGCAGGCACAAGGGAGCCCCTGGTGCGGACTGCTTCAGGCCATTGGCAGAGCAGGCCAGGTACCTCTTTCCCACTTTCCTGAGGATAGCAGTACGCAAGGCATCCCCACTCAGCATCTCTTGCCTCTCTCTGGATGTGTTCCTTCTCTGAAATCTCTTCCTTCTCCCCCTTGTCACTTGACACCTTGGAGTGCCTGACAGAGGGCATAGAGATCAAAGAGCAAAGGGGGAAGGCCTCTGGCTCTCCTGCTTGCCCATGGGTAGAGAAGATCTGCTAGTCTATCTGGAAGGTCTAGAGAGTAGCCATTGACTGGGGACCTGCATCACGGGCTGATCCTGGCCAGGTCAAGCTTGCTGACGTGTGGCAGCCTCTCCGGAGACTACTTCCGCTCATAACATTGTATGCAAATACCCGGCTGAGTGCCACGGGCAGAAAACATTGACACATACCTGCCAGAGGCCTATCCTGGGTCTGAAGAGTCCACCCTGGTCTCCAGCGACTCATCATCTCAGCACACACTTTGCCTGCACACATGGAATCCGCCTCTCTCCACGAATGCCTTCTCCGGCTAGGAAACACACGATGTCACTCAGCCAAAGGAGAGCACAGGCAAAGTCAACCGAAGCCCCCATCTTCAAGAGTTTGCCCTCTGCTGGGCCACAGCCTCCGCTGGCACAGTGCATGTGTGGCACTTCTCCGAGGATAAGGCCGAAATCCGGGCATCCAGGGCCCCAGCAGTCCAGGGTCTGCGCGTGGCGGCATATGGATCACCTCTTTGCCACGTACAGGAGGGAGGCCTGGGCCCTAGACTGGCTCTGCTAGAGCTCCACGACCTCAGCTATTTTCCCCCACCTTTGGTCCGTGCCCTCGTGACTGTGTGATCCCTAGTGACACTTCTTCTCCGACCACTCTGAATCCGCCACCTGCGGATACTTGAGCATGAAGATGAACATCTGTCACTGCCTGCAGTGTCACAGGTCACTAGGTGTCTAGGCTCAGGCTGACGATGGCTGTCTTCTGCCCAGGCAAGGAGCCTAATCCTTCAAAGGCAATGAGGACATGCGGTCATTGGCCGACATTCTTTCTTTCATCCACACAGCGGTCTAGATGAGGGGAAAGAGGCCAGGTAGGCCAGCTGAAGGCTGAGTGCGGGGCCTAAGGCTTCTTTCCCAATCACCATGGAGACGGCCACCGGAAGGCTGGCCGGAACTTCTCACGGGGACGGGTCACAAACACTGAGCCAATAGGAGAGGTCCAGCCTAACCGGCCAGTTCCGCAGAGCCCTCCATTTCACCCACGGACACACAACGGCCCCTTCTGTTTTGGGCCACAAATTCGAGGCCACCCGGGGAATCACTTCACACTAGGCAGCCCCTCATGTGGACACGTTCGACACACTCGGCCAGCAGGCAGCTACCTCTTTTCCACTTACGCTACCATATCAGTAGGCAAGGCGCCCTTCCTCAGCATCTATGGCCCCTCTCTGGATGTGTTCATTCAGAGAAATCTCTTCCTTCTACCCCTGAGACACATCACAAGTATGAGGGGCCTGAGAGAGAGCCTAGACGTGAAGCGGGGGAGGCTTCTGGCTGTACTGCTTCCCCGTGGGGAGAGAATAGCAGGTAGTCTCTCTGGAAGGTCTTAGCTTCTGTTGCTTGACATGGGCGATACAGTAGGGGCGGACCCTGGCCAGGTGGAGCTTGTGGGCAGACGCAACCTCTCCGGCGACGAATAATTCCGCTGCTGCTTTCTATGCTGAAGACCTCCCCCCGCCGGGTGGGATGGGTAGAGAACATTGACCCACACCTGCCAGGGGCCTTTCCTGGGACTGAAGATCCCAACATGGTCTCAACGTCGTCACCCTCTCAGCACACACCTTTCCTGCACACATAATGCTGCCTTTCTCCGTCAGGGCCTTATCCTACCAGGAAAAAAAGCAAGCCGCTCAAAAAGGCCGATGCCAGGGAAATCGAGGAAACACCGCCATTTTCCAAATGTTTGCTGTCTACATGTCCCCGCCTCCGGGGCAAGGCCGCGTATGCGGCCAGGCTCCGAAGGCAAGGCCGATATCTTGGCAGTCAGGGCCCCAGCAGTCCAATGGTTTATGGACGTGGGGACACGGATGACCTGTTTGCCGCATACAGGAGGGATCCTTGGGCCCTTCACTGCCTCGCCATTCAGCTCCACGACGTCCACTACTGGCCCTGGCCTTTGCTTTGGCTGGTGCCCCAATGAACGTGTGCTCCGCAGCCATCTTTCTCCACCCATCACTATCATTCTGCCACCAGGGGATATGTGAGTGTGGGAGTCACCATTTGTCACTGGCAGCAGTGTCACAAATCACCAGACTTCCAGGTACCAGCTGACCTAGGCTGCCTTCTGCCCCAGGCAAGATCCCGATTCCTATATCCCAGATGCTGACTGACACCTGGGCACTGGGGAACATTCATTTTGATCAACACAGAGGTCTGAGTGAGGGTCAGCGGGCCCGGTAGCTGAAGTCAAGGCCAGGTGGGCGGGGCTGAGGCTTCTCGGCCATCACCATGGAGACAGTCCCCCCACCGGAAGAGTGGGCGGGCCTTATGATGGGCCTGGTGACAAGACTCAGCCAATGGCAGAGATCTGGCCCGCCAGGCAGATGACACAGGGCCCTCCACTGTGACCCATGACACCTAGTGGCCACAGGATTTGAGCACACCCTGGGAAAGCCTACGCAGGCACAAGGGAGCCCCTGGTGCGGACTGCTTCAGGCCATTGGCAGAGCAGGCCAGGTACCTCTTTCCCACTTTCCTGAGGATAGCAGTACGCAAGGCATCCCCACTCAGCATCTCTTGCCTCTCTCTGGATGTGTTCCTTCTCTGAAATCTCTTCCTTCTCCCCCTTGTCACTTGACACCTTGGAGTGCCTGACAGAGGGCATAGAGATCAAAGAGCAAAGGGGGAAGGCCTCTGGCTCTCCTGCTTGCCCATGGGTAGAGAAGATCTGCTAGTCTATCTGGAAGGTCTAGAGAGTAGCCATTGACTGGGGACCTGCATCACGGGCTGATCCTGGCCAGGTCAAGCTTGCTGACGTGTGGCAGCCTCTCCGGAGACTACTTCCGCTCATAACATTGTATGCAAATACCCGGCTGAGTGCCACGGGCAGAAAACATTGACACATACCTGCCAGAGGCCTATCCTGGGTCTGAAGAGTCCACCCTGGTCTCCAGCGACTCATCATCTCAGCACACACTTTGCCTGCACACATGGAATCCGCCTCTCTCCACGAATGCCTTCTCCGGCTAGGAAACACACGATGTCACTCAGCCAAAGGAGAGCACAGGCAAAGTCAACCGAAGCCCCCATCTTCAAGAGTTTGCCCTCTGCTGGGCCACAGCCTCCGCTGGCACAGTGCATGTGTGGCACTTCTCCGAGGATAAGGCCGAAATCCGGGCATCCAGGGCCCCAGCAGTCCAGGGTCTGCGCGTGGCGGCATATGGATCACCTCTTTGCCACGTACAGGAGGGAGGCCTGGGCCCTAGACTGGCTCTGCTAGAGCTCCACGACCTCAGCTATTTTCCCCCACCTTTGGTCCGTGCCCTCGTGACTGTGTGATCCCTAGTGACACTTCTTCTCCGACCACTCTGAATCCGCCACCTGCGGATACTTGAGCATGAAGATGAACATCTGTCACTGCCTGCAGTGTCACAGGTCACTAGGTGTCTAGGCTCAGGCTGACGATGGCTGTCTTCTGCCCAGGCAAGGAGCCTAATCCTTCAAAGGCAATGAGGACATGCGGTCATTGGCCGACATTCTTTCTTTCATCCACACAGCGGTCTAGATGAGGGGAAAGAGGCCAGGTAGGCCAGCTGAAGGCTGAGTGCGGGGCCTAAGGCTTCTTTCCCAATCACCATGGAGACGGCCACCGGAAGGCTGGCCGGAACTTCTCACGGGGACGGGTCACAAACACTGAGCCAATAGGAGAGGTCCAGCCTAACCGGCCAGTTCCGCAGAGCCCTCCATTTCACCCACGGACACACAACGGCCCCTTCTGTTTTGGGCCACAAATTCGAGGCCACCCGGGGAATCACTTCACACTAGGCAGCCCCTCATGTGGACACGTTCGACACACTCGGCCAGCAGGCAGCTACCTCTTTTCCACTTACGCTACCATATCAGTAGGCAAGGCGCCCTTCCTCAGCATCTATGGCCCCTCTCTGGATGTGTTCATTCAGAGAAATCTCTTCCTTCTACCCCTGAGACACATCACAAGTATGAGGGCCTGAGAGAGAGCCTAGACATGAAGCGGGGGAGGCTTCTGGCTGTACTGCTTCCCCGTGGGGAGAGAATAGCAGGTAGTCTCTCTGGAAGGTCTTAGCTTCTGTTGCTTGACATGGGCGATACAGTAGGGGCGGACCCTGGCCAGGTGGAGCTTGTGGGCAGACGCAACCTCTCCGGCGACGAATAATTCCGCTGCTGCTTTCTATGCTGAAGACCTCCCCCCGCCGGGTGGGATGGGTAGAGAACATTGACCCACACCGGCCAGGGGCCTTTCCTGGGACTGAAGATCCCAACATGGTCTCAACGTCGTCACCCTCTCAGCACACACCTTTCCTGCACACATAATGCTGCCTTTCTCCGTCAGGGCCTTATCCTACCAGGAAAAAAAGCAAGCCGCTCAAAAAGGCCGATGCCAGGGAAATCGAGGAAACACCGCCATTTTCCAAATGTTTGCTGTCTACATGTCCCCGCCTCCGGGGCAAGGCCGCGTATGCGGCCAGGCTCCGAAGGCAAGGCCGATATCTTGGCAGTCAGGGCCCCAGCAGTCCAATGGTTTATGGACGTGGGGACACGGATGACCTGTTTGCCGCATACAGGAGGGATCCTTGGGCCCTTCACTGCCTCGCCATTCAGCTCCACGACGTCCACTACTGGCCCTGGCCTTTGCTTTGGCTGGTGCCCCAATGAACGTGTGCTCCGCAGCCATCTTTCTCCACCCATCACTATCATTCTGCCACCAGGGGATATGTGAGTGTGGGAGTCACCATTTGTCACTGGCAGCAGTGTCACAAATCACCAGACTTCCAGGTACCAGCTGACCTAGGCTGCCTTCTGCCCCAGGCAAGATCCCGATTCCTATATCCCAGATGCTGACTGACACCTGGGCACTGGGGAACATTCATTTTGATCAACACAGAGGTCTGAGTGAGGGTCAGCGGGCCCGGTAGCTGAAGTCAAGGCCAGGTGGGCGGGGCTGAGGCTTCTCGGCCATCACCATGGAGACAGTCCCCCCACCGGAAGAGTGGGCGGGCCTTATGATGGGCCTGGTGACAAGACTCAGCCAATGGCAGAGATCTGGCCCGCCAGGCAGATGACACAGGGCCCTCCACTGTGACCCATGACACCTAGTGGCCACAGGATTTGAGCACACCCTGGGAAAGCCTACGCAGGCACAAGGGAGCCCCTGGTGCGGACTGCTTCAGGCCATTGGCAGAGCAGGCCAGGGACCTCTTTCCCACTTTCCTGAGGATAGCAGTACGCAAGGCATCCCCACTCAGCATCTCTTGCCTCTCTCTGGATGTGTTCCTTCTCTGAAATCTCTTCCTTCTCCCCCTTGTCACTTGACACCTTGGAGTGCCTGACAGAGGGCCTAGAGATCAAAGAGCAAAGGGGGAAGGCCTCTGGCTCTCCTGCTTGCCCATGGGTAGAGAAGATCTGCTAGTCTATCTGGAAGGTCTAGAGAGTAGCCATTGACTGGGGACCTGCATCACGGGCTGATCCTGGCCAGGTGAAGCTTGCTGACGTGTGGCAGCCTCTCCGGAGACTACTAATTCCGCTCATAACATTGTATGCAAATACCCGGCTGAGTGCCACGGGCAGAAAACATTGACACATACCTGCCAGAGGCCTATCCTGGGTCTGAAGAGTCCACCCTGGTCTCCAGCGACTCATCATCTCAGCACACACTTTGCCTGCACACATGGAATCCGCCTCTCTCCACGAATGCCTTCTCCGGCTAGGAAACACACGATGTCACTCAGCCAAAGGAGAGCACAGGCAAAGTCAACCGAAGCCCCCATCTTCAAGAGTTTGCCCTCTGCTGGGCCACAGCCTCCGCTGGCACAGTGCATGTGTGGCACTTCTCCGAGGATAAGGCCGAAATCCGGGCATCCAGGGCCCCAGCAGTCCAGGGTCTGCGCGTGGCGGCATATGGATCACCTCTTTGCCACGTACAGGAGGGAGGCCTGGGCCCTAGACTGGCTCTGCTAGAGCTCCACGACCTCAGCTATTTTCCCCCACCTTTGGTCCGTGCCCTCGTGACTGTGTGATCCCTAGTGACACTTCTTCTCCGACCACTCTGAATCCGCCACCTGCGGACACTTGAGCATGAAGATGAACATCTGTCACTGCCTGCAGTGTCACAGGTCACTAGGTGTCTAGGCTCAGGCTGACGATGGCTGTCTTCTGCCCAGGCAAGGAGCCTAATCCTTCAAAGGCAATGAGGACATGCGGTCATTGGCCGACATTCTTTCTTTCATCCACACAGCGGTCTAGATGAGGGGAAAGAGGCCAGGTAGGCCAGCTGAAGGCTGAGTGCGGGGCCTAAGGCTTCTTTCCCAATCACCATGGAGACGGCCACCGGAAGGCTGGCCGGAACTTCTCACGGGGACGGGTCACAAACACTGAGCCAATAGGAGAGGTCCAGCCTAACCGGCCAGTTCCGCAGAGCCCTCCATTTCACCCACGGACACACAACGGCCCCTTCTGTTTTGGGCCACAAATTCGAGGCCACCCGGGGAATCACTTCACACTAGGCAGCCCCTCATGTGGACACGTTCGACACACTCGGCCAGCAGGCAGCTACCTCTTTTCCACTTACGCTACCATATCAGTAGGCAAGGCGCCCTTCCTCAGCATCTATGGCCCCTCTCTGGATGTGTTCATTCAGAGAAATCTCTTCCTTCTACCCCTGAGACACATCACAAGTATGAGGGGCCTGAGAGAGAGCCTAGACGTGAAGCGGGGGAGGCTTCTGGCTGTACTGCTTCCCCGTGGGGAGAGAATAGCAGGTAGTCTCTCTGGAAGGTCTTAGCTTCTGTTGCTTGACATGGGCGATACAGTAGGGGCGGACCCTGGCCAGGTGGAGCTTGTGGGCAGACGCAACCTCTCCGGCGACGAATAATTCCGCTGCTGCTTTCTATGCTGAAGACCTCCCCCCGCCGGGTGGGATGGGTAGAGAACATTGACCCACACCTGCCAGGGGCCTTTCCTGGGACTGAAGATCCCAACATGGTCTCAACGTCGTCACCCTCTCAGCACACACCTTTCCTGCACACATAATGCTGCCTTTCTCCGTCAGGGCCTTATCCTACCAGGAAAAAAAGCAAGCCGCTCAAAAAGGCCGATGCCAGGGAAATCGAGGAAACACCGCCATTTTCCAAATGTTTGCTGTCTACATGTCCCCGCCTCCGGGGCAAGGCCGCGTATGCGGCCAGGCTCCGAAGGCAAGGCCGATATCTTGGCAGTCAGGGCCCCAGCAGTCCAATGGTTTATGGACGTGGGGACACGGATGACCTGTTTGCCGCATACAGGAGGGATCCTTGGGCCCTTCACTGCCTCGCCATTCAGCTCCACGACGTCCACTACTGGCCCTGGCCTTTGCTTTGGCTGGTGCCCCAATGAACGTGTGCTCCGCAGCCATCTTTCTCCACCCATCACTATCATTCTGCCACCAGGGGATATGTGAGTGTGGGAGTCACCATTTGTCACTGGCAGCAGTGTCACAAATCACCAGACTTCCAGGTACCAGCTGACCTAGGCTGCCTTCTGCCCCAGGCAAGATCCCGATTCCTATATCCCAGATGCTGACTGACACCTGGGCACTGGGGAACATTCATTTTGATCAACACAGAGGTCTGAGTGAGGGTCAGCGGGCCCGGTAGCTGAAGTCAAGGCCAGGTGGGCGGGGCTGAGGCTTCTCGGCCATCACCATGGAGACAGTCCCCCCACCGGAAGAGTGGGCGGGCCTTATGATGGGCCTGGTGACAAGACTCAGCCAATGGCAGAGATCTGGCCCGCCAGGCAGATGACACAGGGCCCTCCACTGTGACCCATGACACCTAGTGGCCACAGGATTTGAGCACACCCTGGGAAAGCCTACGCAGGCACAAGGGAGCCCCTGGTGCGGACTGCTTCAGGCCATTGGCAGAGCAGGCCAGGTACCTCTTTCCCACTTTCCTGAGGATAGCAGTACGCAAGGCATCCCCACTCAGCATCTCTTGCCTCTCTCTGGATGTGTTCCTTCTCTGAAATCTCTTCCTTCTCCCCCTTGTCACTTGACACCTTGGAGTGCCTGACAGAGGGCCTAGAGATCAAAGAGCAAAGGGGGAAGGCCTCTGGATCTCCTGCTTGCCCATGGGTAGAGAAGATCTGCTAGTCTATCTGGAAGGTCTAGAGAGTAGCCATTGACTGGGGACCTGCATCACGGGCTGATCCTGGCCAGGTGAAGCTTGCTGACGTGTGGCAGCCTCTCCGGAGACTACTAATTCCGCTCATAACATTGTATGCAAATACCCGGCTGAGTGCCACGGGCAGAAAACATTGACACATACCTGCCAGAGGCCTATCCTGGGTCTGAAGAGTCCACCCTGGTCTCCAGCGACTCATCATCTCAGCACACACTTTGCCTGCACACATGGAATCCGCCTCTCTCCACGAATGCCTTCTCCGGCTAGGAAACACACGATGTCACTCAGCCAAAGGAGAGCACAGGCAAAGTCAACCGAAGCCCCCATCTTCAAGAGTTTGCCCTCTGCTGGGCCACAGCCTCCGCTGGCACAGTGCATGTGTGGCACTTCTCCGAGGATAAGGCCGAAATCCGGGCATCCAGGGCCCCAGCAGTCCAGGGTCTGCGCGTGGCGGCATATGGATCACCTCTTTGCCACGTACAGGAGGGAGGCCTGGGCCCTAGACTGGCTCTGCTAGAGCTCCACGACCTCAGCTATTTTCCCCCACCTTTGGTCCGTGCCCTCGTGACTGTGTGATCCCTAGTGACACTTCTTCTCCGACCACTCTGAATCCGCCACCTGCGGATACTTGAGCATGAAGATGAACATCTGTCACTGCCTGCAGTGTCACAGGTCACTAGGTGTCTAGGCTCAGGCTGACGATGGCTGTCTTCTGCCCAGGCAAGGAGCCTAATCCTTCAAAGGCAATGAGGACATGCGGTCATTGGCCGACATTCTTTCTTTCATCCACACAGCGGTCTAGATGAGGGGAAAGAGGCCAGGTAGGCCAGCTGAAGGCTGAGTGCGGGGCCTAAGGCTTCTTTCCCAATCACCATGGAGACGGCCACCGGAAGGCTGGCCGGAACTTCTCACGGGGACGGGTCACAAACACTGAGCCAATAGGAGAGGTCCAGCCTAACCGGCCAGTTCCGCAGAGCCCTCCATTTCACCCACGGACACACAACGGCCCCTTCTGTTTTGGGCCACAAATTCGAGGCCACCCGGGGAATCACTTCACACTAGGCAGCCCCTCATGTGGACACGTTCGACACACTCGGCCAGCAGGCAGCTACCTCTTTTCCACTTACGCTACCATATCAGTAGGCAAGGCGCCCTTCCTCAGCATCTATGGCCCCTCTCTGGATGTGTTCATTCAGAGAAATCTCTTCCTTCTACCCCTGAGACACATCACAAGTATGAGGGGCCTGAGAGAGAGCCTAGACGTGAAGCGGGGGAGGCTTCTGGCTGTACTGCTTCCCCGTGGGGAGAGAATAGCAGGTAGTCTCTCTGGAAGGTCTTAGCTTCTGTTGCTTGACATGGGCGATACAGTAGGGGCGGACCCTGGCCAGGTGGAGCTTGTGGGCAGACGCAACCTCTCCGGCGACGAATAATTCCGCTGCTGCTTTCTATGCTGAAGACCTCCCCCCGCCGGGTGGGATGGGTAGAGAACATTGACCCACACCTGCCAGGGGCCTTTCCCGGGACTGAAGATCCCAACATGGTCTCAACGTCGTCACCCTCTCAGCACACACCTTTCCTGCACACATAATGCTGCCTTTCTCCGTCAGGGCCTTATCCTACCAGGAAAAAAAGCAAGCCGCTCAAAAAGGCCGATGCCAGGGAAATCGAGGAAACACCGCCATTTTCCAAATGTTTGCTGTCTACATGTCCCCGCCTCCGGGGCAAGGCCGCGTATGCGGCCAGGCTCCGAAGGCAAGGCCGATATCTTGGCAGTCAGGGCCCCAGCAGTCCAATGGTTTATGGACGTGGGGACACGGATGACCTGTTTGCCGCATACAGGAGGGATCCTTGGGCCCTTCACTGCCTCGCCATTCAGCTCCACGACGTCCACTACTGGCCCTGGCCTTTGCTTTGGCTGGTGCCCCAATGAACGTGTGCTCCGCAGCCATCTTTCTCCACCCATCACTATCATTCTGCCACCAGGGGATATGTGAGTGTGGGAGTCACCATTTGTCACTGGCAGCAGTGTCACAAATCACCAGACTTCCAGGTACCAGCTGACCTAGGCTGCCTTCTGCCCCAGGCAAGATCCCGATTCCTATATCCCAGATGCTGACTGACACCTGGGCACTGGGGAACATTCATTTTGATCAACACAGAGGTCTGAGTGAGGGTCAGCGGGCCCGGTAGCTGAAGTCAAGGCCAGGTGGGCGGGGCTGAGGCTTCTCGGCCATCACCATGGAGACAGTCCCCCCACCGGAAGAGTGGGCGGGCCTTATGATGGGCCTGGTGACAAGACTCAGCCAATGGCAGAGATCTGGCCCGCCAGGCAGATGACACAGGGCCCTCCACTGTGACCCATGACACCTAGTGGCCACAGGATTTGAGCACACCCTGGGAAAGCCTACGCAGGCACAAGGGAGCCCCTGGTGCGGACTGCTTCAGGCCATTGGCAGAGCAGGCCAGGTACCTCTTTCCCACTTTCCTGAGGATAGCAGTACGCAAGGCATCCCCACTCAGCATCTCTTGCCTCTCTCTGGATGTGTTCCTTCTCTGAAATCTCTTCCTTCTCCCCCTTGTCACTTGACACCTTGGAGTGCCTGACAGAGGGCCTAGAGATGAAAGAGCAAAGGGGGAAGGCCTCTGGCTCTCCTGCTTGCCCATGGGTAGAGAAGATCTGCTAGTCTATCTGGAAGGTCTAGAGAGTAGCCATTGACTGGGGACCTGCATCACGGGCTGATCCTGGCCAGGTCAAGCTTGCTGCCGTGTGGCAGCCTCTCCGGAGACTACTAATTCCGCTCATAACATTGTATGCAAATACCCGGCTGAGTGCCACGGGCAGAAAACATTGACACATACCTGCCAGAGGCCTATCCTGGGTCTGAAGAGTCCACCCTGGTCTCCAGCGACTCATCATCTCAGCACACACTTTGCCTGCACACATGGAATCCGCCTCTCTCCACGAATGCCTTCTCCGGCTAGGAAACACACGATGTCACTCAGCCAAAGGAGAGCACAGGCAAAGTCAACCGAAGCCCCCATCTTCAAGAGTTTGCCCTCTGCTGGGCCACAGCCTCCGCTGGCACAGTGCATGTGTGGCACTTCTCCGAGGATAAGGCCGAAATCCGGGCATCCAGGGCCCCAGCAGTCCAGGGTCTGCGCGTGGCGGCATATGGATCACCTCTTTGCCACGTACAGGAGGGAGGCCTGGGCCCTAGACTGGCTCTGCTAGAGCTCCACGACCTCAGCTATTTTCCCCCACCTTTGGTCCGTGCCCTCGTGACTGTGTGATCCCTAGTGACACTTCTTCTCCGACCACTCTGAATCCGCCACCTGCGGACACTTGAGCATGAAGATGAACATCTGTCACTGCCTGCAGTGTCACAGGTCACTAGGTGTCTAGGCTCAGGCTGACGATGGCTGTCTTCTGCCCAGGCAAGGAGCCTAATCCTTCAAAGGCAATGAGGACATGCGGTCATTGGCCGACATTCTTTCTTTCATCCACACAGCGGTCTAGATGAGGGGAAAGAGGCCAGGTAGGCCAGCTGAAGGCTGAGTGCGGGGCCTAAGGCTTCTTTCCCAATCACCATGGAGACGGCCACCGGAAGGCTGGCCGGAACTTCTCACGGGGACGGGTCACAAACACTGAGCCAATAGGAGAGGTCCAGCCTAACCGGCCAGTTCCGCAGAGCCCTCCATTTCACCCACGGACACACAACGGCCCCTTCTGTTTTGGGCCACAAATTCGAGGCCACCCGGGGAATCACTTCACACTAGGCAGCCCCTCATGTGGACACGTTCGACACACTCGGCCAGCAGGCAGCTACCTCTTTTCCACTTACGCTACCATATCAGTAGGCAAGGCGCCCTTCCTCAGCATCTATGGCCCCTCTCTGGATGTGTTCATTCAGAGAAATCTCTTCCTTCTACCCCTGAGACACATCACAAGTATGAGGGGCCTGAGAGAGAGCCTAGACGTGAAGCGGGGGAGGCTTCTGGCTGTACTGCTTCCCCGTGGGGAGAGAATAGCAGGTAGTCTCTCTGGAAGGTCTTAGCTTCTGTTGCTTGACATGGGCGATACAGTAGGGGCGGACCCTGGCCAGGTGGAGCTTGTGGGCAGACGCAACCTCTCCGGCGACGAATAATTCCGCTGCTGCTTTCTATGCTGAAGACCTCCCCCCGCCGGGTGGGATGGGTAGAGAACATTGACCCACACCTGCCAGGGGCCTTTCCTGGGACTGAAGATCCCAACATGGTCTCAACGTCGTCACCCTCTCAGCACACACCTTTCCTGCACACATAATGCTGCCTTTCTCCGTCAGGGCCTTATCCTACCAGGAAAAAAAGCAAGCCGCTCAAAAAGGCCGATGCCAGGGAAATCGAGGAAACACCGCCATTTTCCAAATGTTTGCTGTCTACATGTCCCCGCCTCCGGGGCAAGGCCGCGTATGCGGCCAGGCTCCGAAGGCAAGGCCGATATCTTGGCAGTCAGGGCCCCAGCAGTCCAATGGTTTATGGACGTGGGGACACGGATGACCTGTTTGCCGCATACAGGAGGGATCCTTGGGCCCTTCACTGCCTCGCCATTCAGCTCCACGACGTCCACTACTGGCCCTGGCCTTTGCTTTGGCTGGTGCCCCAATGAACGTGTGCTCCGCAGCCATCTTTCTCCACCCATCACTATCATTCTGCCACCAGGGGATATGTGAGTGTGGGAGTCACCATTTGTCACTGGCAGCAGTGTCACAAATCACCAGACTTCCAGGTACCAGCTGACCTAGGCTGCCTTCTGCCCCAGGCAAGATCCCGATTCCTATATCCCAGATGCTGACTGACACCTGGGCACTGGGGAACATTCATTTTGATCAACACAGAGGTCTGAGTGAGGGTCAGCGGGCCCGGTAGCTGAAGTCAAGGCCAGGTGGGCGGGGCTGAGGCTTCTCGGCCATCACCATGGAGACAGTCCCCCCACCGGAAGAGTGGGCGGGCCTTATGATGGGCCTGGTGACAAGACTCAGCCAATGGCAGAGATCTGGCCCGCCAGGCAGATGACACAGGGCCCTCCACTGTGACCCATGACACCTAGTGGCCACAGGATTTGAGCACACCCTGGGAAAGCCTACGCAGGCACAAGGGAGCCCCTGGTGCGGACTGCTTCAGGCCATTGGCAGAGCAGGCCAGGTACCTCTTTCCCACTTTCCTGAGGATAGCAGTACGCAAGGCATCCCCACTCAGCATCTCTTGCCTCTCTCTGGATGTGTTCCTTCTCTGAAATCTCTTCCTTCTCCCCCTTGTCACTTGACACCTTGGAGTGCCTGACAGAGGGCATAGAGATCAAAGAGCAAAGGGGGAAGGCCTCTGGCTCTCCTGCTTGCCCATGGGTAGAGAAGATCTGCTAGTCTATCTGGAAGGTCTAGAGAGTAGCCATTGACTGGGGACCTGCATCACGGGCTGATCCTGGCCAGGTCAAGCTTGCTGACGTGTGGCAGCCTCTCCGGAGACTACTTCCGCTCATAACATTGTATGCAAATACCCGGCTGAGTGCCACGGGCAGAAAACATTGACACATACCTGCCAGAGGCCTATCCTGGGTCTGAAGAGTCCACCCTGGTCTCCAGCGACTCATCATCTCAGCACACACTTTGCCTGCACACATGGAATCCGCCTCTCTCCACGAATGCCTTCTCCGGCTAGGAAACACACGATGTCACTCAGCCAAAGGAGAGCACAGGCAAAGTCAACCGAAGCCCCCATCTTCAAGAGTTTGCCCTCTGCTGGGCCACAGCCTCCGCTGGCACAGTGCATGTGTGGCACTTCTCCGAGGATAAGGCCGAAATCCGGGCATCCAGGGCCCCAGCAGTCCAGGGTCTGCGCGTGGCGGCATATGGATCACCTCTTTGCCACGTACAGGAGGGAGGCCTGGGCCCTAGACTGGCTCTGCTAGAGCTCCACGACCTCAGCTATTTTCCCCCACCTTTGGTCCGTGCCCTCGTGACTGTGTGATCCCTAGTGACACTTCTTCTCCGACCACTCTGAATCCGCCACCTGCGGATACTTGAGCATGAAGATGAACATCTGTCACTGCCTGCAGTGTCACAGGTCACTAGGTGTCTAGGCTCAGGCTGACGATGGCTGTCTTCTGCCCAGGCAAGGAGCCTAATCCTTCAAAGGCAATGAGGACATGCGGTCATTGGCCGACATTCTTTCTTTCATCCACACAGCGGTCTAGATGAGGGGAAAGAGGCCAGGTAGGCCAGCTGAAGGCTGAGTGCGGGGCCTAAGGCTTCTTTCCCAATCACCATGGAGACGGCCACCGGAAGGCTGGCCGGAACTTCTCACGGGGACGGGTCACAAACACTGAGCCAATAGGAGAGGTCCAGCCTAACCGGCCAGTTCCGCAGAGCCCTCCATTTCACCCACGGACACACAACGGCCCCTTCTGTTTTGGGCCACAAATTCGAGGCCACCCGGGGAATCACTTCACACTAGGCAGCCCCTCATGTGGACACGTTCGACACACTCGGCCAGCAGGCAGCTACCTCTTTTCCACTTACGCTACCATATCAGTAGGCAAGGCGCCCTTCCTCAGCATCTATGGCCCCTCTCTGGATGTGTTCATTCAGAGAAATCTCTTCCTTCTACCCCTGAGACACATCACAAGTATGAGGGCCTAAGAGAGAGCCTAGACATGAAGCGGGGGAGGCTTCTGGCTGTACTGCTTCCCCGTGGGGAGAGAATAGCAGGTAGTCTCTCTGGAAGGTCTTAGCTTCTGTTGCTTGACATGGGCGATACAGTAGGGGCGGACCCTGGCCAGGTGGAGCTTGTGGGCAGACGCAACCTCTCCGGCGACGAATAATTCCGCTGCTGCTTTCTATGCTGAAGACCTCCCCCCGCCGGGTGGGATGGGTAGAGAACATTGACCCACACCGGCCAGGGGCCTTTCCTGGGACTGAAGATCCCAACATGGTCTCAACGTCGTCACCCTCTCAGCACACACCTTTCCTGCACACATAATGCTGCCTTTCTCCGTCAGGGCCTTATCCTACCAGGAAAAAAAGCAAGCCGCTCAAAAAGGCCGATGCCAGGGAAATCGAGGAAACACCGCCATTTTCCAAATGTTTGCTGTCTACATGTCCCCGCCTCCGGGGCAAGGCCGCGTATGCGGCCAGGCTCCGAAGGCAAGGCCGATATCTTGGCAGTCAGGGCCCCAGCAGTCCAATGGTTTATGGACGTGGGGACACGGATGACCTGTTTGCCGCATACAGGAGGGATCCTTGGGCCCTTCACTGCCTCGCCATTCAGCTCCACGACGTCCACTACTGGCCCTGGCCTTTGCTTTGGCTGGTGCCCCAATGAACGTGTGCTCCGCAGCCATCTTTCTCCACCCATCACTATCATTCTGCCACCAGGGGATATGTGAGTGTGGGAGTCACCATTTGTCACTGGCAGCAGTGTCACAAATCACCAGACTTCCAGGTACCAGCTGACCTAGGCTGCCTTCTGCCCCAGGCAAGATCCCGATTCCTATATCCCAGATGCTGACTGACACCTGGGCACTGGGGAACATTCATTTTGATCAACACAGAGGTCTGAGTGAGGGTCAGCGGGCCCGGTAGCTGAAGTCAAGGCCAGGTGGGCGGGGCTGAGGCTTCTCGGCCATCACCATGGAGACAGTCCCCCCACCGGAAGAGTGGGCGGGCCTTATGATGGGCCTGGTGACAAGACTCAGCCAATGGCAGAGATCTGGCCCGCCAGGCAGATGACACAGGGCCCTCCACTGTGACCCATGACACCTAGTGGCCACAGGATTTGAGCACACCCTGGGAAAGCCTACGCAGGCACAAGGGAGCCCCTGGTGCGGACTGCTTCAGGCCATTGGCAGAGCAGGCCAGGGACCTCTTTCCCACTTTCCTGAGGATAGCAGTACGCAAGGCATCCCCACTCAGCATCTCTTGCCTCTCTCTGGATGTGTTCCTTCTCTGAAATCTCTTCCTTCTCCCCCTTGTCACTTGACACCTTGGAGTGCCTGACAGAGGGCCTAGAGATGAAAGAGCAAAGGGGGAAGGCCTCTGGCTCTCCTGCTTGCCCATGGGTAGAGAAGATCTGCTAGTCTATCTGGAAGGTCTAGAGAGTAGCCATTGACTGGGGACCTGCATCACGGGCTGATCCTGGCCAGGTGAAGCTTGCTGACGTGTGGCAGCCTCTCCGGAGACTACTAATTCCGCTCATAACATTGTATGCAAATACCCGGCTGAGTGCCACGGGCAGAAAACATTGACACATACCTGCCAGAGGCCTATCCTGGGTCTGAAGAGTCCACCCTGGTCTCCAGCGACTCATCATCTCAGCACACACTTTGCCTGCACACATGGAATCCGCCTCTCTCCACGAATGCCTTCTCCGGCTAGGAAACACACGATGTCACTCAGCCAAAGGAGAGCACAGGCAAAGTCAACCGAAGCCCCCATCTTCAAGAGTTTGCCCTCTGCTGGGCCACAGCCTCCGCTGGCACAGTGCATGTGTGGCACTTCTCCGAGGATAAGGCCGAAATCCGGGCATCCAGGGCCCCAGCAGTCCAGGGTCTGCGCGTGGCGGCATATGGATCACCTCTTTGCCACGTACAGGAGGGAGGCCTGGGCCCTAGACTGGCTCTGCTAGAGCTCCACGACCTCAGCTATTTTCCCCCACCTTTGGTCCGTGCCCTCGTGACTGTGTGATCCCTAGTGACACTTCTTCTCCGACCACTCTGAATCCGCCACCTGCGGACACTTGAGCATGAAGATGAACATCTGTCACTGCCTGCAGTGTCACAGGTCACTAGGTGTCTAGGCTCAGGCTGACGATGGCTGTCTTCTGCCCAGGCAAGGAGCCTAATCCTTCAAAGGCAATGAGGACATGCGGTCATTGGCCGACATTCTTTCTTTCATCCACACAGCGGTCTAGATGAGGGGAAAGAGGCCAGGTAGGCCAGCTGAAGGCTGAGTGCGGGGCCTAAGGCTTCTTTCCCAATCACCATGGAGACGGCCACCGGAAGGCTGGCCGGAACTTCTCACGGGGACGGGTCACAAACACTGAGCCAATAGGAGAGGTCCAGCCTAACCGGCCAGTTCCGCAGAGCCCTCCATTTCACCCACGGACACACAACGGCCCCTTCTGTTTTGGGCCACAAATTCGAGGCCACCCGGGGAATCACTTCACACTAGGCAGCCCCTCATGTGGACACGTTCGACACACTCGGCCAGCAGGCAGCTACCTCTTTTCCACTTACGCTACCATATCAGTAGGCAAGGCGCCCTTCCTCAGCATCTATGGCCCCTCTCTGGATGTGTTCATTCAGAGAAATCTCTTCCTTCTACCCCTGAGACACATCACAAGTATGAGGGGCCTGAGAGAGAGCCTAGACGTGAAGCGGGGGAGGCTTCTGGCTGTACTGCTTCCCCGTGGGGAGAGAATAGCAGGTAGTCTCTCTGGAAGGTCTTAGCTTCTGTTGCTTGACATGGGCGATACAGTAGGGGCGGACCCTGGCCAGGTGGAGCTTGTGGGCAGACGCAACCTCTCCGGCGACGAATAATTCCGCTGCTGCTTTCTATGCTGAAGACCTCCCCCCGCCGGGTGGGATGGGTAGAGAACATTGACCCACACCTGCCAGGGGCCTTTCCTGGGACTGAAGATCCCAACATGGTCTCAACGTCGTCACCCTCTCAGCACACACCTTTCCTGCACACATAATGCTGCCTTTCTCCGTCAGGGCCTTATCCTACCAGGAAAAAAAGCAAGCCGCTCAAAAAGGCCGATGCCAGGGAAATCGAGGAAACACCGCCATTTTCCAAATGTTTGCTGTCTACATGTCCCCGCCTCCGGGGCAAGGCCGCGTATGCGGCCAGGCTCCGAAGGCAAGGCCGATATCTTGGCAGTCAGGGCCCCAGCAGTCCAATGGTTTATGGACGTGGGGACACGGATGACCTGTTTGCCGCATACAGGAGGGATCCTTGGGCCCTTCACTGCCTCGCCATTCAGCTCCACGACGTCCACTACTGGCCCTGGCCTTTGCTTTGGCTGGTGCCCCAATGAACGTGTGCTCCGCAGCCATCTTTCTCCACCCATCACTATCATTCTGCCACCAGGGGATATGTGAGTGTGGGAGTCACCATTTGTCACTGGCAGCAGTGTCACAAATCACCAGACTTCCAGGTACCAGCTGACCTAGGCTGCCTTCTGCCCCAGGCAAGATCCCGATTCCTATATCCCAGATGCTGACTGACACCTGGGCACTGGGGAACATTCATTTTGATCAACACAGAGGTCTGAGTGAGGGTCAGCGGGCCCGGTAGCTGAAGTCAAGGCCAGGTGGGCGGGGCTGAGGCTTCTCGGCCATCACCATGGAGACAGTCCCCCCACCGGAAGAGTGGGCGGGCCTTATGATGGGCCTGGTGACAAGACTCAGCCAATGGCAGAGATCTGGCCCGCAAGGCAGATGACACAGGGCCCTCCACTGTGACCCATGACACCTAGTGGCCACAGGATTTGAGCACACCCTGGGAAAGCCTACGCAGGCACAAGGGAGCCCCTGGTGCGGACTGCTTCAGGCCATTGGCAGAGCAGGCCAGGTACCTCTTTCCCACTTTCCTGAGGATAGCAGTACGCAAGGCATCCCCACTCAGCATCTCTTGCCTCTCTCTGGATGTGTTCCTTCTCTGAAATCTCTTCCTTCTCCCCCTTGTCACTTGACACCTTGGAGTGCCTGACAGAGGGCCTAGAGATGAAAGAGCAAAGGGGGAAGGCCTCTGGCTCTCCTGCTTGCCCATGGGTAGAGAAGATCTGCTAGTCTATCTGGAAGGTCTAGAGAGTAGCCATTGACTGGGGACCTGCATCACGGGCTGATCCTGGCCAGGTGAAGCTTGCTGACGTGTGGCAGCCTCTCCGGAGACTACTAATTCCGCTCATAACATTGTATGCAAATACCCGGCTGAGTGCCACGGGCAGAAAACATTGACACATACCTGCCAGAGGCCTATCCTGGGTCTGAAGAGTCCACCCTGGTCTCCAGCGACTCATCATCTCAGCACACACTTTGCCTGCACACATGGAATCCGCCTCTCTCCACGAATGCCTTCTCCGGCTAGGAAACACACGATGTCACTCAGCCAAAGGAGAGCACAGGCAAAGTCAACCGAAGCCCCCATCTTCAAGAGTTTGCCCTCTGCTGGGCCACAGCCTCCGCTGGCACAGTGCATGTGTGGCACTTCTCCGAGGATAAGGCCGAAATCCGGGCATCCAGGGCCCCAGCAGTCCAGGTTCTGCGCGTGGCGGCATATGGATCACCTCTTTGCCACGTACAGGAGGGAGGCCTGGGCCCTAGACTGGCTCTGCTAGAGCTCCACGACCTCAGCTATTTTCCCCCACCTTTGGTCCGTGCCCTCGTGACTGTGTGATCCCTAGTGACACTTCTTCTCCGACCACTCTGAATCCGCCACCTGCGGACACTTGAGCATGAAGATGAACATCTGTCACTGCCTGCAGTGTCACAGGTCACTAGGTGTCTAGGCTCAGGCTGACGATGGCTGTCTTCTGCCCAGGCAAGGAGCCTAATCCTTCAAAGGCAATGAGGACATGCGGTCATTGGCCGACATTCTTTCTTTCATCCACACAGCGGTCTAGATGAGGGGAAAGAGGCCAGGTAGGCCAGCTGAAGGCTGAGTGCGGGGCCTAAGGCTTCTTTCCCAATCACCATGGAGACGGCCACCGGAAGGCTGGCCGGAACTTCTCACGGGGACGGGTCACAAACACTGAGCCAATAGGAGAGGTCCAGCCTAACCGGCCAGTTCCGCAGAGCCCTCCATTTCACCCACGGACACACAACGGCCCCTTCTGTTTTGGGCCACAAATTCGAGGCCACCCGGGGAATCACTTCACACTAGGCAGCCCCTCATGTGGACACGTTCGACACACTCGGCCAGCAGGCAGCTACCTCTTTTCCACTTACGCTACCATATCAGTAGGCAAGGCGCCCTTCCTCAGCATCTATGGCCCCTCTCTGGATGTGTTCATTCAGAGAAATCTCTTCCTTCTACCCCTGAGACACATCACAAGTATGAGGGGCCTGAGAGAGAGCCTAGACGTGAAGCGGGGGAGGCTTCTGGCTGTACTGCTTCCCCGTGGGGAGAGAATAGCAGGTAGTCTCTCTGGAAGGTCTTAGCTTCTGTTGCTTGACATGGGCGATACAGTAGGGGCGGACCCTGGCCAGGTGGAGCTTGTGGGCAGACGCAACCTCTCCGGCGACGAATAATTCCGCTGCTGCTTTCTATGCTGAAGACCTCCCCCCGCCGGGTGGGATGGGTAGAGAACATTGACCCACACCGGCCAGGGGCCTTTCCTGGGACTGAAGATCCCAACATGGTCTCAACGTCGTCACCCTCTCAGCACACACCTTTCCTGCACACATAATGCTGCCTTTCTCCGTCAGGGCCTTATCCTACCAGGAAAAAAAGCAAGCCGCTCAAAAAGGCCGATGCCAGGGAAATCGAGGAAACACCGCCATTTTCCAAATGTTTGCTGTCTACATGTCCCCGCCTCCGGGGCAAGGCCGCGTATGCGGCCAGGCTCCGAAGGCAAGGCCGATATCTTGGCAGTCAGGGCCCCAGCAGTCCAATGGTTTATGGACGTGGGGACACGGATGACCTGTTTGCCGCATACAGGAGGGATCCTTGGGCCCTTCACTGCCTCGCCATTCAGCTCCACGACGTCCACTACTGGCCCTGGCCTTTGCTTTGGCTGGTGCCCCAATGAACGTGTGCTCCGCAGCCATCTTTCTCCACCCATCACTATCATTCTGCCACCAGGGGATATGTGAGTGTGGGAGTCACCATTTGTCACTGGCAGCAGTGTCACAAATCACCAGACTTCCAGGTACCAGCTGACCTAGGCTGCCTTCTGCCCCAGGCAAGATCCCGATTCCTATATCCCAGATGCTGACTGACACCTGGGCACTGGGGAACATTCATTTTGATCAACACAGAGGTCTGAGTGAGGGTCAGCGGGCCCGGTAGCTGAAGTCAAGGCCAGGTGGGCGGGGCTGAGGCTTCTCGGCCATCACCATGGAGACAGTCCCCCCACCGGAAGAGTGGGCGGGCCTTATGATGGGCCTGGTGACAAGACTCAGCCAATGGCAGAGATCTGGCCCACCAGGCAGATGACACAGGGCCCTCCACTGTGACCCATGACACCTAGTGGCCACAGGATTTGAGCACACCCTGGGAAAGCCTACGCAGGCACAAGGGAGCCCCTGGTGCGGACTGCTTCAGGCCATTGGCAGAGCAGGCCAGGGACCTCTTTCCCACTTTCCTGAGGATAGCAGTACGCAAGGCATCCCCACTCAGCATCTCTTGCCTCTCTCTGGATGTGTTCCTTCTCTGAAATCTCTTCCTTCTCCCCCTTGTCACTTGACACCTTGGAGTGTCTGACAGAGGGCCTAGAGATGAAAGAGCAAAGGGGGAAGGCCTCTGGCTCTCCTGCTTGCCCATGGGTAGAGAAGATCTGCTAGTCTATCTGGAAGGTCTAGAGAGTAGCCATTGACTGGGGACCTGCATCACGGGCTGATCCTGGCCAGGTGAAGCTTGCTGACGTGTGGCAGCCTCTCCGGAGACTACTAATTCCGCTCATAACATTGTATGCAAATACCCGGCTGAGTGCCACGGGCAGAAAACATTGACACATACCTGCCAGAGGCCTATCCTGGGTCTGAAGAGTCCACCCTGGTCTCCAGCGACTCATCATCTCAGCACACACTTTGCCTGCACACATGGAATCCGCCTCTCTCCACGAATGCCTTCTCCGGCTAGGAAACACACGATGTCACTCAGCCAAAGGAGAGCACAGGCAAAGTCAACCGAAGCCCCCATCTTCAAGAGTTTGCCCTCTGCTGGGCCACAGCCTCCGCTGGCACAGTGCATGTGTGGCACTTCTCCGAGGATAAGGCCGAAATCCGGGCATCCAGGGCCCCAGCAGTCCAGGGTCTGCGCGTGGCGGCATATGGATCACCTCTTTGCCACGTACAGGAGGGAGGCCTGGGCCCTAGACTGGCTCTGCTAGAGCTCCACGACCTCAGCTATTTTCCCCCACCTTTGGTCCGTGCCCTCGTGACTGTGTGATCCCTAGTGACACTTCTTCTCCGACCACTCTGAATCCGCCACCTGCGGATACTTGAGCATGAAGATGAACATCTGTCACTGCCTGCAGTGTCACAGGTCACTAGGTGTCTAGGCTCAGGCTGACGATGGCTGTCTTCTGCCCAGGCAAGGAGCCTAATCCTTCAAAGGCAATGAGGACATGCGGTCATTGGCCGACATTCTTTCTTTCATCCACACAGCGGTCTAGATGAGGGGAAAGAGGCCAGGTAGGCCAGCTGAAGGCTGAGTGCGGGGCCTAAGGCTTCTTTCCCAATCACCATGGAGACGGCCACCGGAAGGCTGGCCGGAACTTCTCACGGGGACGGGTCACAAACACTGAGCCAATAGGAGAGGTCCAGCCTAACCGGCCAGTTCCGCAGAGCCCTCCATTTCACCCACGGACACACAACGGCCCCTTCTGTTTTGGGCCACAAATTCGAGGCCACCCGGGGAATCACTTCACACTAGGCAGCCCCTCATGTGGACACGTTCGACACACTCGGCCAGCAGGCAGCTACCTCTTTTCCACTTACGCTACCATATCAGTAGGCAAGGCGCCCTTCCTCAGCATCTATGGCCCCTCTCTGGATGTGTTCATTCAGAGAAATCTCTTCCTTCTACCCCTGAGACACATCACAAGTATGAGGGGCCTGAGAGAGAGCCTAGACGTGAAGCGGGGGAGGCTTCTGGCTGTACTGCTTCCCCGTGGGGAGAGAATAGCAGGTAGTCTCTCTGGAAGGTCTTAGCTTCTGTTGCTTGACATGGGCGATACAGTAGGGGCGGACCCTGGCCAGGTGGAGCTTGTGGGCAGACGCAACCTCTCCGGCGACGAATAATTCCGCTGCTGCTTTCTATGCTGAAGACCTCCCCCCGCCGGGTGGGATGGGTAGAGAACATTGACCCACACCTGCCAGGGGCCTTTCCTGGGACTGAAGATCCCAACATGGTCTCAACGTCGTCACCCTCTCAGCACACACCTTTCCTGCACACATAATGCTGCCTTTCTCCGTCAGGGCCTTATCCTACCAGGAAAAAAAGCAAGCCGCTCAAAAAGGCCGATGCCAGGGAAATCGAGGAAACACCGCCATTTTCCAAATGTTTGCTGTCTACATGTCCCCGCCTCCGGGGCAAGGCCGCGTATGCGGCCAGGCTCCGAAGGCAAGGCCGATATCTTGGCAGTCAGGGCCCCAGCAGTCCAATGGTTTATGGACGTGGGGACACGGATGACCTGTTTGCCGCATACAGGAGGGATCCTTGGGCCCTTCACTGCCTCGCCATTCAGCTCCACGACGTCCACTACTGGCCCTGGCCTTTGCTTTGGCTGGTGCCCCAATGAACGTGTGCTCCGCAGCCATCTTTCTCCACCCATCACTATCATTCTGCCACCAGGGGATATGTGAGTGTGGGAGTCACCATTTGTCACTGGCCGCAGTGTCACAAATCACCAGACTTCCAGGTACCAGCTGACCTAGGCTGCCTTCTGCCCCAGGCAAGATCCCGATTCCTATATCCCAGATGCTGACTGACACCTGGGCACTGGGGAACATTCATTTTGATCAACACAGAGGTCTGAGTGAGGGTCAGCGGGCCCGGTAGCTGAAGTCAAGGCCAGGTGGGCGGGGCTGAGGCTTCTCGGCCATCACCATGGAGACAGTCCCCCCACCGGAAGAGTGGGCGGGCCTTATGATGGGCCTGGTGACAAGACTCAGCCAATGGCAGAGATCTGGCCCGCCAGGCAGATGACACAGGGCCCTCCACTGTGACCCATGACACCTAGTGGCCACAGGATTTGAGCACACCCTGGGAAAGCCTACGCAGGCACAAGGGAGCCCCTGGTGCGGACTGCTTCAGGCCATTGGCAGAGCAGGCCAGGTACCTCTTTCCCACTTTCCTGAGGATAGCAGTACGCAAGGCATCCCCACTCAGCATCTCTTGCCTCTCTCTGGATGTGTTCCTTCTCTGAAATCTCTTCCTTCTCCCCCTTGTCACTTGACACCTTGGAGTGCCTGACAGAGGGCCTAGAGATCAAAGAGCAAAGGGGGAAGGCCTCTGGCTCTCCTGCTTGCCCATGGGTAGAGAAGATCTGCTAGTCTATCTGGAAGGTCTAGAGAGTAGCCATTGACTGGGGACCTGCATCACGGGCTGATCCTGGCCAGGTGAAGCTTGCTGACGTGTGGCAGCCTCTCCGGAGACTACTAATTCCGCTCATAACATTGTATGCAAATACCCGGCTGAGTGCCACGGGCAGAAAACATTGACACATACCTGCCAGAGGCCTATCCTGGGTCTGAAGAGTCCACCCTGGTCTCCAGCGACTCATCATCTCAGCACACACTTTGCCTGCACACATGGAATCCGCCTCTCTCCACGAATGCCTTCTCCGGCTAGGAAACACACGATGTCACTCAGCCAAAGGAGAGCACAGGCAAAGTCAACCGAAGCCCCCATCTTCAAGAGTTTGCCCTCTGCTGGGCCACAGCCTCCGCTGGCACAGTGCATGTGTGGCACTTCTCCGAGGATAAGGCCGAAATCCGGGCATCCAGGGCCCCAGCAGTCCAGGGTCTGCGCGTGGCGGCATATGGATCACCTCTTTGCCACGTACAGGAGGGAGGCCTGGGCCCTAGACTGGCTCTGCTAGAGCTCCACGACCTCAGCTATTTTCCCCCACCTTTGGTCCGTGCCCTCGTGACTGTGTGATCCCTAGTGACACTTCTTCTCCGACCACTCTGAATCCGCCACCTGCGGATACTTGAGCATGAAGATGAACATCTGTCACTGCCTGCAGTGTCACAGGTCACTAGGTGTCTAGGCTCAGGCTGACGATGGCTGTCTTCTGCCCAGGCAAGGAGCCTAATCCTTCAAAGGCAATGAGGACATGCGGTCATTGGCCGACATTCTTTCTTTCATCCACACAGCGGTCTAGATGAGGGGAAAGAGGCCAGGTAGGCCAGCTGAAGGCTGAGTGCGGGGCCTAAGGCTTCTTTCCCAATCACCATGGAGACGGCCACCGGAAGGCTGGCCGGAACTTCTCACGGGGACGGGTCACAAACACTGAGCCAATAGGAGAGGTCCAGCCTAACCGGCCAGTTCCGCAGAGCCCTCCATTTCACCCACGGACACACAACGGCCCCTTCTGTTTTGGGCCACAAATTCGAGGCCACCCGGGGAATCACTTCACACTAGGCAGCCCCTCATGTGGACACGTTCGACACACTCGGCCAGCAGGCAGCTACCTCTTTTCCACTTACGCTACCATATCAGTAGGCAAGGCGCCCTTCCTCAGCATCTATGGCCCCTCTCTGGATGTGTTCATTCAGAGAAATCTCTTCCTTCTACCCCTGAGACACATCACAAGTATGAGGGGCCTGAGAGAGAGCCTAGACGTGAAGCGGGGGAGGCTTCTGGCTGTACTGCTTCCCCGTGGGGAGAGAATAGCAGGTAGTCTCTCTGGAAGGTCTTAGCTTCTGTTGCTTGACATGGGCGATACAGTAGGGGCGGACCCTGGCCAGGTGGAGCTTGTGGGCAGACGCAACCTCTCCGGCGACGAATAATTCCGCTGCTGCTTTCTATGCTGAAGACCTCCCCCCGCCGGGTGGGATGGGTAGAGAACATTGACCCACACCTGCCAGGGGCCTTTCCTGGGACTGAAGATCCCAACATGGTCTCAACGTCGTCACCCTCTCAGCACACACCTTTCCTGCACACATAATGCTGCCTTTCTCCGTCAGGGCCTTATCCTACCAGGAAAAAAAGCAAGCCGCTCAAAAAGGCCGATGCCAGGGAAATCGAGGAAACACCGCCATTTTCCAAATGTTTGCTGTCTACATGTCCCCGCCTCCGGGGCAAGGCCGCGTATGCGGCCAGGCTCCGAAGGCAAGGCCGATATCTTGGCAGTCAGGGCCCCAGCAGTCCAATGGTTTATGGACGTGGGGACACGGATGACCTGTTTGCCGCATACAGGAGGGATCCTTGGGCCCTTCACTGCCTCGCCATTCAGCTCCACGACGTCCACTACTGGCCCTGGCCTTTGCTTTGGCTGGTGCCCCAATGAACGTGTGCTCCGCAGCCATCTTTCTCCACCCATCACTATCATTCTGCCACCAGGGGATATGTGAGTGTGGGAGTCACCATTTGTCACTGGCAGCAGTGTCACAAATCACCAGACTTCCAGGTACCAGCTGACCTAGGCTGCCTTCTGCCCCAGGCAAGATCCCGATTCCTATATCCCAGATGCTGACTGACACCTGGGCACTGGGGAACATTCATTTTGATCAACACAGAGGTCTGAGTGAGGGTCAGCGGGCCCGGTAGCTGAAGTCAAGGCCAGGTGGGCGGGGCTGAGGCTTCTCGGCCATCACCATGGAGACAGTCCCCCCACCGGAAGAGTGGGCGGGCCTTATGATGGGCCTGGTGACAAGACTCAGCCAATGGCAGAGATCTGGCCCGCCAGGCAGATGACACAGGGCCCTCCACTGTGACCCATGACACCTAGTGGCCACAGGATTTGAGCACACCCTGGGAAAGCCTACGCAGGCACAAGGGAGCCCCTGGTGCGGACTGCTTCAGGCCATTGGCAGAGCAGGCCAGGTACCTCTTTCCCACTTTCCTGAGGATAGCAGTACGCAAGGCATCCCCACTCAGCATCTCTTGCCTCTCTCTGGATGTGTTCCTTCTCTGAAATCTCTTCCTTCTCCCCCTTGTCACTTGACACCTTGGAGTGCCTGACAGAGGGCCTAGAGATCAAAGAGCAAAGGGGGAAGGCCTCTGGCTCTCCTGCTTGCCCATGGGTAGAGAAGATCTGCTAGTCTATCTGGAAGGTCTAGAGAGTAGCCATTGACTGGGGACCTGCATCACGGGCTGATCCTGGCCAGGTCAAGCTTGCTGACGTGTGGCAGCCTCTCCGGAGACTACTAATTCCGCTCATAACATTGTATGCAAATACCCGGCTGAGTGCCACGGGCAGAAAACATTGACACATACCTGCCAGAGGCCTATCCTGGGTCTGAAGAGTCCACCCTGGTCTCCAGCGACTCATCATCTCAGCACACACTTTGCCTGCACACATGGAATCCGCCTCTCTCCACGAATGCCTTCTCCGGCTAGGAAACACACGATGTCACTCAGCCAAAGGAGAGCACAGGCAAAGTCAACCGAAGCCCCCATCTTCAAGAGTTTGCCCTCTGCTGGGCCACAGCCTCCGCTGGCACAGTGCATGTGTGGCACTTCTCCGAGGATAAGGCCGAAATCCGGGCATCCAGGGCCCCAGCAGTCCAGGGTCTGCGCGTGGCGGCATATGGATCACCTCTTTGCCACGTACAGGAGGGAGGCCTGGGCCCTAGACTGGCTCTGCTAGAGCTCCACGACCTCAGCTATTTTCCCCCACCTTTGGTCCGTGCCCTCGTGACTGTGTGATCCCTAGTGACACTTCTTCTCCGACCACTCTGAATCCGCCACCTGCGGATACTTGAGCATGAAGATGAACATCTGTCACTGCCTGCAGTGTCACAGGTCACTAGGTGTCTAGGCTCAGGCTGACGATGGCTGTCTTCTGCCCAGGCAAGGAGCCTAATCCTTCAAAGGCAATGAGGACATGCGGTCATTGGCCGACATTCTTTCTTTCATCCACACAGCGGTCTAGATGAGGGGAAAGAGGCCAGGTAGGCCAGCTGAAGGCTGAGTGCGGGGCCTAAGGCTTCTTTCCCAATCACCATGGAGACGGCCACCGGAAGGCTGGCCGGAACTTCTCACGGGGACGGGTCACAAACACTGAGCCAATAGGAGAGGTCCAGCCTAACCGGCCAGTTCCGCAGAGCCCTCCATTTCACCCACGGACACACAACGGCCCCTTCTGTTTTGGGCCACAAATTCGAGGCCACCCGGGGAATCACTTCACACTAGGCAGCCCCTCATGTGGACACGTTCGACACACTCGGCCAGCAGGCAGCTACCTCTTTTCCACTTACGCTACCATATCAGTAGGCAAGGCGCCCTTCCTCAGCATCTATGGCCCCTCTCTGGATGTGTTCATTCAGAGAAATCTCTTCCTTCTACCCCTGAGACACATCACAAGTATGAGGGGCCTGAGAGAGAGCCTAGACGTGAAGCGGGGGAGGCTTCTGGCTGTACTGCTTCCCCGTGGGGAGAGAATAGCAGGTAGTCTCTCTGGAAGGTCTTAGCTTCTGTTGCTTGACATGGGCGATACAGTAGGGGCGGACCCTGGCCAGGTGGAGCTTGTGGGCAGACGCAACCTCTCCGGCGACGAATAATTCCGCTGCTGCTTTCTATGCTGAAGACCTCCCCCCGCCGGGTGGGATGGGTAGAGAACATTGACCCACACCGGCCAGGGGCCTTTCCTGGGACTGAAGATCCCAACATGGTCTCAACGTCGTCACCCTCTCAGCACACACCTTTCCTGCACACATAATGCTGCCTTTCTCCGTCAGGGCCTTATCCTACCAGGAAAAAAAGCAAGCCGCTCAAAAAGGCCGATGCCAGGGAAATCGAGGAAACACCGCCATTTTCCAAATGTTTGCTGTCTACATGTCCCCGCCTCCGGGGCAAGGCCGCGTATGCGGCCAGGCTCCGAAGGCAAGGCCGATATCTTGGCAGTCAGGGCCCCAGCAGTCCAATGGTTTATGGACGTGGGGACACGGATGACCTGTTTGCCGCATACAGGAGGGATCCTTGGGCCCTTCACTGCCTCGCCATTCAGCTCCACGACGTCCACTACTGGCCCTGGCCTTTGCTTTGGCTGGTGCCCCAATGAACGTGTGCTCCGCAGCCATCTTTCTCCACCCATCACTATCATTCTGCCACCAGGGGATATGTGAGTGTGGGAGTCACCATTTGTCACTGGCAGCAGTGTCACAAATCACCAGACTTCCAGGTACCAGCTGACCTAGGCTGCCTTCTGCCCCAGGCAAGATCCCGATTCCTATATCCCAGATGCTGACTGACACCTGGGCACTGGGGAACATTCATTTTGATCAACACAGAGGTCTGAGTGAGGGTCAGCGGGCCCGGTAGCTGAAGTCAAGGCCAGGTGGGCGGGGCTGAGGCTTCTCGGCCATCACCATGGAGACAGTCCCCCCACCGGAAGAGTGGGCGGGCCTTATGATGGGCCTGGTGACAAGACTCAGCCAATGGCAGAGATCTGGCCCGCCAGGCAGATGACACAGGGCCCTCCACTGTGACCCATGACACCTAGTGGCCACAGGATTTGAGCACACCCTGGGAAAGCCTACGCAGGCACAAGGGAGCCCCTGGTGCGGACTGCTTCAGGCCATTGGCAGAGCAGGCCAGGTACCTCTTTCCCACTTTCCTGAGGATAGCAGTACGCAAGGCATCCCCACTCAGCATCTCTTGCCTCTCTCTGGATGTGTTCCTTCTCTGAAATCTCTTCCTTCTCCCCCTTGTCACTTGACACCTTGGAGTGCCTGACAGAGGGCCTAGAGATCAAAGAGCAAAGGGGGAAGGCCTCTGGCTCTCCTGCTTGCCCATGGGTAGAGAAGATCTGCTAGTCTATCTGGAAGGTCTAGAGAGTAGCCATTGACTGGGGACCTGCATCACGGGCTGATCCTGGCCAGGTCAAGCTTGCTGACGTGTGGCAGCCTCTCCGGAGACTACTAATTCCGCTCATAACATTCTATGCAAATACCCGGCTGAGTGCCACGGGCAGAAAACATTGACACATACCTGCCAGAGGCCTATCCTGGGTCTGAAGAGTCCACCCTGGTCTCCAGCGACTCATCATCTCAGCACACACTTTGCCTGCACACATGGAATCCGCCTCTCTCCACGAATGCCTTCTCCGGCTAGGAAACACACGATGTCACTCAGCCAAAGGAGAGCACAGGCAAAGTCAACCGAAGCCCCCATCTTCAAGAGTTTGCCCTCTGCTGGGCCACAGCCTCCGCTGGCACAGTGCATGTGTGGCACTTCTCCGAGGATAAGGCCGAAATCCGGGCATCCAGGGCCCCAGCAGTCCAGGGTCTGCGCGTGGCGGCATATGGATCACCTCTTTGCCACGTACAGGAGGGAGGCCTGGGCCCTAGACTGGCTCTGCTAGAGCTCCACGACCTCAGCTATTTTCCCCCACCTTTGGTCCGTGCCCTCGTGACTGTGTGATCCCTAGTGACACTTCTTCTCCGACCACTCTGAATCCGCCACCTGCGGATACTTGAGCATGAAGATGAACATCTGTCACTGCCTGCAGTGTCACAGGTCACTAGGTGTCTAGGCTCAGGCTGACGATGGCTGTCTTCTGCCCAGGCAAGGAGCCTAATCCTTCAAAGGCAATGAGGACATGCGGTCATTGGCCGACATTCTTTCTTTCATCCACACAGCGGTCTAGATGAGGGGAAAGAGGCCAGGTAGGCCAGCTGAAGGCTGAGTGCGGGGCCTAAGGCTTCTTTCCCAATCACCATGGAGACGGCCACCGGAAGGCTGGCCGGAACTTCTCACGGGGACGGGTCACAAACACTGAGCCAATAGGAGAGGTCCAGCCTAACCGGCCAGTTCCGCAGAGCCCTCCATTTCACCCACGGACACACAACGGCCCCTTCTGTTTTGGGCCACAAATTCGAGGCCACCCGGGGAATCACTTCACACTAGGCAGCCCCTCATGTGGACACGTTCGACACACTCGGCCAGCAGGCAGCTACCTCTTTTCCACTTACGCTACCATATCAGTAGGCAAGGCGCCCTTCCTCAGCATCTATGGCCCCTCTCTGGATGTGTTCATTCAGAGAAATCTCTTCCTTCTACCCCTGAGACACATCACAAGTATGAGGGGCCTGAGAGAGAGCCTAGACGTGAAGCGGGGGAGGCTTCTGGCTGTACTGCTTCCCCGTGGGGAGAGAATAGCAGGTAGTCTCTCTGGAAGGTCTTAGCTTCTGTTGCTTGACATGGGCGATACAGTAGGGGCGGACCCTGGCCAGGTGGAGCTTGTGGGCAGACGCAACCTCTCCGGCGACGAATAATTCCGCTGCTGCTTTCTATGCTGAAGACCTCCCCCCGCCGGGTGGGATGGGTAGAGAACATTGACCCACACCTGCCAGGGGCCTTTCCTGGGACTGAAGATCCCAACATGGTCTCAACGTCGTCACCCTCTCAGCACACACCTTTCCTGCACACATAATGCTGCCTTTCTCCGTCAGGGCCTTATCCTACCAGGAAAAAAAGCAAGCCGCTCAAAAAGGCCGATGCCAGGGAAATCGAGGAAACACCGCCATTTTCCAAATGTTTGCTGTCTACATGTCCCCGCCTCCGGGGCAAGGCCGCGTATGCGGCCAGGCTCCGAAGGCAAGGCCGATATCTTGGCAGTCAGGGCCCCAGCAGTCCAATGGTTTATGGACGTGGGGACACGGATGACCTGTTTGCCGCATACAGGAGGGATCCTTGGGCCCTTCACTGCCTCGCCATTCAGCTCCACGACGTCCACTACTGGCCCTGGCCTTTGCTTTGGCTGGTGCCCCAATGAACGTGTGCTCCGCAGCCATCTTTCTCCACCCATCACTATCATTCTGCCACCAGGGGATATGTGAGTGTGGGAGTCACCATTTGTCACTGGCAGCAGTGTCACAAATCACCAGACTTCCAGGTACCAGCTGACCTAGGCTGCCTTCTGCCCCAGGCAAGATCCCGATTCCTATATCCCAGATGCTGACTGACACCTGGGCACTGGGGAACATTCATTTTGATCAACACAGAGGTCTGAGTGAGGGTCAGCGGGCCCGGTAGCTGAAGTCAAGGCCAGGTGGGCGGGGCTGAGGCTTCTCGGCCATCACCATGGAGACAGTCCCCCCACCGGAAGAGTGGGCGGGCCTTATGATGGGCCTGGTGACAAGACTCAGCCAATGGCAGAGATCTGGCCCGCCAGGCAGATGACACAGGGCCCTCCACTGTGACCCATGACACCTAGTGGCCACAGGATTTGAGCACACCCTGGGAAAGCCTACGCAGGCACAAGGGAGCCCCTGGTGCGGACTGCTTCAGGCCATTGGCAGAGCAGGCCAGGGACCTCTTTCCCACTTTCCTGAGGATAGCAGTACGCAAGGCATCCCCACTCAGCATCTCTTGCCTCTCTCTGGATGTGTTCCTTCTCTGAAATCTCTTCCTTCTCCCCCTTGTCACTTGACACCTTGGAGTGTCTGACAGAGGGCCTAGAGATCAAAGAGCAAAGGGGGAAGGCCTCTGGCTCTCCTGCTTGCCCATGGGTAGAGAAGATCTGCTAGTCTATCTGGAAGGTCTAGAGAGTAGCCATTGACTGGGGACCTGCATCACGGGCTGATCCTGGCCAGGTCAAGCTTGCTGACGTGTGGCAGCCTCTCCGGAGACTACTCATTCCGCTCATAACATTCTATGCAAATACCCGGCTGAGTGCCACGGGCAGAAAACATTGACACATACCTGCCAGAGGCCTATCCTGGGTCTGAAGAGTCCACCCTGGTCTCCAGCGACTCATCATCTCAGCACACACTTTGCCTGCACACATGGAATCCGCCTCTCTCCACGAATGCCTTCTCCGGCTAGGAAACACACGATGTCACTCAGCCAAAGGAGAGCACAGGCAAAGTCAACCGAAGCCCCCATCTTCAAGAGTTTGCCCTCTGCTGGGCCACAGCCTCCGCTGGCACAGTGCATGTGTGGCACTTCTCCGAGGATAAGGCCGAAATCCGGGCATCCAGGGCCCCAGCAGTCCAGGTTCTGCGCGTGGCGGCATATGGATCACCTCTTTGCCACGTACAGGAGGGAGGCCTGGGCCCTAGACTGGCTCTGCTAGAGCTCCACGACCTCAGCTATTTTCCCCCACCTTTGGTCCGTGCCCTCGTGACTGTGTGATCCCTAGTGACACTTCTTCTCCGACCACTCTGAATCCGCCACCTGCGGATACTTGAGCATGAAGATGAACATCTGTCACTGCCTGCAGTGTCACAGGTCACTAGGTGTCTAGGCTCAGGCTGACGATGGCTGTCTTCTGCCCAGGCAAGGAGCCTAATCCTTCAAAGGCAATGAGGACATGCGGTCATTGGCCGACATTCTTTCTTTCATCCACACAGCGGTCTAGATGAGGGGAAAGAGGCCAGGTAGGCCAGCTGAAGGCTGAGTGCGGGGCCTAAGGCTTCTTTCCCAATCACCATGGAGACGGCCACCGGAAGGCTGGCCGGAACTTCTCACGGGGACGGGTCACAAACACTGAGCCAATAGGAGAGGTCCAGCCTAACCGGCCAGTTCCGCAGAGCCCTCCATTTCACCCACGGACACACAACGGCCCCTTCTGTTTTGGGCCACAAATTCGAGGCCACCCGGGGAATCACTTCACACTAGGCAGCCCCTCATGTGGACACGTTCGACACACTCGGCCAGCAGGCAGCTACCTCTTTTCCACTTACGCTACCATATCAGTAGGCAAGGCGCCCTTCCTCAGCATCTATGGCCCCTCTCTGGATGTGTTCATTCAGAGAAATCTCTTCCTTCTACCCCTGAGACACATCACAAGTATGAGGGGCCTGAGAGAGAGCCTAGACGTGAAGCGGGGGAGGCTTCTGGCTGTACTGCTTCCCCGTGGGGAGAGAATAGCAGGTAGTCTCTCTGGAAGGTCTTAGCTTCTGTTGCTTGACATGGGCGATACAGTAGGGGCGGACCCTGGCCAGGTGGAGCTTGTGGGCAGACGCAACCTCTCCGGCGACGAATAATTCCGCTGCTGCTTTCTATGCTGAAGACCTCCCCCCGCCGGGTGGGATGGGTAGAGAACATTGACCCACACCTGCCAGGGGCCTTTCCTGGGACTGAAGATCCCAACATGGTCTCAACGTCGTCACCCTCTCAGCACACACCTTTCCTGCACACATAATGCTGCCTTTCTCCGTCAGGGCCTTATCCTACCAGGAAAAAAAGCAAGCCGCTCAAAAAGGCCGATGCCAGGGAAATCGAGGAAACACCGCCATTTTCCAAATGTTTGCTGTCTACATGTCCCCGCCTCCGGGGCAAGGCCGCGTATGCGGCCAGGCTCCGAAGGCAAGGCCGACATCTTGGCAGTCAGGGCCCCAGCAGTCCAATGGTTTATGGACGTGGGGACACGGATGACCTGTTTGCCGCATACAGGAGGGATCCTTGGGCCCTTCACTGCCTCGCCATTCAGCTCCACGACGTCCACTACTGGCCCTGGCCTTTGCTTTGGCTGGTGCCCCAATGAACGTGTGCTCCGCAGCCATCTTTCTCCACCCATCACTATCATTCTGCCACCAGGGGATATGTGAGTGTGGGAGTCACCATTTGTCACTGGCAGCAGTGTCACAAATCACCAGACTTCCAGGTACCAGCTGACCTAGGCTGCCTTCTGCCCCAGGCAAGATCCCGATTCCTATATCCCAGATGCTGACTGACACCTGGGCACTGGGGAACATTCATTTTGATCAACACAGAGGTCTGAGTGAGGGTCAGCGGGCCCGGTAGCTGAAGTCAAGGCCAGGTGGGCGGGGCTGAGGCTTCTCGGCCATCACCATGGAGACAGTAGTCCCCCCACCGGAAGAGCGGGCGGGCCTTATGATGGGCCTGGTGACAAGACTCAGCCAATGGCAGAGATCTGGCCCGCCAGGCAGATGACACAGGGCCCTCCACTGTGACCCATGACACCTAGTGGCCACAGGATTTGAGCACACCCTGGGAAAGCCTACGCAGGCACAAGGGAGCCCCTGGTGCGGACTGCTTCAGGCCATTGGCAGAGCAGGCCAGGTACCTCTTTCCCACTTTCCTGAGGATAGCAGTACGCAAGGCATCCCCACTCAGCATCTCTTGCCTCTCTCTGGATGTGTTCCTTCTCTGAAATCTCTTCCTTCTCCCCCTTGTCACTTGACACCTTGGAGTGCCTGACAGAGGGCCTAGAGATGAAAGAGCAAAGGGGGAAGGCCTCTGGCTCTCCTGCTTGCCCATGGGTAGAGAAGATCTGCTAGTCTATCTGGAAGGTCTAGAGAGTAGCCATTGACTGGGGACCTGCATCACGGGCTGATCCTGGCCAGGTCAAGCTTGCTGACGTGTGGCAGCCTCTCCGGAGACTACTAATTCCGCTCATAACATTCTATGCAAATACCCGGCTGAGTGCCACGGGCAGAAAACATTGACACATACCTGCCAGAGGCCTATCCTGGGTCTGAAGAGTCCACCCTGGTCTCCAGCGACTCATCATCTCAGCACACACTTTGCCTGCACACATGGAATCCGCCTCTCTCCACGAATGCCTTCTCCGGCTAGGAAACACACGATGTCACTCAGCCAAAGGAGAGCACAGGCAAAGTCAACCGAAGCCCCCATCTTCAAGAGTTTGCCCTCTGCTGGGCCACAGCCTCCGCTGGCACAGTGCATGTGTGGCACTTCTCCGAGGATAAGGCCGAAATCCGGGCATCCAGGGCCCCAGCAGTCCAGGTTCTGCGCGTGGCGGCATATGGATCACCTCTTTGCCACGTACAGGAGGGAGGCCTGGGCCCTAGACTGGCTCTGCTAGAGCTCCACGACCTCAGCTATTTTCCCCCACCTTTGGTCCGTGCCCTCGTGACTGTGTGATCCCTAGTGACACTTCTTCTCCGACCACTCTGAATCCGCCACCTGCGGATACTTGAGCATGAAGATGAACATCTGTCACTGCCTGCAGTGTCACAGGTCACTAGGTGTCTAGGCTCAGGCTGACGATGGCTGTCTTCTGCCCAGGCAAGGAGCCTAATCCTTCAAAGGCAATGAGGACATGCGGTCATTGGCCGACATTCTTTCTTTCATCCACACAGCGGTCTAGATGAGGGGAAAGAGGCCAGGTAGGCCAGCTGAAGGCTGAGTGCGGGGCCTAAGGCTTCTTTCCCAATCACCATGGAGACGGCCACCGGAAGGCTGGCCGGAACTTCTCACGGGGACGGGTCACAAACACTGAGCCAATAGGAGAGGTCCAGCCTAACCGGCCAGTTCCGCAGAGCCCTCCATTTCACCCACGGACACACAACGGCCCCTTCTGTTTTGGGCCACAAATTCGAGGCCACCCGGGGAATCACTTCACACTAGGCAGCCCCTCATGTGGACACGTTCGACACACTCGGCCAGCAGGCAGCTACCTCTTTTCCACTTACGCTACCATATCAGTAGGCAAGGCGCCCTTCCTCAGCATCTATGGCCCCTCTCTGGATGTGTTCATTCAGAGAAATCTCTTCCTTCTACCCCTGAGACACATCACAAGTATGAGGGGCCTGAGAGAGAGCCTAGACGTGAAGCGGGGGAGGCTTCTGGCTGTACTGCTTCCCCGTGGGGAGAGAATAGCAGGTAGTCTCTCTGGAAGGTCTTAGCTTCTGTTGCTTGACATGGGCGATACAGTAGGGGCGGACCCTGGCCAGGTGGAGCTTGTGGGCAGACGCAACCTCTCCGGCGACGAATAATTCCGCTGCTGCTTTCTATGCTGAAGACCTCCCCCCGCCGGGTGGGATGGGTAGAGAACATTGACCCACACCTGCCAGGGGCCTTTCCTGGGACTGAAGATCCCAACATGGTCTCAACGTCGTCACCCTCTCAGCACACACCTTTCCTGCACACATAATGCTGCCTTTCTCCGTCAGGGCCTTATCCTACCAGGAAAAAAAGCAAGCCGCTCAAAAAGGCCGATGCCAGGGAAATCGAGGAAACACCGCCATTTTCCAAATGTTTGCTGTCTACATGTCCCCGCCTCCGGGGCAAGGCCGCGTATGCGGCCAGGCTCCGAAGGCAAGGCCGACATCTTGGCAGTCAGGGCCCCAGCAGTCCAATGGTTTATGGACGTGGGGACACGGATGACCTGTTTGCCGCATACAGGAGGGATCCTTGGGCCCTTCACTGCCTCGCCATTCAGCTCCACGACGTCCACTACTGGCCCTGGCCTTTGCTTTGGCTGGTGCCCCAATGAACGTGTGCTCCGCAGCCATCTTTCTCCACCCATCACTATCATTCTGCCACCAGGGGATATGTGAGTGTGGGAGTCACCATTTGTCACTGGCAGCAGTGTCACAAATCACCAGACTTCCAGGTACCAGCTGACCTAGGCTGCCTTCTGCCCCAGGCAAGATCCCGATTCCTATATCCCAGATGCTGACTGACACCTGGGCACTGGGGAACATTCATTTTGATCAACACAGAGGTCTGAGTGAGGGTCAGCGGGCCCGGTAGCTGAAGTCAAGGCCAGGTGGGCGGGGCTGAGGCTTCTCGGCCATCACCATGGAGACAGTAGTCCCCCCACCGGAAGAGCGGGCGGGCCTTATGATGGGCCTGGTGACAAGACTCAGCCAATGGCAGAGATCTGGCCCGCCAGGCAGATGACACAGGGCCCTCCACTGTGACCCATGACACCTAGTGGCCACAGGATTTGAGCACACCCTGGGAAAGCCTACGCAGGCACAAGGGAGCCCCTGGTGCGGACTGCTTCAGGCCATTGGCAGAGCAGGCCAGGTACCTCTTTCCCACTTTCCTGAGGATAGCAGTACGCAAGGCATCCCCACTCAGCATCTCTTGCCTCTCTCTGGATGTGTTCCTTCTCTGAAATCTCTTCCTTCTCCCCCTTGTCACTTGACACCTTGGAGTGCCTGACAGAGGGCCTAGAGATGAAAGAGCAAAGGGGGAAGGCCTCTGGCTCTCCTGCTTGCCCATGGGTAGAGAAGATCTGCTAGTCTATCTGGAAGGTCTAGAGAGTAGCCATTGACTGGGGACCTGCATCACGGGCTGATCCTGGCCAGGTCAAGCTTGCTGACGTGTGGCAGCCTCTCCGGAGACTACTAATTCCGCTCATAACATTGTATGCAAATACCCGGCTGAGTGCCACGGGCAGAAAACATTGACACATACCTGCCAGAGGCCTATCCTGGGTCTGAAGAGTCCACCCTGGTCTCCAGCGACTCATCATCTCAGCACACACTTTGCCTGCACACATGGAATCCGCCTCTCTCCACGAATGCCTTCTCCGGCTAGGAAACACACGATGTCACTCAGCCAAAGGAGAGCACAGGCAAAGTCAACCGAAGCCCCCATCTTCAAGAGTTTGCCCTCTGCTGGGCCACAGCCTCCGCTGGCACAGTGCATGTGTGGCACTTCTCCGAGGATAAGGCCGAAATCCGGGCATCCAGGGCCCCAGCAGTCCAGGGTCTGCGCGTGGCGGCATATGGATCACCTCTTTGCCACGTACAGGAGGGAGGCCTGGGCCCTAGACTGGCTCTGCTAGAGCTCCACGACCTCAGCTATTTTCCCCCACCTTTGGTCCGTGCCCTCGTGACTGTGTGATCCCTAGTGACACTTCTTCTCCGACCACTCTGAATCCGCCACCTGCGGATACTTGAGCATGAAGATGAACATCTGTCACTGCCTGCAGTGTCACAGGTCACTAGGTGTCTAGGCTCAGGCTGACGATGGCTGTCTTCTGCCCAGGCAAGGAGCCTAATCCTTCAAAGGCAATGAGGACATGCGGTCATTGGCCGACATTCTTTCTTTCATCCACACAGCGGTCTAGATGAGGGGAAAGAGGCCAGGTAGGCCAGTTGAAGGCTGAGTGCGGGGCCTAAGGCTTCTTTCCCAATCACCATGGAGACGGCCACCGGAAGGCTGGCCGGAACTTCTCACGGGGACGGGTCACAAACACTGAGCCAATAGGAGAGGTCCAGCCTAACCGGCCAGTTCCGCAGAGCCCTCCATTTCACCCACGGACACACAACGGCCCCTTCTGTTTTGGGCCACAAATTCGAGGCCACCCGGGGAATCACTTCACACTAGGCAGCCCCTCATGTGGACACGTTCGACACACTCGGCCAGCAGGCAGCTACCTCTTTTCCACTTACGCTACCATATCAGTAGGCAAGGCGCCCTTCCTCAGCATCTATGGCCCCTCTCTGGATGTGTTCATTCAGAGAAATCTCTTCCTTCTACCCCTGAGACACATCACAAGTATGAGGGGCCTGAGAGAGAGCCTAGACGTGAAGCGGGGGAGGCTTCTGGCTGTACTGCTTCCCCGTGGGGAGAGAATAGCAGGTAGTCTCTCTGGAAGGTCTTAGCTTCTGTTGCTTGACATGGGCGATACAGTAGGGGCGGACCCTGGCCAGGTGGAGCTTGTGGGCAGACGCAACCTCTCCGGCGACGAATAATTCCGCTGCTGCTTTCTATGCTGAAGACCTCCCCCCGCCGGGTGGGATGGGTAGAGAACATTGACCCACACCTGCCAGGGGCCTTTCCTGGGACTGAAGATCCCAACATGGTCTCAACGTCGTCACCCTCTCAGCACACACCTTTCCTGCACACATAATGCTGCCTTTCTCCGTCAGGGCCTTATCCTACCAGGAAAAAAAGCAAGCCGCTCAAAAAGGCCGATGCCAGGGAAATCGAGGAAACACCGCCATTTTCCAAATGTTTGCTGTCTACATGTCCCCGCCTCCGGGGCAAGGCCGCGTATGCGGCCAGGCTCCGAAGGCAAGGCCGACATCTTGGCAGTCAGGGCCCCAGCAGTCCAATGGTTTATGGACGTGGGGACACGGATGACCTGTTTGCCGCATACAGGAGGGATCCTTGGGCCCTTCACTGCCTCGCCATTCAGCTCCACGACGTCCACTACTGGCCCTGGCCTTTGCTTTGGCTGGTGCCCCAATGAACGTGTGCTCCGCAGCCATCTTTCTCCACCCATCACTATCATTCTGCCACCAGGGGATATGTGAGTGTGGGAGTCACCATTTGTCACTGGCAGCAGTGTCACAAATCACCAGACTTCCAGGTACCAGCTGACCTAGGCTGCCTTCTGCCCCAGGCAAGATCCCGATTCCTATATCCCAGATGCTGACTGACACCTGGGCACTGGGGAACATTCATTTTGATCAACACAGAGGTCTGAGTGAGGGTCAGCGGGCCCGGTAGCTGAAGTCAAGGCCAGGTGGGCGGGGCTGAGGCTTCTCGGCCATCACCATGGAGACAGTCCCCCCACCGGAAGAGTGGGCGGGCCTTATGATGGGCCTGGTGACAAGACTCAGCCAATGGCAGAGATCTGGCCCGCCAGGCAGATGACACAGGGCCCTCCACTGTGACCCATGACACCTAGTGGCCACAGGATTTGAGCACACCCTGGGAAAGCCTACGCAGGCACAAGGGAGCCCCTGGTGCGGACTGCTTCAGGCCATTGGCAGAGCAGGCCAGGTACCTCTTTCCCACTTTCCTGAGGATAGCAGTACGCAAGGCATCCCCACTCAGCATCTCTTGCCTCTCTCTGGATGTGTTCCTTCTCTGAAATCTCTTCCTTCTCCCCCTTGTCACTTGACACCTTGGAGTGCCTGACAGAGGGCCTAGAGATGAAAGAGCAAAGGGGGAAGGCCTCTGGCTCTCCTGCTTGCCCATGGGTAGAGAAGATCTGCTAGTCTATCTGGAAGGTCTAGAGAGTAGCCATTGACTGGGGACCTGCATCACGGGCTGATCCTGGCCAGGTCAAGCTTGCTGACGTGTGGCAGCCTCTCCGGAGACTACTAATTCCGCTCATAACATTGTATGCAAATACCCGGCTGAGTGCCACGGGCAGAAAACATTGACACATACCTGCCAGAGGCCTATCCTGGGTCTGAAGAGTCCACCCTGGTCTCCAGCGACTCATCATCTCAGCACACACTTTGCCTGCACACATGGAATCCGCCTCTCTCCACGAATGCCTTCTCCGGCTAGGAAACACACGATGTCACTCAGCCAAAGGAGAGCACAGGCAAAGTCAACCGAAGCCCCCATCTTCAAGAGTTTGCCCTCTGCTGGGCCACAGCCTCCGCTGGCACAGTGCATGTGTGGCACTTCTCCGAGGATAAGGCCGAAATCCGGGCATCCAGGGCCCCAGCAGTCCAGGGTCTGCGCGTGGCGGCATATGGATCACCTCTTTGCCACGTACAGGAGGGAGGCCTGGGCCCTAGACTGGCTCTGCTAGAGCTCCACGACCTCAGCTATTTTCCCCCACCTTTGGTCCGTGCCCTCGTGACTGTGTGATCCCTAGTGACACTTCTTCTCCGACCACTCTGAATCCGCCACCTGCGGATACTTGAGCATGAAGATGAACATCTGTCACTGCCTGCAGTGTCACAGGTCACTAGGTGTCTAGGCTCAGGCTGACGATGGCTGTCTTCTGCCCAGGCAAGGAGCCTAATCCTTCAAAGGCAATGAGGACATGCGGTCATTGGCCGACATTCTTTCTTTCATCCACACAGCGGTCTAGATGAGGGGAAAGAGGCCAGGTAGGCCAGTTGAAGGCTGAGTGCGGGGCCTAAGGCTTCTTTCCCAATCACCATGGAGACGGCCACCGGAAGGCTGGCCGGAACTTCTCACGGGGACGGGTCACAAACACTGAGCCAATAGGAGAGGTCCAGCCTAACCGGCCAGTTCCGCAGAGCCCTCCATTTCACCCACGGACACACAACGGCCCCTTCTGTTTTGGGCCACAAATTCGAGGCCACCCGGGGAATCACTTCACACTAGGCAGCCCCTCATGTGGACACGTTCGACACACTCGGCCAGCAGGCAGCTACCTCTTTTCCACTTACGCTACCATATCAGTAGGCAAGGCGCCCTTCCTCAGCATCTATGGCCCCTCTCTGGATGTGTTCATTCAGAGAAATCTCTTCCTTCTACCCCTGAGACACATCACAAGTATGAGGGGCCTGAGAGAGAGCCTAGACGTGAAGCGGGGGAGGCTTCTGGCTGTACTGCTTCCCCGTGGGGAGAGAATAGCAGGTAGTCTCTCTGGAAGGTCTTAGCTTCTGTTGCTTGACATGGGCGATACAGTAGGGGCGGACCCTGGCCAGGTGGAGCTTGTGGGCAGACGCAACCTCTCCGGCGACGAATAATTCCGCTGCTGCTTTCTATGCTGAAGACCTCCCCCCGCCGGGTGGGATGGGTAGAGAACATTGACCCACACCGGCCAGGGGCCTTTCCTGGGACTGAAGATCCCAACATGGTCTCAACGTCGTCACCCTCTCAGCACACACCTTTCCTGCACACATAATGCTGCCTTTCTCCGTCAGGGCCTTATCCTACCAGGAAAAAAAGCAAGCCGCTCAAAAAGGCCGATGCCAGGGAAATCGAGGAAACACCGCCATTTTCCAAATGTTTGCTGTCTACATGTCCCCGCCTCCGGGGCAAGGCCGCGTATGCGGCCAGGCTCCGAAGGCAAGGCCGACATCTTGGCAGTCATGGCCCCAGCAGTCCAATGGTTTATGGACGTGGGGACACGGATGACCTGTTTGCCGCATACAGGAGGGATCCTTGGGCCCTTCACTGCCTCGCCATTCAGCTCCACGACGTCCACTACTGGCCCTGGCCTTTGCTTTGGCTGGTGCCCCAATGAACGTGTGCTCCGCAGCCATCTTTCTCCACCCATCACTATCATTCTGCCACCAGGGGATATGTGAGTGTGGGAGTCACCATTTGTCACTGGCAGCAGTGTCACAAATCACCAGACTTCCAGGTACCAGCTGACCTAGGCTGCCTTCTGCCCCAGGCAAGATCCCGATTCCTATATCCCAGATGCTGACTGACACCTGGGCACTGGGGAACATTCATTTTGATCAACACAGAGGTCTGAGTGAGGGTCAGCGGGCCCGGTAGCTGAAGTCAAGGCCAGGTGGGCGGGGCTGAGGCTTCTCGGCCATCACCATGGAGACAGTAGTCCCCCCACCGGAAGAGCGGGCGGGCCTTATGATGGGCCTGGTGACAAGACTCAGCCAATGGCAGAGATCTGGCCCGCCAGGCAGATGACACAGGGCCCTCCACTGTGACCCATGACACCTAGTGGCCACAGGATTTGAGCACACCCTGGGAAAGCCTACGCAGGCACAAGGGAGCCCCTGGTGCGGACTGCTTCAGGCCATTGGCAGAGCAGGCCAGGTACCTCTTTCCCACTTTCCTGAGGATAGCAGTACGCAAGGCATCCCCACTCAGCATCTCTTGCCTCTCTCTGGATGTGTTCCTTCTCTGAAATCTCTTCCTTCTCCCCCTTGTCACTTGACACCTTGGAGTGCCTGACAGAGGGCCTAGAGATCAAAGAGCAAAGGGGGAAGGCCTCTGGCTCTCCTGCTTGCCCATGGGTAGAGAAGATCTGCTAGTCTATCTGGAAGGTCTAGAGAGTAGCCATTGACTGGGGACCTGCATCACGGGCTGATCCTGGCCAGGTCAAGCTTGCTGACGTGTGGCAGCCTCTCCGGAGACTACTAATTCCGCTCATAACATTGTATGCAAATACCCGGCTGAGTGCCACGGGCAGAAAACATTGACACATACCTGCCAGAGGCCTATCCTGGGTCTGAAGAGTCCACCCTGGTCTCCAGCGACTCATCATCTCAGCACACACTTTGCCTGCACACATGGAATCCGCCTCTCTCCACGAATGCCTTCTCCGGCTAGGAAACACACGATGTCACTCAGCCAAAGGAGAGCACAGGCAAAGTCAACCGAAGCCCCCATCTTCAAGAGTTTGCCCTCTGCTGGGCCACAGCCTCCGCTGGCACAGTGCATGTGTGGCACTTCTCCGAGGATAAGGCCGAAATCCGGGCATCCAGGGCCCCAGCAGTCCAGGGTCTGCGCGTGGCGGCATATGGATCACCTCTTTGCCACGTACAGGAGGGAGGCCTGGGCCCTAGACTGGCTCTGCTAGAGCTCCACGACCTCAGCTATTTTCCCCCACCTTTGGTCCGTGCCCTCGTGACTGTGTGATCCCTAGTGACACTTCTTCTCCGACCACTCTGAATCCGCCACCTGCGGATACTTGAGCATGAAGATGAACATCTGTCACTGCCTGCAGTGTCACAGGTCACTAGGTGTCTAGGCTCAGGCTGACGATGGCTGTCTTCTGCCCAGGCAAGGAGCCTAATCCTTCAAAGGCAATGAGGACATGCGGTCATTGGCCGACATTCTTTCTTTCATCCACACAGCGGTCTAGATGAGGGGAAAGAGGCCAGGTAGGCCAGCTGAAGGCTGAGTGCGGGGCCTAAGGCTTCTTTCCCAATCACCATGGAGACGGCCACCGGAAGGCTGGCCGGAACTTCTCACGGGGACGGGTCACAAACACTGAGCCAATAGGAGAGGTCCAGCCTAACCGGCCAGTTCCGCAGAGCCCTCCATTTCACCCACGGACACACAACGGCCCCTTCTGTTTTGGGCCACAAATTCGAGGCCACCCGGGGAATCACTTCACACTAGGCAGCCCCTCATGTGGACACGTTCGACACACTCGGCCAGCAGGCAGCTACCTCTTTTCCACTTACGCTACCATATCAGTAGGCAAGGCGCCCTTCCTCAGCATCTATGGCCCCTCTCTGGATGTGTTCATTCAGAGAAATCTCTTCCTTCTACCCCTGAGACACATCACAAGTACGAGGGGCCTGAGAGAGAGCCTAGACGTGAAGCGGGGGAGGCTTCTGGCTGTACTGCTTCCCCGTGGGGAGAGAATAGCAGGTAGTCTCTCTGGAAGGTCTTAGCTTCTGTTGCTTGACATGGGCGATACAGTAGGGGCGGACCCTGGCCAGGTGGAGCTTGTGGGCAGACGCAACCTCTCCGGCGACGAATAATTCCGCTGCTGCTTTCTATGCTGAAGACCTCCCCCCGCCGGGTGGGATGGGTAGAGAACATTGACCCACACCGGCCAGGGGCCTTTCCTGGGACTGAAGATCCCAACATGGTCTCAACGTCGTCACCCTCTCAGCACACACCTTTCCTGCACACATAATGCTGCCTTTCTCCGTCAGGGCCTTATCCTACCAGGAAAAAAAGCAAGCCGCTCAAAAAGGCCGATGCCAGGGAAATCGAGGAAACACCGCCATTTTCCAAATGTTTGCTGTCTACATGTCCCCGCCTCCGGGGCAAGGCCGCGTATGCGGCCAGGCTCCGAAGGCAAGGCCGACATCTTGGCAGTCAGGGCCCCAGCAGTCCAATGGTTTATGGACGTGGGGACACGGATGACCTGTTTGCCGCATACAGGAGGGATCCTTGGGCCCTTCACTGCCTCGCCATTCAGCTCCACGACGTCCACTACTGGCCCTGGCCTTTGCTTTGGCTGGTGCCCCAATGAACGTGTGCTCCGCAGCCATCTTTCTCCACCCATCACTATCATTCTGCCACCAGGGGATATGTGAGTGTGGGAGTCACCATTTGTCACTGGCAGCAGTGTCACAAATCACCAGACTTCCAGGTACCAGCTGACCTAGGCTGCCTTCTGCCCCAGGCAAGATCCCGATTCCTATATCCCAGATGCTGACTGACACCTGGGCACTGGGGAACATTCATTTTGATCAACACAGAGGTCTGAGTGAGGGTCAGCGGGCCCGGTAGCTGAAGTCAAGGCCAGGTGGGCGGGGCTGAGGCTTCTCGGCCATCACCATGGAGACAGTAGTCCCCCCACCGGAAGAGCGGGCGGGCCTTATGATGGGCCTGGTGACAAGACTCAGCCAATGGCAGAGATCTGGCCCGCCAGGCAGAGGACACAGGGCCCTCCACTGTGACCCATGACACCTAGTGGCCACAGGATTTGAGCACACCCTGGGAAAGCCTACGCAGGCACAAGGGAGCCCCTGGTGCGGACTGCTTCAGGCCATTGGCAGAGCAGGCCAGGTACCTCTTTCCCACTTTCCTGAGGATAGCAGTACGCAAGGCATCCCCACTCAGCATCTCTTGCCTCTCTCTGGATGTGTTCCTTCTCTGAAATCTCTTCCTTCTCCCCCTTGTCACTTGACACCTTGGAGTGCCTGACAGAGGGCCTAGAGATGAAAGAGCAAAGGGGGAAGGCCTCTGGCTCTCCTGCTTGCCCATGGGTAGAGAAGATCTGCTAGTCTATCTGGAAGGTCTAGAGAGTAGCCATTGACTGGGGACCTGCATCACGGGCTGATCCTGGCCAGGTCAAGCTTGCTGACGTGTGGCAGCCTCTCCGGAGACTACTAATTCCGCTCATAACATTCTATGCAAATACCCGGCTGAGTGCCACGGGCAGAAAACATTGACACATACCTGCCAGAGGCCTATCCTGGGTCTGAAGAGTCCACCCTGGTCTCCAGCGACTCATCATCTCAGCACACACTTTGCCTGCACACATGGAATCCGCCTCTCTCCACGAATGCCTTCTCCGGCTAGGAAACACACGATGTCACTCAGCCAAAGGAGAGCACAGGCAAAGTCAACCGAAGCCCCCATCTTCAAGAGTTTGCCCTCTGCTGGGCCACAGCCTCCGCTGGCACAGTGCATGTGTGGCACTTCTCCGAGGATAAGGCCGAAATCCGGGCATCCAGGGCCCCAGCAGTCCAGGTTCTGCGCGTGGCGGCATATGGATCACCTCTTTGCCACGTACAGGAGGGAGGCCTGGGCCCTAGACTGGCTCTGCTAGAGCTCCACGACCTCAGCTATTTTCCCCCACCTTTGGTCCGTGCCCTCGTGACTGTGTGATCCCTAGTGACACTTCTTCTCCGACCACTCTGAATCCGCCACCTGCGGATACTTGAGCATGAAGATGAACATCTGTCACTGCCTGCAGTGTCACAGGTCACTAGGTGTCTAGGCTCAGGCTGACGATGGCTGTCTTCTGCCCAGGCAAGGAGCCTAATCCTTCAAAGGCAATGAGGACATGCGGTCATTGGCCGACATTCTTTCTTTCATCCACACAGCGGTCTAGATGAGGGGAAAGAGGCCAGGTAGGCCAGCTGAAGGCTGAGTGCGGGGCCTAAGGCTTCTTTCCCAATCACCATGGAGACGGCCACCGGAAGGCTGGCCGGAACTTCTCACGGGGACGGGTCACAAACACTGAGCCAATAGGAGAGGTCCAGCCTAACCGGCCAGTTCCGCAGAGCCCTCCATTTCACCCACGGACACACAACGGCCCCTTCTGTTTTGGGCCACAAATTCGAGGCCACCCGGGGAATCACTTCACACTAGGCAGCCCCTCATGTGGACACGTTCGACACACTCGGCCAGCAGGCAGCTACCTCTTTTCCACTTACGCTACCATATCAGTAGGCAAGGCGCCCTTCCTCAGCATCTATGGCCCCTCTCTGGATGTGTTCATTCAGAGAAATCTCTTCCTTCTACCCCTGAGACACATCACAAGTACGAGGGGCCTGAGAGAGAGCCTAGACGTGAAGCGGGGGAGGCTTCTGGCTGTACTGCTTCCCCGTGGGGAGAGAATAGCAGGTAGTCTCTCTGGAAGGTCTTAGCTTCTGTTGCTTGACATGGGCGATACAGTAGGGGCGGACCCTGGCCAGGTGGAGCTTGTGGGCAGACGCAACCTCTCCGGCGACGAATAATTCCGCTGCTGCTTTCTATGCTGAAGACCTCCCCCCGCCGGGTGGGATGGGTAGAGAACATTGACCCACACCTGCCAGGGGCCTTTCCTGGGACTGAAGATCCCAACATGGTCTCAACGTCGTCACCCTCTCAGCACACACCTTTCCTGCACACATAATGCTGCCTTTCTCCGTCAGGGCCTTATCCTACCAGGAAAAAAAGCAAGCCGCTCAAAAAGGCCGATGCCAGGGAAATCGAGGAAACACCGCCATTTTCCAAATGTTTGCTGTCTACATGTCCCCGCCTCCGGGGCAAGGCCGCGTATGCGGCCAGGCTCCGAAGGCAAGGCCGACATCTTGGCAGTCAGGGCCCCAGCAGTCCAATGGTTTATGGACGTGGGGACACGGATGACCTGTTTGCCGCATACAGGAGGGATCCTTGGGCCCTTCACTGCCTCGCCATTCAGCTCCACGACGTCCACTACTGGCCCTGGCCTTTGCTTTGGCTGGTGCCCCAATGAACGTGTGCTCCGCAGCCATCTTTCTCCACCCATCACTATCATTCTGCCACCAGGGGATATGTGAGTGTGGGAGTCACCATTTGTCACTGGCAGCAGTGTCACAAATCACCAGACTTCCAGGTACCAGCTGACCTAGGCTGCCTTCTGCCCCAGGCAAGATCCCGATTCCTATATCCCAGATGCTGACTGACACCTGGGCACTGGGGAACATTCATTTTGATCAACACAGAGGTCTGAGTGAGGGTCAGCGGGCCCGGTAGCTGAAGTCAAGGCCAGGTGGGCGGGGCTGAGGCTTCTCGGCCATCACCATGGAGACAGTAGTCCCCCCACCGGAAGAGCGGGCGGGCCTTATGATGGGCCTGGTGACAAGACTCAGCCAATGGCAGAGATCTGGCCCGCCAGGCAGAGGACACAGGGCCCTCCACTGTGACCCATGACACCTAGTGGCCACAGGATTTGAGCACACCCTGGGAAAGCCTACGCAGGCACAAGGGAGCCCCTGGTGCGGACTGCTTCAGGCCATTGGCAGAGCAGGCCAGGTACCTCTTTCCCACTTTCCTGAGGATAGCAGTACGCAAGGCATCCCCACTCAGCATCTCTTGCCTCTCTCTGGATGTGTTCCTTCTCTGAAATCTCTTCCTTCTCCCCCTTGTCACTTGACACCTTGGAGTGCCTGACAGAGGGCCTAGAGATCAAAGAGCAAAGGGGGAAGGCCTCTGGCTCTCCTGCTTGCCCATGGGTAGAGAAGATCTGCTAGTCTATCTGGAAGGTCTAGAGAGTAGCCATTGACTGGGGACCTGCATCACGGGCTGATCCTGGCCAGGTCAAGCTTGCTGACGTGTGGCAGCCTCTCCGGAGACTACTAATTCCGCTCATAACATTCTATGCAAATACCCGGCTGAGTGCCACGGGCAGAAAACATTGACACATACCTGCCAGAGGCCTATCCTGGGTCTGAAGAGTCCACCCTGGTCTCCAGCGACTCATCATCTCAGCACACACTTTGCCTGCACACATGGAATCCGCCTCTCTCCACGAATGCCTTCTCCGGCTAGGAAACACACGATGTCACTCAGCCAAAGGAGAGCACAGGCAAAGTCAACCGAAGCCCCCATCTTCAAGAGTTTGCCCTCTGCTGGGCCACAGCCTCCGCTGGCACAGTGCATGTGTGGCACTTCTCCGAGGATAAGGCCGAAATCCGGGCATCCAGGGCCCCAGCAGTCCAGGTTCTGCGCGTGGCGGCATATGGATCACCTCTTTGCCACGTACAGGAGGGAGGCCTGGGCCCTAGACTGGCTCTGCTAGAGCTCCACGACCTCAGCTATTTTCCCCCACCTTTGGTCCGTGCCCTCGTGACTGTGTGATCCCTAGTGACACTTCTTCTCCGACCACTCTGAATCCGCCACCTGCGGATACTTGAGCATGAAGATGAACATCTGTCACTGCCTGCAGTGTCACAGGTCACTAGGTGTCTAGGCTCAGGCTGACGATGGCTGTCTTCTGCCCAGGCAAGGAGCCTAATCCTTCAAAGGCAATGAGGACATGCGGTCATTGGCCGACATTCTTTCTTTCATCCACACAGCGGTCTAGATGAGGGGAAAGAGGCCAGGTAGGCCAGCTGAAGGCTGAGTGCGGGGCCTAAGGCTTCTTTCCCAATCACCATGGAGACGGCCACCGGAAGGCTGGCCGGAACTTCTCACGGGGACGGGTCACAAACACTGAGCCAATAGGAGAGGTCCAGCCTAACCGGCCAGTTCCGCAGAGCCCTCCATTTCACCCACGGACACACAACGGCCCCTTCTGTTTTGGGCCACAAATTCGAGGCCACCCGGGGAATCACTTCACACTAGGCAGCCCCTCATGTGGACACGTTCGACACACTCGGCCAGCAGGCAGCTACCTCTTTTCCACTTACGCTACCATATCAGTAGGCAAGGCGCCCTTCCTCAGCATCTATGGCCCCTCTCTGGATGTGTTCATTCAGAGAAATCTCTTCCTTCTACCCCTGAGACACATCACAAGTATGAGGGGCCTGAGAGAGAGCCTAGACGTGAAGCGGGGGAGGCTTCTGGCTGTACTGCTTCCCCGTGGGGAGAGAATAGCAGGTAGTCTCTCTGGAAGGTCTTAGCTTCTGTTGCTTGACATGGGCGATACAGTAGGGGCGGACCCTGGCCAGGTGGAGCTTGTGGGCAGACGCAACCTCTCCGGCGACGAATAATTCCGCTGCTGCTTTCTATGCTGAAGACCTCCCCCCGCCGGGTGGGATGGGTAGAGAACATTGACCCACACCTGCCAGGGGCCTTTCCTGGGACTGAAGATCCCAACATGGTCTCAACGTCGTCACCCTCTCAGCACACACCTTTCCTGCACACATAATGCTGCCTTTCTCCGTCAGGGCCTTATCCTACCAGGAAAAAAAGCAAGCCGCTCAAAAAGGCCGATGCCAGGGAAATCGAGGAAACACCGCCATTTTCCAAATGTTTGCTGTCTACATGTCCCCGCCTCCGGGGCAAGGCCGCGTATGCGGCCAGGCTCCGAAGGCAAGGCCGACATCTTGGCAGTCAGGGCCCCAGCAGTCCAATGGTTTATGGACGTGGGGACACGGATGACCTGTTTGCCGCATACAGGAGGGATCCTTGGGCCCTTCACTGCCTCGCCATTCAGCTCCACGACGTCCACTACTGGCCCTGGCCTTTGCTTTGGCTGGTGCCCCAATGAACGTGTGCTCCGCAGCCATCTTTCTCCACCCATCACTATCATTCTGCCACCAGGGGATATGTGAGTGTGGGAGTCACCATTTGTCACTGGCAGCAGTGTCACAAATCACCAGACTTCCAGGTACCAGCTGACCTAGGCTGCCTTCTGCCCCAGGCAAGATCCCGATTCCTATATCCCAGATGCTGACTGACACCTGGGCACTGGGGAACATTCATTTTGATCAACACAGAGGTCTGAGTGAGGGTCAGCGGGCCCGGTAGCTGAAGTCAAGGCCAGGTGGGCGGGGCTGAGGCTTCTCGGCCATCACCATGGAGACAGTAGTCCCCCCACCGGAAGAGCGGGCGGGCCTTATGATGGGCCTGGTGACAAGACTCAGCCAATGGCAGAGATCTGGCCCGCCAGGCAGATGACACAGGGCCCTCCACTGTGACCCATGACACCTAGTGGCCACAGGATTTGAGCACACCCTGGGAAAGCCTACGCAGGCACAAGGGAGCCCCTGGTGCGGACTGCTTCAGGCCATTGGCAGAGCAGGCCAGGTACCTCTTTCCCACTTTCCTGAGGATAGCAGTACGCAAGGCATCCCCACTCAGCATCTCTTGCCTCTCTCTGGATGTGTTCCTTCTCTGAAATCTCTTCCTTCTCCCCCTTGTCACTTGACACCTTGGAGTGCCTGACAGAGGGCCTAGAGATGAAAGAGCAAAGGGGGAAGGCCTCTGGCTCTCCTGCTTGCCCATGGGTAGAGAAGATCTGCTAGTCTATCTGGAAGGTCTAGAGAGTAGCCATTGACTGGGGACCTGCATCACGGGCTGATCCTGGCCAGGTCAAGCTTGCTGACGTGTGGCAGCCTCTCCGGAGACTACTAATTCCGCTCATAACATTGTATGCAAATACCCGGCTGAGTGCCACGGGCAGAAAACATTGACACATACCTGCCAGAGGCCTATCCTGGGTCTGAAGAGTCCACCCTGGTCTCCAGCGACTCATCATCTCAGCACACACTTTGCCTGCACACATGGAATCCGCCTCTCTCCACGAATGCCTTCTCCGGCTAGGAAACACACGATGTCACTCAGCCAAAGGAGAGCACAGGCAAAGTCAACCGAAGCCCCCATCTTCAAGAGTTTGCCCTCTGCTGGGCCACAGCCTCCGCTGGCACAGTGCATGTGTGGCACTTCTCCGAGGATAAGGCCGAAATCCGGGCATCCAGGGCCCCAGCAGTCCAGGTTCTGCGCGTGGCGGCATATGGATCACCTCTTTGCCACGTACAGGAGGGAGGCCTGGGCCCTAGACTGGCTCTGCTAGAGCTCCACGACCTCAGCTATTTTCCCCCACCTTTGGTCCGTGCCCTCGTGACTGTGTGATCCCTAGTGACACTTCTTCTCCGACCACTCTGAATCCGCCACCTGCGGATACTTGAGCATGAAGATGAACATCTGTCACTGCCTGCAGTGTCACAGGTCACTAGGTGTCTAGGCTCAGGCTGACGATGGCTGTCTTCTGCCCAGGCAAGGAGCCTAATCCTTCAAAGGCAATGAGGACATGCGGTCATTGGCCGACATTCTTTCTTTCATCCACACAGCGGTCTAGATGAGGGGAAAGAGGCCAGGTAGGCCAGCTGAAGGCTGAGTGCGGGGCCTAAGGCTTCTTTCCCAATCACCATGGAGACGGCCACCGGAAGGCTGGCCGGAACTTCTCACGGGGACGGGTCACAAACACTGAGCCAATAGGAGAGGTCCAGCCTAACCGGCCAGTTCCGCAGAGCCCTCCATTTCACCCACGGACACACAACGGCCCCTTCTGTTTTGGGCCACAAATTCGAGGCCACCCGGGGAATCACTTCACACTAGGCAGCCCCTCATGTGGACACGTTCGACACACTCGGCCAGCAGGCAGCTACCTCTTTTCCACTTACGCTACCATATCAGTAGGCAAGGCGCCCTTCCTCAGCATCTATGGCCCCTCTCTGGATGTGTTCATTCAGAGAAATCTCTTCCTTCTACCCCTGAGACACATCACAAGTATGAGGGGCCTGAGAGAGAGCCTAGACGTGAAGCGGGGGAGGCTTCTGGCTGTACTGCTTCCCCGTGGGGAGAGAATAGCAGGTAGTCTCTCTGGAAGGTCTTAGCTTCTGTTGCTTGACATGGGCGATACAGTAGGGGCGGACCCTGGCCAGGTGGAGCTTGTGGGCAGACGCAACCTCTCCGGCGACGAATAATTCCGCTGCTGCTTTCTATGCTGAAGACCTCCCCCCGCCGGGTGGGATGGGTAGAGAACATTGACCCACACCTGCCAGGGGCCTTTCCTGGGACTGAAGATCCCAACATGGTCTCAACGTCGTCACCCTCTCAGCACACACCTTTCCTGCACACATAATGCTGCCTTTCTCCGTCAGGGCCTTATCCTACCAGGAAAAAAAGCAAGCCGCTCAAAAAGGCCGATGCCAGGGAAATCGAGGAAACACCGCCATTTTCCAAATGTTTGCTGTCTACATGTCCCCGCCTCCGGGGCAAGGCCGCGTATGCGGCCAGGCTCCGAAGGCAAGGCCGACATCTTGGCAGTCAGGGCCCCAGCAGTCCAATGGTTTATGGACGTGGGGACACGGATGACCTGTTTGCCGCATACAGGAGGGATCCTTGGGCCCTTCACTGCCTCGCCATTCAGCTCCACGACGTCCACTACTGGCCCTGGCCTTTGCTTTGGCTGGTGCCCCAATGAACGTGTGCTCCGCAGCCATCTTTCTCCACCCATCACTATCATTCTGCCACCAGGGGATATGTGAGTGTGGGAGTCACCATTTGTCACTGGCAGCAGTGTCACAAATCACCAGACTTCCAGGTACCAGCTGACCTAGGCTGCCTTCTGCCCCAGGCAAGATCCCGATTCCTATATCCCAGATGCTGACTGACACCTGGGCACTGGGGAACATTCATTTTGATCAACACAGAGGTCTGAGTGAGGGTCAGCGGGCCCGGTAGCTGAAGTCAAGGCCAGGTGGGCGGGGCTGAGGCTTCTCGGCCATCACCATGGAGACAGTCCCCCCACCGGAAGAGTGGGCGGGCCTTATGATGGGCCTGGTGACAAGACTCAGCCAATGGCAGAGATCTGGCCCGCCAGGCAGATGACACAGGGCCCTCCACTGTGACCCATGACACCTAGTGGCCACAGGATTTGAGCACACCCTGGGAAAGCCTACGCAGGCACAAGGGAGCCCCTGGTGCGGACTGCTTCAGGCCATTGGCAGAGCAGGCCAGGTACCTCTTTCCCACTTTCCTGAGGATAGCAGTACGCAAGGCATCCCCACTCAGCATCTCTTGCCTCTCTCTGGATGTGTTCCTTCTCTGAAATCTCTTCCTTCTCCCCCTTGTCACTTGACACCTTGGAGTGCCTGACAGAGGGCCTAGAGATCAAAGAGCAAAGGGGGAAGGCCTCTGGCTCTCCTGCTTGCCCATGGGTAGAGAAGATCTGCTAGTCTATCTGGAAGGTCTAGAGAGTAGCCATTGACTGGGGACCTGCATCACGGGCTGATCCTGGCCAGGTCAAGCTTGCTGACGTGTGGCAGCCTCTCCGGAGACTACTAATTCCGCTCATAACATTCTATGCAAATACCCGGCTGAGTGCCACGGGCAGAAAACATTGACACATACCTGCCAGAGGCCTATCCTGGGTCTGAAGAGTCCACCCTGGTCTCCAGCGACTCATCATCTCAGCACACACTTTGCCTGCACACATGGAATCCGCCTCTCTCCACGAATGCCTTCTCCGGCTAGGAAACACACGATGTCACTCAGCCAAAGGAGAGCACAGGCAAAGTCAACCGAAGCCCCCATCTTCAAGAGTTTGCCCTCTGCTGGGCCACAGCCTCCGCTGGCACAGTGCATGTGTGGCACTTCTCCGAGGATAAGGCCGAAATCCGGGCATCCAGGGCCCCAGCAGTCCAGGGTCTGCGCGTGGCGGCATATGGATCACCTCTTTGCCACGTACAGGAGGGAGGCCTGGGCCCTAGACTGGCTCTGCTAGAGCTCCACGACCTCAGCTATTTTCCCCCACCTTTGGTCCGTGCCCTCGTGACTGTGTGATCCCTAGTGACACTTCTTCTCCGACCACTCTGAATCCGCCACCTGCGGATACTTGAGCATGAAGATGAACATCTGTCACTGCCTGCAGTGTCACAGGTCACTAGGTGTCTAGGCTCAGGCTGACGATGGCTGTCTTCTGCCCAGGCAAGGAGCCTAATCCTTCAAAGGCAATGAGGACATGCGGTCATTGGCCGACATTCTTTCTTTCATCCACACAGCGGTCTAGATGAGGGGAAAGAGGCCAGGTAGGCCAGTTGAAGGCTGAGTGCGGGGCCTAAGGCTTCTTTCCCAATCACCATGGAGACGGCCACCGGAAGGCTGGCCGGAACTTCTCACGGGGACGGGTCACAAACACTGAGCCAATAGGAGAGGTCCAGCCTAACCGGCCAGTTCCGCAGAGCCCTCCATTTCACCCACGGACACACAACGGCCCCTTCTGTTTTGGGCCACAAATTCGAGGCCACCCGGGGAATCACTTCACACTAGGCAGCCCCTCATGTGGACACGTTCGACACACTCGGCCAGCAGGCAGCTACCTCTTTTCCACTTACGCTACCATATCAGTAGGCAAGGCGCCCTTCCTCAGCATCTATGGCCCCTCTCTGGATGTGTTCATTCAGAGAAATCTCTTCCTTCTACCCCTGAGACACATCACAAGTATGAGGGGCCTGAGAGAGAGCCTAGACGTGAAGCGGGGGAGGCTTCTGGCTGTACTGCTTCCCCGTGGGGAGAGAATAGCAGGTAGTCTCTCTGGAAGGTCTTAGCTTCTGTTGCTTGACATGGGCGATACAGTAGGGGCGGACCCTGGCCAGGTGGAGCTTGTGGGCAGACGCAACCTCTCCGGCGACGAATAATTCCGCTGCTGCTTTCTATGCTGAAGACCTCCCCCCGCCGGGTGGGATGGGTAGAGAACATTGACCCACACCGGCCAGGGGCCTTTCCTGGGACTGAAGATCCCAACATGGTCTCAACGTCGTCACCCTCTCAGCACACACCTTTCCTGCACACATAATGCTGCCTTTCTCCGTCAGGGCCTTATCCTACCAGGAAAAAAAGCAAGCCGCTCAAAAAGGCCGATGCCAGGGAAATCGAGGAAACACCGCCATTTTCCAAATGTTTGCTGTCTACATGTCCCCGCCTCCGGGGCAAGGCCGCGTATGCGGCCAGGCTCCGAAGGCAAGGCCGACATCTTGGCAGTCATGGCCCCAGCAGTCCAATGGTTTATGGACGTGGGGACACGGATGACCTGTTTGCCGCATACAGGAGGGATCCTTGGGCCCTTCACTGCCTCGCCATTCAGCTCCACGACGTCCACTACTGGCCCTGGCCTTTGCTTTGGCTGGTGCCCCAATGAACGTGTGCTCCGCAGCCATCTTTCTCCACCCATCACTATCATTCTGCCACCAGGGGATATGTGAGTGTGGGAGTCACCATTTGTCACTGGCAGCAGTGTCACAAATCACCAGACTTCCAGGTACCAGCTGACCTAGGCTGCCTTCTGCCCCAGGCAAGATCCCGATTCCTATATCCCAGATGCTGACTGACACCTGGGCACTGGGGAACATTCATTTTGATCAACACAGAGGTCTGAGTGAGGGTCAGCGGGCCCGGTAGCTGAAGTCAAGGCCAGGTGGGCGGGGCTGAGGCTTCTCGGCCATCACCATGGAGACAGTAGTCCCCCCACCGGAAGAGCGGGCGGGCCTTATGATGGGCCTGGTGACAAGACTCAGCCAATGGCAGAGATCTGGCCCGCCAGGCAGATGACACAGGGCCCTCCACTGTGACCCATGACACCTAGTGGCCACAGGATTTGAGCACACCCTGGGAAAGCCTACGCAGGCACAAGGGAGCCCCTGGTGCGGACTGCTTCAGGCCATTGGCAGAGCAGGCCAGGTACCTCTTTCCCACTTTCCTGAGGATAGCAGTACGCAAGGCATCCCCACTCAGCATCTCTTGCCTCTCTCTGGATGTGTTCCTTCTCTGAAATCTCTTCCTTCTCCCCCTTGTCACTTGACACCTTGGAGTGCCTGACAGAGGGCCTAGAGATGAAAGAGCAAAGGGGGAAGGCCTCTGGCTCTCCTGCTTGCCCATGGGTAGAGAAGATCTGCTAGTCTATCTGGAAGGTCTAGAGAGTAGCCATTGACTGGGGACCTGCATCACGGGCTGATCCTGGCCAGGTCAAGCTTGCTGACGTGTGGCAGCCTCTCCGGAGACTACTAATTCCGCTCATAACATTGTATGCAAATACCCGGCTGAGTGCCACGGGCAGAAAACATTGACACATACCTGCCAGAGGCCTATCCTGGGTCTGAAGAGTCCACCCTGGTCTCCAGCGACTCATCATCTCAGCACACACTTTGCCTGCACACATGGAATCCGCCTCTCTCCACGAATGCCTTCTCCGGCTAGGAAACACACGATGTCACTCAGCCAAAGGAGAGCCCAGGCAAAGTCAACCGAAGCCCCCATCTTCAAGTGTTTGCCCTCTGCTGGGCCACAGCCTCCGCTGGCACAGTGCATGTGTGGCACTTCTCCGAGGATAAGGCCGAAATCCGGGCATCCAGGGCCCCAGCAGTCCAGGGTCTGCGCGTGGCGGCATATGGATCACCTCTTTGCCACGTACAGGAGGGAGGCCTGGGCCCTAGACTGGCTCTGCTAGAGCTCCACGACCTCAGCTATTTTCCCCCACCTTTGGTCCGTGCCCTCGTGACTGTGTGATCCCTAGTGACACTTCTTCTCCGACCACTCTGAATCCGCCACCTGCGGATACTTGAGCATGAAGATGAACATCTGTCACTGCCTGCAGTGTCACAGGTCACTAGGTGTCTAGGCTCAGGCTGACGATGGCTGTCTTCTGCCCAGGCAAGGAGCCTAATCCTTCAAAGGCAATGAGGACATGCGGTCATTGGCCGACATTCTTTCTTTCATCCACACAGCGGTCTAGATGAGGGGAAAGAGGCCAGGTAGGCCAGCTGAAGGCTGAGTGCGGGGCCTAAGGCTTCTTTCCCAATCACCATGGAGACGGCCACCGGAAGGCTGGCCGGAACTTCTCACGGGGACGGGTCACAAACACTGAGCCAATAGGAGAGGTCCAGCCTAACCGGCCAGTTCCGCAGAGCCCTCCATTTCACCCACGGACACACAACGGCCCCTTCTGTTTTGGGCCACAAATTCGAGGCCACCCGGGGAATCACTTCACACTAGGCAGCCCCTCATGTGGACACGTTCGACACACTCGGCCAGCAGGCAGCTACCTCTTTTCCACTTACGCTACCATATCAGTAGGCAAGGCGCCCTTCCTCAGCATCTATGGCCCCTCTCTGGATGTGTTCATTCAGAGAAATCTCTTCCTTCTACCCCTGAGACACATCACAAGTATGAGGGGCCTGAGAGAGAGCCTAGACGTGAAGCGGGGGAGGCTTCTGGCTGTACTGCTTCCCCGTGGGGAGAGAATAGCAGGTAGTCTCTCTGGAAGGTCTTAGCTTCTGTTGCTTGACATGGGCGATACAGTAGGGGCGGACCCTGGCCAGGTGGAGCTTGTGGGCAGACGCAACCTCTCCGGCGACGAATAATTCCGCTGCTGCTTTCTATGCTGAAGACCTCCCCCCGCCGGGTGGGATGGGTAGAGAACATTGACCCACACCGGCCAGGGGCCTTTCCTGGGACTGAAGATCCCAACATGGTCTCAACGTCGTCACCCTCTCAGCACACACCTTTCCTGCACACATAATGCTGCCTTTCTCCGTCAGGGCCTTATCCTACCAGGAAAAAAAGCAAGCCGCTCAAAAAGGCCGATGCCAGGGAAATCGAGGAAACACCGCCATTTTCCAAATGTTTGCTGTCTACATGTCCCCGCCTCCGGGGCAAGGCCGCGTATGCGGCCAGGCTCCGAAGGCAAGGCCGACATCTTGGCAGTCAGGGCCCCAGCAGTCCAATGGTTTATGGACGTGGGGACACGGATGACCTGTTTGCCGCATACAGGAGGGATCCTTGGGCCCTTCACTGCCTCGCCATTCAGCTCCACGACGTCCACTACTGGCCCTGGCCTTTGCTTTGGCTGGTGCCCCAATGAACGTGTGCTCCGCAGCCATCTTTCTCCACCCATCACTATCATTCTGCCACCAGGGGATATGTGAGTGTGGGAGTCACCATTTGTCACTGGCCGCAGTGTCACAAATCACCAGACTTCCAGGTACCAGCTGACCTAGGCTGCCTTCTGCCCCAGGCAAGATCCCGATTCCTATATCCCAGATGCTGACTGACACCTGGGCACTGGGGAACATTCATTTTGATCAACACAGAGGTCTGAGTGAGGGTCAGCGGGCCCGGTAGCTGAAGTCAAGGCCAGGTGGGCGGGGCTGAGGCTTCTCGGCCATCACCATGGAGACAGTAGTCCCCCCACCGGAAGAGCGGGCGGGCCTTATGATGGGCCTGGTGACAAGACTCAGCCAATGGCAGAGATCTGGCCCGCCAGGCAGATGACACAGGGCCCTCCACTGTGACCCATGACACCTAGTGGCCACAGGATTTGAGCACACCCTGGGAAAGCCTACGCAGGCACAAGGGAGCCCCTGGTGCGGACTGCTTCAGGCCATTGGCAGAGCAGGCCAGGTACCTCTTTCCCACTTTCCTGAGGATAGCAGTACGCAAGGCATCCCCACTCAGCATCTCTTGCCTCTCTCTGGATGTGTTCCTTCTCTGAAATCTCTTCCTTCTCCCCCTTGTCACTTGACACCTTGGAGTGCCTGACAGAGGGCCTAGAGATGAAAGAGCAAAGGGGGAAGGCCTCTGGCTCTCCTGCTTGCCCATGGGTAGAGAAGATCTGCTAGTCTATCTGGAAGGTCTAGAGAGTAGCCATTGACTGGGGACCTGCATCACGGGCTGATCCTGGCCAGGTCAAGCTTGCTGACGTGTGGCAGCCTCTCCGGAGACTACTAATTCCGCTCATAACATTCTATGCAAATACCCGGCTGAGTGCCACGGGCAGAAAACATTGACACATACCTGCCAGAGGCCTATCCTGGGTCTGAAGAGTCCACCCTGGTCTCCAGCGACTCATCATCTCAGCACACACTTTGCCTGCACACATGGAATCCGCCTCTCTCCACGAATGCCTTCTCCGGCTAGGAAACACACGATGTCACTCAGCCAAAGGAGAGCACAGGCAAAGTCAACCGAAGCCCCCATCTTCAAGAGTTTGCCCTCTGCTGGGCCACAGCCTCCGCTGGCACAGTGCATGTGTGGCACTTCTCCGAGGATAAGGCCGAAATCCGGGCATCCAGGGCCCCAGCAGTCCAGGGTCTGCGCGTGGCGGCATATGGATCACCTCTTTGCCACGTACAGGAGGGAGGCCTGGGCCCTAGACTGGCTCTGCTAGAGCTCCACGACCTCAGCTATTTTCCCCCACCTTTGGTCCGTGCCCTCGTGACTGTGTGATCCCTAGTGACACTTCTTCTCCGACCACTCTGAATCCGCCACCTGCGGATACTTGAGCATGAAGATGAACATCTGTCACTGCCTGCAGTGTCACAGGTCACTAGGTGTCTAGGCTCAGGCTGACGATGGCTGTCTTCTGCCCAGGCAAGGAGCCTAATCCTTCAAAGGCAATGAGGACATGCGGTCATTGGCCGACATTCTTTCTTTCATCCACACAGCGGTCTAGATGAGGGGAAAGAGGCCAGGTAGGCCAGCTGAAGGCTGAGTGCGGGGCCTAAGGCTTCTTTCCCAATCACCATGGAGACGGCCACCGGAAGGCTGGCCGGAACTTCTCACGGGGACGGGTCACAAACACTGAGCCAATAGGAGAGGTCCAGCCTAACCGGCCAGTTCCGCAGAGCCCTCCATTTCACCCACGGACACACAACGGCCCCTTCTGTTTTGGGCCACAAATTCGAGGCCACCCGGGGAATCACTTCACACTAGGCAGCCCCTCATGTGGACACGTTCGACACACTCGGCCAGCAGGCAGCTACCTCTTTTCCACTTACGCTACCATATCAGTAGGCAAGGCGCCCTTCCTCAGCATCTATGGCCCCTCTCTGGATGTGTTCATTCAGAGAAATCTCTTCCTTCTACCCCTGAGACACATCACAAGTATGAGGGGCCTGAGAGAGAGCCTAGACGTGAAGCGGGGGAGGCTTCTGGCTGTACTGCTTCCCCGTGGGGAGAGAATAGCAGGTAGTCTCTCTGGAAGGTCTTAGCTTCTGTTGCTTGACATGGGCGATACAGTAGGGGCGGACCCTGGCCAGGTGGAGCTTGTGGGCAGACGCAACCTCTCCGGCGACGAATAATTCCGCTGCTGCTTTCTATGCTGAAGACCTCCCCCCGCCGGGTGGGATGGGTAGAGAACATTGACCCACACCGGCCAGGGGCCTTTCCTGGGACTGAAGATCCCAACATGGTCTCAACGTCGTCACCCTCTCAGCACACACCTTTCCTGCACACATAATGCTGCCTTTCTCCGTCAGGGCCTTATCCTACCAGGAAAAAAAGCAAGCCGCTCAAAAAGGCCGATGCCAGGGAAATCGAGGAAACACCGCCATTTTCCAAATGTTTGCTGTCTACATGTCCCCGCCTCCGGGGCAAGGCCGCGTATGCGGCCAGGCTCCGAAGGCAAGGCCGACATCTTGGCAGTCAGGGCCCCAGCAGTCCAATGGTTTATGGACGTGGGGACACGGATGACCTGTTTGCCGCATACAGGAGGGATCCTTGGGCCCTTCACTGCCTCGCCATTCAGCTCCACGACGTCCACTACTGGCCCTGGCCTTTGCTTTGGCTGGTGCCCCAATGAACGTGTGCTCCGCAGCCATCTTTCTCCACCCATCACTATCATTCTGCCACCAGGGGATATGTGAGTGTGGGAGTCACCATTTGTCACTGGCCGCAGTGTCACAAATCACCAGACTTCCAGGTACCAGCTGACCTAGGCTGCCTTCTGCCCCAGGCAAGATCCCGATTCCTATATCCCAGATGCTGACTGACACCTGGGCACTGGGGAACATTCATTTTGATCAACACAGAGGTCTGAGTGAGGGTCAGCGGGCCCGGTAGCTGAAGTCAAGGCCAGGTGGGCGGGGCTGAGGCTTCTCGGCCATCACCATGGAGACAGTAGTCCCCCCACCGGAAGAGCGGGCGGGCCTTATGATGGGCCTGGTGACAAGACTCAGCCAATGGCAGAGATCTGGCCCGCCAGGCAGATGACACAGGGCCCTCCACTGTGACCCATGACACCTAGTGGCCACAGGATTTGAGCACACCCTGGGAAAGCCTACGCAGGCACAAGGGAGCCCCTGGTGCGGACTGCTTCAGGCCATTGGCAGAGCAGGCCAGGTACCTCTTTCCCACTTTCCTGAGGATAGCAGTACGCAAGGCATCCCCACTCAGCATCTCTTGCCTCTCTCTGGATGTGTTCCTTCTCTGAAATCTCTTCCTTCTCCCCCTTGTCACTTGACACCTTGGAGTGCCTGACAGAGGGCATAGAGATCAAAGAGCAAAGGGGGAAGGCCTCTGGCTCTCCTGCTTGCCCATGGGTAGAGAAGATCTGCTAGTCTATCTGGAAGGTCTAGAGAGTAGCCATTGACTGGGGACCTGCATCACGGGCTGATCCTGGCCAGGTCAAGCTTGCTGACGTGTGGCAGCCTCTCCGGAGACTACTAATTCCGCTCATAACATTCTATGCAAATACCCGGCTGAGTGCCACGGGCAGAAAACATTGACACATACCTGCCAGAGGCCTATCCTGGGTCTGAAGAGTCCACCCTGGTCTCCAGCGACTCATCATCTCAGCACACACTTTGCCTGCACACATGGAATCCGCCTCTCTCCACGAATGCCTTCTCCGGCTAGGAAACACACGATGTCACTCAGCCAAAGGAGAGCACAGGCAAAGTCAACCGAAGCCCCCATCTTCAAGAGTTTGCCCTCTGCTGGGCCACAGCCTCCGCTGGCACAGTGCATGTGTGGCACTTCTCCGAGGATAAGGCCGAAATCCGGGCATCCAGGGCCCCAGCAGTCCAGGGTCTGCGCGTGGCGGCATATGGATCACCTCTTTGCCACGTACAGGAGGGAGGCCTGGGCCCTAGACTGGCTCTGCTAGAGCTCCACGACCTCAGCTATTTTCCCCCACCTTTGGTCCGTGCCCTCGTGACTGTGTGATCCCTAGTGACACTTCTTCTCCGACCACTCTGAATCCGCCACCTGCGGATACTTGAGCATGAAGATGAACATCTGTCACTGCCTGCAGTGTCACAGGTCACTAGGTGTCTAGGCTCAGGCTGACGATGGCTGTCTTCTGCCCAGGCAAGGAGCCTAATCCTTCAAAGGCAATGAGGACATGCGGTCATTGGCCGACATTCTTTCTTTCATCCACACAGCGGTCTAGATGAGGGGAAAGAGGCCAGGTAGGCCAGCTGAAGGCTGAGTGCGGGGCCTAAGGCTTCTTTCCCAATCACCATGGAGACGGCCACCGGAAGGCTGGCCGGAACTTCTCACGGGGACGGGTCACAAACACTGAGCCAATAGGAGAGGTCCAGCCTAACCGGCCAGTTCCGCAGAGCCCTCCATTTCACCCACGGACACACAACGGCCCCTTCTGTTTTGGGCCACAAATTCGAGGCCACCCGGGGAATCACTTCACACTAGGCAGCCCCTCATGTGGACACGTTCGACACACTCGGCCAGCAGGCAGCTACCTCTTTTCCACTTACGCTACCATATCAGTAGGCAAGGCGCCCTTCCTCAGCATCTATGGCCCCTCTCTGGATGTGTTCATTCAGAGAAATCTCTTCCTTCTACCCCTGAGACACATCACAAGTATGAGGGGCCTGAGAGAGAGCCTAGACGTGAAGCGGGGGAGGCTTCTGGCTGTACTGCTTCCCCGTGGGGAGAGAATAGCAGGTAGTCTCTCTGGAAGGTCTTAGCTTCTGTTGCTTGACATGGGCGATACAGTAGGGGCGGACCCTGGCCAGGTGGAGCTTGTGGGCAGACGCAACCTCTCCGGCGACGAATAATTCCGCTGCTGCTTTCTATGCTGAAGACCTCCCCCCGCCGGGTGGGATGGGTAGAGAACATTGACCCACACCGGCCAGGGGCCTTTCCTGGGACTGAAGATCCCAACATGGTCTCAACGTCGTCACCCTCTCAGCACACACCTTTCCTGCACACATAATGCTGCCTTTCTCCGTCAGGGCCTTATCCTACCAGGAAAAAAAGCAAGCCGCTCAAAAAGGCCGATGCCAGGGAAATCGAGGAAACACCGCCATTTTCCAAATGTTTGCTGTCTACATGTCCCCGCCTCCGGGGCAAGGCCGCGTATGCGGCCAGGCTCCGAAGGCAAGGCCGACATCTTGGCAGTCAGGGCCCCAGCAGTCCAATGGTTTATGGACGTGGGGACACGGATGACCTGTTTGCCGCATACAGGAGGGATCCTTGGGCCCTTCACTGCCTCGCCATTCAGCTCCACGACGTCCACTACTGGCCCTGGCCTTTGCTTTGGCTGGTGCCCCAATGAACGTGTGCTCCGCAGCCATCTTTCTCCACCCATCACTATCATTCTGCCACCAGGGGATATGTGAGTGTGGGAGTCACCATTTGTCACTGGCCGCAGTGTCACAAATCACCAGACTTCCAGGTACCAGCTGACCTAGGCTGCCTTCTGCCCCAGGCAAGATCCCGATTCCTATATCCCAGATGCTGACTGACACCTGGGCACTGGGGAACATTCATTTTGATCAACACAGAGGTCTGAGTGAGGGTCAGCGGGCCCGGTAGCTGAAGTCAAGGCCAGGTGGGCGGGGCTGAGGCTTCTCGGCCATCACCATGGAGACAGTAGTCCCCCCACCGGAAGAGCGGGCGGGCCTTATGATGGGCCTGGTGACAAGACTCAGCCAATGGCAGAGATCTGGCCCGCCAGGCAGATGACACAGGGCCCTCCACTGTGACCCATGACACCTAGTGGCCACAGGATTTGAGCACACCCTGGGAAAGCCTACGCAGGCACAAGGGAGCCCCTGGTGCGGACTGCTTCAGGCCATTGGCAGAGCAGGCCAGGTACCTCTTTCCCACTTTCCTGAGGATAGCAGTACGCAAGGCATCCCCACTCAGCATCTCTTGCCTCTCTCTGGATGTGTTCCTTCTCTGAAATCTCTTCCTTCTCCCCCTTGTCACTTGACACCTTGGAGTGCCTGACAGAGGGCCTAGAGATGAAAGAGCAAAGGGGGAAGGCCTCTGGCTCTCCTGCTTGCCCATGGGTAGAGAAGATCTGCTAGTCTATCTGGAAGGTCTAGAGAGTAGCCATTGACTGGGGACCTGCATCACGGGCTGATCCTGGCCAGGTCAAGCTTGCTGACGTGTGGCAGCCTCTCCGGAGACTACTAATTCCGCTCATAACATTCTATGCAAATACCCGGCTGAGTGCCACGGGCAGAAAACATTGACACATACCTGCCAGAGGCCTATCCTGGGTCTGAAGAGTCCACCCTGGTCTCCAGCGACTCATCATCTCAGCACACACTTTGCCTGCACACATGGAATCCGCCTCTCTCCACGAATGCCTTCTCCGGCTAGGAAACACACGATGTCACTCAGCCAAAGGAGAGCACAGGCAAAGTCAACCGAAGCCCCCATCTTCAAGAGTTTGCCCTCTGCTGGGCCACAGCCTCCGCTGGCACAGTGCATGTGTGGCACTTCTCCGAGGATAAGGCCGAAATCCGGGCATCCAGGGCCCCAGCAGTCCAGGGTCTGCGCGTGGCCGCATATGGATCACCTCTTTGCCACGTACAGGAGGGAGGCCTGGGCCCTAGACTGGCTCTGCTAGAGCTCCACGACCTCAGCTATTTTCCCCCACCTTTGGTCCGTGCCCTCGTGACTGTGTGATCCCTAGTGACACTTCTTCTCCGACCACTCTGAATCCGCCACCTGCGGATACTTGAGCATGAAGATGAACATCTGTCACTGCCTGCAGTGTCACAGGTCACTAGGTGTCTAGGCTCAGGCTGACGATGGCTGTCTTCTGCCCAGGCAAGGAGCCTAATCCTTCAAAGGCAATGAGGACATGCGGTCATTGGCCGACATTCTTTCTTTCATCCACACAGCGGTCTAGATGAGGGGAAAGAGGCCAGGTAGGCCAGCTGAAGGCTGAGTGCGGGGCCTAAGGCTTCTTTCCCAATCACCATGGAGACGGCCACCGGAAGGCTGGCCGGAACTTCTCACGGGGACGGGTCACAAACACTGAGCCAATAGGAGAGGTCCAGCCTAACCGGCCAGTTCCGCAGAGCCCTCCATTTCACCCACGGACACACAACGGCCCCTTCTGTTTTGGGCCACAAATTCGAGGCCACCCGGGGAATCACTTCACACTAGGCAGCCCCTCATGTGGACACGTTCGACACACTCGGCCAGCAGGCAGCTACCTCTTTTCCACTTACGCTACCATATCAGTAGGCAAGGCGCCCTTCCTCAGCATCTATGGCCCCTCTCTGGATGTGTTCATTCAGAGAAATCTCTTCCTTCTACCCCTGAGACACATCACAAGTATGAGGGGCCTGAGAGAGAGCCTAGACGTGAAGCGGGGGAGGCTTCTGGCTGTACTGCTTCCCCGTGGGGAGAGAATAGCAGGTAGTCTCTCTGGAAGGTCTTAGCTTCTGTTGCTTGACATGGGCGATACAGTAGGGGCGGACCCTGGCCAGGTGGAGCTTGTGGGCAGACGCAACCTCTCCGGCGACGAATAATTCCGCTGCTGCTTTCTATGCTGAAGACCTCCCCCCGCCGGGTGGGATGGGTAGAGAACATTGACCCACACCTGCCAGGGGCCTTTCCTGGGACTGAAGATCCCAACATGGTCTCAACGTCGTCACCCTCTCAGCACACACCTTTCCTGCACACATAATGCTGCCTTTCTCCGTCAGGGCCTTATCCTACCAGGAAAAAAAGCAAGCCGCTCAAAAAGGCCGATGCCAGGGAAATCGAGGAAACACCGCCATTTTCCAAATGTTTGCTGTCTACATGTCCCCGCCTCCGGGGCAAGGCCGCGTATGCGGCCAGGCTCCGAAGGCAAGGCCGACATCTTGGCAGTCAGGGCCCCAGCAGTCCAATGGTTTATGGACGTGGGGACACGGATGACCTGTTTGCCGCATACAGGAGGGATCCTTGGGCCCTTCACTGCCTCGCCATTCAGCTCCACGACGTCCACTACTGGCCCTGGCCTTTGCTTTGGCTGGTGCCCCAATGAACGTGTGCTCCGCAGCCATCTTTCTCCACCCATCACTATCATTCTGCCACCAGGGGATATGTGAGTGTGGGAGTCACCATTTGTCACTGGCAGCAGTGTCACAAATCACCAGACTTCCAGGTACCAGCTGACCTAGGCTGCCTTCTGCCCCAGGCAAGATCCCGATTCCTATATCCCAGATGCTGACTGACACCTGGGCACTGGGGAACATTCATTTTGATCAACACAGAGGTCTGAGTGAGGGTCAGCGGGCCCGGTAGCTGAAGTCAAGGCCAGGTGGGCGGGGCTGAGGCTTCTCGGCCATCACCATGGAGACAGTCCCCCCACCGGAAGAGTGGGCGGGCCTTATGATGGGCCTGGTGACAAGACTCAGCCAATGGCAGAGATCTGGCCCGCCAGGCAGATGACACAGGGCCCTCCACTGTGACCCATGACACCTAGTGGCCACAGGATTTGAGCACACCCTGGGAAAGCCTACGCAGGCACAAGGGAGCCCCTGGTGCGGACTGCTTCAGGCCATTGGCAGAGCAGGCCAGGTACCTCTTTCCCACTTTCCTGAGGATAGCAGTACGCAAGGCATCCCCACTCAGCATCTCTTGCCTCTCTCTGGATGTGTTCCTTCTCTGAAATCTCTTCCTTCTCCCCCTTGTCACTTGACACCTTGGAGTGCCTGACAGAGGGCCTAGAGATGAAAGAGCAAAGGGGGAAGGCCTCTGGCTCTCCTGCTTGCCCATGGGTAGAGAAGATCTGCTAGTCTATCTGGAAGGTCTAGAGAGTAGCCATTGACTGGGGACCTGCATCACGGGCTGATCCTGGCCAGGTCAAGCTTGCTGACGTGTGGCAGCCTCTCCGGAGACTACTAATTCCGCTCATAACATTCTATGCAAATACCCGGCTGAGTGCCACGGGCAGAAAACATTGACACATACCTGCCAGAGGCCTATCCTGGGTCTGAAGAGTCCACCCTGGTCTCCAGCGACTCATCATCTCAGCACACACTTTGCCTGCACACATGGAATCCGCCTCTCTCCACGAATGCCTTCTCCGGCTAGGAAACACACGATGTCACTCAGCCAAAGGAGAGCACAGGCAAAGTCAACCGAAGCCCCCATCTTCAAGAGTTTGCCCTCTGCTGGGCCACAGCCTCCGCTGGCACAGTGCATGTGTGGCACTTCTCCGAGGATAAGGCCGAAATCCGGGCATCCAGGGCCCCAGCAGTCCAGGTTCTGCGCGTGGCGGCATATGGATCACCTCTTTGCCACGTACAGGAGGGAGGCCTGGGCCCTAGACTGGCTCTGCTAGAGCTCCACGACCTCAGCTATTTTCCCCCACCTTTGGTCCGTGCCCTCGTGACTGTGTGATCCCTAGTGACACTTCTTCTCCGACCACTCTGAATCCGCCACCTGCGGATACTTGAGCATGAAGATGAACATCTGTCACTGCCTGCAGTGTCACAGGTCACTAGGTGTCTAGGCTCAGGCTGACGATGGCTGTCTTCTGCCCAGGCAAGGAGCCTAATCCTTCAAAGGCAATGAGGACATGCGGTCATTGGCCGACATTCTTTCTTTCATCCACACAGCGGTCTAGATGAGGGGAAAGAGGCCAGGTAGGCCAGCTGAAGGCTGAGTGCGGGACCTAAGGCTTCTTTCCCAATCACCATGGAGACGGCCACCGGAAGGCTGGCCGGAACTTCTCACGGGGACGGGTCACAAACACTGAGCCAATAGGAGAGGTCCAGCCTAACCGGCCAGTTCCGCAGAGCCCTCCATTTCACCCACGGACACACAACGGCCCCTTCTGTTTTGGGCCACAAATTCGAGGCCACCCGGGGAATCACTTCACACTAGGCAGCCCCTCATGTGGACACGTTCGACACACTCGGCCAGCAGGCAGCTACCTCTTTTCCACTTACGCTACCATATCAGTAGGCAAGGCGCCCTTCCTCAGCATCTATGGCCCCTCTCTGGATGTGTTCATTCAGAGAAATCTCTTCCTTCTACCCCTGAGACACATCACAAGTATGAGGGGCCTGAGAGAGAGCCTAGACATGAAGCGGGGGAGGCTTCTGGCTGTACTGCTTCCCCGTGGGGAGAGAATAGCAGGTAGTCTCTCTGGAAGGTCTCAGCTTCTGTTGCTTGACATGGGCGATACAGTAGGGGCGGACCCTGGCCAGGTGGAGCTTGTGGGCAGACGCAACCTCTCCGGCGACGAATAATTCCGCTGCTGCTTTCTATGCTGAAGACCTCCCCCCGCCGGGTGGGATGGGTAGAGAACATTGACCCACACCTGCCAGGGGCCTTTCCTGGGACTGAAGATCCCAACATGGTCTCAACGTCGTCACCCTCTCAGCACACACCTTTCCTGCACACATAATGCTGCCTTTCTCCGTCAGGGCCTTATCCTACCAGGAAAAAAAGCAAGCCGCTCAAAAAGGCCGATGCCAGGGAAATCGAGGAAACACCGCCATTTTCCAAATGTTTGCTGTCTACATGTCCCCGCCTCCGGGGCAAGGCCGCGTATGCGGCCAGGCTCCGAAGGCAAGGCCGACATCTTGGCAGTCAGGGCCCCAGCAGTCCAATGGTTTATGGACGTGGGGACACGGATGACCTGTTTGCCGCATACAGGAGGGATCCTTGGGCCCTTCACTGCCTCGCCATTCAGCTCCACGACGTCCACTACTGGCCCTGGCCTTTGCTTTGGCTGGTGCCCCAATGAACGTGTGCTCCGCAGCCATCTTTCTCCACCCATCACTATCATTCTGCCACCAGGGGATATGTGAGTGTGGGAGTCACCATTTGTCACTGGCCGCAGTGTCACAAATCACCAGACTTCCAGGTACCAGCTGACCTAGGCTGCCTTCTGCCCCAGGCAAGATCCCGATTCCTATATCCCAGATGCTGACTGACACCTGGGCACTGGGGAACATTCATTTTGATCAACACAGAGGTCTGAGTGAGGGTCAGCGGGCCCGGTAGCTGAAGTCAAGGCCAGGTGGGCGGGGCTGAGGCTTCTCGGCCATCACCATGGAGACAGTAGTCCCCCCACCGGAAGAGCGGGCGGGCCTTATGATGGGCCTGGTGACAAGACTCAGCCAATGGCAGAGATCTGGCCCGCCAGGCAGATGACACAGGGCCCTCCACTGTGACCCATGACACCTAGTGGCCACAGGATTTGAGCACACCCTGGGAAAGCCTACGCAGGCACAAGGGAGCCCCTGGTGCGGACTGCTTCAGGCCATTGGCAGAGCAGGCCAGGTACCTCTTTCCCACTTTCCTGAGGATAGCAGTACGCAAGGCATCCCCACTCAGCATCTCTTGCCTCTCTCTGGATGTGTTCCTTCTCTGAAATCTCTTCCTTCTCCCCCTTGTCACTTGACACCTTGGAGTGCCTGACAGAGGGCCTAGAGATCAAAGAGCAAAGGGGGAAGGCCTCTGGCTCTCCTGCTTGCCCATGGGTAGAGAAGATCTGCTAGTCTATCTGGAAGGTCTAGAGAGTAGCCATTGACTGGGGACCTGCATCACGGGCTGATCCTGGCCAGGTCAAGCTTGCTGACGTGTGGCAGCCTCTCCGGAGACTACTAATTCCGCTCATAACATTCTATGCAAATACCCGGCTGAGTGCCACGGGCAGAAAACATTGACACATACCTGCCAGAGGCCTATCCTGGGTCTGAAGAGTCCACCCTGGTCTCCAGCGACTCATCATCTCAGCACACACTTTGCCTGCACACATGGAATCCGCCTCTCTCCACGAATGCCTTCTCCGGCTAGGAAACACACGATGTCACTCAGCCAAAGGAGAGCACAGGCAAAGTCAACCGAAGCCCCCATCTTCAAGAGTTTGCCCTCTGCTGGGCCACAGCCTCCGCTGGCACAGTGCATGTGTGGCACTTCTCCGAGGATAAGGCCGAAATCCGGGCATCCAGGGCCCCAGCAGTCCAGGTTCTGCGCGTGGCGGCATATGGATCACCTCTTTGCCACGTACAGGAGGGAGGCCTGGGCCCTAGACTGGCTCTGCTAGAGCTCCACGACCTCAGCTATTTTCCCCCACCTTTGGTCCGTGCCCTCGTGACTGTGTGATCCCTAGTGACACTTCTTCTCCGACCACTCTGAATCCGCCACCTGCGGATACTTGAGCATGAAGATGAACATCTGTCACTGCCTGCAGTGTCACAGGTCACTAGGTGTCTAGGCTCAGGCTGACGATGGCTGTCTTCTGCCCAGGCAAGGAGCCTAATCCTTCAAAGGCAATGAGGACATGCGGTCATTGGCCGACATTCTTTCTTTCATCCACACAGCGGTCTAGATGAGGGGAAAGAGGCCAGGTAGGCCAGCTGAAGGCTGAGTGCGGGACCTAAGGCTTCTTTCCCAATCACCATGGAGACGGCCACCGGAAGGCTGGCCGGAACTTCTCACGGGGACGGGTCACAAACACTGAGCCAATAGGAGAGGTCCAGCCTAACCGGCCAGTTCCGCAGAGCCCTCCATTTCACCCACGGACACACAACGGCCCCTTCTGTTTTGGGCCACAAATTCGAGGCCACCCGGGGAATCACTTCACACTAGGCAGCCCCTCATGTGGACACGTTCGACACACTCGGCCAGCAGGCAGCTACCTCTTTTCCACTTACGCTACCATATCAGTAGGCAAGGCGCCCTTCCTCAGCATCTATGGCCCCTCTCTGGATGTGTTCATTCAGAGAAATCTCTTCCTTCTACCCCTGAGACACATCACAAGTATGAGGGGCCTGAGAGAGAGCCTAGACATGAAGCGGGGGAGGCTTCTGGCTGTACTGCTTCCCCGTGGGGAGAGAATAGCAGGTAGTCTCTCTGGAAGGTCTCAGCTTCTGTTGCTTGACATGGGCGATACAGTAGGGGCGGACCCTGGCCAGGTGGAGCTTGTGGGCAGACGCAACCTCTCCGGCGACGAATAATTCCGCTGCTGCTTTCTATGCTGAAGACCTCCCCCCGCCGGGTGGGATGGGTAGAGAACATTGACCCACACCGGCCAGGGGCCTTTCCTGGGACTGAAGATCCCAACATGGTCTCAACGTCGTCACCCTCTCAGCACACACCTTTCCTGCACACATAATGCTGCCTTTCTCCGTCAGGGCCTTATCCTACCAGGAAAAAAAGCAAGCCGCTCAAAAAGGCCGATGCCAGGGAAATCGAGGAAACACCGCCATTTTCCAAATGTTTGCTGTCTACATGTCCCCGCCTCCGGGGCAAGGCCGCGTATGCGGCCAGGCTCCGAAGGCAAGGCCGACATCTTGGCAGTCAGGGCCCCAGCAGTCCAATGGTTTATGGACGTGGGGACACGGATGACCTGTTTGCCGCATACAGGAGGGATCCTTGGGCCCTTCACTGCCTCGCCATTCAGCTCCACGACGTCCACTACTGGCCCTGGCCTTTGCTTTGGCTGGTGCCCCAATGAACGTGTGCTCCGCAGCCATCTTTCTCCACCCATCACTATCATTCTGCCACCAGGGGATATGTGAGTGTGGGAGTCACCATTTGTCACTGGCCGCAGTGTCACAAATCACCAGACTTCCAGGTACCAGCTGACCTAGGCTGCCTTCTGCCCCAGGCAAGATCCCGATTCCTATATCCCAGATGCTGACTGACACCTGGGCACTGGGGAACATTCATTTTGATCAACACAGAGGTCTGAGTGAGGGTCAGCGGGCCCGGTAGCTGAAGTCAAGGCCAGGTGGGCGGGGCTGAGGCTTCTCGGCCATCACCATGGAGACAGTAGTCCCCCCACCGGAAGAGCGGGCGGGCCTTATGATGGGCCTGGTGACAAGACTCAGCCAATGGCAGAGATCTGGCCCGCCAGGCAGATGACACAGGGCCCTCCACTGTGACCCATGACACCTAGTGGCCACAGGATTTGAGCACACCCTGGGAAAGCCTACGCAGGCACAAGGGAGCCCCTGGTGCGGACTGCTTCAGGCCATTGGCAGAGCAGGCCAGGTACCTCTTTCCCACTTTCCTGAGGATAGCAGTACGCAAGGCATCCCCACTCAGCATCTCTTGCCTCTCTCTGGATGTGTTCCTTCTCTGAAATCTCTTCCTTCTCCCCCTTGTCACTTGACACCTTGGAGTGCCTGACAGAGGGCCTAGAGATGAAAGAGCAAAGGGGGAAGGCCTCTGGCTCTCCTGCTTGCCCATGGGTAGAGAAGATCTGCTAGTCTATCTGGAAGGTCTAGAGAGTAGCCATTGACTGGGGACCTGCATCACGGGCTGATCCTGGCCAGGTCAAGCTTGCTGACGTGTGGCAGCCTCTCCGGAGACTACTAATTCCGCTCATAACATTGTATGCAAATACCCGGCTGAGTGCCACGGGCAGAAAACATTGACACATACCTGCCAGAGGCCTATCCTGGGTCTGAAGAGTCCACCCTGGTCTCCAGCGACTCATCATCTCAGCACACACTTTGCCTGCACACATGGAATCCGCCTCTCTCCACGAATGCCTTCTCCGGCTAGGAAACACACGATGTCACTCAGCCAAAGGAGAGCACAGGCAAAGTCAACCGAAGCCCCCATCTTCAAGAGTTTGCCCTCTGCTGGGCCACAGCCTCCACTGGCACAGTGCATGTGTGGCACTTCTCCGAGGATAAGGCCGAAATCCGGGCATCCAGGGCCCCAGCAGTCCAGGGTCTGCGCGTGGCGGCATATGGATCACCTCTTTGCCACGTACAGGAGGGAGGCCTGGGCCCTAGACTGGCTCTGCTAGAGCTCCACGACCTCAGCTATTTTCCCCCACCTTTGGTCCGTGCCCTCGTGACTGTGTGATCCCTAGTGACACTTCTTCTCCGACCACTCTGAATCCGCCACCTGCGGATACTTGAGCATGAAGATGAACATCTGTCACTGCCTGCAGTGTCACAGGTCACTAGGTGTCTAGGCTCAGGCTGACGATGGCTGTCTTCTGCCCAGGCAAGGAGCCTAATCCTTCAAAGGCAATGAGGACATGCGGTCATTGGCCGACATTCTTTCTTTCATCCACACAGCGGTCTAGATGAGGGGAAAGAGGCCAGGTAGGCCAGCTGAAGGCTGAGTGCGGGACCTAAGGCTTCTTTCCCAATCACCATGGAGACGGCCACCGGAAGGCTGGCCGGAACTTCTCACGGGGACGGGTCACAAACACTGAGCCAATAGGAGAGGTCCAGCCTAACCGGCCAGTTCCGCAGAGCCCTCCATTTCACCCACGGACACACAACGGCCCCTTCTGTTTTGGGCCACAAATTCGAGGCCACCCGGGGAATCACTTCACACTAGGCAGCCCCTCATGTGGACACGTTCGACACACTCGGCCAGCAGGCAGCTACCTCTTTTCCACTTACGCTACCATATCAGTAGGCAAGGCGCCCTTCCTCAGCATCTATGGCCCCTCTCTGGATGTGTTCATTCAGAGAAATCTCTTCCTTCTACCCCTGAGACACATCACAAGTATGAGGGGCCTGAGAGAGAGCCTAGACGTGAAGCGGGGGAGGCTTCTGGCTGTACTGCTTCCCCGTGGGGAGAGAATAGCAGGTAGTCTCTCTGGAAGGTCTTAGCTTCTGTTGCTTGACATGGGCGATACAGTAGGGGCGGACCCTGGCCAGGTGGAGCTTGTGGGCAGACGCAACCTCTCCGGCGACGAATAATTCCGCTGCTGCTTTCTATGCTGAAGACCTCCCCCCGCCGGGTGGGATGGGTAGAGAACATTGACCCACACCGGCCAGGGGCCTTTCCTGGGACTGAAGATCCCAACATGGTCTCAACGTCGTCACCCTCTCAGCACACACCTTTCCTGCACACATAATGCTGCCTTTCTCCGTCAGGGCCTTATCCTACCAGGAAAAAAAGCAAGCCGCTCAAAAAGGCCGATGCCAGGGAAATCGAGGAAACACCGCCATTTTCCAAATGTTTGCTGTCTACATGTCCCCGCCTCCGGGGCAAGGCCGCGTATGCGGCCAGGCTCCGAAGGCAAGGCCGACATCTTGGCAGTCAGGGCCCCAGCAGTCCAATGGTTTATGGACGTGGGGACACGGATGACCTGTTTGCCGCATACAGGAGGGATCCTTGGGCCCTTCACTGCCTCGCCATTCAGCTCCACGACGTCCACTACTGGCCCTGGCCTTTGCTTTGGCTGGTGCCCCAATGAACGTGTGCTCCGCAGCCATCTTTCTCCACCCATCACTATCATTCTGCCACCAGGGGATATGTGAGTGTGGGAGTCACCATTTGTCACTGGCCGCAGTGTCACAAATCACCAGACTTCCAGGTACCAGCTGACCTAGGCTGCCTTCTGCCCCAGGCAAGATCCCGATTCCTATATCCCAGATGCTGACTGACACCTGGGCACTGGGGAACATTCATTTTGATCAACACAGAGGTCTGAGTGAGGGTCAGCGGGCCCGGTAGCTGAAGTCAAGGCCAGGTGGGCGGGGCTGAGGCTTCTCGGCCATCACCATGGAGACAGTAGTCCCCCCACCGGAAGAGCGGGCGGGCCTTATGATGGGCCTGGTGACAAGACTCAGCCAATGGCAGAGATCTGGCCCGCCAGGCAGATGACACAGGGCCCTCCACTGTGACCCATGACACCTAGTGGCCACAGGATTTGAGCACACCCTGGGAAAGCCTACGCAGGCACAAGGGAGCCCCTGGTGCGGACTGCTTCAGGCCATTGGCAGAGCAGGCCAGGTACCTCTTTCCCACTTTCCTGAGGATAGCAGTACGCAAGGCATCCCCACTCAGCATCTCTTGCCTCTCTCTGGATGTGTTCCTTCTCTGAAATCTCTTCCTTCTCCCCCTTGTCACTTGACACCTTGGAGTGCCTGACAGAGGGCCTAGAGATCAAAGAGCAAAGGGGGAAGGCCTCTGGCTCTCCTGCTTGCCCATGGGTAGAGAAGATCTGCTAGTCTATCTGGAAGGTCTAGAGAGTAGCCATTGACTGGGGACCTGCATCACGGGCTGATCCTGGCCAGGTCAAGCTTGCTGACGTGTGGCAGCCTCTCCGGAGACTACTCATTCCGCTCATAACATTCTATGCAAATACCCGGCTGAGTGCCACGGGCAGAAAACATTGACACATACCTGCCAGAGGCCTATCCTGGGTCTGAAGAGTCCACCCTGGTCTCCAGCGACTCATCATCTCAGCACACACTTTGCCTGCACACATGGAATCCGCCTCTCTCCACGAATGCCTTCTCCGGCTAGGAAACACACGATGTCACTCAGCCAAAGGAGAGCACAGGCAAAGTCAACCGAAGCCCCCATCTTCAAGAGTTTGCCCTCTGCTGGGCCACAGCCTCCGCTGGCACAGTGCATGTGTGGCACTTCTCCGAGGATAAGGCCGAAATCCGGGCATCCAGGGCCCCAGCAGTCCAGGGTCTGCGCGTGGCGGCATATGGATCACCTCTTTGCCACGTACAGGAGGGAGGCCTGGGCCCTAGACTGGCTCTGCTAGAGCTCCACGACCTCAGCTATTTTCCCCCACCTTTGGTCCGTGCCCTCGTGACTGTGTGATCCCTAGTGACACTTCTTCTCCGACCACTCTGAATCCGCCACCTGCGGATACTTGAGCATGAAGATGAACATCTGTCACTGCCTGCAGTGTCACAGGTCACTAGGTGTCTAGGCTCAGGCTGACGATGGCTGTCTTCTGCCCAGGCAAGGAGCCTAATCCTTCAAAGGCAATGAGGACATGCGGTCATTGGCCGACATTCTTTCTTTCATCCACACAGCGGTCTAGATGAGGGGAAAGAGGCCAGGTAGGCCAGCTGAAGGCTGAGTGCGGGGCCTAAGGCTTCTTTCCCAATCACCATGGAGACGGCCACCGGAAGGCTGGCCGGAACTTCTCACGGGGACGGGTCACAAACACTGAGCCAATAGGAGAGGTCCAGCCTAACCGGCCAGTTCCGCAGAGCCCTCCATTTCACCCACGGACACACAACGGCCCCTTCTGTTTTGGGCCACAAATTCGAGGCCACCCGGGGAATCACTTCACACTAGGCAGCCCCTCATGTGGACACGTTCGACACACTCGGCCAGCAGGCAGCTACCTCTTTTCCACTTACGCTACCATATCAGTAGGCAAGGCGCCCTTCCTCAGCATCTATGGCCCCTCTCTGGATGTGTTCATTCAGAGAAATCTCTTCCTTCTACCCCTGAGACACATCACAAGTATGAGGGGCCTGAGAAAGAGCCTAGACGTGAAGCGGGGGAGGCTTCTGGCTGTACTGCTTCCCCGTGGGGAGAGAATAGCAGGTAGTCTCTCTGGAAGGTCTTAGCTTCTGTTGCTTGACATGGGCGATACAGTAGGGGCGGACCCTGGCCAGGTGGAGCTTGTGGGCAGACGCAACCTCTCCGGCGACGAATAATTCCGCTGCTGCTTTCTATGCTGAAGACCTCCCCCCGCCGGGTGGGATGGGTAGAGAACATTGACCCACACCGGCCAGGGGCCTTTCCTGGGACTGAAGATCCCAACATGGTCTCAACGTCGTCACCCTCTCAGCACACACCTTTCCTGCACACATAATGCTGCCTTTCTCCGTCAGGGCCTTATCCTACCAGGAAAAAAAGCAAGCCGCTCAAAAAGGCCGATGCCAGGGAAATCGAGGAAACACCGCCATTTTCCAAATGTTTGCTGTCTACATGTCCCCGCCTCCGGGGCAAGGCCGCGTATGCGGCCAGGCTCCGAAGGCAAGGCCGACATCTTGGCAGTCAGGGCCCCAGCAGTCCAATGGTTTATGGACGTGGGGACACGGATGACCTGTTTGCCGCATACAGGAGGGATCCTTGGGCCCTTCACTGCCTCGCCATTCAGCTCCACGACGTCCACTACTGGCCCTGGCCTTTGCTTTGGCTGGTGCCCCAATGAACGTGTGCTCCGCAGCCATCTTTCTCCACCCATCACTATCATTCTGCCACCAGGGGATATGTGAGTGTGGGAGTCACCATTTGTCACTGGCCGCAGTGTCACAAATCACCAGACTTCCAGGTACCAGCTGACCTAGGCTGCCTTCTGCCCCAGGCAAGATCCCGATTCCTATATCCCAGATGCTGACTGACACCTGGGCACTGGGGAACATTCATTTTGATCAACACAGAGGTCTGAGTGAGGGTCAGCGGGCCCGGTAGCTGAAGTCAAGGCCAGGTGGGCGGGGCTGAGGCTTCTCGGCCATCACCATGGAGACAGTAGTCCCCCCACCGGAAGAGCGGGCGGGCCTTATGATGGGCCTGGTGACAAGACTCAGCCAATGGCAGAGATCTGGCCCGCCAGGCAGATGACACAGGGCCCTCCACTGTGACCCATGACACCTAGTGGCCACAGGATTTGAGCACACCCTGGGAAAGCCTACGCAGGCACAAGGGAGCCCCTGGTGCGGACTGCTTCAGGCCATTGGCAGAGCAGGCCAGGTACCTCTTTCCCACTTTCCTGAGGATAGCAGTACGCAAGGCATCCCCACTCAGCATCTCTTGCCTCTCTCTGGATGTGTTCCTTCTCTGAAATCTCTTCCTTCTCCCCCTTGTCACTTGACACCTTGGAGTGCCTGACAGAGGGCCTAGAGATGAAAGAGCAAAGGGGGAAGGCCTCTGGCTCTCCTGCTTGCCCATGGGTAGAGAAGATCTGCTAGTCTATCTGGAAGGTCTAGAGAGTAGCCATTGACTGGGGACCTGCATCACGGGCTGATCCTGGCCAGGTCAAGCTTGCTGACGTGTGGCAGCCTCTCCGGAGACTACTAATTCCGCTCATAACATTGTATGCAAATACCCGGCTGAGTGCCACGGGCAGAAAACATTGACACATACCTGCCAGAGGCCTATCCTGGGTCTGAAGAGTCCACCCTGGTCTCCAGCGACTCATCATCTCAGCACACACTTTGCCTGCACACATGGAATCCGCCTCTCTCCACGAATGCCTTCTCCGGCTAGGAAACACACGATGTCACTCAGCCAAAGGAGAGCACAGGCAAAGTCAACCGAAGCCCCCATCTTCAAGAGTTTGCCCTCTGCTGGGCCACAGCCTCCGCTGGCACAGTGCATGTGTGGCACTTCTCCGAGGATAAGGCCGAAATCCGGGCATCCAGGGCCCCAGCAGTCCAGGGTCTGCGCGTGGCGGCATATGGATCACCTCTTTGCCACGTACAGGAGGGAGGCCTGGGCCCTAGACTGGCTCTGCTAGAGCTCCACGACCTCAGCTATTTTCCCCCACCTTTGGTCCGTGCCCTCGTGACTGTGTGATCCCTAGTGACACTTCTTCTCCGACCACTCTGAATCCGCCACCTGCGGATACTTGAGCATGAAGATGAACATCTGTCACTGCCTGCAGTGTCACAGGTCACTAGGTGTCTAGGCTCAGGCTGACGATGGCTGTCTTCTGCCCAGGCAAGGAGCCTAATCCTTCAAAGGCAATGAGGACATGCGGTCATTGGCCGACATTCTTTCTTTCATCCACACAGCGGTCTAGATGAGGGGAAAGAGGCCAGGTAGGCCAGCTGAAGGCTGAGTGCGGGGCCTAAGGCTTCTTTCCCAATCACCATGGAGACGGCCACCGGAAGGCTGGCCGGAACTTCTCACGGGGACGGGTCACAAACACTGAGCCAATAGGAGAGGTCCAGCCTAACCGGCCAGTTCCGCAGAGCCCTCCATTTCACCCACGGACACACAACGGCCCCTTCTGTTTTGGGCCACAAATTCGAGGCCACCCGGGGAATCACTTCACACTAGGCAGCCCCTCATGTGGACACGTTCGACACACTCGGCCAGCAGGCAGCTACCTCTTTTCCACTTACGCTACCATATCAGTAGGCAAGGCGCCCTTCCTCAGCATCTATGGCCCCTCTCTGGATGTGTTCATTCAGAGAAATCTCTTCCTTCTACCCCTGAGACACATCACAAGTATGAGGGGCCTGAGAAAGAGCCTAGACGTGAAGCGGGGGAGGCTTCTGGCTGTACTGCTTCCCCGTGGGGAGAGAATAGCAGGTAGTCTCTCTGGAAGGTCTTAGCTTCTGTTGCTTGACATGGGCGATACAGTAGGGGCGGACCCTGGCCAGGTGGAGCTTGTGGGCAGACGCAACCTCTCCGGCGACGAATAATTCCGCTGCTGCTTTCTATGCTGAAGACCTCCCCCCGCCGGGTGGGATGGGTAGAGAACATTGACCCACACCGGCCAGGGGCCTTTCCTGGGACTGAAGATCCCAACATGGTCTCAACGTCGTCACCCTCTCAGCACACACCTTTCCTGCACACATAATGCTGCCTTTCTCCGTCAGGGCCTTATCCTACCAGGAAAAAAAGCAAGCCGCTCAAAAAGGCCGATGCCAGGGAAATCGAGGAAACACCGCCATTTTCCAAATGTTTGCTGTCTACATGTCCCCGCCTCCGGGGCAAGGCCGCGTATGCGGCCAGGCTCCGAAGGCAAGGCCGACATCTTGGCAGTCAGGGCCCCAGCAGTCCAATGGTTTATGGACGTGGGGACACGGATGACCTGTTTGCCGCATACAGGAGGGATCCTTGGGCCCTTCACTGCCTCGCCATTCAGCTCCACGACGTCCACTACTGGCCCTGGCCTTTGCTTTGGCTGGTGCCCCAATGAACGTGTGCTCCGCAGCCATCTTTCTCCACCCATCACTATCATTCTGCCACCAGGGGATATGTGAGTGTGGGAGTCACCATTTGTCACTGGCCGCAGTGTCACAAATCACCAGACTTCCAGGTACCAGCTGACCTAGGCTGCCTTCTGCCCCAGGCAAGATCCCGATTCCTATATCCCAGATGCTGACTGACACCTGGGCACTGGGGAACATTCATTTTGATCAACACAGAGGTCTGAGTGAGGGTCAGCGGGCCCGGTAGCTGAAGTCAAGGCCAGGTGGGCGGGGCTGAGGCTTCTCGGCCATCACCATGGAGACAGTAGTCCCCCCACCGGAAGAGCGGGCGGGCCTTATGATGGGCCTGGTGACAAGACTCAGCCAATGGCAGAGATCTGGCCCGCCAGGCAGATGACACAGGGCCCTCCACTGTGACCCATGACACCTAGTGGCCACAGGATTTGAGCACACCCTGGGAAAGCCTACGCAGGCACAAGGGAGCCCCTGGTGCGGACTGCTTCAGGCCATTGGCAGAGCAGGCCAGGTACCTCTTTCCCACTTTCCTGAGGATAGCAGTACGCAAGGCATCCCCACTCAGCATCTCTTGCCTCTCTCTGGATGTGTTCCTTCTCTGAAATCTCTTCCTTCTCCCCCTTGTCACTTGACACCTTGGAGTGCCTGACAGAGGGCCTAGAGATGAAAGAGCAAAGGGGGAAGGCCTCTGGCTCTCCTGCTTGCCCATGGGTAGAGAAGATCTGCTAGTCTATCTGGAAGGTCTAGAGAGTAGCCATTGACTGGGGACCTGCATCACGGGCTGATCCTGGCCAGGTCAAGCTTGCTGACGTGTGGCAGCCTCTCCGGAGACTACTAATTCCGCTCATAACATTGTATGCAAATACCCGGCTGAGTGCCACGGGCAGAAAACATTGACACATACCTGCCAGAGGCCTATCCTGGGTCTGAAGAGTCCACCCTGGTCTCCAGCGACTCATCATCTCAGCACACACTTTGCCTGCACACATGGAATCCGCCTCTCTCCACGAATGCCTTCTCCGGCTAGGAAACACACGATGTCACTCAGCCAAAGGAGAGCACAGGCAAAGTCAACCGAAGCCCCCATCTTCAAGAGTTTGCCCTCTGCTGGGCCACAGCCTCCGCTGGCACAGTGCATGTGTGGCACTTCTCCGAGGATAAGGCCGAAATCCGGGCATCCAGGGCCCCAGCAGTCCAGGGTCTGCGCGTGGCGGCATATGGATCACCTCTTTGCCACGTACAGGAGGGAGGCCTGGGCCCTAGACTGGCTCTGCTAGAGCTCCACGACCTCAGCTATTTTCCCCCACCTTTGGTCCGTGCCCTCGTGACTGTGTGATCCCTAGTGACACTTCTTCTCCGACCACTCTGAATCCGCCACCTGCGGATACTTGAGCATGAAGATGAACATCTGTCACTGCCTGCAGTGTCACAGGTCACTAGGTGTCTAGGCTCAGGCTGACGATGGCTGTCTTCTGCCCAGGCAAGGAGCCTAATCCTTCAAAGGCAATGAGGACATGCGGTCATTGGCCGACATTCTTTCTTTCATCCACACAGCGGTCTAGATGAGGGGAAAGAGGCCAGGTAGGCCAGCTGAAGGCTGAGTGCGGGGCCTAAGGCTTCTTTCCCAATCACCATGGAGACGGCCACTGGAAGGCTGGCCGGAACTTCTCACGGGGACGGGTCACAAACACTGAGCCAATAGGAGAGGTCCAGCCTAACCGGCCAGTTCCGCAGAGCCCTCCATTTCACCCACGGACACACAACGGCCCCTTCTGTTTTGGGCCACAAATTCGAGGCCACCCGGGGAATCACTTCACACTAGGCAGCCCCTCATGTGGACACGTTCGACACACTCGGCCAGCAGGCAGCTACCTCTTTTCCACTTACGCTACCATATCAGTAGGCAAGGCGCCCTTCCTCAGCATCTATGGCCCCTCTCTGGATGTGTTCATTCAGAGAAATCTCTTCCTTCTACCCCTGAGACACATCACAAGTATGAGGGGCCTGAGAGAGAGCCTAGACGTGAAGCGGGGGAGGCTTCTGGCTGTACTGCTTCCCCGTGGGGAGAGAATAGCAGGTAGTCTCTCTGGAAGGTCTTAGCTTCTGTTGCTTGACATGGGCGATACAGTAGGGGCGGACCCTGGCCAGGTGGAGCTTGTGGGCAGACGCAACCTCTCCGGCGACGAATAATTCCGCTGCTGCTTTCTATGCTGAAGACCTCCCCCCGCCGGGTGGGATGGGTAGAGAACATTGACCCACACCGGCCAGGGGCCTTTCCTGGGACTGAAGATCCCAACATGGTCTCAACGTCGTCACCCTCTCAGCACACACCTTTCCTGCACACATAATGCTGCCTTTCTCCGTCAGGGCCTTATCCTACCAGGAAAAAAAGCAAGCCGCTCAAAAAGGCCGATGCCAGGGAAATCGAGGAAACACCGCCATTTTCCAAATGTTTGCTGTCTACATGTCCCCGCCTCCGGGGCAAGGCCGCGTATGCGGCCAGGCTCCGAAGGCAAGGCCGATATCTTGGCAGTCAGGGCCCCAGCAGTCCAATGGTTTATGGACGTGGGGACACGGATGACCTGTTTGCCGCATACAGGAGGGATCCTTGGGCCCTTCACTGCCTCGCCATTCAGCTCCACGACGTCCACTACTGGCCCTGGCCTTTGCTTTGGCTGGTGCCCCAATGAACGTGTGCTCCGCAGCCATCTTTCTCCACCCATCACTATCATTCTGCCACCAGGGGATATGTGAGTGTGGGAGTCACCATTTGTCACTGGCAGCAGTGTCACAAATCACCAGACTTCCAGGTACCAGCTGACCTAGGCTGCCTTCTGCCCCAGGCAAGATCCCGATTCCTATATCCCAGATGCTGACTGACACCTGGGCACTGGGGAACATTCATTTTGATCAACACAGAGGTCTGAGTGAGGGTCAGCGGGCCCGGTAGCTGAAGTCAAGGCCAGGTGGGCGGGGCTGAGGCTTCTCGGCCATCACCATGGAGACAGTAGTCCCCCCACCGGAAGAGTGGGCGGGCCTTATGATGGGCCTGGTGACAAGACTCAGCCAATGGCAGAGATCTGGCCCGCCAGGCAGATGACACAGGGCCCTCCACTGTGACCCATGACACCTAGTGGCCACAGGATTTGAGCACACCCTGGGAAAGCCTACGCAGGCACAAGGGAGCCCCTGGTGCGGACTGCTTCAGGCCATTGGCAGAGCAGGCCAGGTACCTCTTTCCCACTTTCCTGAGGATAGCAGTACGCAAGGCATCCCCACTCAGCATCTCTTGCCTCTCTCTGGATGTGTTCCTTCTCTGAAATCTCTTCCTTCTCCCCCTTGTCACTTGACACCTTGGAGTGCCTGACAGAGGGCCTAGAGATCAAAGAGCAAAGGGGGAAGGCCTCTGGCTCTCCTGCTTGCCCATGGGTAGAGAAGATCTGCTAGTCTATCTGGAAGGTCTAGAGAGTAGCCATTGACTGGGGACCTGCATCACGGGCTGATCCTGGCCAGGTCAAGCTTGCTGACGTGTGGCAGCCTCTCCGGAGACTACTAATTCCGCTCATAACATTGTATGCAAATACCCGGCTGAGTGCCACGGGCAGAAAACATTGACACATACCTGCCAGAGGCCTATCCTGGGTCTGAAGAGTCCACCCTGGTCTCCAGCGACTCATCATCTCAGCACACACTTTGCCTGCACACATGGAATCCGCCTCTCTCCACGAATGCCTTCTCCGGCTAGGAAACACACGATGTCACTCAGCCAAAGGAGAGCACAGGCAAAGTCAACCGAAGCCCCCATCTTCAAGAGTTTGCCCTCTGCTGGGCCACAGCCTCCGCTGGCACAGTGCATGTGTGGCACTTCTCCGAGGATAAGGCCGAAATCCGGGCATCCAGGGCCCCAGCAGTCCAGGGTCTGCGCGTGGCGGCATATGGATCACCTCTTTGCCACGTACAGGAGGGAGGCCTGGGCCCTAGACTGGCTCTGCTAGAGCTCCACGACCTCAGCTATTTTCCCCCACCTTTGGTCCGTGCCCTCGTGACTGTGTGATCCCTAGTGACACTTCTTCTCCGACCACTCTGAATCCGCCACCTGCGGATACTTGAGCATGAAGATGAACATCTGTCACTGCCTGCAGTGTCACAGGTCACTAGGTGTCTAGGCTCAGGCTGACGATGGCTGTCTTCTGCCCAGGCAAGGAGCCTAATCCTTCAAAGGCAATGAGGACATGCGGTCATTGGCCGACATTCTTTCTTTCATCCACACAGCGGTCTAGATGAGGGGAAAGAGGCCAGGTAGGCCAGCTGAAGGCTGAGTGCGGGACCTAAGGCTTCTTTCCCAATCACCATGGAGACGGCCACCGGAAGGCTGGCCGGAACTTCTCACGGGGACGGGTCACAAACACTGAGCCAATAGGAGAGGTCCAGCCTAACCGGCCAGTTCCGCAGAGCCCTCCATTTCACCCACGGACACACAACGGCCCCTTCTGTTTTGGGCCACAAATTCGAGGCCACCCGGGGAATCACTTCACACTAGGCAGCCCCTCATGTGGACACGTTCGACACACTCGGCCAGCAGGCAGCTACCTCTTTTCCACTTACGCTACCATATCAGTAGGCAAGGCGCCCTTCCTCAGCATCTATGGCCCCTCTCTGGATGTGTTCATTCAGAGAAATCTCTTCCTTCTACCCCTGAGACACATCACAAGTATGAGGGGCCTGAGAGAGAGCCTAGACGTGAAGCGGGGGAGGCTTCTGGCTGTACTGCTTCCCCGTGGGGAGAGAATAGCAGGTAGTCTCTCTGGAAGGTCTTAGCTTCTGTTGCTTGACATGGGCGATACAGTAGGGGCGGACCCTGGCCAGGTGGAGCTTGTGGGCAGACGCAACCTCTCCGGCGACGAATAATTCCGCTGCTGCTTTCTATGCTGAAGACCTCCCCCCGCCGGGTGGGATGGGTAGAGAACATTGACCCACACCGGCCAGGGGCCTTTCCTGGGACTGAAGATCCCAACATGGTCTCAACGTCGTCACCCTCTCAGCACACACCTTTCCTGCACACATAATGCTGCCTTTCTCCGTCAGGGCCTTATCCTACCAGGAAAAAAAGCAAGCCGCTCAAAAAGGCCGATGCCAGGGAAATCGAGGAAACACCGCCATTTTCCAAATGTTTGCTGTCTACATGTCCCCGCCTCCGGGGCAAGGCCGCGTATGCGGCCAGGCTCCGAAGGCAAGGCCGACATCTTGGCAGTCAGGGCCCCAGCAGTCCAATGGTTTATGGACGTGGGGACACGGATGACCTGTTTGCCGCATACAGGAGGGATCCTTGGGCCCTTCACTGCCTCGCCATTCAGCTCCACGACGTCCACTACTGGCCCTGGCCTTTGCTTTGGCTGGTGCCCCAATGAACGTGTGCTCCGCAGCCATCTTTCTCCACCCATCACTATCATTCTGCCACCAGGGGATATGTGAGTGTGGGAGTCACCATTTGTCACTGGCCGCAGTGTCACAAATCACCAGACTTCCAGGTACCAGCTGACCTAGGCTGCCTTCTGCCCCAGGCAAGATCCCGATTCCTATATCCCAGATGCTGACTGACACCTGGGCACTGGGGAACATTCATTTTGATCAACACAGAGGTCTGAGTGAGGGTCAGCGGGCCCGGTAGCTGAAGTCAAGGCCAGGTGGGCGGGGCTGAGGCTTCTCGGCCATCACCATGGAGACAGTAGTCCCCCCACCGGAAGAGCGGGCGGGCCTTATGATGGGCCTGGTGACAAGACTCAGCCAATGGCAGAGATCTGGCCCGCCAGGCAGATGACACAGGGCCCTCCACTGTGACCCATGACACCTAGTGGCCACAGGATTTGAGCACACCCTGGGAAAGCCTACGCAGGCACAAGGGAGCCCCTGGTGCGGACTGCTTCAGGCCATTGGCAGAGCAGGCCAGGTACCTCTTTCCCACTTTCCTGAGGATAGCAGTACGCAAGGCATCCCCACTCAGCATCTCTTGCCTCTCTCTGGATGTGTTCCTTCTCTGAAATCTCTTCCTTCTCCCCCTTGTCACTTGACACCTTGGAGTGCCTGACAGAGGGCCTAGAGATCAAAGAGCAAAGGGGGAAGGCCTCTGGCTCTCCTGCTTGCCCATGGGTAGAGAAGATCTGCTAGTCTATCTGGAAGGTCTAGAGAGTAGCCATTGACTGGGGACCTGCATCACGGGCTGATCCTGGCCAGGTCAAGCTTGCTGACGTGTGGCAGCCTCTCCGGAGACTACTAATTCCGCTCATAACATTGTATGCAAATACCCGGCTGAGTGCCACGGGCAGAAAACATTGACACATACCTGCCAGAGGCCTATCCTGGGTCTGAAGAGTCCACCCTGGTCTCCAGCGACTCATCATCTCAGCACACACTTTGCCTGCACACATGGAATCCGCCTCTCTCCACGAATGCCTTCTCCGGCTAGGAAACACACGATGTCACTCAGCCAAAGGAGAGCACAGGCAAAGTCAACCGAAGCCCCCATCTTCAAGAGTTTGCCCTCTGCTGGGCCACAGCCTCCGCTGGCACAGTGCATGTGTGGCACTTCTCCGAGGATAAGGCCGAAATCCGGGCATCCAGGGCCCCAGCAGTCCAGGGTCTGCGCGTGGCGGCATATGGATCACCTCTTTGCCACGTACAGGAGGGAGGCCTGGGCCCTAGACTGGCTCTGCTAGAGCTCCACGACCTCAGCTATTTTCCCCCACCTTTGGTCCGTGCCCTCGTGACTGTGTGATCCCTAGTGACACTTCTTCTCCGACCACTCTGAATCCGCCACCTGCGGATACTTGAGCATGAAGATGAACATCTGTCACTGCCTGCAGTGTCACAGGTCACTAGGTGTCTAGGCTCAGGCTGACGATGGCTGTCTTCTGCCCAGGCAAGGAGCCTAATCCTTCAAAGGCAATGAGGACATGCGGTCATTGGCCGACATTCTTTCTTTCATCCACACAGCGGTCTAGATGAGGGGAAAGAGGCCAGGTAGGCCAGCTGAAGGCTGAGTGCGGGGCCTAAGGCTTCTTTCCCAATCACCATGGAGACGGCCACCGGAAGGCTGGCCGGAACTTCTCACGGGGACGGGTCACAAACACTGAGCCAATAGGAGAGGTCCAGCCTAACCGGCCAGTTCCGCAGAGCCCTCCATTTCACCCACGGACACACAACGGCCCCTTCTGTTTTGGGCCACAAATTCGAGGCCACCCGGGGAATCACTTCACACTAGGCAGCCCCTCATGTGGACACGTTCGACACACTCGGCCAGCAGGCAGCTACCTCTTTTCCACTTACGCTACCATATCAGTAGGCAAGGCGCCCTTCCTCAGCATCTATGGCCCCTCTCTGGATGTGTTCATTCAGAGAAATCTCTTCCTTCTACCCCTGAGACACATCACAAGTATGAGGGGCCTGAGAGAGAGCCTAGACGTGAAGCGGGGGAGGCTTCTGGCTGTACTGCTTCCCCGTGGGGAGAGAATAGCAGGTAGTCTCTCTGGAAGGTCTTAGCTTCTGTTGCTTGACATGGGCGATACAGTAGGGGCGGACCCTGGCCAGGTGGAGCTTGTGGGCAGACGCAACCTCTCCGGCGACGAATAATTCCGCTGCTGCTTTCTATGCTGAAGACCTCCCCCCGCCGGGTGGGATGGGTAGAGAACATTGACCCACACCGGCCAGGGGCCTTTCCTGGGACTGAAGATCCCAACATGGTCTCAACGTCGTCACCCTCTCAGCACACACCTTTCCTGCACACATAATGCTGCCTTTCTCCGTCAGGGCCTTATCCTACCAGGAAAAAAAGCAAGCCGCTCAAAAAGGCCGATGCCAGGGAAATCGAGGAAACACCGCCATTTTCCAAATGTTTGCTGTCTACATGTCCCCGCCTCCGGGGCAAGGCCGCGTATGCGGCCAGGCTCCGAAGGCAAGGCCGATATCTTGGCAGTCAGGGCCCCAGCAGTCCAATGGTTTATGGACGTGGGGACACGGATGACCTGTTTGCCGCATACAGGAGGGATCCTTGGGCCCTTCACTGCCTCGCCATTCAGCTCCACGACGTCCACTACTGGCCCTGGCCTTTGCTTTGGCTGGTGCCCCAATGAACGTGTGCTCCGCAGCCATCTTTCTCCACCCATCACTATCATTCTGCCACCAGGGGATATGTGAGTGTGGGAGTCACCATTTGTCACTGGCAGCAGTGTCACAAATCACCAGACTTCCAGGTACCAGCTGACCTAGGCTGCCTTCTGCCCCAGGCAAGATCCCGATTCCTATATCCCAGATGCTGACTGACACCTGGGCACTGGGGAACATTCATTTTGATCAACACAGAGGTCTGAGTGAGGGTCAGCGGGCCCGGTAGCTGAAGTCAAGGCCAGGTGGGCGGGGCTGAGGCTTCTCGGCCATCACCATGGAGACAGTCCCCCCACCGGAAGAGCGGGCGGGCCTTATGATGGGCCTGGTGACAAGACTCAGCCAATGGCAGAGATCTGGCCCGCCAGGCAGATGACACAGGGCCCTCCACTGTGACCCATGACACCTAGTGGCCACAGGATTTGAGCACACCCTGGGAAAGCCTACGCAGGCACAAGGGAGCCCCTGGTGCGGACTGCTTCAGGCCATTGGCAGAGCAGGCCAGGTACCTCTTTCCCACTTTCCTGAGGATAGCAGTACGCAAGGCATCCCCACTCAGCATCTCTTGCCTCTCTCTGGATGTGTTCCTTCTCTGAAATCTCTTCCTTCTCCCCCTTGTCACTTGACACCTTGGAGTGCCTGACAGAGGGCCTAGAGATCAAAGAGCAAAGGGGGAAGGCCTCTGGCTCTCCTGCTTGCCCATGGGTAGAGAAGATCTGCTAGTCTATCTGGAAGGTCTAGAGAGTAGCCATTGACTGGGGACCTGCATCACGGGCTGATCCTGGCCAGGTCAAGCTTGCTGACGTGTGGCAGCCTCTCCGGAGACTACTAATTCCGCTCATAACATTGTATGCAAATACCCGGCTGAGTGCCACGGGCAGAAAACATTGACACATACCTGCCAGAGGCCTATCCTGGGTCTGAAGAGTCCACCCTGGTCTCCAGCGACTCATCATCTCAGCACACACTTTGCCTGCACACATGGAATCCGCCTCTCTCCACGAATGCCTTCTCCGGCTAGGAAACACACGATGTCACTCAGCCAAAGGAGAGCACAGGCAAAGTCAACCGAAGCCCCCATCTTCAAGAGTTTGCCCTCTGCTGGGCCACAGCCTCCGCTGGCACAGTGCATGTGTGGCACTTCTCCGAGGATAAGGCCGAAATCCGGGCATCCAGGGCCCCAGCAGTCCAGGGTCTGCGCGTGGCGGCATATGGATCACCTCTTTGCCACGTACAGGAGGGAGGCCTGGGCCCTAGACTGGCTCTGCTAGAGCTCCACGACCTCAGCTATTTTCCCCCACCTTTGGTCCGTGCCCTCGTGACTGTGTGATCCCTAGTGACACTTCTTCTCCGACCACTCTGAATCCGCCACCTGCGGATACTTGAGCATGAAGATGAACATCTGTCACTGCCTGCAGTGTCACAGGTCACTAGGTGTCTAGGCTCAGGCTGACGATGGCTGTCTTCTGCCCAGGCAAGGAGCCTAATCCTTCAAAGGCAATGAGGACATGCGGTCATTGGCCGACATTCTTTCTTTCATCCACACAGCGGTCTAGATGAGGGGAAAGAGGCCAGGTAGGCCAGCTGAAGGCTGAGTGCGGGGCCTAAGGCTTCTTTCCCAATCACCATGGAGACGGCCACCGGAAGGCTGGCCGGAACTTCTCACGGGGACGGGTCACAAACACTGAGCCAATAGGAGAGGTCCAGCCTAACCGGCCAGTTCCGCAGAGCCCTCCATTTCACCCACGGACACACAACGGCCCCTTCTGTTTTGGGCCACAAATTCGAGGCCACCCGGGGAATCACTTCACACTAGGCAGCCCCTCATGTGGACACGTTCGACACACTCGGCCAGCAGGCAGCTACCTCTTTTCCACTTACGCTACCATATCAGTAGGCAAGGCGCCCTTCCTCAGCATCTATGGCCCCTCTCTGGATGTGTTCATTCAGAGAAATCTCTTCCTTCTACCCCTGAGACACATCACAAGTATGAGGGGCCTGAGAGAGAGCCTAGACGTGAAGCGGGGGAGGCTTCTGGCTGTACTGCTTCCCCGTGGGGAGAGAATAGCAGGTAGTCTCTCTGGAAGGTCTTAGCTTCTGTTGCTTGACATGGGCGATACAGTAGGGGCGGACCCTGGCCAGGTGGAGCTTGTGGGCAGACGCAACCTCTCCGGCGACGAATAATTCCGCTGCTGCTTTCTATGCTGAAGACCTCCCCCCGCCGGGTGGGATGGGTAGAGAACATTGACCCACACCGGCCAGGGGCCTTTCCTGGGACTGAAGATCCCAACATGGTCTCAACGTCGTCACCCTCTCAGCACACACCTTTCCTGCACACATAATGCTGCCTTTCTCCGTCAGGGCCTTATCCTACCAGGAAAAAAAGCAAGCCGCTCAAAAAGGCCGATGCCAGGGAAATCGAGGAAACACCGCCATTTTCCAAATGTTTGCTGTCTACATGTCCCCGCCTCCGGGGCAAGGCCGCGTATGCGGCCAGGCTCCGAAGGCAAGGCCGACATCTTGGCAGTCAGGGCCCCAGCAGTCCAATGGTTTATGGACGTGGGGACACGGATGACCTGTTTGCCGCATACAGGAGGGATCCTTGGGCCCTTCACTGCCTCGCCATTCAGCTCCACGACGTCCACTACTGGCCCTGGCCTTTGCTTTGGCTGGTGCCCCAATGAACGTGTGCTCCGCAGCCATCTTTCTCCACCCATCACTATCATTCTGCCACCAGGGGATATGTGAGTGTGGGAGTCACCATTTGTCACTGGCCGCAGTGTCACAAATCACCAGACTTCCAGGTACCAGCTGACCTAGGCTGCCTTCTGCCCCAGGCAAGATCCCGATTCCTATATCCCAGATGCTGACTGACACCTGGGCACTGGGGAACATTCATTTTGATCAACACAGAGGTCTGAGTGAGGGTCAGCGGGCCCGGTAGCTGAAGTCAAGGCCAGGTGGGCGGGGCTGAGGCTTCTCGGCCATCACCATGGAGACAGCCCCCCCACCGGAAGAGTGGGCGGGCCTTATGATGGGCCTGGTGACAAGACTCAGCCAATGGCAGAGATCTGGCCCGCCAGGCAGATGACACAGGGCCCTCCACTGTGACCCATGACACCTAGTGGCCACAGGATTTGAGCACACCCTGGGAAAGCCTACGCAGGCACAAGGGAGCCCCTGGTGCGGACTGCTTCAGGCCATTGGCAGAGCAGGCCAGGTACCTCTTTCCCACTTTCCTGAGGATAGCAGTACGCAAGGCATCCCCACTCAGCATCTCTTGCCTCTCTCTGGATGTGTTCCTTCTCTGAAATCTCTTCCTTCTCCCCCTTGTCACTTGACACCTTGGAGTGCCTGACAGAGGGCCTAGAGATGAAAGAGCAAAGGGGGAAGGCCTCTGGCTCTCCTGCTTGCCCATGGGTAGAGAAGATCTGCTAGTCTATCTGGAAGGTCTAGAGAGTAGCCATTGACTGGGGACCTGCATCACGGGCTGATCCTGGCCAGGTCAAGCTTGCTGACGTGTGGCAGCCTCTCCGGAGACTACTAATTCCGCTCATAACATTCTATGCAAATACCCGGCTGAGTGCCACGGGCAGAAAACATTGACACATACCTGCCAGAGGCCTATCCTGGGTCTGAAGAGTCCACCCTGGTCTCCAGCGACTCATCATCTCAGCACACACTTTGCCTGCACACATGGAATCCGCCTCTCTCCACGAATGCCTTCTCCGGCTAGGAAACACACGATGTCACTCAGCCAAAGGAGAGCACAGGCAAAGTCAACCGAAGCCCCCATCTTCAAGAGTTTGCCCTCTGCTGGGCCACAGCCTCCGCTGGCACAGTGCATGTGTGGCACTTCTCCGAGGATAAGGCCGAAATCCGGGCATCCAGGGCCCCAGCAGTCCAGGGTCTGCGCGTGGCGGCATATGGATCACCTCTTTGCCACGTACAGGAGGGAGGCCTGGGCCCTAGACTGGCTCTGCTAGAGCTCCACGACCTCAGCTATTTTCCCCCACCTTTGGTCCGTGCCCTCGTGACTGTGTGATCCCTAGTGACACTTCTTCTCCGACCACTCTGAATCCGCCACCTGCGGATACTTGAGCATGAAGATGAACATCTGTCACTGCCTGCAGTGTCACAGGTCACTAGGTGTCTAGGCTCAGGCTGACGATGGCTGTCTTCTGCCCAGGCAAGGAGCCTAATCCTTCAAAGGCAATGAGGACATGCGGTCATTGGCCGACATTCTTTCTTTCATCCACACAGCGGTCTAGATGAGGGGAAAGAGGCCAGGTAGGCCAGCTGAAGGCTGAGTGCGGGGCCTAAGGCTTCTTTCCCAATCACCATGGAGACGGCCACCGGAAGGCTGGCCGGAACTTCTCATGGGGACGGGTCACAAACACTGAGCCAATAGGAGAGGTCCAGCCTAACCGGCCAGTTCCGCAGAGCCCTCCATTTCACCCACGGACACACAACGGCCCCTTCTGTTTTGGGCCACAAATTCGAGGCCACCCGGGGAATCACTTCACACTAGGCAGCCCCTCATGTGGACACGTTCGACACACTCGGCCAGCAGGCAGCTACCTCTTTTCCACTTACGCTACCATATCAGTAGGCAAGGCGCCCTTCCTCAGCATCTATGGCCCCTCTCTGGATGTGTTCATTCAGAGAAATCTCTTCCTTCTACCCCTGAGACACATCACAAGTATGAGGGGCCTGAGAGAGAGCCTAGACGTGAAGCGGGGGAGGCTTCTGGCTGTACTGCTTCCCCGTGGGGAGAGAATAGCAGGTAGTCTCTCTGGAAGGTCTTAGCTTCTGTTGCTTGACATGGGCGATACAGTAGGGGCGGACCCTGGCCAGGTGGAGCTTGTGGGCAGACGCAACCTCTCCGGCGACGAATAATTCCGCTGCTGCTTTCTATGCTGAAGACCTCCCCCCGCCGGGTGGGATGGGTAGAGAACATTGACCCACACCGGCCAGGGGCCTTTCCTGGGACTGAAGATCCCAACATGGTCTCAACGTCGTCACCCTCTCAGCACACACCTTTCCTGCACACATAATGCTGCCTTTCTCCGTCAGGGCCTTATCCTACCAGGAAAAAAAGCAAGCCGCTCAAAAAGGCCGATGCCAGGGAAATCGAGGAAACACCGCCATTTTCCAAATGTTTGCTGTCTACATGTCCCCGCCTCCGGGGCAAGGCCGCGTATGCGGCCAGGCTCCGAAGGCAAGGCCGACATCTTGGCAGTCAGGGCCCCAGCAGTCCAATGGTTTATGGACGTGGGGACACGGATGACCTGTTTGCCGCATACAGGAGGGATCCTTGGGCCCTTCACTGCCTCGCCATTCAGCTCCACGACGTCCACTACTGGCCCTGGCCTTTGCTTTGGCTGGTGCCCCAATGAACGTGTGCTCCGCAGCCATCTTTCTCCACCCATCACTATCATTCTGCCACCAGGGGATATGTGAGTGTGGGAGTCACCATTTGTCACTGGCCGCAGTGTCACAAATCACCAGACTTCCAGGTACCAGCTGACCTAGGCTGCCTTCTGCCCCAGGCAAGATCCCGATTCCTATATCCCAGATGCTGACTGACACCTGGGCACTGGGGAACATTCATTTTGATCAACACAGAGGTCTGAGTGAGGGTCAGCGGGCCCGGTAGCTGAAGTCAAGGCCAGGTGGGCGGGGCTGAGGCTTCTCGGCCATCACCATGGAGACAGTAGTCCCCCCACCGGAAGAGTGGGCGGGCCTTATGATGGGCCTGGTGACAAGACTCAGCCAATGGCAGAGATCTGGCCCGCCAGGCAGATGACACAGGGCCCTCCACTGTGACCCATGACACCTAGTGGCCACAGGATTTGAGCACACCCTGGGAAAGCCTACGCAGGCACAAGGGAGCCCCTGGTGCGGACTGCTTCAGGCCATTGGCAGAGCAGGCCAGGTACCTCTTTCCCACTTTCCTGAGGATAGCAGTACGCAAGGCATCCCCACTCAGCATCTCTTGCCTCTCTCTGGATGTGTTCCTTCTCTGAAATCTCTTCCTTCTCCCCCTTGTCACTTGACACCTTGGAGTGCCTGACAGAGGGCCTAGAGATCAAAGAGCAAAGGGGGAAGGCCTCTGGCTCTCCTGCTTGCCCATGGGTAGAGAAGATCTGCTAGTCTATCTGGAAGGTCTAGAGAGTAGCCATTGACTGGGGACCTGCATCACGGGCTGATCCTGGCCAGGTGAAGCTTGCTGACGTGTGGCAGCCTCTCCGGAGACTACTCATTCCGCTCATAACATTCTATGCAAATACCCGGCTGAGTGCCACGGGCAGAAAACATTGACACATACCTGCCAGAGGCCTATCCTGGGTCTGAAGAGTCCACCCTGGTCTCCAGCGACTCATCATCTCAGCACACACTTTGCCTGCACACATGGAATCCGCCTCTCTCCACGAATGCCTTCTCCGGCTAGGAAACACACGATGTCACTCAGCCAAAGGAGAGCACAGGCAAAGTCAACCGAAGCCCCCATCTTCAAGAGTTTGCCCTCTGCTGGGCCACAGCCTCCGCTGGCACAGTGCATGTGTGGCACTTCTCCGAGGATAAGGCCGAAATCCGGGCATCCAGGGCCCCAGCAGTCCAGGGTCTGCGCGTGGCGGCATATGGATCACCTCTTTGCCACGTACAGGAGGGAGGCCTGGGCCCTAGACTGGCTCTGCTAGAGCTCCACGACCTCAGCTATTTTCCCCCACCTTTGGTCCGTGCCCTCGTGACTGTGTGATCCCTAGTGACACTTCTTCTCCGACCACTCTGAATCCGCCACCTGCGGATACTTGAGCATGAAGATGAACATCTGTCACTGCCTGCAGTGTCACAGGTCACTAGGTGTCTAGGCTCAGGCTGACGATGGCTGTCTTCTGCCCAGGCAAGGAGCCTAATCCTTCAAAGGCAATGAGGACATGCGGTCATTGGCCGACATTCTTTCTTTCATCCACACAGCGGTCTAGATGAGGGGAAAGAGGCCAGGTAGGCCAGCTGAAGGCTGAGTGCGGGGCCTAAGGCTTCTTTCCCAATCACCATGGAGACGGCCACCGGAAGGCTGGCCGGAACTTCTCACGGGGACGGGTCACAAACACTGAGCCAATAGGAGAGGTCCAGCCTAACCGGCCAGTTCCGCAGAGCCCTCCATTTCACCCACGGACACACAACGGCCCCTTCTGTTTTGGGCCACAAATTCGAGGCCACCCGGGGAATCACTTCACACTAGGCAGCCCCTCATGTGGACACGTTCGACACACTCGGCCAGCAGGCAGCTACCTCTTTTCCACTTACGCTACCATATCAGTAGGCAAGGCGCCCTTCCTCAGCATCTATGGCCCCTCTCTGGATGTGTTCATTCAGAGAAATCTCTTCCTTCTACCCCTGAGACACATCACAAGTATGAGGGGCCTGAGAGAGAGCCTAGACGTGAAGCGGGGGAGGCTTCTGGCTGTACTGCTTCCCCGTGGGGAGAGAATAGCAGGTAGTCTCTCTGGAAGGTCTTAGCTTCTGTTGCTTGACATGGGCGATACAGTAGGGGCGGACCCTGGCCAGGTGGAGCTTGTGGGCAGACGCAACCTCTCCGGCGACGAATAATTCCGCTGCTGCTTTCTATGCTGAAGACCTCCCCCCGCCGGGTGGGATGGGTAGAGAACATTGACCCACACCTGCCAGGGGCCTTTCCTGGGACTGAAGATCCCAACATGGTCTCAACGTCGTCACCCTCTCAGCACACACCTTTCCTGCACACATAATGCTGCCTTTCTCCGTCAGGGCCTTATCCTACCAGGAAAAAAAGCAAGCCGCTCAAAAAGGCCGATGCCAGGGAAATCGAGGAAACACCGCCATTTTCCAAATGTTTGCTGTCTACATGTCCCCGCCTCCGGGGCAAGGCCGCGTATGCGGCCAGGCTCCGAAGGCAAGGCCGACATCTTGGCAGTCAGGGCCCCAGCAGTCCAATGGTTTATGGACGTGGGGACACGGATGACCTGTTTGCCGCATACAGGAGGGATCCTTGGGCCCTTCACTGCCTCGCCATTCAGCTCCACGACGTCCACTACTGGCCCTGGCCTTTGCTTTGGCTGGTGCCCCAATGAACGTGTGCTCCGCAGCCATCTTTCTCCACCCATCACTATCATTCTGCCACCAGGGGATATGTGAGTGTGGGAGTCACCATTTGTCACTGGCAGCAGTGTCACAAATCACCAGACTTCCAGGTACCAGCTGACCTAGGCTGCCTTCTGCCCCAGGCAAGATCCCGATTCCTATATCCCAGATGCTGACTGACACCTGGGCACTGGGGAACATTCATTTTGATCAACACAGAGGTCTGAGTGAGGGTCAGCGGGCCCGGTAGCTGAAGTCAAGGCCAGGTGGGCGGGGCTGAGGCTTCTCGGCCATCACCATGGAGACAGTAGTCCCCCCACCGGAAGAGTGGGCGGGCCTTATGATGGGCCTGGTGACAAGACTCAGCCAATGGCAGAGATCTGGCCCGCCAGGCAGATGACACAGGGCCCTCCACTGTGACCCATGACACCTAGTGGCCACAGGATTTGAGCACACCCTGGGAAAGCCTACGCAGGCACAAGGGAGCCCCTGGTGCGGACTGCTTCAGGCCATTGGCAGAGCAGGCCAGGTACCTCTTTCCCACTTTCCTGAGGATAGCAGTACGCAAGGCATCCCCACTCAGCATCTCTTGCCTCTCTCTGGATGTGTTCCTTCTCTGAAATCTCTTCCTTCTCCCCCTTGTCACTTGACACCTTGGAGTGCCTGACAGAGGGCCTAGAGATGAAAGAGCAAAGGGGGAAGGCCTCTGGCTCTCCTGCTTGCCCATGGGTAGAGAAGATCTGCTAGTCTATCTGGAAGGTCTAGAGAGTAGCCATTGACTGGGGACCTGCATCACGGGCTGATCCTGGCCAGGTCAAGCTTGCTGACGTGTGGCAGCCTCTCCGGAGACTACTAATTCCGCTCATAACATTCTATGCAAATACCCGGCTGAGTGCCACGGGCAGAAAACATTGACACATACCTGCCAGAGGCCTATCCTGGGTCTGAAGAGTCCACCCTGGTCTCCAGCGACTCATCATCTCAGCACACACTTTGCCTGCACACATGGAATCCGCCTCTCTCCACGAATGCCTTCTCCGGCTAGGAAACACACGATGTCACTCAGCCAAAGGAGAGCACAGGCAAAGTCAACCGAAGCCCCCATCTTCAAGAGTTTGCCCTCTGCTGGGCCACAGCCTCCGCTGGCACAGTGCATGTGTGGCACTTCTCCGAGGATAAGGCCGAAATCCGGGCATCCAGGGCCCCAGCAGTCCAGGGTCTGCGCGTGGCGGCATATGGATCACCTCTTTGCCACGTACAGGAGGGAGGCCTGGGCCCTAGACTGGCTCTGCTAGAGCTCCACGACCTCAGCTATTTTCCCCCACCTTTGGTCCGTGCCCTCGTGACTGTGTGATCCCTAGTGACACTTCTTCTCCGACCACTCTGAATCCGCCACCTGCGGATACTTGAGCATGAAGATGAACATCTGTCACTGCCTGCAGTGTCACAGGTCACTAGGTGTCTAGGCTCAGGCTGACGATGGCTGTCTTCTGCCCAGGCAAGGAGCCTAATCCTTCAAAGGCAATGAGGACATGCGGTCATTGGCCGACATTCTTTCTTTCATCCACACAGCGGTCTAGATGAGGGGAAAGAGGCCAGGTAGGCCAGCTGAAGGCTGAGTGCGGGGCCTAAGGCTTCTTTCCCAATCACCATGGAGACGGCCACCGGAAGGCTGGCCGGAACTTCTCACGGGGACGGGTCACAAACACTGAGCCAATAGGAGAGGTCCAGCCTAACCGGCCAGTTCCGCAGAGCCCTCCATTTCACCCACGGACACACAACGGCCCCTTCTGTTTTGGGCCACAAATTCGAGGCCACCCGGGGAATCACTTCACACTAGGCAGCCCCTCATGTGGACACGTTCGACACACTCGGCCAGCAGGCAGCTACCTCTTTTCCACTTACGCTACCATATCAGTAGGCAAGGCGCCCTTCCTCAGCATCTATGGCCCCTCTCTGGATGTGTTCATTCAGAGAAATCTCTTCCTTCTACCCCTGAGACACATCACAAGTATGAGGGGCCTGAGAGAGAGCCTAGACGTGAAGCGGGGGAGGCTTCTGGCTGTACTGCTTCCCCGTGGGGAGAGAATAGCAGGTAGTCTCTCTGGAAGGTCTTAGCTTCTGTTGCTTGACATGGGCGATACAGTAGGGGCGGACCCTGGCCAGGTGGAGCTTGTGGGCAGACGCAACCTCTCCGGCGACGAATAATTCCGCTGCTGCTTTCTATGCTGAAGACCTCCCCCCGCCGGGTGGGATGGGTAGAGAACATTGACCCACACCTGCCAGGGGCCTTTCCTGGGACTGAAGATCCCAACATGGTCTCAACGTCGTCACCCTCTCAGCACACACCTTTCCTGCACACATAATGCTGCCTTTCTCCGTCAGGGCCTTATCCTACCAGGAAAAAAAGCAAGCCGCTCAAAAAGGCCGATGCCAGGGAAATCGAGGAAACACCGCCATTTTCCAAATCTTTGCTGTCTACATGTCCCCGCCTCCGGGGCAAGGCCGCGTATGCGGCCAGGCTCCGAAGGCAAGGCCGATATCTTGGCAGTCAGGGCCCCAGCAGTCCAATGGTTTATGGACGTGGGGACACGGATGACCTGTTTGCCGCATACAGGAGGGATCCTTGGGCCCTTCACTGCCTCGCCATTCAGCTCCACGACGTCCACTACTGGCCCTGGCCTTTGCTTTGGCTGGTGCCCCAATGAACGTGTGCTCCGCAGCCATCTTTCTCCACCCATCACTATCATTCTGCCACCAGGGGATATGTGAGTGTGGGAGTCACCATTTGTCACTGGCCGCAGTGTCACAAATCACCAGACTTCCAGGTACCAGCTGACCTAGGCTGCCTTCTGCCCCAGGCAAGATCCCGATTCCTATATCCCAGATGCTGACTGACACCTGGGCACTGGGGAACATTCATTTTGATCAACACAGAGGTCTGAGTGAGGGTCAGCGGGCCCGGTAGCTGAAGTCAAGGCCAGGTGGGCGGGGCTGAGGCTTCTCGGCCATCACCATGGAGACAGTAGTCCCCCCACCGGAAGAGCGGGCGGGCCTTATGATGGGCCTGGTGACAAGACTCAGCCAATGGCAGAGATCTGGCCCGCCAGGCAGATGACACAGGGCCCTCCACTGTGACCCATGACACCTAGTGGCCACAGGATTTGAGCACACCCTGGGAAAGCCTACGCAGGCACAAGGGAGCCCCTGGTGCGGACTGCTTCAGGCCATTGGCAGAGCAGGCCAGGTACCTCTTTCCCACTTTCCTGAGGATAGCAGTACGCAAGGCATCCCCACTCAGCATCTCTTGCCTCTCTCTGGATGTGTTCCTTCTCTGAAATCTCTTCCTTCTCCCCCTTGTCACTTGACACCTTGGAGTGCCTGACAGAGGGCCTAGAGATGAAAGAGCAAAGGGGGAAGGCCTCTGGCTCTCCTGCTTGCCCATGGGTAGAGAAGATCTGCTAGTCTATCTGGAAGGTCTAGAGAGTAGCCATTGACTGGGGACCTGCATCACGGGCTGATCCTGGCCAGGTCAAGCTTGCTGACGTGTGGCAGCCTCTCCGGAGACTACTAATTCCGCTCATAACATTCTATGCAAATACCCGGCTGAGTGCCACGGGCAGAAAACATTGACACATACCTGCCAGAGGCCTATCCTGGGTCTGAAGAGTCCACCCTGGTCTCCAGCGACTCATCATCTCAGCACACACTTTGCCTGCACACATGGAATCCGCCTCTCTCCACGAATGCCTTCTCCGGCTAGGAAACACACGATGTCACTCAGCCAAAGGAGAGCACAGGCAAAGTCAACCGAAGCCCCCATCTTCAAGAGTTTGCCCTCTGCTGGGCCACAGCCTCCGCTGGCACAGTGCATGTGTGGCACTTCTCCGAGGATAAGGCCGAAATCCGGGCATCCAGGGCCCCAGCAGTCCAGGGTCTGCGCGTGGCGGCATATGGATCACCTCTTTGCCACGTACAGGAGGGAGGCCTGGGCCCTAGACTGGCTCTGCTAGAGCTCCACGACCTCAGCTATTTTCCCCCACCTTTGGTCCGTGCCCTCGTGACTGTGTGATCCCTAGTGACACTTCTTCTCCGACCACTCTGAATCCGCCACCTGCGGATACTTGAGCATGAAGATGAACATCTGTCACTGCCTGCAGTGTCACAGGTCACTAGGTGTCTAGGCTCAGGCTGACGATGGCTGTCTTCTGCCCAGGCAAGGAGCCTAATCCTTCAAAGGCAATGAGGACATGCGGTCATTGGCCGACATTCTTTCTTTCATCCACACAGCGGTCTAGATGAGGGGAAAGAGGCCAGGTAGGCCAGCTGAAGGCTGAGTGCGGGGCCTAAGGCTTCTTTCCCAATCACCATGGAGACGGCCACCGGAAGGCTGGCCGGAACTTCTCACGGGGACGGGTCACAAACACTGAGCCAATAGGAGAGGTCCAGCCTAACCGGCCAGTTCCGCAGAGCCCTCCATTTCACCCACGGACACACAACGGCCCCTTCTGTTTTGGGCCACAAATTCGAGGCCACCCGGGGAATCACTTCACACTAGGCAGCCCCTCATGTGGACACGTTCGACACACTCGGCCAGCAGGCAGCTACCTCTTTTCCACTTACGCTACCATATCAGTAGGCAAGGCGCCCTTCCTCAGCATCTATGGCCCCTCTCTGGATGTGTTCATTCAGAGAAATCTCTTCCTTCTACCCCTGAGACACATCACAAGTATGAGGGGCCTGAGAGAGAGCCTAGACGTGAAGCGGGGGAGGCTTCTGGCTGTACTGCTTCCCCGTGGGGAGAGAATAGCAGGTAGTCTCTCTGGAAGGTCTTAGCTTCTGTTGCTTGACATGGGCGATACAGTAGGGGCGGACCCTGGCCAGGTGGAGCTTGTGGGCAGACGCAACCTCTCCGGCGACGAATAATTCCGCTGCTGCTTTCTATGCTGAAGACCTCCCCCCGCCGGGTGGGATGGGTAGAGAACATTGACCCACACCTGCCAGGGGCCTTTCCTGGGACTGAAGATCCCAACATGGTCTCAACGTCGTCACCCTCTCAGCACACACCTTTCCTGCACACATAATGCTGCCTTTCTCCGTCAGGGCCTTATCCTACCAGGAAAAAAAGCAAGCCGCTCAAAAAGGCCGATGCCAGGGAAATCGAGGAAACACCGCCATTTTCCAAATCTTTGCTGTCTACATGTCCCCGCCTCCGGGGCAAGGCCGCGTATGCGGCCAGGCTCCGAAGGCAAGGCCGACATCTTGGCAGTCAGGGCCCCAGCAGTCCAATGGTTTATGGACGTGGGGACACGGATGACCTGTTTGCCGCATACAGGAGGGATCCTTGGGCCCTTCACTGCCTCGCCATTCAGCTCCACGACGTCCACTACTGGCCCTGGCCTTTGCTTTGGCTGGTGCCCCAATGAACGTGTGCTCCGCAGCCATCTTTCTCCACCCATCACTATCATTCTGCCACCAGGGGATATGTGAGTGTGGGAGTCACCATTTGTCACTGGCAGCAGTGTCACAAATCACCAGACTTCCAGGTACCAGCTGACCTAGGCTGCCTTCTGCCCCAGGCAAGATCCCGATTCCTATATCCCAGATGCTGACTGACACCTGGGCACTGGGGAACATTCATTTTGATCAACACAGAGGTCTGAGTGAGGGTCAGCGGGCCCGGTAGCTGAAGTCAAGGCCAGGTGGGCGGGGCTGAGGCTTCTCGGCCATCACCATGGAGACAGTCCCCCCACCGGAAGAGTGGGCGGGCCTTATGATGGGCCTGGTGACAAGACTCAGCCAATGGCAGAGATCTGGCCCGCCAGGCAGATGACACAGGGCCCTCCACTGTGACCCATGACACCTAGTGGCCACAGGATTTGAGCACACCCTGGGAAAGCCTACGCAGGCACAAGGGAGCCCCTGGTGCGGACTGCTTCAGGCCATTGGCAGAGCAGGCCAGGTACCTCTTTCCCACTTTCCTGAGGATAGCAGTACGCAAGGCATCCCCACTCAGCATCTCTTGCCTCTCTCTGGATGTGTTCCTTCTCTGAAATCTCTTCCTTCTCCCCCTTGTCACTTGACACCTTGGAGTGCCTGACAGAGGGCCTAGAGATGAAAGAGCAAAGGGGGAAGGCCTCTGGCTCTCCTGCTTGCCCATGGGTAGAGAAGATCTGCTAGTCTATCTGGAAGGTCTAGAGAGTAGCCATTGACTGGGGACCTGCATCACGGGCTGATCCTGGCCAGGTGAAGCTTGCTGACGTGTGGCAGCCTCTCCGGAGACTACTCATTCCGCTCATAACATTCTATGCAAATACCCGGCTGAGTGCCACGGGCAGAAAACATTGACACATACCTGCCAGAGGCCTATCCTGGGTCTGAAGAGTCCACCCTGGTCTCCAGCGACTCATCATCTCAGCACACACTTTGCCTGCACACATGGAATCCGCCTCTCTCCACGAATGCCTTCTCCGGCTAGGAAACACACGATGTCACTCAGCCAAAGGAGAGCACAGGCAAAGTCAACCGAAGCCCCCATCTTCAAGAGTTTGCCCTCTGCTGGGCCACAGCCTCCGCTGGCACAGTGCATGTGTGGCACTTCTCCGAGGATAAGGCCGAAATCCGGGCATCCAGGGCCCCAGCAGTCCAGGGTCTGCGCGTGGCGGCATATGGATCACCTCTTTGCCACGTACAGGAGGGAGGCCTGGGCCCTAGACTGGCTCTGCTAGAGCTCCACGACCTCAGCTATTTTCCCCCACCTTTGGTCCGTGCCCTCGTGACTGTGTGATCCCTAGTGACACTTCTTCTCCGACCACTCTGAATCCGCCACCTGCGGATACTTGAGCATGAAGATGAACATCTGTCACTGCCTGCAGTGTCACAGGTCACTAGGTGTCTAGGCTCAGGCTGACGATGGCTGTCTTCTGCCCAGGCAAGGAGCCTAATCCTTCAAAGGCAATGAGGACATGCGGTCATTGGCCGACATTCTTTCTTTCATCCACACAGCGGTCTAGATGAGGGGAAAGAGGCCAGGTAGGCCAGCTGAAGGCTGAGTGCGGGGCCTAAGGCTTCTTTCCCAATCACCATGGAGACGGCCACCGGAAGGCTGGCCGGAACTTCTCACGGGGACGGGTCACAAACACTGAGCCAATAGGAGAGGTCCAGCCTAACCGGCCAGTTCCGCAGAGCCCTCCATTTCACCCACGGACACACAACGGCCCCTTCTGTTTTGGGCCACAAATTCGAGGCCACCCGGGGAATCACTTCACACTAGGCAGCCCCTCATGTGGACACGTTCGACACACTCGGCCAGTAGGCAGCTACCTCTTTTCCACTTACGCTACCATATCAGTAGGCAAGGCGCCCTTCCTCAGCATCTATGGCCCCTCTCTGGATGTGTTCATTCAGAGAAATCTCTTCCTTCTACCCCTGAGACACATCACAAGTATGAGGGGCCTGAGAGAGAGCCTAGACGTGAAGCGGGGGAGGCTTCTGGCTGTACTGCTTCCCCGTGGGGAGAGAATAGCAGGTAGTCTCTCTGGAAGGTCTTAGCTTCTGTTGCTTGACATGGGCGATACAGTAGTGGCGGACCCTGGCCAGGTGGAGCTTGTGGGCAGACGCAACCTCTCCGGCGACGAATAATTCCGCTGCTGCTTTCTATGCTGAAGACCTCCCCCCGCCGGGTGGGATGGGTAGAGAACATTGACCCACACCTGCCAGGGGCCTTTCCTGGGACTGAAGATCCCAACATGGTCTCAACGTCGTCACCCTCTCAGCACACACCTTTCCTGCACACATAATGCTGCCTTTCTCCGTCAGGGCCTTATCCTACCAGGAAAAAAAGCAAGCCGCTCAAAAAGGCCGATGCCAGGGAAATCGAGGAAACACCGCCATTTTCCAAATCTTTGCTGTCTACATGTCCCCGCCTCCGGGGCAAGGCCGCGTATGCGGCCAGGCTCCGAAGGCAAGGCCGATATCTTGGCAGTCAGGGCCCCAGCAGTCCAATGGTTTATGGACGTGGGGACACGGATGACCTGTTTGCCGCATACAGGAGGGATCCTTGGGCCCTTCACTGCCTCGCCATTCAGCTCCACGACGTCCACTACTGGCCCTGGCCTTTGCTTTGGCTGGTGCCCCAATGAACGTGTGCTCCGCAGCCATCTTTCTCCACCCATCACTATCATTCTGCCACCAGGGGATATGTGAGTGTGGGAGTCACCATTTGTCACTGGCCGCAGTGTCACAAATCACCAGACTTCCAGGTACCAGCTGACCTAGGCTGCCTTCTGCCCCAGGCAAGATCCCGATTCCTATATCCCAGATGCTGACTGACACCTGGGCACTGGGGAACATTCATTTTGATCAACACAGAGGTCTGAGTGAGGGTCAGCGGGCCCGGTAGCTGAAGTCAAGGCCAGGTGGGCGGGGCTGAGGCTTCTCGGCCATCACCATGGAGACAGTAGTCCCCCCACCGGAAGAGCGGGCGGGCCTTATGATGGGCCTGGTGACAAGACTCAGCCAATGGCAGAGATCTGGCCCGCCAGGCAGATGACACAGGGCCCTCCACTGTGACCCATGACACCTAGTGGCCACAGGATTTGAGCACACCCTGGGAAAGCCTACGCAGGCACAAGGGAGCCCCTGGTGCGGACTGCTTCAGGCCATTGGCAGAGCAGGCCAGGTACCTCTTTCCCACTTTCCTGAGGATAGCAGTACGCAAGGCATCCCCACTCAGCATCTCTTGCCTCTCTCTGGATGTGTTCCTTCTCTGAAATCTCTTCCTTCTCCCCCTTGTCACTTGACACCTTGGAGTGCCTGACAGAGGGCCTAGAGATCAAAGAGCAAAGGGGGAAGGCCTCTGGCTCTCCTGCTTGCCCATGGGTAGAGAAGATCTGCTAGTCTATCTGGAAGGTCTAGAGAGTAGCCATTGACTGGGGACCTGCATCACGGGCTGATCCTGGCCAGGTCAAGCTTGCTGACGTGTGGCAGCCTCTCCGGAGACTACTAATTCCGCTCATAACATTCTATGCAAATACCCGGCTGAGTGCCACGGGCAGAAAACATTGACACATACCTGCCAGAGGCCTATCCTGGGTCTGAAGAGTCCACCCTGGTCTCCAGCGACTCATCATCTCAGCACACACTTTGCCTGCACACATGGAATCCGCCTCTCTCCACGAATGCCTTCTCCGGCTAGGAAACACACGATGTCACTCAGCCAAAGGAGAGCACAGGCAAAGTCAACCGAAGCCCCCATCTTCAAGAGTTTGCCCTCTGCTGGGCCACAGCCTCCGCTGGCACAGTGCATGTGTGGCACTTCTCCGAGGATAAGGCCGAAATCCGGGCATCCAGGGCCCCAGCAGTCCAGGGTCTGCGCGTGGCGGCATATGGATCACCTCTTTGCCACGTACAGGAGGGAGGCCTGGGCCCTAGACTGGCTCTGCTAGAGCTCCACGACCTCAGCTATTTTCCCCCACCTTTGGTCCGTGCCCTCGTGACTGTGTGATCCCTAGTGACACTTCTTCTCCGACCACTCTGAATCCGCCACCTGCGGATACTTGAGCATGAAGATGAACATCTGTCACTGCCTGCAGTGTCACAGGTCACTAGGTGTCTAGGCTCAGGCTGACGATGGCTGTCTTCTGCCCAGGCAAGGAGCCTAATCCTTCAAAGGCAATGAGGACATGCGGTCATTGGCCGACATTCTTTCTTTCATCCACACAGCGGTCTAGATGAGGGGAAAGAGGCCAGGTAGGCCAGCTGAAGGCTGAGTGCGGGGCCTAAGGCTTCTTTCCCAATCACCATGGAGACGGCCACCGGAAGGCTGGCCGGAACTTCTCACGGGGACGGGTCACAAACACTGAGCCAATAGGAGAGGTCCAGCCTAACCGGCCAGTTCCGCAGAGCCCTCCATTTCACCCACGGACACACAACGGCCCCTTCTGTTTTGGGCCACAAATTCGAGGCCACCCGGGGAATCACTTCACACTAGGCAGCCCCTCATGTGGACACGTTCGACACACTCGGCCAGCAGGCAGCTACCTCTTTTCCACTTACGCTACCATATCAGTAGGCAAGGCGCCCTTCCTCAGCATCTATGGCCCCTCTCTGGATGTGTTCATTCAGAGAAATCTCTTCCTTCTACCCCTGAGACACATCACAAGTATGAGGGGCCTGAGAGAGAGCCTAGACGTGAAGCGGGGGAGGCTTCTGGCTGTACTGCTTCCCCGTGGGGAGAGAATAGCAGGTAGTCTCTCTGGAAGGTCTTAGCTTCTGTTGCTTGACATGGGCGATACAGTAGGGGCGGACCCTGGCCAGGTGGAGCTTGTGGGCAGACGCAACCTCTCCGGCGACGAATAATTCCGCTGCTGCTTTCTATGCTGAAGACCTCCCCCCGCCGGGTGGGATGGGTAGAGAACATTGACCCACACCTGCCAGGGGCCTTTCCTGGGACTGAAGATCCCAACATGGTCTCAACGTCGTCACCCTCTCAGCACACACCTTTCCTGCACACATAATGCTGCCTTTCTCCGTCAGGGCCTTATCCTACCAGGAAAAAAAGCAAGCCGCTCAAAAAGGCCGATGCCAGGGAAATCGAGGAAACACCGCCATTTTCCAAATCTTTGCTGTCTACATGTCCCCGCCTCCGGGGCAAGGCCGCGTATGCGGCCAGGCTCCGAAGGCAAGGCCGACATCTTGGCAGTCAGGGCCCCAGCAGTCCAATGGTTTATGGACGTGGGGACACGGATGACCTGTTTGCCGCATACAGGAGGGATCCTTGGGCCCTTCACTGCCTCGCCATTCAGCTCCACGACGTCCACTACTGGCCCTGGCCTTTGCTTTGGCTGGTGCCCCAATGAACGTGTGCTCCGCAGCCATCTTTCTCCACCCATCACTATCATTCTGCCACCAGGGGATATGTGAGTGTGGGAGTCACCATTTGTCACTGGCAGCAGTGTCACAAATCACCAGACTTCCAGGTACCAGCTGACCTAGGCTGCCTTCTGCCCCAGGCAAGATCCCGATTCCTATATCCCAGATGCTGACTGACACCTGGGCACTGGGGAACATTCATTTTGATCAACACAGAGGTCTGAGTGAGGGTCAGCGGGCCCGGTAGCTGAAGTCAAGGCCAGGTGGGCGGGGCTGAGGCTTCTCGGCCATCACCATGGAGACAGTCCCCCCACCGGAAGAGTGGGCGGGCCTTATGATGGGCCTGGTGACAAGACTCAGCCAATGGCAGAGATCTGGCCCGCCAGGCAGATGACACAGGGCCCTCCACTGTGACCCATGACACCTAGTGGCCACAGGATTTGAGCACACCCTGGGAAAGCCTACGCAGGCACAAGGGAGCCCCTGGTGCGGACTGCTTCAGGCCATTGGCAGAGCAGGCCAGGTACCTCTTTCCCACTTTCCTGAGGATAGCAGTACGCAAGGCATCCCCACTCAGCATCTCTTGCCTCTCTCTGGATGTGTTCCTTCTCTGAAATCTCTTCCTTCTCCCCCTTGTCACTTGACACCTTGGAGTGCCTGACAGAGGGCCTAGAGATGAAAGAGCAAAGGGGGAAGGCCTCTGGCTCTCCTGCTTGCCCATGGGTAGAGAAGATCTGCTAGTCTATCTGGAAGGTCTAGAGAGTAGCCATTGACTGGGGACCTGCATCACGGGCTGATCCTGGCCAGGTCAAGCTTGCTGACGTGTGGCAGCCTCTCCGGAGACTACTCATTCCGCTCATAACATTCTATGCAAATACCCGGCTGAGTGCCACGGGCAGAAAACATTGACACATACCTGCCAGAGGCCTATCCTGGGTCTGAAGAGTCCACCCTGGTCTCCAGCGACTCATCATCTCAGCACACACTTTGCCTGCACACATGGAATCCGCCTCTCTCCACGAATGCCTTCTCCGGCTAGGAAACACACGATGTCACTCAGCCAAAGGAGAGCACAGGCAAAGTCAACCGAAGCCCCCATCTTCAAGAGTTTGCCCTCTGCTGGGCCACAGCCTCCGCTGGCACAGTGCATGTGTGGCACTTCTCCGAGGATAAGGCCGAAATCCGGGCATCCAGGGCCCCAGCAGTCCAGGGTCTGCGCGTGGCGGCATATGGATCACCTCTTTGCCACGTACAGGAGGGAGGCCTGGGCCCTAGACTGGCTCTGCTAGAGCTCCACGACCTCAGCTATTTTCCCCCACCTTTGGTCCGTGCCCTCGTGACTGTGTGATCCCTAGTGACACTTCTTCTCCGACCACTCTGAATCCGCCACCTGCGGATACTTGAGCATGAAGATGAACATCTGTCACTGCCTGCAGTGTCACAGGTCACTAGGTGTCTAGGCTCAGGCTGACGATGGCTGTCTTCTGCCCAGGCAAGGAGCCTAATCCTTCAAAGGCAATGAGGACATGCGGTCATTGGCCGACATTCTTTCTTTCATCCACACAGCGGTCTAGATGAGGGGAAAGAGGCCAGGTAGGCCAGCTGAAGGCTGAGTGCGGGGCCCAAGGCTTCTTTCCCAATCACCATGGAGACGGCCACCGGAAGGCTGGCCGGAACTTCTCACGGGGACGGGTCACAAACACTGAGCCAATAGGAGAGGTCCAGCCTAACCGGCCAGTTCCGCAGAGCCCTCCATTTCACCCACGGACACACAACGGCCCCTTCTGTTTTGGGCCACAAATTCGAGGCCACCCGGGGAATCACTTCACACTAGGCAGCCCCTCATGTGGACACGTTCGACACACTCGGCCAGCAGGCAGCTACCTCTTTTCCACTTACGCTACCATATCAGTAGGCAAGGCGCCCTTCCTCAGCATCTATGGCCCCTCTCTGGATGTGTTCATTCAGAGAAATCTCTTCCTTCTACCCCTGAGACACATCACAAGTATGAGGGGCCTGAGAGAGAGCCTAGACGTGAAGCGGGGGAGGCTTCTGGCTGTACTGCTTCCCCGTGGGGAGAGAATAGCAGGTAGTCTCTCTGGAAGGTCTTAGCTTCTGTTGCTTGACATGGGCGATACAGTAGGGGCGGACCCTGGCCAGGTGGAGCTTGTGGGCAGACGCAACCTCTCCGGCGACGAATAATTCCGCTGCTGCTTTCTATGCTGAAGACCTCCCCCCGCCGGGTGGGATGGGTAGAGAACATTGACCCACACCTGCCAGGGGCCTTTCCTGGGACTGAAGATCCCAACATGGTCTCAACGTCGTCACCCTCTCAGCACACACCTTTCCTGCACACATAATGCTGCCTTTCTCCGTCAGGGCCTTATCCTACCAGGAAAAAAAGCAAGCCGCTCAAAAAGGCCGATGCCAGGGAAATCGAGGAAACACCGCCATTTTCCAAATCTTTGCTGTCTACATGTCCCCGCCTCCGGGGCAAGGCCGCGTATGCGGCCAGGCTCCGAAGGCAAGGCCGATATCTTGGCAGTCAGGGCCCCAGCAGTCCAATGGTTTATGGACGTGGGGACACGGATGACCTGTTTGCCGCATACAGGAGGGATCCTTGGGCCCTTCACTGCCTCGCCATTCAGCTCCACGACGTCCACTACTGGCCCTGGCCTTTGCTTTGGCTGGTGCCCCAATGAACGTGTGCTCCGCAGCCATCTTTCTCCACCCATCACTATCATTCTGCCACCAGGGGATATGTGAGTGTGGGAGTCACCATTTGTCACTGGCAGCAGTGTCACAAATCACCAGACTTCCAGGTACCAGCTGACCTAGGCTGCCTTCTGCCCCAGGCAAGATCCCGATTCCTATATCCCAGATGCTGACTGACACCTGGGCACTGGGGAACATTCATTTTGATCAACACAGAGGTCTGAGTGAGGGTCAGCGGGCCCGGTAGCTGAAGTCAAGGCCAGGTGGGCGGGGCTGAGGCTTCTCGGCCATCACCATGGAGACAGTAGTCCCCCCACCGGAAGAGCGGGCGGGCCTTATGATGGGCCTGGTGACAAGACTCAGCCAATGGCAGAGATCTGGCCCGCCAGGCAGATGACACAGGGCCCTCCACTGTGACCCATGACACCTAGTGGCCACAGGATTTGAGCACACCCTGGGAAAGCCTACGCAGGCACAAGGGAGCCCCTGGTGCGGACTGCTTCAGGCCATTGGCAGAGCAGGCCAGGTACCTCTTTCCCACTTTCCTGAGGATAGCAGTACGCAAGGCATCCCCACTCAGCATCTCTTGCCTCTCTCTGGATGTGTTCCTTCTCTGAAATCTCTTCCTTCTCCCCCTTGTCACTTGACACCTTGGAGTGCCTGACAGAGGGCCTAGAGATCAAAGAGCAAAGGGGGAAGGCCTCTGGCTCTCCTGCTTGCCCATGGGTAGAGAAGATCTGCTAGTCTATCTGGAAGGTCTAGAGAGTAGCCATTGACTGGGGACCTGCATCACGGGCTGATCCTGGCCAGGTCAAGCTTGCTGACGTGTGGCAGCCTCTCCGGAGACTACTAATTCCGCTCATAACATTCTATGCAAATACCCGGCTGAGTGCCACGGGCAGAAAACATTGACACATACCTGCCAGAGGCCTATCCTGGGTCTGAAGAGTCCACCCTGGTCTCCAGCGACTCATCATCTCAGCACACACTTTGCCTGCACACATGGAATCCGCCTCTCTCCACGAATGCCTTCTCCGGCTAGGAAACACACGATGTCACTCAGCCAAAGGAGAGCACAGGCAAAGTCAACCGAAGCCCCCATCTTCAAGAGTTTGCCCTCTGCTGGGCCACAGCCTCCGCTGGCACAGTGCATGTGTGGCACTTCTCCGAGGATAAGGCCGAAATCCGGGCATCCAGGGCCCCAGCAGTCCAGGGTCTGCGCGTGGCGGCATATGGATCACCTCTTTGCCACGTACAGGAGGGAGGCCTGGGCCCTAGACTGGCTCTGCTAGAGCTCCACGACCTCAGCTATTTTCCCCCACCTTTGGTCCGTGCCCTCGTGACTGTGTGATCCCTAGTGACACTTCTTCTCCGACCACTCTGAATCCGCCACCTGCGGATACTTGAGCATGAAGATGAACATCTGTCACTGCCTGCAGTGTCACAGGTCACTAGGTGTCTAGGCTCAGGCTGACGATGGCTGTCTTCTGCCCAGGCAAGGAGCCTAATCCTTCAAAGGCAATGAGGACATGCGGTCATTGGCCGACATTCTTTCTTTCATCCACACAGCGGTCTAGATGAGGGGAAAGAGGCCAGGTAGGCCAGCTGAAGGCTGAGTGCGGGGCCTAAGGCTTCTTTCCCAATCACCATGGAGACGGCCACCGGAAGGCTGGCCGGAACTTCTCACGGGGACGGGTCACAAACACTGAGCCAATAGGAGAGGTCCAGCCTAACCGGCCAGTTCCGCAGAGCCCTCCATTTCACCCACGGACACACAACGGCCCCTTCTGTTTTGGGCCACAAATTCGAGGCCACCCGGGGAATCACTTCACACTAGGCAGCCCCTCATGTGGACACGTTCGACACACTCGGCCAGCAGGCAGCTACCTCTTTTCCACTTACGCTACCATATCAGTAGGCAAGGCGCCCTTCCTCAGCATCTATGGCCCCTCTCTGGATGTGTTCATTCAGAGAAATCTCTTCCTTCTACCCCTGAGACACATCACAAGTATGAGGGGCCTGAGAGAGAGCCTAGACGTGAAGCGGGGGAGGCTTCTGGCTGTACTGCTTCCCCGTGGGGAGAGAATAGCAGGTAGTCTCTCTGGAAGGTCTTAGCTTCTGTTGCTTGACATGGGCGATACAGTAGGGGCGGACCCTGGCCAGGTGGAGCTTGTGGGCAGACGCAACCTCTCCGGCGACGAATAATTCCGCTGCTGCTTTCTATGCTGAAGACCTCCCCCCGCCGGGTGGGATGGGTAGAGAACATTGACCCACACCGGCCAGGGGCCTTTCCTGGGACTGAAGATCCCAACATGGTCTCAACGTCGTCACCCTCTCAGCACACACCTTTCCTGCACACATAATGCTGCCTTTCTCCGTCAGGGCCTTATCCTACCAGGAAAAAAAGCAAGCCGCTCAAAAAGGCCGATGCCAGGGAAATCGAGGAAACACCGCCATTTTCCAAATCTTTGCTGTCTACATGTCCCCGCCTCCGGGGCAAGGCCGCGTATGCGGCCAGGCTCCGAAGGCAAGGCCGACATCTTGGCAGTCAGGGCCCCAGCAGTCCAATGGTTTATGGACGTGGGGACACGGATGACCTGTTTGCCGCATACAGGAGGGATCCTTGGGCCCTTCACTGCCTCGCCATTCAGCTCCACGACGTCCACTACTGGCCCTGGCCTTTGCTTTGGCTGGTGCCCCAATGAACGTGTGCTCCGCAGCCATCTTTCTCCACCCATCACTATCATTCTGCCACCAGGGGATATGTGAGTGTGGGAGTCACCATTTGTCACTGGCAGCAGTGTCACAAATCACCAGACTTCCAGGTACCAGCTGACCTAGGCTGCCTTCTGCCCCAGGCAAGATCCCGATTCCTATATCCCAGATGCTGACTGACACCTGGGCACTGGGGAACATTCATTTTGATCAACACAGAGGTCTGAGTGAGGGTCAGCGGGCCCGGTAGCTGAAGTCAAGGCCAGGTGGGCGGGGCTGAGGCTTCTCGGCCATCACCATGGAGACAGTCCCCCCACCGGAAGAGTGGGCGGGCCTTATGATGGGCCTGGTGACAAGACTCAGCCAATGGCAGAGATCTGGCCCGCCAGGCAGATGACACAGGGCCCTCCACTGTGACCCATGACACCTAGTGGCCACAGGATTTGAGCACACCCTGGGAAAGCCTACGCAGGCACAAGGGAGCCCCTGGTGCGGACTGCTTCAGGCCATTGGCAGAGCAGGCCAGGTACCTCTTTCCCACTTTCCTGAGGATAGCAGTACGCAAGGCATCCCCACTCAGCAACTCTTGCCTCTCTCTGGATGTGTTCCTTCTCTGAAATCTCTTCCTTCTCCCCCTTGTCACTTGACACCTTGGAGTGCCTGACAGAGGGCCTAGAGATGAAAGAGCAAAGGGGGAAGGCCTCTGGCTCTCCTGCTTGCCCATGGGTAGAGAAGATCTGCTAGTCTATCTGGAAGGTCTAGAGAGTAGCCATTGACTGGGGACCTGCATCACGGGCTGATCCTGGCCAGGTCAAGCTTGCTGACGTGTGGCAGCCTCTCCGGAGACTACTCATTCCGCTCATAACATTCTATGCAAATACCCGGCTGAGTGCCACGGGCAGAAAACATTGACACATACCTGCCAGAGGCCTATCCTGGGTCTGAAGAGTCCACCCTGGTCTCCAGCGACTCATCATCTCAGCACACACTTTGCCTGCACACATGGAATCCGCCTCTCTCCACGAATGCCTTCTCCGGCTAGGAAACACACGATGTCACTCAGCCAAAGGAGAGCACAGGCAAAGTCAACCGAAGCCCCCATCTTCAAGAGTTTGCCCTCTGCTGGGCCACAGCCTCCGCTGGCACAGTGCATGTGTGGCACTTCTCCGAGGATAAGGCCGAAATCCGGGCATCCAGGGCCCCAGCAGTCCAGGGTCTGCGCGTGGCGGCATATGGATCACCTCTTTGCCACGTACAGGAGGGAGGCCTGGGCCCTAGACTGGCTCTGCTAGAGCTCCACGACCTCAGCTATTTTCCCCCACCTTTGGTCCGTGCCCTCGTGACTGTGTGATCCCTAGTGACACTTCTTCTCCGACCACTCTGAATCCGCCACCTGCGGATACTTGAGCATGAAGATGAACATCTGTCACTGCCTGCAGTGTCACAGGTCACTAGGTGTCTAGGCTCAGGCTGACGATGGCTGTCTTCTGCCCAGGCAAGGAGCCTAATCCTTCAAAGGCAATGAGGACATGCGGTCATTGGCCGACATTCTTTCTTTCATCCACACAGCGGTCTAGATGAGGGGAAAGAGGCCAGGTAGGCCAGCTGAAGGCTGAGTGCGGGGCCCAAGGCTTCTTTCCCAATCACCATGGAGACGGCCACCGGAAGGCTGGCCGGAACTTCTCACGGGGACGGGTCACAAACACTGAGCCAATAGGAGAGGTCCAGCCTAACCGGCCAGTTCCGCAGAGCCCTCCATTTCACCCACGGACACACAACGGCCCCTTCTGTTTTGGGCCACAAATTCGAGGCCACCCGGGGAATCACTTCACACTAGGCAGCCCCTCATGTGGACACGTTCGACACACTCGGCCAGCAGGCAGCTACCTCTTTTCCACTTACGCTACCATATCAGTAGGCAAGGCGCCCTTCCTCAGCATCTATGGCCCCTCTCTGGATGTGTTCATTCAGAGAAATCTCTTCCTTCTACCCCTGAGACACATCACAAGTATGAGGGGCCTGAGAGAGAGCCTAGACGTGAAGCGGGGGAGGCTTCTGGCTGTACTGCTTCCCCGTGGGGAGAGAATAGCAGGTAGTCTCTCTGGAAGGTCTTAGCTTCTGTTGCTTGACATGGGCGATACAGTAGGGGCGGACCCTGGCCAGGTGGAGCTTGTGGGCAGACGCAACCTCTCCGGCGACGAATAATTCCGCTGCTGCTTTCTATGCTGAAGACCTCCCCCCGCCGGGTGGGATGGGTAGAGAACATTGACCCACACCTGCCAGGGGCCTTTCCTGGGACTGAAGATCCCAACATGGTCTCAACGTCGTCACCCTCTCAGCACACACCTTTCCTGCACACATAATGCTGCCTTTCTCCGTCAGGGCCTTATCCTACCAGGAAAAAAAGCAAGCCGCTCAAAAAGGCCGATGCCAGGGAAATCGAGGAAACACCGCCATTTTCCAAATCTTTGCTGTCTACATGTCCCCGCCTCCGGGGCAAGGCCGCGTATGCGGCCAGGCTCCGAAGGCAAGGCCGATATCTTGGCAGTCAGGGCCCCAGCAGTCCAATGGTTTATGGACGTGGGGACACGGATGACCTGTTTGCCGCATACAGGAGGGATCCTTGGGCCCTTCACTGCCTCGCCATTCAGCTCCACGACGTCCACTACTGGCCCTGGCCTTTGCTTTGGCTGGTGCCCCAATGAACGTGTGCTCCGCAGCCATCTTTCTCCACCCATCACTATCATTCTGCCACCAGGGGATATGTGAGTGTGGGAGTCACCATTTGTCACTGGCAGCAGTGTCACAAATCACCAGACTTCCAGGTACCAGCTGACCTAGGCTGCCTTCTGCCCCAGGCAAGATCCCGATTCCTATATCCCAGATGCTGACTGACACCTGGGCACTGGGGAACATTCATTTTGATCAACACAGAGGTCTGAGTGAGGGTCAGCGGGCCCGGTAGCTGAAGTCAAGGCCAGGTGGGCGGGGCTGAGGCTTCTCGGCCATCACCATGGAGACAGTAGTCCCCCCACCGGAAGAGCGGGCGGGCCTTATGATGGGCCTGGTGACAAGACTCAGCCAATGGCAGAGATCTGGCCCGCCAGGCAGATGACACAGGGCCCTCCACTGTGACCCATGACACCTAGTGGCCACAGGATTTGAGCACACCCTGGGAAAGCCTACGCAGGCACAAGGGAGCCCCTGGTGCGGACTGCTTCAGGCCATTGGCAGAGCAGGCCAGGTACCTCTTTCCCACTTTCCTGAGGATAGCAGTACGCAAGGCATCCCCACTCAGCATCTCTTGCCTCTCTCTGGATGTGTTCCTTCTCTGAAATCTCTTCCTTCTCCCCCTTGTCACTTGACACCTTGGAGTGCCTGACAGAGGGCCTAGAGATCAAAGAGCAAAGGGGGAAGGCCTCTGGCTCTCCTGCTTGCCCATGGGTAGAGAAGATCTGCTAGTCTATCTGGAAGGTCTAGAGAGTAGCCATTGACTGGGGACCTGCATCACGGGCTGATCCTGGCCAGGTCAAGCTTGCTGACGTGTGGCAGCCTCTCCGGAGACTACTAATTCCGCTCATAACATTCTATGCAAATACCCGGCTGAGTGCCACGGGCAGAAAACATTGACACATACCTGCCAGAGGCCTATCCTGGGTCTGAAGAGTCCACCCTGGTCTCCAGCGACTCATCATCTCAGCACACACTTTGCCTGCACACATGGAATCCGCCTCTCTCCACGAATGCCTTCTCCGGCTAGGAAACACACGATGTCACTCAGCCAAAGGAGAGCACAGGCAAAGTCAACCGAAGCCCCCATCTTCAAGAGTTTGCCCTCTGCTGGGCCACAGCCTCCGCTGGCACAGTGCATGTGTGGCACTTCTCCGAGGATAAGGCCGAAATCCGGGCATCCAGGGCCCCAGCAGTCCAGGGTCTGCGCGTGGCGGCATATGGATCACCTCTTTGCCACGTACAGGAGGGAGGCCTGGGCCCTAGACTGGCTCTGCTAGAGCTCCACGACCTCAGCTATTTTCCCCCACCTTTGGTCCGTGCCCTCGTGACTGTGTGATCCCTAGTGACACTTCTTCTCCGACCACTCTGAATCCGCCACCTGCGGATACTTGAGCATGAAGATGAACATCTGTCACTGCCTGCAGTGTCACAGGTCACTAGGTGTCTAGGCTCAGGCTGACGATGGCTGTCTTCTGCCCAGGCAAGGAGCCTAATCCTTCAAAGGCAATGAGGACATGCGGTCATTGGCCGACATTCTTTCTTTCATCCACACAGCGGTCTAGATGAGGGGAAAGAGGCCAGGTAGGCCAGCTGAAGGCTGAGTGCGGGGCCTAAGGCTTCTTTCCCAATCACCATGGAGACGGCCACCGGAAGGCTGGCCGGAACTTCTCACGGGGACGGGTCACAAACACTGAGCCAATAGGAGAGGTCCAGCCTAACCGGCCAGTTCCGCAGAGCCCTCCATTTCACCCACGGACACACAACGGCCCCTTCTGTTTTGGGCCACAAATTCGAGGCCACCCGGGGAATCACTTCACACTAGGCAGCCCCTCATGTGGACACGTTCGACACACTCGGCCAGCAGGCAGCTACCTCTTTTCCACTTACGCTACCATATCAGTAGGCAAGGCGCCCTTCCTCAGCATCTATGGCCCCTCTCTGGATGTGTTCATTCAGAGAAATCTCTTCCTTCTACCCCTGAGACACATCACAAGTATGAGGGGCCTGAGAGAGAGCCTAGACGTGAAGCGGGGGAGGCTTCTGGCTGTACTGCTTCCCCGTGGGGAGAGAATAGCAGGTAGTCTCTCTGGAAGGTCTTAGCTTCTGTTGCTTGACATGGGCGATACAGTAGGGGCGGACCCTGGCCAGGTGGAGCTTGTGGGCAGACGCAACCTCTCCGGCGACGAATAATTCCGCTGCTGCTTTCTATGCTGAAGACCTCCCCCCGCCGGGTGGGATGGGTAGAGAACATTGACCCACACCGGCCAGGGGCCTTTCCTGGGACTGAAGATCCCAACATGGTCTCAACGTCGTCACCCTCTCAGCACACACCTTTCCTGCACACATAATGCTGCCTTTCTCCGTCAGGGCCTTATCCTACCAGGAAAAAAAGCAAGCCGCTCAAAAAGGCCGATGCCAGGGAAATCGAGGAAACACCGCCATTTTCCAAATGTTTGCTGTCTACATGTCCCCGCCTCCGGGGCAAGGCCGCGTATGCGGCCAGGCTCCGAAGGCAAGGCCGACATCTTGGCAGTCAGGGCCCCAGCAGTCCAATGGTTTATGGACGTGGGGACACGGATGACCTGTTTGCCGCATACAGGAGGGATCCTTGGGCCCTTCACTGCCTCGCCATTCAGCTCCACGACGTCCACTACTGGCCCTGGCCTTTGCTTTGGCTGGTGCCCCAATGAACGTGTGCTCCGCAGCCATCTTTCTCCACCCATCACTATCATTCTGCCACCAGGGGATATGTGAGTGTGGGAGTCACCATTTGTCACTGGCCGCAGTGTCACAAATCACCAGACTTCCAGGTACCAGCTGACCTAGGCTGCCTTCTGCCCCAGGCAAGATCCCGATTCCTATATCCCAGATGCTGACTGACACCTGGGCACTGGGGAACATTCATTTTGATCAACACAGAGGTCTGAGTGAGGGTCAGCGGGCCCGGTAGCTGAAGTCAAGGCCAGGTGGGCGGGGCTGAGGCTTCTCGGCCATCACCATGGAGACAGTCCCCCCACCGGAAGAGTGGGCGGGCCTTATGATGGGCCTGGTGACAAGACTCAGCCAATGGCAGAGATCTGGCCCGCCAGGCAGATGACACAGGGCCCTCCACTGTGACCCATGACACCTAGTGGCCACAGGATTTGAGCACACCCTGGGAAAGCCTACGCAGGCACAAGGGAGCCCCTGGTGCGGACTGCTTCAGGCCATTGGCAGAGCAGGCCAGGTACCTCTTTCCCACTTTCCTGAGGATAGCAGTACGCAAGGCATCCCCACTCAGCATCTCTTGCCTCTCTCTGGATGTGTTCCTTCTCTGAAATCTCTTCCTTCTCCCCCTTGTCACTTGACACCTTGGAGTGCCTGACAGAGGGCCTAGAGATCAAAGAGCAAAGGGGGAAGGCCTCTGGCTCTCCTGCTTGCCCATGGGTAGAGAAGATCTGCTAGTCTATCTGGAAGGTCTAGAGAGTAGCCATTGACTGGGGACCTGCATCACGGGCTGATCCTGGCCAGGTCAAGCTTGCTGACGTGTGGCAGCCTCTCCGGAGACTACTCATTCCGCTCATAACATTCTATGCAAATACCCGGCTGAGTGCCACGGGCAGAAAACATTGACACATACCTGCCAGAGGCCTATCCTGGGTCTGAAGAGTCCACCCTGGTCTCCAGCGACTCATCATCTCAGCACACACTTTGCCTGCACACATGGAATCCGCCTCTCTCCACGAATGCCTTCTCCGGCTAGGAAACACACGATGTCACTCAGCCAAAGGAGAGCACAGGCAAAGTCAACCGAAGCCCCCATCTTCAAGAGTTTGCCCTCTGCTGGGCCACAGCCTCCGCTGGCACAGTGCATGTGTGGCACTTCTCCGAGGATAAGGCCGAAATCCGGGCATCCAGGGCCCCAGCAGTCCAGGGTCTGCGCGTGGCGGCATATGGATCACCTCTTTGCCACGTACAGGAGGGAGGCCTGGGCCCTAGACTGGCTCTGCTAGAGCTCCACGACCTCAGCTATTTTCCCCCACCTTTGGTCCGTGCCCTCGTGACTGTGTGATCCCTAGTGACACTTCTTCTCCGACCACTCTGAATCCGCCACCTGCGGATACTTGAGCATGAAGATGAACATCTGTCACTGCCTGCAGTGTCACAGGTCACTAGGTGTCTAGGCTCAGGCTGACGATGGCTGTCTTCTGCCCAGGCAAGGAGCCTAATCCTTCAAAGGCAATGAGGACATGCGGTCATTGGCCGACATTCTTTCTTTCATCCACACAGCGGTCTAGATGAGGGGAAAGAGGCCAGGTAGGCCAGCTGAAGGCTGAGTGCGGGGCCTAAGGCTTCTTTCCCAATCACCATGGAGACGGCCACCGGAAGGCTGGCCGGAACTTCTCACGGGGACGGGTCACAAACACTGAGCCAATAGGAGAGGTCCAGCCTAACCGGCCAGTTCCGCAGAGCCCTCCATTTCACCCACGGACACACAACGGCCCCTTCTGTTTTGGGCCACAAATTCGAGGCCACCCGGGGAATCACTTCACACTAGGCAGCCCCTCATGTGGACACGTTCGACACACTCGGCCAGCAGGCAGCTACCTCTTTTCCACTTACGCTACCATATCAGTAGGCAAGGCGCCCTTCCTCAGCATCTATGGCCCCTCTCTGGATGTGTTCATTCAGAGAAATCTCTTCCTTCTACCCCTGAGACACATCACAAGTATGAGGGGCCTGAGAGAGAGCCTAGACGTGAAGCGGGGGAGGCTTCTGGCTGTACTGCTTCCCCGTGGGGAGAGAATAGCAGGTAGTCTCTCTGGAAGGTCTTAGCTTCTGTTGCTTGACATGGGCGATACAGTAGGGGCGGACCCTGGCCAGGTGGAGCTTGTGGGCAGACGCAACCTCTCCGGCGACGAATAATTCCGCTGCTGCTTTCTATGCTGAAGACCTCCCCCCGCCGGGTGGGATGGGTAGAGAACATTGACCCACACCGGCCAGGGGCCTTTCCTGGGACTGAAGATCCCAACATGGTCTCAACGTCGTCACCCTCTCAGCACACACCTTTCCTGCACACATAATGCTGCCTTTCTCCGTCAGGGCCTTATCCTACCAGGAAAAAAAGCAAGCCGCTCAAAAAGGCCGATGCCAGGGAAATCGAGGAAACACCGCCATTTTCCAAATGTTTGCTGTCTACATGTCCCCGCCTCCGGGGCAAGGCCGCGTATGCGGCCAGGCTCCGAAGGCAAGGCCGACATCTTGGCAGTCAGGGCCCCAGCAGTCCAATGGTTTATGGACGTGGGGACACGGATGACCTGTTTGCCGCATACAGGAGGGATCCTTGGGCCCTTCACTGCCTCGCCATTCAGCTCCACGACGTCCACTACTGGCCCTGGCCTTTGCTTTGGCTGGTGCCCCAATGAACGTGTGCTCCGCAGCCATCTTTCTCCACCCATCACTATCATTCTGCCACCAGGGGATATGTGAGTGTGGGAGTCACCATTTGTCACTGGCCGCAGTGTCACAAATCACCAGACTTCCAGGTACCAGCTGACCTAGGCTGCCTTCTGCCCCAGGCAAGATCCCGATTCCTATATCCCAGATGCTGACTGACACCTGGGCACTGGGGAACATTCATTTTGATCAACACAGAGGTCTGAGTGAGGGTCAGCGGGCCCGGTAGCTGAAGTCAAGGCCAGGTGGGCGGGGCTGAGGCTTCTCGGCCATCACCATGGAGACAGTCCCCCCACCGGAAGAGTGGGCGGGCCTTATGATGGGCCTGGTGACAAGACTCAGCCAATGGCAGAGATCTGGCCCGCCAGGCAGATGACACAGGGCCCTCCACTGTGACCCATGACACCTAGTGGCCACAGGATTTGAGCACACCCTGGGAAAGCCTACGCAGGCACAAGGGAGCCCCTGGTGCGGACTGCTTCAGGCCATTGGCAGAGCAGGCCAGGTACCTCTTTCCCACTTTCCTGAGGATAGCAGTACGCAAGGCATCCCCACTCAGCATCTCTTGCCTCTCTCTGGATGTGTTCCTTCTCTGAAATCTCTTCCTTCTCCCCCTTGTCACTTGACACCTTGGAGTGCCTGACAGAGGGCCTAGAGATCAAAGAGCAAAGGGGGAAGGCCTCTGGCTCTCCTGCTTGCCCATGGGTAGAGAAGATCTGCTAGTCTATCTGGAAGGTCTAGAGAGTAGCCATTGACTGGGGACCTGCATCACGGGCTGATCCTGGCCAGGTCAAGCTTGCTGACGTGTGGCAGCCTCTCCGGAGACTACTCATTCCGCTCATAACATTCTATGCAAATACCCGGCTGAGTGCCACGGGCAGAAAACATTGACACATACCTGCCAGAGGCCTATCCTGGGTCTGAAGAGTCCACCCTGGTCTCCAGCGACTCATCATCTCAGCACACACTTTGCCTGCACACATGGAATCCGCCTCTCTCCACGAATGCCTTCTCCGGCTAGGAAACACACGATGTCACTCAGCCAAAGGAGAGCACAGGCAAAGTCAACCGAAGCCCCCATCTTCAAGAGTTTGCCCTCTGCTGGGCCACAGCCTCCGCTGGCACAGTGCATGTGTGGCACTTCTCCGAGGATAAGGCCGAAATCCGGGCATCCAGGGCCCCAGCAGTCCAGGGTCTGCGCGTGGCGGCATATGGATCACCTCTTTGCCACGTACAGGAGGGAGGCCTGGGCCCTAGACTGGCTCTGCTAGAGCTCCACGACCTCAGCTATTTTCCCCCACCTTTGGTCCGTGCCCTCGTGACTGTGTGATCCCTAGTGACACTTCTTCTCCGACCACTCTGAATCCGCCACCTGCGGATACTTGAGCATGAAGATGAACATCTGTCACTGCCTGCAGTGTCACAGGTCACTAGGTGTCTAGGCTCAGGCTGACGATGGCTGTCTTCTGCCCAGGCAAGGAGCCTAATCCTTCAAAGGCAATGAGGACATGCGGTCATTGGCCGACATTCTTTCTTTCATCCACACAGCGGTCTAGATGAGGGGAAAGAGGCCAGGTAGGCCAGCTGAAGGCTGAGTGCGGGGCCTAAGGCTTCTTTCCCAATCACCATGGAGACGGCCACCGGAAGGCTGGCCGGAACTTCTCACGGGGACGGGTCACAAACACTGAGCCAATAGGAGAGGTCCAGCCTAACCGGCCAGTTCCGCAGAGCCCTCCATTTCACCCACGGACACACAACGGCCCCTTCTGTTTTGGGCCACAAATTCGAGGCCACCCGGGGAATCACTTCACACTAGGCAGCCCCTCATGTGGACACGTTCGACACACTCGGCCAGCAGGCAGCTACCTCTTTTCCACTTACGCTACCATATCAGTAGGCAAGGCGCCCTTCCTCAGCATCTATGGCCCCTCTCTGGATGTGTTCATTCAGAGAAATCTCTTCCTTCTACCCCTGAGACACATCACAAGTATGAGGGGCCTGAGAGAGAGCCTAGACGTGAAGCGGGGGAGGCTTCTGGCTGTACTGCTTCCCCGTGGGGAGAGAATAGCAGGTAGTCTCTCTGGAAGGTCTTAGCTTCTGTTGCTTGACATGGGCGATACAGTAGGGGCGGACCCTGGCCAGGTGGAGCTTGTGGGCAGACGCAACCTCTCCGGCGACGAATAATTCCGCTGCTGCTTTCTATGCTGAAGACCTCCCCCCGCCGGGTGGGATGGGTAGAGAACATTGACCCACACCGGCCAGGGGCCTTTCCTGGGACTGAAGATCCCAACATGGTCTCAACGTCGTCACCCTCTCAGCACACACCTTTCCTGCACACATAATGCTGCCTTTCTCCGTCAGGGCCTTATCCTACCAGGAAAAAAAGCAAGCCGCTCAAAAAGGCCGATGCCAGGGAAATCGAGGAAACACCGCCATTTTCCAAATGTTTGCTGTCTACATGTCCCCGCCTCCGGGGCAAGGCCGCGTATGCGGCCAGGCTCCGAAGGCAAGGCCGACATCTTGGCAGTCAGGGCCCCAGCAGTCCAATGGTTTATGGACGTGGGGACACGGATGACCTGTTTGCCGCATACAGGAGGGATCCTTGGGCCCTTCACTGCCTCGCCATTCAGCTCCACGACGTCCACTACTGGCCCTGGCCTTTGCTTTGGCTGGTGCCCCAATGAACGTGTGCTCCGCAGCCATCTTTCTCCACCCATCACTATCATTCTGCCACCAGGGGATATGTGAGTGTGGGAGTCACCATTTGTCACTGGCCGCAGTGTCACAAATCACCAGACTTCCAGGTACCAGCTGACCTAGGCTGCCTTCTGCCCCAGGCAAGATCCCGATTCCTATATCCCAGATGCTGACTGACACCTGGGCACTGGGGAACATTCATTTTGATCAACACAGAGGTCTGAGTGAGGGTCAGCGGGCCCGGTAGCTGAAGTCAAGGCCAGGTGGGCGGGGCTGAGGCTTCTCGGCCATCACCATGGAGACAGTCCCCCCACCGGAAGAGTGGGCGGGCCTTATGATGGGCCTGGTGACAAGACTCAGCCAATGGCAGAGATCTGGCCCGCCAGGCAGATGACACAGGGCCCTCCACTGTGACCCATGACACCTAGTGGCCACAGGATTTGAGCACACCCTGGGAAAGCCTACGCAGGCACAAGGGAGCCCCTGGTGCGGACTGCTTCAGGCCATTGGCAGAGCAGGCCAGGTACCTCTTTCCCACTTTCCTGAGGATAGCAGTACGCAAGGCATCCCCACTCAGCATCTCTTGCCTCTCTCTGGATGTGTTCCTTCTCTGAAATCTCTTCCTTCTCCCCCTTGTCACTTGACACCTTGGAGTGCCTGACAGAGGGCCTAGAGATGAAAGAGCAAAGGGGGAAGGCCTCTGGCTCTCCTGCTTGCCCATGGGTAGAGAAGATCTGCTAGTCTATCTGGAAGGTCTAGAGAGTAGCCATTGACTGGGGACCTGCATCACGGGCTGATCCTGGCCAGGTCAAGCTTGCTGACGTGTGGCAGCCTCTCCGGAGACTACTCATTCCGCTCATAACATTCTATGCAAATACCCGGCTGAGTGCCACGGGCAGAAAACATTGACACATACCTGCCAGAGGCCTATCCTGGGTCTGAAGAGTCCACCCTGGTCTCCAGCGACTCATCATCTCAGCACACACTTTGCCTGCACACATGGAATCCGCCTCTCTCCACGAATGCCTTCTCCGGCTAGGAAACACACGATGTCACTCAGCCAAAGGAGAGCACAGGCAAAGTCAACCGAAGCCCCCATCTTCAAGAGTTTGCCCTCTGCTGGGCCACAGCCTCCGCTGGCACAGTGCATGTGTGGCACTTCTCCGAGGATAAGGCCGAAATCCGGGCATCCAGGGCCCCAGCAGTCCAGGGTCTGCGCGTGGCGGCATATGGATCACCTCTTTGCCACGTACAGGAGGGAGGCCTGGGCCCTAGACTGGCTCTGCTAGAGCTCCACGACCTCAGCTATTTTCCCCCACCTTTGGTCCGTGCCCTCGTGACTGTGTGATCCCTAGTGACACTTCTTCTCCGACCACTCTGAATCCGCCACCTGCGGATACTTGAGCATGAAGATGAACATCTGTCACTGCCTGCAGTGTCACAGGTCACTAGGTGTCTAGGCTCAGGCTGACGATGGCTGTCTTCTGCCCAGGCAAGGAGCCTAATCCTTCAAAGGCAATGAGGACATGCGGTCATTGGCCGACATTCTTTCTTTCATCCACACAGCGGTCTAGATGAGGGGAAAGAGGCCAGGTAGGCCAGCTGAAGGCTGAGTGCGGGGCCCAAGGCTTCTTTCCCAATCACCATGGAGACGGCCACCGGAAGGCTGGCCGGAACTTCTCACGGGGACGGGTCACAAACACTGAGCCAATAGGAGAGGTCCAGCCTAACCGGCCAGTTCCGCAGAGCCCTCCATTTCACCCACGGACACACAACGGCCCCTTCTGTTTTGGGCCACAAATTCGAGGCCACCCGGGGAATCACTTCACACTAGGCAGCCCCTCATGTGGACACGTTCGACACACTCGGCCAGCAGGCAGCTACCTCTTTTCCACTTACGCTACCATATCAGTAGGCAAGGCGCCCTTCCTCAGCATCTATGGCCCCTCTCTGGATGTGTTCATTCAGAGAAATCTCTTCCTTCTACCCCTGAGACACATCACAAGTATGAGGGGCCTGAGAGAGAGCCTAGACGTGAAGCGGGGGAGGCTTCTGGCTGTACTGCTTCCCCGTGGGGAGAGAATAGCAGGTAGTCTCTCTGGAAGGTCTTAGCTTCTGTTGCTTGACATGGGCGATACAGTAGGGGCGGACCCTGGCCAGGTGGAGCTTGTGGGCAGACGCAACCTCTCCGGCGACGAATAATTCCGCTGCTGCTTTCTATGCTGAAGACCTCCCCCCGCCGGGTGGGATGGGTAGAGAACATTGACCCACACCTGCCAGGGGCCTTTCCTGGGACTGAAGATCCCAACATGGTCTCAACGTCGTCACCCTCTCAGCACACACCTTTCCTGCACACATAATGCTGCCTTTCTCCGTCAGGGCCTTATCCTACCAGGAAAAAAAGCAAGCCGCTCAAAAAGGCCGATGCCAGGGAAATCGAGGAAACACCGCCATTTTCCAAATCTTTGCTGTCTACATGTCCCCGCCTCCGGGGCAAGGCCGCGTATGCGGCCAGGCTCCGAAGGCAAGGCCGATATCTTGGCAGTCAGGGCCCCAGCAGTCCAATGGTTTATGGACGTGGGGACACGGATGACCTGTTTGCCGCATACAGGAGGGATCCTTGGGCCCTTCACTGCCTCGCCATTCAGCTCCACGACGTCCACTACTGGCCCTGGCCTTTGCTTTGGCTGGTGCCCCAATGAACGTGTGCTCCGCAGCCATCTTTCTCCACCCATCACTATCATTCTGCCACCAGGGGATATGTGAGTGTGGGAGTCACCATTTGTCACTGGCAGCAGTGTCACAAATCACCAGACTTCCAGGTACCAGCTGACCTAGGCTGCCTTCTGCCCCAGGCAAGATCCCGATTCCTATATCCCAGATGCTGACTGACACCTGGGCACTGGGGAACATTCATTTTGATCAACACAGAGGTCTGAGTGAGGGTCAGCGGGCCCGGTAGCTGAAGTCAAGGCCAGGTGGGCGGGGCTGAGGCTTCTCGGCCATCACCATGGAGACAGTAGTCCCCCCACCGGAAGAGCGGGCGGGCCTTATGATGGGCCTGGTGACAAGACTCAGCCAATGGCAGAGATCTGGCCCGCCAGGCAGATGACACAGGGCCCTCCACTGTGACCCATGACACCTAGTGGCCACAGGATTTGAGCACACCCTGGGAAAGCCTACGCAGGCACAAGGGAGCCCCTGGTGCGGACTGCTTCAGGCCATTGGCAGAGCAGGCCAGGTACCTCTTTCCCACTTTCCTGAGGATAGCAGTACGCAAGGCATCCCCACTCAGCATCTCTTGCCTCTCTCTGGATGTGTTCCTTCTCTGAAATCTCTTCCTTCTCCCCCTTGTCACTTGACACCTTGGAGTGCCTGACAGAGGGCCTAGAGATCAAAGAGCAAAGGGGGAAGGCCTCTGGCTCTCCTGCTTGCCCATGGGTAGAGAAGATCTGCTAGTCTATCTGGAAGGTCTAGAGAGTAGCCATTGACTGGGGACCTGCATCACGGGCTGATCCTGGCCAGGTCAAGCTTGCTGACGTGTGGCAGCCTCTCCGGAGACTACTAATTCCGCTCATAACATTCTATGCAAATACCCGGCTGAGTGCCACGGGCAGAAAACATTGACACATACCTGCCAGAGGCCTATCCTGGGTCTGAAGAGTCCACCCTGGTCTCCAGCGACTCATCATCTCAGCACACACTTTGCCTGCACACATGGAATCCGCCTCTCTCCACGAATGCCTTCTCCGGCTAGGAAACACACGATGTCACTCAGCCAAAGGAGAGCACAGGCAAAGTCAACCGAAGCCCCCATCTTCAAGAGTTTGCCCTCTGCTGGGCCACAGCCTCCGCTGGCACAGTGCATGTGTGGCACTTCTCCGAGGATAAGGCCGAAATCCGGGCATCCAGGGCCCCAGCAGTCCAGGGTCTGCGCGTGGCGGCATATGGATCACCTCTTTGCCACGTACAGGAGGGAGGCCTGGGCCCTAGACTGGCTCTGCTAGAGCTCCACGACCTCAGCTATTTTCCCCCACCTTTGGTCCGTGCCCTCGTGACTGTGTGATCCCTAGTGACACTTCTTCTCCGACCACTCTGAATCCGCCACCTGCGGATACTTGAGCATGAAGATGAACATCTGTCACTGCCTGCAGTGTCACAGGTCACTAGGTGTCTAGGCTCAGGCTGACGATGGCTGTCTTCTGCCCAGGCAAGGAGCCTAATCCTTCAAAGGCAATGAGGACATGCGGTCATTGGCCGACATTCTTTCTTTCATCCACACAGCGGTCTAGATGAGGGGAAAGAGGCCAGGTAGGCCAGCTGAAGGCTGAGTGCGGGGCCTAAGGCTTCTTTCCCAATCACCATGGAGACGGCCACCGGAAGGCTGGCCGGAACTTCTCACGGGGACGGGTCACAAACACTGAGCCAATAGGAGAGGTCCAGCCTAACCGGCCAGTTCCGCAGAGCCCTCCATTTCACCCACGGACACACAACGGCCCCTTCTGTTTTGGGCCACAAATTCGAGGCCACCCGGGGAATCACTTCACACTAGGCAGCCCCTCATGTGGACACGTTCGACACACTCGGCCAGCAGGCAGCTACCTCTTTTCCACTTACGCTACCATATCAGTAGGCAAGGCGCCCTTCCTCAGCATCTATGGCCCCTCTCTGGATGTGTTCATTCAGAGAAATCTCTTCCTTCTACCCCTGAGACACATCACAAGTATGAGGGGCCTGAGAGAGAGCCTAGACGTGAAGCGGGGGAGGCTTCTGGCTGTACTGCTTCCCCGTGGGGAGAGAATAGCAGGTAGTCTCTCTGGAAGGTCTTAGCTTCTGTTGCTTGACATGGGCGATACAGTAGGGGCGGACCCTGGCCAGGTGGAGCTTGTGGGCAGACGCAACCTCTCCGGCGACGAATAATTCCGCTGCTGCTTTCTATGCTGAAGACCTCCCCCCGCCGGGTGGGATGGGTAGAGAACATTGACCCACACCGGCCAGGGGCCTTTCCTGGGACTGAAGATCCCAACATGGTCTCAACGTCGTCACCCTCTCAGCACACACCTTTCCTGCACACATAATGCTGCCTTTCTCCGTCAGGGCCTTATCCTACCAGGAAAAAAAGCAAGCCGCTCAAAAAGGCCGATGCCAGGGAAATCGAGGAAACACCGCCATTTTCCAAATGTTTGCTGTCTACATGTCCCCGCCTCCGGGGCAAGGCCGCGTATGCGGCCAGGCTCCGAAGGCAAGGCCGACATCTTGGCAGTCAGGGCCCCAGCAGTCCAATGGTTTATGGACGTGGGGACACGGATGACCTGTTTGCCGCATACAGGAGGGATCCTTGGGCCCTTCACTGCCTCGCCATTCAGCTCCACGACGTCCACTACTGGCCCTGGCCTTTGCTTTGGCTGGTGCCCCAATGAACGTGTGCTCCGCAGCCATCTTTCTCCACCCATCACTATCATTCTGCCACCAGGGGATATGTGAGTGTGGGAGTCACCATTTGTCACTGGCCGCAGTGTCACAAATCACCAGACTTCCAGGTACCAGCTGACCTAGGCTGCCTTCTGCCCCAGGCAAGATCCCGATTCCTATATCCCAGATGCTGACTGACACCTGGGCACTGGGGAACATTCATTTTGATCAACACAGAGGTCTGAGTGAGGGTCAGCGGGCCCGGTAGCTGAAGTCAAGGCCAGGTGGGCGGGGCTGAGGCTTCTCGGCCATCACCATGGAGACAGTCCCCCCACCGGAAGAGTGGGCGGGCCTTATGATGGGCCTGGTGACAAGACTCAGCCAATGGCAGAGATCTGGCCCGCCAGGCAGATGACACAGGGCCCTCCACTGTGACCCATGACACCTAGTGGCCACAGGATTTGAGCACACCCTGGGAAAGCCTACGCAGGCACAAGGGAGCCCCTGGTGCGGACTGCTTCAGGCCATTGGCAGAGCAGGCCAGGTACCTCTTTCCCACTTTCCTGAGGATAGCAGTACGCAAGGCATCCCCACTCAGCATCTCTTGCCTCTCTCTGGATGTGTTCCTTCTCTGAAATCTCTTCCTTCTCCCCCTTGTCACTTGACACCTTGGAGTGCCTGACAGAGGGCCTAGAGATCAAAGAGCAAAGGGGGAAGGCCTCTGGCTCTCCTGCTTGCCCATGGGTAGAGAAGATCTGCTAGTCTATCTGGAAGGTCTAGAGAGTAGCCATTGACTGGGGACCTGCATCACGGGCTGATCCTGGCCAGGTCAAGCTTGCTGACGTGTGGCAGCCTCTCCGGAGACTACTCATTCCGCTCATAACATTCTATGCAAATACCCGGCTGAGTGCCACGGGCAGAAAACATTGACACATACCTGCCAGAGGCCTATCCTGGGTCTGAAGAGTCCACCCTGGTCTCCAGCGACTCATCATCTCAGCACACACTTTGCCTGCACACATGGAATCCGCCTCTCTCCACGAATGCCTTCTCCGGCTAGGAAACACACGATGTCACTCAGCCAAAGGAGAGCACAGGCAAAGTCAACCGAAGCCCCCATCTTCAAGAGTTTGCCCTCTGCTGGGCCACAGCCTCCGCTGGCACAGTGCATGTGTGGCACTTCTCCGAGGATAAGGCCGAAATCCGGGCATCCAGGGCCCCAGCAGTCCAGGGTCTGCGCGTGGCGGCATATGGATCACCTCTTTGCCACGTACAGGAGGGAGGCCTGGGCCCTAGACTGGCTCTGCTAGAGCTCCACGACCTCAGCTATTTTCCCCCACCTTTGGTCCGTGCCCTCGTGACTGTGTGATCCCTAGTGACACTTCTTCTCCGACCACTCTGAATCCGCCACCTGCGGATACTTGAGCATGAAGATGAACATCTGTCACTGCCTGCAGTGTCACAGGTCACTAGGTGTCTAGGCTCAGGCTGACGATGGCTGTCTTCTGCCCAGGCAAGGAGCCTAATCCTTCAAAGGCAATGAGGACATGCGGTCATTGGCCGACATTCTTTCTTTCATCCACACAGCGGTCTAGATGAGGGGAAAGAGGCCAGGTAGGCCAGCTGAAGGCTGAGTGCGGGGCCTAAGGCTTCTTTCCCAATCACCATGGAGACGGCCACCGGAAGGCTGGCCGGAACTTCTCACGGGGACGGGTCACAAACACTGAGCCAATAGGAGAGGTCCAGCCTAACCGGCCAGTTCCGCAGAGCCCTCCATTTCACCCACGGACACACAACGGCCCCTTCTGTTTTGGGCCACAAATTCGAGGCCACCCGGGGAATCACTTCACACTAGGCAGCCCCTCATGTGGACACGTTCGACACACTCGGCCAGCAGGCAGCTACCTCTTTTCCACTTACGCTACCATATCAGTAGGCAAGGCGCCCTTCCTCAGCATCTATGGCCCCTCTCTGGATGTGTTCATTCAGAGAAATCTCTTCCTTCTACCCCTGAGACACATCACAAGTATGAGGGGCCTGAGAGAGAGCCTAGACGTGAAGCGGGGGAGGCTTCTGGCTGTACTGCTTCCCCGTGGGGAGAGAATAGCAGGTAGTCTCTCTGGAAGGTCTTAGCTTCTGTTGCTTGACATGGGCGATACAGTAGGGGCGGACCCTGGCCAGGTGGAGCTTGTGGGCAGACGCAACCTCTCCGGCGACGAATAATTCCGCTGCTGCTTTCTATGCTGAAGACCTCCCCCCGCCGGGTGGGATGGGTAGAGAACATTGACCCACACCGGCCAGGGGCCTTTCCTGGGACTGAAGATCCCAACATGGTCTCAACGTCGTCACCCTCTCAGCACACACCTTTCCTGCACACATAATGCTGCCTTTCTCCGTCAGGGCCTTATCCTACCAGGAAAAAAAGCAAGCCGCTCAAAAAGGCCGATGCCAGGGAAATCGAGGAAACACCGCCATTTTCCAAATCTTTGCTGTCTACATGTCCCCGCCTCCGGGGCAAGGCCGCGTATGCGGCCAGGCTCCGAAGGCAAGGCCGACATCTTGGCAGTCAGGGCCCCAGCAGTCCAATGGTTTATGGACGTGGGGACACGGATGACCTGTTTGCCGCATACAGGAGGGATCCTTGGGCCCTTCACTGCCTCGCCATTCAGCTCCACGACGTCCACTACTGGCCCTGGCCTTTGCTTTGGCTGGTGCCCCAATGAACGTGTGCTCCGCAGCCATCTTTCTCCACCCATCACTATCATTCTGCCACCAGGGGATATGTGAGTGTGGGAGTCACCATTTGTCACTGGCCGCAGTGTCACAAATCACCAGACTTCCAGGTACCAGCTGACCTAGGCTGCCTTCTGCCCCAGGCAAGATCCCGATTCCTATATCCCAGATGCTGACTGACACCTGGGCACTGGGGAACATTCATTTTGATCAACACAGAGGTCTGAGTGAGGGTCAGCGGGCCCGGTAGCTGAAGTCAAGGCCAGGTGGGCGGGGCTGAGGCTTCTCGGCCATCACCATGGAGACAGTAGTCCCCCCACCGGAAGAGTGGGCGGGCCTTATGATGGGCCTGGTGACAAGACTCAGCCAATGGCAGAGATCTGGCCCGCCAGGCAGATGACACAGGGCCCTCCACTGTGACCCATGACACCTAGTGGCCACAGGATTTGAGCACACCCTGGGAAAGCCTACGCAGGCACAAGGGAGCCCCTGGTGCGGACTGCTTCAGGCCATTGGCAGAGCAGGCCAGGTACCTCTTTCCCACTTTCCTGAGGATAGCAGTACGCAAGGCATCCCCACTCAGCATCTCTTGCCTCTCTCTGGATGTGTTCCTTCTCTGAAATCTCTTCCTTCTCCCCCTTGTCACTTGACACCTTGGAGTGCCTGACAGAGGGCCTAGAGATCAAAGAGCAAAGGGGGAAGGCCTCTGGCTCTCCTGCTTGCCCATGGGTAGAGAAGATCTGCTAGTCTATCTGGAAGGTCTAGAGAGTAGCCATTGACTGGGGACCTGCATCACGGGCTGATCCTGGCCAGGTCAAGCTTGCTGACGTGTGGCAGCCTCTCCGGAGACTACTCATTCCGCTCATAACATTCTATGCAAATACCCGGCTGAGTGCCACGGGCAGAAAACATTGACACATACCTGCCAGAGGCCTATCCTGGGTCTGAAGAGTCCACCCTGGTCTCCAGCGACTCATCATCTCAGCACACACTTTGCCTGCACACATGGAATCCGCCTCTCTCCACGAATGCCTTCTCCGGCTAGGAAACACACGATGTCACTCAGCCAAAGGAGAGCACAGGCAAAGTCAACCGAAGCCCCCATCTTCAAGAGTTTGCCCTCTGCTGGGCCACAGCCTCCGCTGGCACAGTGCATGTGTGGCACTTCTCCGAGGATAAGGCCGAAATCCGGGCATCCAGGGCCCCAGCAGTCCAGGGTCTGCGCGTGGCGGCATATGGATCACCTCTTTGCCACGTACAGGAGGGAGGCCTGGGCCCTAGACTGGCTCTGCTAGAGCTCCACGACCTCAGCTATTTTCCCCCACCTTTGGTCCGTGCCCTCGTGACTGTGTGATCCCTAGTGACACTTCTTCTCCGACCACTCTGAATCCGCCACCTGCGGATACTTGAGCATGAAGATGAACATCTGTCACTGCCTGCAGTGTCACAGGTCACTAGGTGTCTAGGCTCAGGCTGACGATGGCTGTCTTCTGCCCAGGCAAGGAGCCTAATCCTTCAAAGGCAATGAGGACATGCGGTCATTGGCCGACATTCTTTCTTTCATCCACACAGCGGTCTAGATGAGGGGAAAGAGGCCAGGTAGGCCAGCTGAAGGCTGAGTGCGGGGCCCAAGGCTTCTTTCCCAATCACCATGGAGACGGCCACCGGAAGGCTGGCCGGAACTTCTCACGGGGACGGGTCACAAACACTGAGCCAATAGGAGAGGTCCAGCCTAACCGGCCAGTTCCGCAGAGCCCTCCATTTCACCCACGGACACACAACGGCCCCTTCTGTTTTGGGCCACAAATTCGAGGCCACCCGGGGAATCACTTCACACTAGGCAGCCCCTCATGTGGACACGTTCGACACACTCGGCCAGCAGGCAGCTACCTCTTTTCCACTTACGCTACCATATCAGTAGGCAAGGCGCCCTTCCTCAGCATCTATGGCCCCTCTCTGGATGTGTTCATTCAGAGAAATCTCTTCCTTCTACCCCTGAGACACATCACAAGTATGAGGGGCCTGAGAGAGAGCCTAGACGTGAAGCGGGGGAGGCTTCTGGCTGTACTGCTTCCCCGTGGGGAGAGAATAGCAGGTAGTCTCTCTGGAAGGTCTTAGCTTCTGTTGCTTGACATGGGCGATATAGTAGGGGCGGACCCTGGCCAGGTGGAGCTTGTGGGCAGACGCAACCTCTCCGGCGACGAATAATTCCGCTGCTGCTTTCTATGCTGAAGACCTCCCCCCGCCGGGTGGGATGGGTAGAGAACATTGACCCACACCGGCCAGGGGCCTTTCCTGGGACTGAAGATCCCAACATGGTCTCAACGTCGTCACCCTCTCAGCACACACCTTTCCTGCACACATAATGCTGCCTTTCTCCGTCAGGGCCTTATCCTACCAGGAAAAAAAGCAAGCCGCTCAAAAAGGCCGATGCCAGGGAAATCGAGGAAACACCGCCATTTTCCAAATCTTTGCTGTCTACATGTCCCCGCCTCCGGGGCAAGGCCGCGTATGCGGCCAGGCTCCGAAGGCAAGGCCGACATCTTGGCAGTCAGGGCCCCAGCAGTCCAATGGTTTATGGACGTGGGGACACGGATGACCTGTTTGCCGCATACAGGAGGGATCCTTGGGCCCTTCACTGCCTCGCCATTCAGCTCCACGACGTCCACTACTGGCCCTGGCCTTTGCTTTGGCTGGTGCCCCAATGAACGTGTGCTCCGCAGCCATCTTTCTCCACCCATCACTATCATTCTGCCACCAGGGGATATGTGAGTGTGGGAGTCACCATTTGTCACTGGCCGCAGTGTCACAAATCACCAGACTTCCAGGTACCAGCTGACCTAGGCTGCCTTCTGCCCCAGGCAAGATCCCGATTCCTATATCCCAGATGCTGACTGACACCTGGGCACTGGGGAACATTCATTTTGATCAACACAGAGGTCTGAGTGAGGGTCAGCGGGCCCGGTAGCTGAAGTCAAGGCCAGGTGGGCGGGGCTGAGGCTTCTCGGCCATCACCATGGAGACAGTCCCCCCACCGGAAGAGTGGGCGGGCCTTATGATGGGCCTGGTGACAAGACTCAGCCAATGGCAGAGATCTGGCCCGCCAGGCAGATGACACAGGGCCCTCCACTGTGACCCATGACACCTAGTGGCCACAGGATTTGAGCACACCCTGGGAAAGCCTACGCAGGCACAAGGGAGCCCCTGGTGCGGACTGCTTCAGGCCATTGGCAGAGCAGGCCAGGTACCTCTTTCCCACTTTCCTGAGGATAGCAGTACGCAAGGCATCCCCACTCAGCATCTCTTGCCTCTCTCTGGATGTGTTCCTTCTCTGAAATCTCTTCCTTCTCCCCCTTGTCACTTGACACCTTGGAGTGCCTGACAGAGGGCCTAGAGATCAAAGAGCAAAGGGGGAAGGCCTCTGGCTCTCCTGCTTGCCCATGGGTAGAGAAGATCTGCTAGTCTATCTGGAAGGTCTAGAGAGTAGCCATTGACTGGGGACCTGCATCACGGGCTGATCCTGGCCAGGTCAAGCTTGCTGACGTGTGGCAGCCTCTCCGGAGACTACTAATTCCGCTCATAACATTGTATGCAAATACCCGGCTGAGTGCCACGGGCAGAAAACATTGACACATACCTGCCAGAGGCCTATCCTGGGTCTGAAGAGTCCACCCTGGTCTCCAGCGACTCATCATCTCAGCACACACTTTGCCTGCACACATGGAATCCGCCTCTCTCCACGAATGCCTTCTCCGGCTAGGAAACACACGATGTCACTCAGCCAAAGGAGAGCACAGGCAAAGTCAACCGAAGCCCCCATCTTCAAGAGTTTGCCCTCTGCTGGGCCACAGCCTCCGCTGGCACAGTGCATGTGTGGCACTTCTCCGAGGATAAGGCCGAAATCCGGGCATCCAGGGCCCCAGCAGTCCAGGGTCTGCGCGTGGCGGCATATGGATCACCTCTTTGCCACGTACAGGAGGGAGGCCTGGGCCCTAGACTGGCTCTGCTAGAGCTCCACGACCTCAGCTATTTTCCCCCACCTTTGGTCCGTGCCCTCGTGACTGTGTGATCCCTAGTGACACTTCTTCTCCGACCACTCTGAATCCGCCACCTGCGGATACTTGAGCATGAAGATGAACATCTGTCACTGCCTGCAGTGTCACAGGTCACTAGGTGTCTAGGCTCAGGCTGACGATGGCTGTCTTCTGCCCAGGCAAGGAGCCTAATCCTTCAAAGGCAATGAGGACATGCGGTCATTGGCCGACATTCTTTCTTTCATCCACACAGCGGTCTAGATGAGGGGAAAGAGGCCAGGTAGGCCAGCTGAAGGCTGAGTGCGGGGCCCAAGGCTTCTTTCCCAATCACCATGGAGACGGCCACCGGAAGGCTGGCCGGAACTTCTCACGGGGACGGGTCACAAACACTGAGCCAATAGGAGAGGTCCAGCCTAACCGGCCAGTTCCGCAGAGCCCTCCATTTCACCCACGGACACACAACGGCCCCTTCTGTTTTGGGCCACAAATTCGAGGCCACCCGGGGAATCACTTCACACTAGGCAGCCCCTCACGTGGACACGTTCGACACACTCGGCCAGCAGGCAGCTACCTCTTTTCCACTTACGCTACCATATCAGTAGGCAAGGCGCCCTTCCTCAGCATCTATGGCCCCTCTCTGGATGTGTTCATTCAGAGAAATCTCTTCCTTCTACCCCTGAGACACATCACAAGTATGAGGGGCCTGAGAGAGAGCCTAGACGTGAAGCGGGGGAGGCTTCTGGCTGTACTGCTTCCCCGTGGGGAGAGAATAGCAGGTAGTCTCTCTGGAAGGTCTTAGCTTCTGTTGCTTGACATGGGCGATACAGTAGGGGCGGACCCTGGCCAGGTGGAGCTTGTGGGCAGACGCAACCTCTCCGGCGACGAATAATTCCGCTGCTGCTTTCTATGCTGAAGACCTCCCCCCGCCGGGTGGGATGGGTAGAGAACATTGACCCACACCGGCCAGGGGCCTTTCCTGGGACTGAAGATCCCAACATGGTCTCAACGTCGTCACCCTCTCAGCACACACCTTTCCTGCACACATAATGCTGCCTTTCTCCGTCAGGGCCTTATCCTACCAGGAAAAAAAGCAAGCCGCTCAAAAAGGCCGATGCCAGGGAAATCGAGGAAACACCGCCATTTTCCAAATGTTTGCTGTCTACATGTCCCCGCCTCCGGGGCAAGGCCGCGTATGCGGCCAGGCTCCGAAGGCAAGGCCGATATCTTGGCAGTCAGGGCCCCAGCAGTCCAATGGTTTATGGACGTGGGGACACGGATGACCTGTTTGCCGCATACAGGAGGGATCCTTGGGCCCTTCACTGCCTCGCCATTCAGCTCCACGACGTCCACTACTGGCCCTGGCCTTTGCTTTGGCTGGTGCCCCAATGAACGTGTGCTCCGCAGCCATCTTTCTCCACCCATCACTATCATTCTGCCACCAGGGGATATGTGAGTGTGGGAGTCACCATTTGTCACTGGCCGCAGTGTCACAAATCACCAGACTTCCAGGTACCAGCTGACCTAGGCTGCCTTCTGCCCCAGGCAAGATCCCGATTCCTATATCCCAGATGCTGACTGACACCTGGGCACTGGGGAACATTCATTTTGATCAACACAGAGGTCTGAGTGAGGGTCAGCGGGCCCGGTAGCTGAAGTCAAGGCCAGGTGGGCGGGGCTGAGGCTTCTCGGCCATCACCATGGAGACAGTAGTCCCCCCACCGGAAGAGCGGGCGGGTCTTATGATGGGCCTGGTGACAAGACTCAGCCAATGGCAGAGATCTGGCCCGCCAGGCAGATGACACAGGGCCCTCCACTGTGACCCATGACACCTAGTGGCCACAGGATTTGAGCACACCCTGGGAAAGCCTACGCAGGCACAAGGGAGCCCCTGGTGCGGACTGCTTCAGGCCATTGGCAGAGCAGGCCAGGTACCTCTTTCCCACTTTCCTGAGGATAGCAGTACGCAAGGCATCCCCACTCAGCATCTCTTGCCTCTCTCTGGATGTGTTCCTTCTCTGAAATCTCTTCCTTCTCCCCCTTGTCACTTGACACCTTGGAGTGCCTGACAGAGGGCCTAGAGATCAAAGAGCAAAGGGGGAAGGCCTCTGGCTCTCCTGCTTGCCCATGGGTAGAGAAGATCTGCTAGTCTATCTGGAAGGTCTAGAGAGTAGCCATTGACTGGGGACCTGCATCACGGGCTGATCCTGGCCAGGTCAAGCTTGCTGACGTGTGGCAGCCTCTCCGGAGACTACTAATTCCGCTCATAACATTGTATGCAAATACCCGGCTGAGTGCCACGGGCAGAAAACATTGACACATACCTGCCAGAGGCCTATCCTGGGTCTGAAGAGTCCACCCTGGTCTCCAGCGACTCATCATCTCAGCACACACTTTGCCTGCACACATGGAATCCGCCTCTCTCCACGAATGCCTTCTCCGGCTAGGAAACACACGATGTCACTCAGCCAAAGGAGAGCACAGGCAAAGTCAACCGAAGCCCCCATCTTCAAGAGTTTGCCCTCTGCTGGGCCACAGCCTCCGCTGGCACAGTGCATGTGTGGCACTTCTCCGAGGATAAGGCCGAAATCCGGGCATCCAGGGCCCCAGCAGTCCAGGGTCTGCGCGTGGCGGCATATGGATCACCTCTTTGCCACGTACAGGAGGGAGGCCTGGGCCCTAGACTGGCTCTGCTAGAGCTCCACGACCTCAGCTATTTTCCCCCACCTTTGGTCCGTGCCCTCGTGACTGTGTGATCCCTAGTGACACTTCTTCTCCGACCACTCTGAATCCGCCACCTGCGGATACTTGAGCATGAAGATGAACATCTGTCACTGCCTGCAGTGTCACAGGTCACTAGGTGTCTAGGCTCAGGCTGACGATGGCTGTCTTCTGCCCAGGCAAGGAGCCTAATCCTTCAAAGGCAATGAGGACATGCGGTCATTGGCCGACATTCTTTCTTTCATCCACACAGCGGTCTAGATGAGGGGAAAGAGGCCAGGTAGGCCAGCTGAAGGCTGAGTGCGGGGCCTAAGGCTTCTTTCCCAATCACCATGGAGACGGCCACCGGAAGGCTGGCCGGAACTTCTCACGGGGACGGGTCACAAACACTGAGCCAATAGGAGAGGTCCAGCCTAACCGGCCAGTTCCGCAGAGCCCTCCATTTCACCCACGGACACACAACGGCCCCTTCTGTTTTGGGCCACAAATTCGAGGCCACCCGGGGAATCACTTCACACTAGGCAGCCCCTCATGTGGACACGTTCGACACACTCGGCCAGCAGGCAGCTACCTCTTTTCCACTTACGCTACCATATCAGTAGGCAAGGCGCCCTTCCTCAGCATCTATGGCCCCTCTCTGGATGTGTTCATTCAGAGAAATCTCTTCCTTCTACCCCTGAGACACATCACAAGTATGAGGGGCCTGAGAGAGAGCCTAGACGTGAAGCGGGGGAGGCTTCTGGCTGTACTGCTTCCCCGTGGGGAGAGAATAGCAGGTAGTCTCTCTGGAAGGTCTTAGCTTCTGTTGCTTGACATGGGCGATACAGTAGGGGCGGACCCTGGCCAGGTGGAGCTTGTGGGCAGACGCAACCTCTCCGGCGACGAATAATTCCGCTGCTGCTTTCTATGCTGAAGACCTCCCCCCGCCGGGTGGGATGGGTAGAGAACATTGACCCACACCGGCCAGGGGCCTTTCCTGGGACTGAAGATCCCAACATGGTCTCAACGTCGTCACCCTCTCAGCACACACCTTTCCTGCACACATAATGCTGCCTTTCTCCGTCAGGGCCTTATCCTACCAGGAAAAAAAGCAAGCCGCTCAAAAAGGCCGATGCCAGGGAAATCGAGGAAACACCGCCATTTTCCAAATGTTTGCTGTCTACATGTCCCCGCCTCCGGGGCAAGGCCGCGTATGCGGCCAGGCTCCGAAGGCAAGGCCGACATCTTGGCAGTCAGGGCCCCAGCAGTCCAATGGTTTATGGACGTGGGGACACGGATGACCTGTTTGCCGCATACAGGAGGGATCCTTGGGCCCTTCACTGCCTCGCCATTCAGCTCCACGACGTCCACTACTGGCCCTGGCCTTTGCTTTGGCTGGTGCCCCAATGAACGTGTGCTCCGCAGCCATCTTTCTCCACCCATCACTATCATTCTGCCACCAGGGGATATGTGAGTGTGGGAGTCACCATTTGTCACTGGCCGCAGTGTCACAAATCACCAGACTTCCAGGTACCAGCTGACCTAGGCTGCCTTCTGCCCCAGGCAAGATCCCGATTCCTATATCCCAGATGCTGACTGACACCTGGGCACTGGGGAACATTCATTTTGATCAACACAGAGGTCTGAGTGAGGGTCAGCGGGCCCGGTAGCTGAAGTCAAGGCCAGGTGGGCGGGGCTGAGGCTTCTCGGCCATCACCATGGAGACAGTAGTCCCCCCACCGGAAGAGCGGGCGGGCCTTATGATGGGCCTGGTGACAAGACTCAGCCAATGGCAGAGATCTGGCCCGCCAGGCAGATGACACAGGGCCCTCCACTGTGACCCATGACACCTAGTGGCCACAGGATTTGAGCACACCCTGGGAAAGCCTACGCAGGCACAAGGGAGCCCCTGGTGCGGACTGCTTCAGGCCATTGGCGGAGCAGGCCAGGTACCTCTTTCCCACTTTCCTGAGGATAGCAGTACGCAAGGCATCCCCACTCAGCATCTCTTGCCTCTCTCTGGATGTGTTCCTTCTCTGAAATCTCTTCCTTCTCCCCCTTGTCACTTGACACCTTGGAGTGCCTGACAGAGGGCCTAGAGATCAAAGAGCAAAGGGGGAAGGCCTCTGGCTCTCCTGCTTGCCCATGGGTAGAGAAGATCTGCTAGTCTATCTGGAAGGTCTAGAGAGTAGCCATTGACTGGGGACCTGCATCACGGGCTGATCCTGGCCAGGTCAAGCTTGCTGACGTGTGGCAGCCTCTCCGGAGACTACTCATTCCGCTCATAACATTCTATGCAAATACCCGGCTGAGTGCCACGGGCAGAAAACATTGACACATACCTGCCAGAGGCCTATCCTGGGTCTGAAGAGTCCACCCTGGTCTCCAGCGACTCATCATCTCAGCACACACTTTGCCTGCACACATGGAATCCGCCTCTCTCCACGAATGCCTTCTCCGGCTAGGAAACACACGATGTCACTCAGCCAAAGGAGAGCACAGGCAAAGTCAACCGAAGCCCCCATCTTCAAGAGTTTGCCCTCTGCTGGGCCACAGCCTCCGCTGGCACAGTGCATGTGTGGCACTTCTCCGAGGATAAGGCCGAAATCCGGGCATCCAGGGCCCCAGCAGTCCAGGGTCTGCGCGTGGCGGCATATGGATCACCTCTTTGCCACGTACAGGAGGGAGGCCTGGGCCCTAGACTGGCTCTGCTAGAGCTCCACGACCTCAGCTATTTTCCCTCACCTTTGGTCCGTGCCCTCGTGACTGTGTGATCCCTAGTGACACTTCTTCTCCGACCACTCTGAATCCGCCACCTGCGGATACTTGAGCATGAAGATGAACATCTGTCACTGCCTGCAGTGTCACAGGTCACTAGGTGTCTAGGCTCAGGCTGACGATGGCTGTCTTCTGCCCAGGCAAGGAGCCTAATCCTTCAAAGGCAATGAGGACATGCGGTCATTGGCCGACATTCTTTCTTTCATCTACACAGCGGTCTAGATGAGGGGAAAGAGGCCAGGTAGGCCAGCTGAAGGCTGAGTGCGGGGCCCAAGGCTTCTTTCCCAATCACCATGGAGACGGCCACCGGAAGGCTGGCCGGAACTTCTCACGGGGACGGGTCACAAACACTGAGCCAATAGGAGAGGTCCAGCCTAACCGGCCAGTTCCGCAGAGCCCTCCATTTCACCCACGGACACACAACGGCCCCTTCTGTTTTGGGCCACAAATTCGAGGCCACCCGGGGAATCACTTCACACTAGGCAGCCCCTCATGTGGACACGTTCGACACACTCGGCCAGCAGGCAGCTACCTCTTTTCCACTTACGCTACCATATCAGTAGGCAAGGCGCCCTTCCTCAGCATCTATGGCCCCTCTCTGGATGTGTTCATTCAGAGAAATCTCTTCCTTCTACCCCTGAGACACATCACAAGTATGAGGGGCCTGAGAGAGAGCCTAGACGTGAAGCGGGGGAGGCTTCTGGCTGTACTGCTTCCCCGTGGGGAGAGAATAGCAGGTAGTCTCTCTGGAAGGTCTTAGCTTCTCTTGCTTGACATGGGCGATACAGTAGGGGCGGACCCTGGCCAGGTGGAGCTTGTGGGCAGACGCAACCTCTCCGGCGACGAATAATTCCGCTGCTGCTTTCTATGCTGAAGACCTCCCCCCGCCGGGTGGGATGGGTAGAGAACATTGACCCACACCTGCCAGGGGCCTTTCCTGGGACTGAAGATCCCAACATGGTCTCAACGTCGTCACCCTCTCAGCACACACCTTTCCTGCACACATAATGCTGCCTTTCTCCGTCAGGGCCTTATCCTACCAGGAAAAAAAGCAAGCCGCTCAAAAAGGCCGATGCCAGGGAAATCGAGGAAACACCGCCATTTTCCAAATCTTTGCTGTCTACATGTCCCCGCCTCCGGGGCAAGGCCGCGTATGCGGCCAGGCTCCGAAGGCAAGGCCGATATCTTGGCAGTCAGGGCCCCAGCAGTCCAATGGTTTATGGACGTGGGGACACGGATGACCTGTTTGCCGCATACAGGAGGGATCCTTGGGCCCTTCACTGCCTCGCCATTCAGCTCCACGACGTCCACTACTGGCCCTGGCCTTTGCTTTGGCTGGTGCCCCAATGAACGTGTGCTCCGCAGCCATCTTTCTCCACCCATCACTATCATTCTGCCACCAGGGGATATGTGAGTGTGGGAGTCACCATTTGTCACTGGCAGCAGTGTCACAAATCACCAGACTTCCAGGTACCAGCTGACCTAGGCTGCCTTCTGCCCCAGGCAAGATCCCGATTCCTATATCCCAGATGCTGACTGACACCTGGGCACTGGGGAACATTCATTTTGATCAACACAGAGGTCTGAGTGAGGGTCAGCGGGCCCGGTAGCTGAAGTCAAGGCCAGGTGGGCGGGGCTGAGGCTTCTCGGCCATCACCATGGAGACAGTAGTCCCCCCACCGGAAGAGCGGGCGGGCCTTATGATGGGCCTGGTGACAAGACTCAGCCAATGGCAGAGATCTGGCCCGCCAGGCAGATGACACAGGGCCCTCCACTGTGACCCATGACACCTAGTGGCCACAGGATTTGAGCACACCCTGGGAAAGCCTACGCAGGCACAAGGGAGCCCCTGGTGCGGACTGCTTCAGGCCATTGGCAGAGCAGGCCAGGTACCTCTTTCCCACTTTCCTGAGGATAGCAGTACGCAAGGCATCCCCACTCAGCATCTCTTGCCTCTCTCTGGATGTGTTCCTTCTCTGAAATCTCTTCCTTCTCCCCCTTGTCACTTGACACCTTGGAGTGCCTGACAGAGGGCCTAGAGATGAAAGAGCAAAGGGGGAAGGCCTCTGGCTCTCCTGCTTGCCCATGGGTAGAGAAGATCTGCTAGTCTATCTGGAAGGTCTAGAGAGTAGCCATTGACTGGGGACCTGCATCACGGGCTGATCCTGGCCAGGTGAAGCTTGCTGACGTGTGGCAGCCTCTCCGGAGACTACTAATTCCGCTCATAACATTGTATGCAAATACCCGGCTGAGTGCCACGGGCAGAAAACATTGACACATACCTGCCAGAGGCCTATCCTGGGTCTGAAGAGTCCACCCTGGTCTCCAGCGACTCATCATCTCAGCACACACTTTGCCTGCACACATGGAATCCGCCTCTCTCCACGAATGCCTTCTCCGGCTAGGAAACACACGATGTCACTCAGCCAAAGGAGAGCACAGGCAAAGTCAACCGAAGCCCCCATCTTCAAGAGTTTGCCCTCTGCTGGGCCACAGCCTCCGCTGGCACAGTGCATGTGTGGCACTTCTCCGAGGATAAGGCCGAAATCCGGGCATCCAGGGCCCCAGCAGTCCAGGGTCTGCGCGTGGCGGCATATGGATCACCTCTTTGCCACGTACAGGAGGGAGGCCTGGGCCCTAGACTGGCTCTGCTAGAGCTCCACGACCTCAGCTATTTTCCCCCACCTTTGGTCCGTGCCCTCGTGACTGTGTGATCCCTAGTGACACTTCTTCTCCGACCACTCTGAATCCGCCACCTGCGGATACTTGAGCATGAAGATGAACATCTGTCACTGCCTGCAGTGTCACAGGTCACTAGGTGTCTAGGCTCAGGCTGACGATGGCTGTCTTCTGCCCAGGCAAGGAGCCTAATCCTTCAAAGGCAATGAGGACATGCGGTCATTGGCCGACATTCTTTCTTTCATCCACACAGCGGTCTAGATGAGGGGAAAGAGGCCAGGTAGGCCAGCTGAAGGCTGAGTGCGGGGCCTAAGGCTTCTTTCCCAATCACCATGGAGACGGCCACCGGAAGGCTGGCCGGAACTTCTCACGGGGACGGGTCACAAACACTGAGCCAATAGGAGAGGTCCAGCCTAACCGGCCAGTTCCGCAGAGCCCTCCATTTCACCCACGGACACACAACGGCCCCTTCTGTTTTGGGCCACAAATTCGAGGCCACCCGGGGAATCACTTCACACTAGGCAGCCCCTCATGTGGACACGTTCGACACACTCGGCCAGCAGGCAGCTACCTCTTTTCCACTTACGCTACCATATCAGTAGGCAAGGCGCCCTTCCTCAGCATCTATGGCCCCTCTCTGGATGTGTTCATTCAGAGAAATCTCTTCCTTCTACCCCTGAGACACATCACAAGTATGAGGGGCCTGAGAGAGAGCCTAGACATGAAACGGGGGAGGCTTCTGGCTGTACTGCTTCCCCGTGGGGAGAGAATAGCAGGTAGTCTCTCTGGAAGGTCTTAGCTTCTGTTGCTTGACATGGGCGATACAGTAGGGGCGGACCCTGGCCAGGTGGAGCTTGTGGGCAGACGCAACCTCTCCGGCGACGAATAATTCCGCTGCTGCTTTCTATGCTGAAGACCTCCCCCCGCCGGGTGGGATGGGTAGAGAACATTGACCCACACCTGCCAGGGGCCTTTCCTGGGACTGAAGATCCCAACATGGTCTCAACGTCGTCACCCTCTCAGCACACACCTTTCCTGCACACATAATGCTGCCTTTCTCCGTCAGGGCCTTATCCTACCAGGAAAAAAAGCAAGCCGCTCAAAAAGGCCGATGCCAGGGAAATCGAGGAAACACCGCCATTTTCCAAATCTTTGCTGTCTACATGTCCCCGCCTCCGGGGCAAGGCCGCGTATGCGGCCAGGCTCCGAAGGCAAGGCCGATATCTTGGCAGTCAGGGCCCCAGCAGTCCAATGGTTTATGGACGTGGGGACACGGATGACCTGTTTGCCGCATACAGGAGGGATCCTTGGGCCCTTCACTGCCTCGCCATTCAGCTCCACGACGTCCACTACTGGCCCTGGCCTTTGCTTTGGCTGGTGCCCCATTGAACGTGTGCTCCGCAGCCATCTTTCTCCACCCATCACTATCATTCTGCCACCAGGGGATATGTGAGTGTGGGAGTCACCATCTGTCACTGGCCGCAGTGTCACAAATCACCAGACTTCCAGGTACCAGCTGACCTAGGCTGCCTTCTGCCCCAGGCAAGATCCCGATTCCTATATCCCAGATGCTGACTGACACCTGGGCACTGGGGAACATTCATTTTGATCAACACAGAGGTCTGAGTGAGGGTCAGCGGGCCCGGTAGCTGAAGTCAAGGCCAGGTGGGCGGGGCTGAGGCTTCTCGGCCATCACCATGGAGACAGTCCCCCCACCGGAAGAGTGGGCGGGCCTTATGATGGGCCTGGTGACAAGACTCAGCCAATGGCAGAGATCTGGCCCGCCAGGCAGATGACACAGGGCCCTCCACTGTGACCCATGACACCTAGTGGCCACAGGATTTGAGCACACCCTGGGAAAGCCTACGCAGGCACAAGGGAGCCCCTGGTGCGGACTGCTTCAGGCCATTGGCAGAGCAGGCCAGGTACCTCTTTCCCACTTTCCTGAGGATAGCAGTACGCAAGGCATCCCCACTCAGCATCTCTTGCCTCTCTCTGGATGTGTTCCTTCTCTGAAATCTCTTCCTTCTCCCCCTTGTCATTTGACACCTTGGAGTGCCTGACAGAGGGCCTAGAGATGAAAGAGCAAAGGGGGAAGGCCTCTGGCTCTCCTGCTTGCCCATGGGTAGAGAAGATCTGCTAGTCTATCTGGAAGGTCTAGAGAGTAGCCATTGACTGGGGACCTGCATCACGGGCTGATCCTGGCCAGGTGAAGCTTGCTGACGTGTGGCAGCCTCTCCGGAGACTACTAATTCCGCTCATAACATTGTATGCAAATACCCGGCTGAGTGCCACGGGCAGAAAACATTGACACATACCTGCCAGAGGCCTATCCTGGGTCTGAAGAGTCCACCCTGGTCTCCAGCGACTCATCATCTCAGCACACACTTTGCCTGCACACATGGAATCCGCCTCTCTCCACGAATGCCTTCTCCGGCTAGGAAACACACGATGTCACTCAGCCAAAGGAGAGCACAGGCAAAGTCAACCGAAGCCCCCATCTTCAAGAGTTTGCCCTCTGCTGGGCCACAGCCTCCGCTGGCACAGTGCATGTGTGGCACTTCTCCGAGGATAAGGCCGAAATCCGGGCATCCAGGGCCCCAGCAGTCCAGGGTCTGCGCGTGGCGGCATATGGATCACCTCTTTGCCACGTACAGGAGGGAGGCCTGGGCCCTAGACTGGCTCTGCTAGAGCTCCACGACCTCAGCTATTTTCCCCCACCTTTGGTCCGTGCCCTCGTGACTGTGTGATCCCTAGTGACACTTCTTCTCCGACCACTCTGAATCCGCCACCTGCGGATACTTGAGCATGAAGATGAACATCTGTCACTGCCTGCAGTGTCACAGGTCACTAGGTGTCTAGGCTCAGGCTGACGATGGCTGTCTTCTGCCCAGGCAAGGAGCCTAATCCTTCAAAGGCAATGAGGACATGCGGTCATTGGCCGACATTCTTTCTTTCATCCACACAGCGGTCTAGATGAGGGGAAAGAGGCCAGGTAGGCCAGCTGAAGGCTGAGTGCGGGGCCTAAGGCTTCTTTCCCAATCACCATGGAGACGGCCACCGGAAGGCTGGCCGGAACTTCTCACGGGGACGGGTCACAAACACTGAGCCAATAGGAGAGGTCCAGCCTAACCGGCCAGTTCCGCAGAGCCCTCCATTTCACCCACGGACACACAACGGCCCCTTCTGTTTTGGGCCACAAATTCGAGGCCACCCGGGGAATCACTTCACACTAGGCAGCCCCTCATGTGGACACGTTCGACACACTCGGCCAGCAGGCAGCTACCTCTTTTCCACTTACGCTACCATATCAGTAGGCAAGGCGCCCTTCCTCAGCATCTATGGCCCCTCTCTGGATGTGTTCATTCAGAGAAATCTCTTCCTTCTACCCCTGAGACACATCACAAGTATGAGGGGCCTGAGAGAGAGCCTAGACATGAAGCGGGGGAGGCTTCTGGCTGTACTGCTTCCCCGTGGGGAGAGAATAGCAGGTAGTCTCTCTGGAAGGTCTCAGCTTCTGTTGCTTGACATGGGCGATACAGTAGGGGCGGACCCTGGCCAGGTGGAGCTTGTGGGCAGACGCAACCTCTCCGGCGACGAATAATTCCGCTGCTGCTTTCTATGCTGAAGACCTCCCCCCGCCGGGTGGGATGGGTAGAGAACATTGACCCACACCTGCCAGGGGCCTTTCCTGGGACTGAAGATCCCAACATGGTCTCAACGTCGTCACCCTCTCAGCACACACCTTTCCTGCACACATAATGCTGCCTTTCTCCGTCAGGGCCTTATCCTACCAGGAAAAAAAGCAAGCCGCTCAAAAAGGCCGATGCCAGGGAAATCGAGGAAACACCGCCATTTTCCAAATCTTTGCTGTCTACATGTCCCCGCCTCCGGGGCAAGGCCGCGTATGCGGCCAGGCTCCGAAGGCAAGGCCGATATCTTGGCAGTCAGGGCCCCAGCAGTCCAATGGTTTATGGACGTGGGGACACGGATGACCTGTTTGCCGCATACAGGAGGGATCCTTGGGCCCTTCACTGCCTCGCCATTCAGCTCCACGACGTCCACTACTGGCCCTGGCCTTTGCTTTGGCTGGTGCCCCATTGAACGTGTGCTCCGCAGCCATCTTTCTCCACCCATCACTATCATTCTGCCACCAGGGGATATGTGAGTGTGGGAGTCACCATCTGTCACTGGCCGCAGTGTCACAAATCACCAGACTTCCAGGTACCAGCTGACCTAGGCTGCCTTCTGCCCCAGGCAAGATCCCGATTCCTATATCCCAGATGCTGACTGACACCTGGGCACTGGGGAACATTCATTTTGATCAACACAGAGGTCTGAGTGAGGGTCAGCGGGCCCGGTAGCTGAAGTCAAGGCCAGGTGGGCGGGGCTGAGGCTTCTCGGCCATCACCATGGAGACAGTCCCCCCACCGGAAGAGTGGGCGGGCCTTATGATGGGCCTGGTGACAAGACTCAGCCAATGGCAGAGATCTGGCCCGCCAGGCAGATGACACAGGGCCCTCCACTGTGACCCATGACACCTAGTGGCCACAGGATTTGAGCACACCCTGGGAAAGCCTACGCAGGCACAAGGGAGCCCCTGGTGCGGACTGCTTCAGGCCATTGGCAGAGCAGGCCAGGTACCTCTTTCCCACTTTCCTGAGGATAGCAGTACGCAAGGCATCCCCACTCAGCATCTCTTGCCTCTCTCTGGATGTGTTCCTTCTCTGAAATCTCTTCCTTCTCCCCCTTGTCATTTGACACCTTGGAGTGCCTGACAGAGGGCCTAGAGATGAAAGAGCAAAGGGGGAAGGCCTCTGGCTCTCCTGCTTGCCCATGGGTAGAGAAGATCTGCTAGTCTATCTGGAAGGTCTAGAGAGTAGCCATTGACTGGGGACCTGCATCACGGGCTGATCCTGGCCAGGTGAAGCTTGCTGACGTGTGGCAGCCTCTCCGGAGACTACTAATTCCGCTCATAACATTGTATGCAAATACCCGGCTGAGTGCCACGGGCAGAAAACATTGACACATACCTGCCAGAGGCCTATCCTGGGTCTGAAGAGTCCACCCTGGTCTCCAGCGACTCATCATCTCAGCACACACTTTGCCTGCACACATGGAATCCGCCTCTCTCCACGAATGCCTTCTCCGGCTAGGAAACACACGATGTCACTCAGCCAAAGGAGAGCACAGGCAAAGTCAACCGAAGCCCCCATCTTCAAGAGTTTGCCCTCTGCTGGGCCACAGCCTCCGCTGGCACAGTGCATGTGTGGCACTTCTCCGAGGATAAGGCCGAAATCCGGGCATCCAGGGCCCCAGCAGTCCAGGGTCTGCGCGTGGCGGCATATGGATCACCTCTTTGCCACGTACAGGAGGGAGGCCTGGGCCCTAGACTGGCTCTGCTAGAGCTCCACGACCTCAGCTATTTTCCCCCACCTTTGGTCCGTGCCCTCGTGACTGTGTGATCCCTAGTGACACTTCTTCTCCGACCACTCTGAATCCGCCACCTGCGGATACTTGAGCATGAAGATGAACATCTGTCACTGCCTGCAGTGTCACAGGTCACTAGGTGTCTAGGCTCAGGCTGACGATGGCTGTCTTCTGCCCAGGCAAGGAGCCTAATCCTTCAAAGGCAATGAGGACATGCGGTCATTGGCCGACATTCTTTCTTTCATCCACACAGCGGTCTAGATGAGGGGAAAGAGGCCAGGTAGGCCAGCTGAAGGCTGAGTGCGGGGCCTAAGGCTTCTTTCCCAATCACCATGGAGACGGCCACCGGAAGGCTGGCCGGAACTTCTCACGGGGACGGGTCACAAACACTGAGCCAATAGGAGAGGTCCAGCCTAACCGGCCAGTTCCGCAGAGCCCTCCATTTCACCCACGGACACACAACGGCCCCTTCTGTTTTGGGCCACAAATTCGAGGCCACCCGGGGAATCACTTCACACTAGGCAGCCCCTCATGTGGACACGTTCGACACACTCGGCCAGCAGGCAGCTACCTCTTTTCCACTTACGCTACCATATCAGTAGGCAAGGCGCCCTTCCTCAGCATCTATGGCCCCTCTCTGGATGTGTTCATTCAGAGAAATCTCTTCCTTCTACCCCTGAGACACATCACAAGTATGAGGGGCCTGAGAGAGAGCCTAGACATGAAGCGGGGGAGGCTTCTGGCTGTACTGCTTCCCCGTGGGGAGAGAATAGCAGGTAGTCTCTCTGGAAGGTCTCAGCTTCTGTTGCTTGACATGGGCGATACAGTAGGGGCGGACCCTGGCCAGGTGGAGCTTGTGGGCAGACGCAACCTCTCCGGCGACGAATAATTCCGCTGCTGCTTTCTATGCTGAAGACCTCCCCCCGCCGGGTGGGATGGGTAGAGAACATTGACCCACACCTGCCAGGGGCCTTTCCCGGGACTAAAGATCCCAACATGGTCTCAACGTCGTCACCCTCTCAGCACACACCTTTCCTGCACACATAATGCTGCCTTTCTCCGTCAGGGCCTTATCCTACCAGGAAAAAAAGCAAGCCGCTCAAAAAGGCCGATGCCAGGGAAATCGAGGAAACACCGCCATTTTCCAAATGTTTGCTGTCTACATGTCCCCGCCTCCGGGGCAAGGCCGCGTATGCGGCCAGGCTCCGAAGGCAAGGCCGACATCTTGGCAGTCAGGGCCCCAGCAGTCCAATGGTTTATGGACGTGGGGACACGGATGACCTGTTTGCCGCATACAGGAGGGATCCTTGGGCCCTTCACTGCCTCGCCATTCAGCTCCACGACGTCCACTACTGGCCCTGGCCTTTGCTTTGGCTGGTGCCCCAATGAACGTGTGCTCCGCAGCCATCTTTCTCCACCCATCACTATCATTCTGCCACCAGGGGATATGTGAGTGTGGGAGTCACCATTTGTCACTGGCAGCAGTGTCACAAATCACCAGACTTCCAGGTACCAGCTGACCTAGGCTGCCTTCTGCCCCAGGCAAGATCCCGATTCCTATATCCCAGATGCTGACTGACACCTGGGCACTGGGGAACATTCATTTTGATCAACACAGAGGTCTGAGTGAGGGTCAGCGGGCCCGGTAGCTGAAGTCAAGGCCAGGTGGGCGGGGCTGAGGCTTCTCGGCCATCACCATGGAGACAGTAGTCCCCCCACCGGAAGAGTGGGCGGGCCTTATGATGGGCCTGGTGACAAGACTCAGCCAATGGCAGAGATCTGGCCCGCCAGGCAGATGACACAGGGCCCTCCACTGTGACCCATGACACCTAGTGGCCACAGGATTTGAGCACACCCTGAGAAAGCCTACGCAGGCACAAGGGAGCCCCTGGTGCGGACTGCTTCAGGCCATTGGCAGAGCAGGCCAGGTACCTCTTTCCCACTTTCCTGAGGATAGCAGTACGCAAGGCATCCCCACTCAGCATCTCTTGCCTCTCTCTGGATGTGTTCCTTCTCTGAAATCTCTTCCTTCTCCCCCTTGTCACTTGACACCTTGGAGTGCCTGACAGAGGGCCTAGAGATGAAAGAGCAAAGGGGGAAGGCCTCTGGCTCTCCTGCTTGCCCATGGGTAGAGAAGATCTGCTAGTCTATCTGGAAGGTCTAGAGAGTAGCCATTGACTGGGGACCTGCATCACGGGCTGATCCTGGCCAGGTCAAGCTTGCTGACGTGTGGCAGCCTCTCCGGAGACTACTAATTCCGCTCATAACATTCTATGCAAATACCCGGCTGAGTGCCACGGGCAGAAAACATTGACACATACCTGCCAGAGGCCTATCCTGGGTCTGAAGAGTCCACCCTGGTCTCCAGCGACTCATCATCTCAGCACACACTTTGCCTGCACACATGGAATCCGCCTCTCTCCACGAATGCCTTCTCCGGCTAGGAAACACACGATGTCACTCAGCCAAAGGAGAGCACAGGCAAAGTCAACCGAAGCCCCCATCTTCAAGAGTTTGCCCTCTGCTGGGCCACAGCCTCCGCTGGCACAGTGCATGTGTGGCACTTCTCCGAGGATAAGGCCGAAATCCGGGCATCCAGGGCCCCAGCAGTCCAGGGTCTGCGCGTGGCGGCATATGGATCACCTCTTTGCCACGTACAGGAGGGAGGCCTGGGCCCTAGACTGGCTCTGCTAGAGCTCCACGACCTCAGCTATTTTCCCCCACCTTTGGTCCGTGCCCTCGTGACTGTGTGATCCCTAGTGACACTTCTTCTCCGACCACTCTGAATCCGCCACCTGCGGATACTTGAGCATGAAGATGAACATCTGTCACTGCCTGCAGTGTCACAGGTCACTAGGTGTCTAGGCTCAGGCTGACGATGGCTGTCTTCTGCCCAGGCAAGGAGCCTAATCCTTCAAAGGCAATGAGGACATGCGGTCATTGGCCGACATTCTTTCTTTCATCCACACAGCGGTCTAGATGAGGGGAAAGAGGCCAGGTAGGCCAGCTGAAGGCTGAGTGCGGGGCCTAAGGCTTCTTTCCCAATCACCATGGAGACGGCCACCGGAAGGCTGGCCGGAACTTCTCACGGGGACGGGTCACAAACACTGAGCCAATAGGAGAGGTCCAGCCTAACCGGCCAGTTCCGCAGAGCCCTCCATTTCACCCACGGACACACAACGGCCCCTTCTGCTTTGGGCCACAAATTCGAGGCCACCCGGGGAATCACTTCACACTAGGCAGCCCCTCATGTGGACACGTTCGACACACTCGGCCAGCAGGCAGCTACCTCTTTTCCACTTACGCTACCATATCAGTAGGCAAGGCGCCCTTCCTCAGCATCTATGGCCCCTCTCTGGATGTGTTCATTCAGAGAAATCTCTTCCTTCTACCCCTGAGACACATCACAAGTATGAGGGGCCTGAGAGAGAGCCTAGACATGAAGCGGGGGAGGCTTCTGGCTGTACTGCTTCCCCGTGGGGAGAGAATAGCAGGTAGTCTCTCTGGAAGGTCTCAGCTTCTGTTGCTTGACATGGGCGATACAGTAGGGGCGGACCCTGGCCAGGTGGAGCTTGTGGGCAGACGCAACCTCTCCGGCGACGAATAATTCCGCTGCTGCTTTCTATGCTGAAGACCTCCCCCCGCCGGGTGGGATGGGTAGAGAACATTGACCCACACCTGCCAGGGGCCTTTCCCGGGACTGAAGATCCCAACATGGTCTCAACGTCGTCACCCTCTCAGCACACACCTTTCCTGCACACATAATGCTGCCTTTCTCCGTCAGGGCCTTATCCTACCAGGAAAAAAAGCAAGCCGCTCAAAAAGGCCGATGCCAGGGAAATCGAGGAAACACCGCCATTTTCCAAATGTTTGCTGTCTACATGTCCCCGCCTCCGGGGCAAGGCCGCGTATGCGGCCAGGCTCCGAAGGCAAGGCCGACATCTTGGCAGTCAGGGCCCCAGCAGTCCAATGGTTTATGGACGTGGGGACACGGATGACCTGTTTGCCGCATACAGGAGGGATCCTTGGGCCCTTCACTGCCTCGCCATTCAGCTCCACGACGTCCACTACTGGCCCTGGCCTTTGCTTTGGCTGGTGCCCCAATGAACGTGTGCTCCGCAGCCATCTTTCTCCACCCATCACTATCATTCTGCCACCAGGGGATATGTGAGTGTGGGAGTCACCATTTGTCACTGGCCGCAGTGTCACAAATCACCAGACTTCCAGGTACCAGCTGACCTAGGCTGCCTTCTGCCCCAGGCAAGATCCCGATTCCTATATCCCAGATGCTGACTGACACCTGGGCACTGGGGAACATTCATTTTGATCAACACAGAGGTCTGAGTGAGGGTCAGCGGGCCCGGTAGCTGAAGTCAAGGCCAGGTGGGCGGGGCTGAGGCTTCTCGGCCATCACCATGGAGACAGTCCCCCCACCGGAAGAGTGGGCGGGCCTTATGATGGGCCTGGTGACAAGACTCAGCCAATGGCAGAGATCTGGCCCGCCAGGCAGATGACACAGGGCCCTCCACTGTGACCCATGACACCTAGTAGCCACAGGATTTGAGCACACCCTGGGAAAGCCTACGCAGGCACAAGGGAGCCCCTGGTGCGGACTGCTTCAGGCCATTGGCAGAGCAGGCCAGGTACCTCTTTCCCACTTTCCTGAGGATAGCAGTACGCAAGGCATCCCCACTCAGCATCTCTTGCCTCTCTCTGGATGTGTTCCTTCTCTGAAATCTCTTCCTTCTCCCCCTTGTCATTTGACACCTTGGAGTGCCTGACAGAGGGCCTAGAGATGAAAGAGCAAAGGGGGAAGGCCTCTGGCTCTCCTGCTTGCCCATGGGTAGAGAAGATCTGCTAGTCTATCTGGAAGGTCTAGAGAGTAGCCATTGACTGGGGACCTGCATCACGGGCTGATCCTGGCCAGGTGAAGCTTGCTGACGTGTGGCAGCCTCTCCGGAGACTACTAATTCCGCTCATAACATTGTATGCAAATACCCGGCTGAGTGCCACGGGCAGAAAACATTGACACATACCTGCCAGAGGCCTATCCTGGGTCTGAAGAGTCCACCCTGGTCTCCAGCGACTCATCATCTCAGCACACACTTTGCCTGCACACATGGAATCCGCCTCTCTCCACGAATGCCTTCTCCGGCTAGGAAACACACGATGTCACTCAGCCAAAGGAGAGCACAGGCAAAGTCAACCGAAGCCCCCATCTTCAAGAGTTTGCCCTCTGCTGGGCCACAGCCTCCGCTGGCACAGTGCATGTGTGGCACTTCTCCGAGGATAAGGCCGAAATCCGGGCATCCAGGGCCCCAGCAGTCCAGGGTCTGCGCGTGGCGGCATATGGATCACCTCTTTGCCACGTACAGGAGGGAGGCCTGGGCCCTAGACTGGCTCTGCTAGAGCTCCACGACCTCAGCTATTTTCCCCCACCTTTGGTCCGTGCCCTCGTGACTGTGTGATCCCTAGTGACACTTCTTCTCCGACCACTCTGAATCCGCCACCTGCGGATACTTGAGCATGAAGATGAACATCTGTCACTGCCTGCAGTGTCACAGGTCACTAGGTGTCTAGGCTCAGGCTGACGATGGCTGTCTTCTGCCCAGGCAAGGAGCCTAATCCTTCAAAGGCAATGAGGACATGCGGTCATTGGCCGACATTCTTTCTTTCATCCACACAGCGGTCTAGATGAGGGGAAAGAGGCCAGGTAGGCCAGCTGAAGGCTGAGTGCGGGGCCTAAGGCTTCTTTCCCAATCACCATGGAGACGGCCACCGGAAGGCTGGCCGGAACTTCTCACGGGGACGGGTCACAAACACTGAGCCAATAGGAGAGGTCCAGCCTAACCGGCCAGTTCCGCAGAGCCCTCCATTTCACCCACGGACACACAACGGCCCCTTCTGTTTTGGGCCACAAATTCGAGGCCACCCGGGGAATCACTTCACACTAGGCAGCCCCTCATGTGGACACGTTCGACACACTCGGCCAGCAGGCAGCTACCTCTTTTCCACTTACGCTACCATATCAGTAGGCAAGGCGCCCTTCCTCAGCATCTATGGCCCCTCTCTGGATGTGTTCATTCAGAGAAATCTCTTCCTTCTACCCCTGAGACACATCACAAGTATGAGGGGCCTGAGAGAGAGCCTAGACATGAAGCGGGGGAGGCTTCTGGCTGTACTGCTTCCCCGTGGGGAGAGAATAGCAGGTAGTCTCTCTGGAAGGTCTCAGCTTCTGTTGCTTGACATGGGCGATACAGTAGGGGCGGACCCTGGCCAGGTGGAGCTTGTGGGCAGACGCAACCTCTCCGGCGACGAATAATTCCGCTGCTGCTTTCTATGCTGAAGACCTCCCCCCGCCGGGTGGGATGGGTAGAGAACATTGACCCACACCTGCCAGGGGCCTTTCCTGGGACTGAAGATCCCAACATGGTCTCAACGTCGTCACCCTCTCAGCACACACCTTTCCTGCACACATAATGCTGCCTTTCTCCGTCAGGGCCTTATCCTACCAGGAAAAAAAGCAAGCCGCTCAAAAAGGCCGATGCCAGGGAAATCGAGGAAACACCGCCATTTTCCAAATCTTTGCTGTCTACATGTCCCCGCCTCCGGGGCAAGGCCGCGTATGCGGCCAGGCTCCGAAGGCAAGGCCGATATCTTGGCAGTCAGGGCCCCAGCAGTCCAATGGTTTATGGACGTGGGGACACGGATGACCTGTTTGCCGCATACAGGAGGGATCCTTGGGCCCTTCACTGCCTCGCCATTCAGCTCCACGACGTCCACTACTGGCCCTGGCCTTTGCTTTGGCTGGTGCCCCATTGAACGTGTGCTCCGCAGCCATCTTTCTCCACCCATCACTATCATTCTGCCACCAGGGGATATGTGAGTGTGGGAGTCACCATCTGTCACTGGCCGCAGTGTCACAAATCACCAGACTTCCAGGTACCAGCTGACCTAGGCTGCCTTCTGCCCCAGGCAAGATCCCGATTCCTATATCCCAGATGCTGACTGACACCTGGGCACTGGGGAACATTCATTTTGATCAACACAGAGGTCTGAGTGAGGGTCAGCGGGCCCGGTAGCTGAAGTCAAGGCCAGGTGGGCGGGGCTGAGGCTTCTCGGCCATCACCATGGAGACAGTCCCCCCACCGGAAGAGTGGGCGGGCCTTATGATGGGCCTGGTGACAAGACTCAGCCAATGGCAGAGATCTGGCCCGCCAGGCAGATGACACAGGGCCCTCCACTGTGACCCATGACACCTAGTGGCCACAGGATTTGAGCACACCCTGGGAAAGCCTACGCAGGCACAAGGGAGCCCCTGGTGCGGACTGCTTCAGGCCATTGGCAGAGCAGGCCAGGTACCTCTTTCCCACTTTCCTGAGGATAGCAGTACGCAAGGCATCCCCACTCAGCATCTCTTGCCTCTCTCTGGATGTGTTCCTTCTCTGAAATCTCTTCCTTCTCCCCCTTGTCATTTGACACCTTGGAGTGCCTGACAGAGGGCCTAGAGATGAAAGAGCAAAGGGGGAAGGCCTCTGGCTCTCCTGCTTGCCCATGGGTAGAGAAGATCTGCTAGTCTATCTGGAAGGTCTAGAGAGTAGCCATTGACTGGGGACCTGCATCACGGGCTGATCCTGGCCAGGTGAAGCTTGCTGACGTGTGGCAGCCTCTCCGGAGACTACTAATTCCGCTCATAACATTGTATGCAAATACCCGGCTGAGTGCCACGGGCAGAAAACATTGACACATACCTGCCAGAGGCCTATCCTGGGTCTGAAGAGTCCACCCTGGTCTCCAGCGACTCATCATCTCAGCACACACTTTGCCTGCACACATGGAATCCGCCTCTCTCCACGAATGCCTTCTCCGGCTAGGAAACACACGATGTCACTCAGCCAAAGGAGAGCACAGGCAAAGTCAACCGAAGCCCCCATCTTCAAGAGTTTGCCCTCTGCTGGGCCACAGCCTCCGCTGGCACAGTGCATGTGTGGCACTTCTCCGAGGATAAGGCCGAAATCCGGGCATCCAGGGCCCCAGCAGTCCAGGGTCTGCGCGTGGCGGCATATGGATCACCTCTTTGCCACGTACAGGAGGGAGGCCTGGGCCCTAGACTGGCTCTGCTAGAGCTCCACGACCTCAGCTATTTTCCCCCACCTTTGGTCCGTGCCCTCGTGACTGTGTGATCCCTAGTGACACTTCTTCTCCGACCACTCTGAATCCGCCACCTGCGGATACTTGAGCATGAAGATGAACATCTGTCACTGCCTGCAGTGTCACAGGTCACTAGGTGTCTAGGCTCAGGCTGACGATGGCTGTCTTCTGCCCAGGCAAGGAGCCTAATCCTTCAAAGGCAATGAGGACATGCGGTCATTGGCCGACATTCTTTCTTTCATCCACACAGCGGTCTAGATGAGGGGAAAGAGGCCAGGTAGGCCAGCTGAAGGCTGAGTGCGGGGCCTAAGGCTTCTTTCCCAATCACCATGGAGACGGCCACCGGAAGGCTGGCCGGAACTTCTCACGGGGACGGGTCACAAACACTGAGCCAATAGGAGAGGTCCAGCCTAACCGGCCAGTTCCGCAGAGCCCTCCATTTCACCCACGGACACACAACGGCCCCTTCTGTTTTGGGCCACAAATTCGAGGCCACCCGGGGAATCACTTCACACTAGGCAGCCCCTCATGTGGACACGTTCGACACACTCGGCCAGCAGGCAGCTACCTCTTTTCCACTTACGCTACCATATCAGTAGGCAAGGCGCCCTTCCTCAGCATCTATGGCCCCTCTCTGGATGTGTTCATTCAGAGAAATCTCTTCCTTCTACCCCTGAGACACATCACAAGTATGAGGGGCCTGAGAGAGAGCCTAGACATGAAGCGGGGGAGGCTTCTGGCTGTACTGCTTCCCCGTGGGGAGAGAATAGCAGGTAGTCTCTCTGGAAGGTCTCAGCTTCTGTTGCTTGACATGGGCGATACAGTAGGGGCGGACCCTGGCCAGGTGGAGCTTGTGGGCAGACGCAACCTCTCCGGCGACGAATAATTCCGCTGCTGCTTTCTATGCTGAAGACCTCCCCCCGCCGGGTGGGATGGGTAGAGAACATTGACCCACACCTGCCAGGGGCCTTTCCCGGGACTAAAGATCCCAACATGGTCTCAACGTCGTCACCCTCTCAGCACACACCTTTCCTGCACACATAATGCTGCCTTTCTCCGTCAGGGCCTTATCCTACCAGGAAAAAAAGCAAGCCGCTCAAAAAGGCCGATGCCAGGGAAATCGAGGAAACACCGCCATTTTCCAAATGTTTGCTGTCTACATGTCCCCGCCTCCGGGGCAAGGCCGCGTATGCGGCCAGGCTCCGAAGGCAAGGCCGACATCTTGGCAGTCAGGGCCCCAGCAGTCCAATGGTTTATGGACGTGGGGACACGGATGACCTGTTTGCCGCATACAGGAGGGATCCTTGGGCCCTTCACTGCCTCGCCATTCAGCTCCACGACGTCCACTACTGGCCCTGGCCTTTGCTTTGGCTGGTGCCCCAATGAACGTGTGCTCCGCAGCCATCTTTCTCCACCCATCACTATCATTCTGCCACCAGGGGATATGTGAGTGTGGGAGTCACCATTTGTCACTGGCAGCAGTGTCACAAATCACCAGACTTCCAGGTACCAGCTGACCTAGGCTGCCTTCTGCCCCAGGCAAGATCCCGATTCCTATATCCCAGATGCTGACTGACACCTGGGCACTGGGGAACATTCATTTTGATCAACACAGAGGTCTGAGTGAGGGTCAGCGGGCCCGGTAGCTGAAGTCAAGGCCAGGTGGGCGGGGCTGAGGCTTCTCGGCCATCACCATGGAGACAGTAGTCCCCCCACCGGAAGAGTGGGCGGGCCTTATGATGGGCCTGGTGACAAGACTCAGCCAATGGCAGAGATCTGGCCCGCCAGGCAGATGACACAGGGCCCTCCACTGTGACCCATGACACCTAGTGGCCACAGGATTTGAGCACACCCTGAGAAAGCCTACGCAGGCACAAGGGAGCCCCTGGTGCGGACTGCTTCAGGCCATTGGCAGAGCAGGCCAGGTACCTCTTTCCCACTTTCCTGAGGATAGCAGTACGCAAGGCATCCCCACTCAGCATCTCTTGCCTCTCTCTGGATGTGTTCCTTCTCTGAAATCTCTTCCTTCTCCCCCTTGTCACTTGACACCTTGGAGTGCCTGACAGAGGGCCTAGAGATGAAAGAGCAAAGGGGGAAGGCCTCTGGCTCTCCTGCTTGCCCATGGGTAGAGAAGATCTGCTAGTCTATCTGGAAGGTCTAGAGAGTAGCCATTGACTGGGGACCTGCATCACGGGCTGATCCTGGCCAGGTCAAGCTTGCTGACGTGTGGCAGCCTCTCCGGAGACTACTAATTCCGCTCATAACATTCTATGCAAATACCCGGCTGAGTGCCACGGGCAGAAAACATTGACACATACCTGCCAGAGGCCTATCCTGGGTCTGAAGAGTCCACCCTGGTCTCCAGCGACTCATCATCTCAGCACACACTTTGCCTGCACACATGGAATCCGCCTCTCTCCACGAATGCCTTCTCCGGCTAGGAAACACACGATGTCACTCAGCCAAAGGAGAGCACAGGCAAAGTCAACCGAAGCCCCCATCTTCAAGAGTTTGCCCTCTGCTGGGCCACAGCCTCCGCTGGCACAGTGCATGTGTGGCACTTCTCCGAGGATAAGGCCGAAATCCGGGCATCCAGGGCCCCAGCAGTCCAGGGTCTGCGCGTGGCGGCATATGGATCACCTCTTTGCCACGTACAGGAGGGAGGCCTGGGCCCTAGACTGGCTCTGCTAGAGCTCCACGACCTCAGCTATTTTCCCCCACCTTTGGTCCGTGCCCTCGTGACTGTGTGATCCCTAGTGACACTTCTTCTCCGACCACTCTGAATCCGCCACCTGCGGATACTTGAGCATGAAGATGAACATCTGTCACTGCCTGCAGTGTCACAGGTCACTAGGTGTCTAGGCTCAGGCTGACGATGGCTGTCTTCTGCCCAGGCAAGGAGCCTAATCCTTCAAAGGCAATGAGGACATGCGGTCATTGGCCGACATTCTTTCTTTCATCCACACAGCGGTCTAGATGAGGGGAAAGAGGCCAGGTAGGCCAGCTGAAGGCTGAGTGCGGGGCCTAAGGCTTCTTTCCCAATCACCATGGAGACGGCCACCGGAAGGCTGGCCGGAACTTCTCACGGGGACGGGTCACAAACACTGAGCCAATAGGAGAGGTCCAGCCTAACCGGCCAGTTCCGCAGAGCCCTCCATTTCACCCACGGACACACAACGGCCCCTTCTGCTTTGGGCCACAAATTCGAGGCCACCCGGGGAATCACTTCACACTAGGCAGCCCCTCATGTGGACACGTTCGACACACTCGGCCAGCAGGCAGCTACCTCTTTTCCACTTACGCTACCATATCAGTAGGCAAGGCGCCCTTCCTCAGCATCTATGGCCCCTCTCTGGATGTGTTCATTCAGAGAAATCTCTTCCTTCTACCCCTGAGACACATCACAAGTATGAGGGGCCTGAGAGAGAGAGCCTAGACATGAAGCGGGGGAGGCTTCTGGCTGTACTGCTTCCCCGTGGGGAGAGAATAGCAGGTAGTCTCTCTGGAAGGTCTCAGCTTCTGTTGCTTGACATGGGCGATACAGTAGGGGCGGACCCTGGCCAGGTGGAGCTTGTGGGCAGACGCAACCTCTCCGGCGACGAATAATTCCGCTGCTGCTTTCTATGCTGAAGACCTCCCCCCGCCGGGTGGGATGGGTAGAGAACATTGACCCACACCTGCCAGGGGCCTTTCCCGGGACTGAAGATCCCAACATGGTCTCAACGTCGTCACCCTCTCAGCACACACCTTTCCTGCACACATAATGCTGCCTTTCTCCGTCAGGGCCTTATCCTACCAGGAAAAAAAGCAAGCCGCTCAAAAAGGCCGATGCCAGGGAAATCGAGGAAACACCGCCATTTTCCAAATGTTTGCTGTCTACATGTCCCCGCCTCCGGGGCAAGGCCGCGTATGCGGCCAGGCTCCGAAGGCAAGGCCGACATCTTGGCAGTCAGGGCCCCAGCAGTCCAATGGTTTATGGACGTGGGGACACGGATGACCTGTTTGCCGCATACAGGAGGGATCCTTGGGCCCTTCACTGCCTCGCCATTCAGCTCCACGACGTCCACTACTGGCCCTGGCCTTTGCTTTGGCTGGTGCCCCAATGAACGTGTGCTCCGCAGCCATCTTTCTCCACCCATCACTATCATTCTGCCACCAGGGGATATGTGAGTGTGGGAGTCACCATTTGTCACTGGCCGCAGTGTCACAAATCACCAGACTTCCAGGTACCAGCTGACCTAGGCTGCCTTCTGCCCCAGGCAAGATCCCGATTCCTATATCCCAGATGCTGACTGACACCTGGGCACTGGGGAACATTCATTTTGATCAACACAGAGGTCTGAGTGAGGGTCAGCGGGCCCGGTAGCTGAAGTCAAGGCCAGGTGGGCGGGGCTGAGGCTTCTCGGCCATCACCATGGAGACAGTAGTCCCCCCACCGGAAGAGTGGGCGGGCCTTATGATGGGCCTGGTGACAAGACTCAGCCAATGGCAGAGATCTGGCCCGCCAGGCAGATGACACAGGGCCCTCCACTGTGACCCATGACACCTAGTGGCCACAGGATTTGAGCACACCCTGGGAAAGCCTACGCAGGCACAAGGGAGCCCCTGGTGCGGACTGCTTCAGGCCATTGGCAGAGCAGGCCAGGTACCTCTTTCCCACTTTCCTGAGGATAGCAGTACGCAAGGCATCCCCACTCAGCATCTCTTGCCTCTCTCTGGATGTGTTCCTTCTCTGAAATCTCTTCCTTCTCCCCCTTGTCACTTGACACCTTGGAGTGCCTGACAGAGGGCCTAGAGATGAAAGAGCAAAGGGGGAAGGCCTCTGGCTCTCCTGCTTGCCCATGGGTAGAGAAGATCTGCTAGTCTATCTGGAAGGTCTAGAGAGTAGCCATTGACTGGGGACCTGCATCACGGGCTGATCCTGGCCAGGTCAAGCTTGCTGACGTGTGGCAGCCTCTCCGGAGACTACTAATTCCGCTCATAACATTCTATGCAAATACCCGGCTGAGTGCCACGGGCAGAAAACATTGACACATACCTGCCAGAGGCCTATCCTGGGTCTGAAGAGTCCACCCTGGTCTCCAGCGACTCATCATCTCAGCACACACTTTGCCTGCACACATGGAATCCGCCTCTCTCCACGAATGCCTTCTCCGGCTAGGAAACACACGATGTCACTCAGCCAAAGGAGAGCACAGGCAAAGTCAACCGAAGCCCCCATCTTCAAGAGTTTGCCCTCTGCTGGGCCACAGCCTCCGCTGGCACAGTGCATGTGTGGCACTTCTCCGAGGATAAGGCCGAAATCCGGGCATCCAGGGCCCCAGCAGTCCAGGGTCTGCGCGTGGCGGCATATGGATCACCTCTTTGCCACGTACAGGAGGGAGGCCTGGGCCCTGGACTGGCTCTGCTAGAGCTCCACGACCTCAGCTATTTTCCCCCACCTTTGGTCCGTGCCCTCGTGACTGTGTGATCCCTAGTGACACTTCTTCTCCGACCACTCTGAATCCGCCACCTGCGGATACTTGAGCATGAAGATGAACATCTGTCACTGCCTGCAGTGTCACAGGTCACTAGGTGTCTAGGCTCAGGCTGACGATGGCTGTCTTCTGCCCAGGCAAGGAGCCTAATCCTTCAAAGGCAATGAGGACATGCGGTCATTGGCCGACATTCTTTCTTTCATCCACACAGCGGTCTAGATGAGGGGAAAGAGGCCAGGTAGGCCAGCTGAAGGCTGAGTGCGGGGCCTAAGGCTTCTTTCCCAATCACCATGGAGACGGCCACCGGAAGGCTGGCCGGAACTTCTCACGGGGACGGGTCACAAACACTGAGCCAATAGGAGAGGTCCAGCCTAACCGGCCAGTTCCGCAGAGCCCTCCATTTCACCCACGGACACACAACGGCCCCTTCTGTTTTGGGCCACAAATTCGAGGCCACCCGGGGAATCACTTCACACTAGGCAGCCCCTCATGTGGACACGTTCGACACACTCGGCCAGCAGGCAGCTACCTCTTTTCCACTTACGCTACCATATCAGTAGGCAAGGCGCCCTTCCTCAGCATCTATGGCCCCTCTCTGGATGTGTTCATTCAGAGAAATCTCTTCCTTCTACCCCTGAGACACATCACAAGTATGAGGGGCCTGAGAGAGAGCCTAGACATGAAGCGGGGGAGGCTTCTGGCTGTACTGCTTCCCCGTGGGGAGAGAATAGCAGGTAGTCTCTCTGGAAGGTCTCAGCTTCTGTTGCTTGACATGGGCGATACAGTAGGGGCGGACCCTGGCCAGGTGGAGCTTGTGGGCAGACGCAACCTCTCCGGCGACGAATAATTCCGCTGCTGCTTTCTATGCTGAAGACCTCCCCCCGCCGGGTGGGATGGGTAGAGAACATTGACCCACACCTGCCAGGGGCCTTTCCTGGGACTGAAGATCCCAACATGGTCTCAACGTCGTCACCCTCTCAGCACACACCTTTCCTGCACACATAATGCTGCCTTTCTCCGTCAGGGCCTTATCCTACCAGGAAAAAAAGCAAGCCGCTCAAAAAGGCCGATGCCAGGGAAATCGAGGAAACACCGCCATTTTCCAAATGTTTGCTGTCTACATGTCCCCGCCTCCGGGGCAAGGCCGCGTATGCGGCCAGGCTCCGAAGGCAAGGCCGACATCTTGGCAGTCAGGGCCCCAGCAGTCCAATGGTTTATGGACGTGGGGACACGGATGACCTGTTTGCCGCATACAGGAGGGATCCTTGGGCCCTTCACTGCCTCGCCATTCAGCTCCACGACGTCCACTACTGGCCCTGGCCTTTGCTTTGGCTGGTGCCCCAATGAACGTGTGCTCCGCAGCCATCTTTCTCCACCCATCACTATCATTCTGCCACCAGGGGATATGTGAGTGTGGGAGTCACCATTTGTCACTGGCAGCAGTGTCACAAATCACCAGACTTCCAGGTACCAGCTGACCTAGGCTGCCTTCTGCCCCAGGCAAGATCCCGATTCCTATATCCCAGATGCTGACTGACACCTGGGCACTGGGGAACATTCATTTTGATCAACACAGAGGTCTGAGTGAGGGTCAGCGGGCCCGGTAGCTGAAGTCAAGGCCAGGTGGGCGGGGCTGAGGCTTCTCGGCCATCACCATGGAGACAGTAGTCCCCCCACCGGAAGAGTGGGTGGGCCTTATGATGGGCCTGGTGACAAGACTCAGCCAATGGCAGAGATCTGGCCCGCCAGGCAGATGACACAGGGCCCTCCACTGTGACCCATGACACCTAGTGGCCACAGGATTTGAGCACACCCTGGGAAAGCCTACGCAGGCACAAGGGAGCCCCTGGTGCGGACTGCTTCAGGCCATTGGCAGAGCAGGCCAGGTACCTCTTTCCCACTTTCCTGAGGATAGCAGTACGCAAGGCATCCCCACTCAGCATCTCTTGCCTCTCTCTGGATGTGTTCCTTCTCTGAAATCTCTTCCTTCTCCCCCTTGTCACTTGACACCTTGGAGTGCCTGACAGAGGGCCTAGAGATGAAAGAGCAAAGGGGGAAGGCCTCTGGCTCTCCTGCTTGCCCATGGGTAGAGAAGATCTGCTAGTCTATCTGGAAGGTCTAGAGAGTAGCCATTGACTGGGGACCTGCATCACGGGCTGATCCTGGCCAGGTGAAGCTTGCTGACGTGTGGCAGCCTCTCCGGAGACTACTAATTCCGCTCATAACATTCTATGCAAATACCCGGCTGAGTGCCACGGGCAGAAAACATTGACACATACCTGCCAGAGGCCTATCCTGGGTCTGAAGAGTCCACCCTGGTCTCCAGCGACTCATCATCTCAGCACACACTTTGCCTGCACACATGGAATCCGCCTCTCTCCACGAATGCCTTCTCCGGCTAGGAAACACACGATGTCACTCAGCCAAAGGAGAGCACAGGCAAAGTCAACCGAAGCCCCCATCTTCAAGAGTTTGCCCTCTGCTGGGCCACAGCCTCCGCTGGCACAGTGCATGTGTGGCACTTCTCCGAGGATAAGGCCGAAATCCGGGCATCCAGGGCCCCAGCAGTCCAGGGTCTGCGCGTGGCGGCATATGGATCACCTCTTTGCCACGTACAGGAGGGAGGCCTGGGCCCTAGACTGGCTCTGCTAGAGCTCCACGACCTCAGCTATTTTCCCCCACCTTTGGTCCGTGCCCTCGTGACTGTGTGATCCCTAGTGACACTTCTTCTCCGACCACTCTGAATCCGCCACCTGCGGATACTTGAGCATGAAGATGAACATCTGTCACTGCCTGCAGTGTCACAGGTCACTAGGTGTCTAGGCTCAGGCTGACGATGGCTGTCTTCTGCCCAGGCAAGGAGCCTAATCCTTCAAAGGCAATGAGGACATGCGGTCATTGGCCGACATTCTTTCTTTCATCCACACAGCGGTCTAGATGAGGGGAAAGAGGCCAGGTAGGCCAGCTGAAGGCTGAGTGCGGGGCCTAAGGCTTCTTTCCCAATCACCATGGAGACGGCCACCGGAAGGCTGGCCGGAACTTCTCACGGGGACGGGTCACAAACACTGAGCCAATAGGAGAGGTCCAGCCTAACCGGCCAGTTCCGCAGAGCCCTCCATTTCACCCACGGACACACAACGGCCCCTTCTGTTTTGGGCCACAAATTCGAGGCCACCCGGGGAATCACTTCACACTAGGCAGCCCCTCATGTGGACACGTTCGACACACTCGGCCAGCAGGCAGCTACCTCTTTTCCACTTACGCTACCATATCAGTAGGCAAGGCGCCCTTCCTCAGCATCTATGGCCCCTCTCTGGATGTGTTCATTCAGAGAAATCTCTTCCTTCTACCCCTGAGACACATCACAAGTATGAGGGGCCTGAGAGAGAGCCTAGACATGAAGCGGGGGAGGCTTCTGGCTGTACTGCTTCCCCGTGGGGAGAGAATAGCAGGTAGTCTCTCTGGAAGGTCTCAGCTTCTGTTGCTTGACATGGGCGATACAGTAGGGGCGGACCCTGGCCAGGTGGAGCTTGTGGGCAGACGCAACCTCTCCGGCGACGAATAATTCCGCTGCTGCTTTCTATGCTGAAGACCTCCCCCCGCCGGGTGGGATGGGTAGAGAACATTGACCCACACCTGCCAGGGGCCTTTCCCGGGACTGAAGATCCCAACATGGTCTCAACGTCGTCACCCTCTCAGCACACACCTTTCCTGCACACATAATGCTGCCTTTCTCCGTCAGGGCCTTATCCTACCAGGAAAAAAAGCAAGCCGCTCAAAAAGGCCGATGCCAGGGAAATCGAGGAAACACCGCCATTTTCCAAATGTTTGCTGTCTACATGTCCCCGCCTCCGGGGCAAGGCCGCGTATGCGGCCAGGCTCCGAAGGCAAGGCCGACATCTTGGCAGTCAGGGCCCCAGCAGTCCAATGGTTTATGGACGTGGGGACACGGATGACCTGTTTGCCGCATACAGGAGGGATCCTTGGGCCCTTCACTGCCTCGCCATTCAGCTCCACGACGTCCACTACTGGCCCTGGCCTTTGCTTTGGCTGGTGCCCCAATGAACGTGTGCTCCGCAGCCATCTTTCTCCACCCATCACTATCATTCTGCCACCAGGGGATATGTGAGTGTGGGAGTCACCATTTGTCACTGGCCGCAGTGTCACAAATCACCAGACTTCCAGGTACCAGCTGACCTAGGCTGCCTTCTGCCCCAGGCAAGATCCCGATTCCTATATCCCAGATGCTGACTGACACCTGGGCACTGGGGAACATTCATTTTGATCAACACAGAGGTCTGAGTGAGGGTCAGCGGGCCCGGTAGCTGAAGTCAAGGCCAGGTGGGCGGGGCTGAGGCTTCTCGGCCATCACCATGGAGACAGTAGTCCCCCCACCGGAAGAGTGGGCGGGCCTTATGATGGGCCTGGTGACAAGACTCAGCCAATGGCAGAGATCTGGCCCGCCAGGCAGATGACACAGGGCCCTCCACTGTGACCCATGACACCTAGTGGCCACAGGATTTGAACACACCCTGGGAAAGCCTACGCAGGCACAAGGGAGCCCCTGGTGCGGACTGCTTCAGGCCATTGGCAGAGCAGGCCAGGTACCTCTTTCCCACTTTCCTGAGGATAGCAGTACGCAAGGCATCCCCACTCAGCATCTCTTGCCTCTCTCTGGATGTGTTCCTTCTCTGAAATCTCTTCCTTCTCCCCCTTGTCACTTGACACCTTGGAGTGCCTGACAGAGGGCCTAGAGATGAAAGAGCAAAGGGGGAAGGCCTCTGGCTCTCCTGCTTGCCCATGGGTAGAGAAGATCTGCTAGTCTATCTGGAAGGTCTAGAGAGTAGCCATTGACTGGGGACCTGCATCACGGGCTGATCCTGGCCAGGTCAAGCTTGCTGACGTGTGGCAGCCTCTCCGGAGACTACTAATTCCGCTCATAACATTGTATGCAAATACCCGGCTGAGTGCCACGGGCAGAAAACATTGACACATACCTGCCAGAGGCCTATCCTGGGTCTGAAGAGTCCACCCTGGTCTCCAGCGACTCATCATCTCAGCACACACTTTGCCTGCACACATGGAATCCGCCTCTCTCCACGAATGCCTTCTCCGGCTAGGAAACACACGATGTCACTCAGCCAAAGGAGAGCACAGGCAAAGTCAACCGAAGCCCCCATCTTCAAGAGTTTGCCCTCTGCTGGGCCACAGCCTCCGCTGGCACAGTGCATGTGTGGCACTTCTCCGAGGATAAGGCCGAAATCCGGGCATCCAGGGCCCCAGCAGTCCAGGGTCTGCGCGTGGCGGCATATGGATCACCTCTTTGCCACGTACAGGAGGGAGGCCTGGGCCCTAGACTGGCTCTGCTAGAGCTCCACGACCTCAGCTATTTTCCCCCACCTTTGGTCCGTGCCCTCGTGACTGTGTGATCCCTAGTGACACTTCTTCTCCGACCACTCTGAATCCGCCACCTGCGGATACTTGAGCATGAAGATGAACATCTGTCACTGCCTGCAGTGTCACAGGTCACTAGGTGTCTGGGCTCAGGCTGACGATGGCTGTCTTCGGCCCAGGCAAGGAGCCTAATCCTTCAAAGGCAATGAGGACATGCGGTCATTGGCCGACATTCTTTCTTTCATCCACACAGCGGTCTAGATGAGGGGAAAGAGGCCAGGTAGGCCAGCTGAAGGCTGAGTGCGGGGCCTAAGGCTTCTTTCCCAATCACCATGGAGACGGCCACCGGAAGGCTGGCCGGAACTTCTCACGGGGACGGGTCACAAACACTGAGCCAATAGGAGAGGTCCAGCCTAACCGGCCAGTTCCGCAGAGCCCTCCATTTCACCCACGGACACACAACGGCCCCTTCTGTTTTGGGCCACAAATTCGAGGCCACCCGGGGAATCACTTCACACTAGGCAGCCCCTCATGTGGACACGTTCGACACACTCGGCCAGCAGGCAGCTACCTCTTTTCCACTTACGCTACCATATCAGTAGGCAAGGCGCCCTTCCTCAGCATCTATGGCCCCTCTCTGGATGTGTTCATTCAGAGAAATCTCTTCCTTCTACCCCTGAGACACATCACAAGTATGAGGGGCCTGAGAGAGAGCCTAGACATGAAGCGGGGGAGGCTTCTGGCTGTACTGCTTCCCCGTGGGGAGAGAATAGCAGGTAGTCTCTCTGGAAGGTCTCAGCTTCTGTTGCTTGACATGGGCGATACAGTAGGGGCGGACCCTGGCCAGGTGGAGCTTGTGGGCAGACGCAACCTCTCCGGCGACGAATAATTCCGCTGCTGCTTTCTATGCTGAAGACCTCCCCCCGCCGGGTGGGATGGGTAGAGAACATTGACCCACACCTGCCAGGGGCCTTTCCCGGGACTGAAGATCCCAACATGGTCTCAACGTCGTCACCCTCTCAGCACACACCTTTCCTGCACACATAATGCTGCCTTTCTCCGTCAGGGCCTTATCCTACCAGGAAAAAAAGCAAGCCGCTCAAAAAGGCCGATGCCAGGGAAATCGAGGAAACACCGCCATTTTCCAAATGTTTGCTGTCTACATGTCCCCGCCTCCGGGGCAAGGCCGCGTATGCGGCCAGGCTCCGAAGGCAAGGCCGACATCTTGGCAGTCAGGGCCCCAGCAGTCCAATGGTTTATGGACGTGGGGACACGGATGACCTGTTTGCCGCATACAGGAGGGATCCTTGGGCCCTTCACTGCCTCGCCATTCAGCTCCACGACGTCCACTACTGGCCCTGGCCTTTGCTTTGGCTGGTGCCCCAATGAACGTGTGCTCCGCAGCCATCTTTCTCCACCCATCACTATCATTCTGCCACCAGGGGATATGTGAGTGTGGGAGTCACCATTTGTCACTGGCAGCAGTGTCACAAATCACCAGACTTCCAGGTACCAGCTGACCTAGGCTGCCTTCTGCCCCAGGCAAGATCCCGATTCCTATATCCCAGATGCTGACTGACACCTGGGCACTGGGGAACATTCATTTTGATCAACACAGAGGTCTGAGTGAGGGTCAGCGGGCCCGGTAGCTGAAGTCAAGGCCAGGTGGGCGGGGCTGAGGCTTCTCGGCCATCACCATGGAGACAGTAGTCCCCCCACCGGAAGAGCGGGCGGGCCTTATGATGGGCCTGGTGACAAGACTCAGCCAATGGCAGAGATCTGGCCCGCCAGGCAGATGACACAGGGCCCTCCACTGTGACCCATGACACCTAGTGGCCACAGGATTTGAGCACACCCTGGGAAAGCCTACGCAGGCACAAGGGAGCCCCTGGTGCGGACTGCTTCAGGCCATTGGCAGAGCAGGCCAGGTACCTCTTTCCCACTTTCCTGAGGATAGCAGTACGCAAGGCATCCCCACTCAGCATCTCTTGCCTCTCTCTGGATGTGTTCCTTCTCTGAAATCTCTTCCTTCTCCCCCTTGTCACTTGACACCTTGGAGTGCCTGACAGAGGGCCTAGAGATCAAAGAGCAAAGGGGGAAGGCCTCTGGCTCTCCTGCTTGCCCATGGGTAGAGAAGATCTGCTAGTCTATCTGGAAGGTCTAGAGAGTAGCCATTGACTGGGGACCTGCATCACGGGCTGATCCTGGCCAGGTCAAGCTTGCTGACGTGTGGCAGCCTCTCCGGAGACTACTAATTCCGCTCATAACATTCTATGCAAATACCCGGCTGAGTGCCACGGGCAGAAAACATTGACACATACCTGCCAGAGGCCTATCCTGGGTCTGAAGAGTCCACCCTGGTCTCCAGCGACTCATCATCTCAGCACACACTTTGCCTGCACACATGGAATCCGCCTCTCTCCACGAATGCCTTCTCCGGCTAGGAAACACACGATGTCACTCAGCCAAAGGAGAGCACAGGCAAAGTCAACCGAAGCCCCCATCTTCAAGAGTTTGCCCTCTGCTGGGCCACAGCCTCCGCTGGCACAGTGCATGTGTGGCACTTCTCCGAGGATAAGGCCGAAATCCGGGCATCCAGGGCCCCAGCAGTCCAGGGTCTGCGCGTGGCCGCATATGGATCACCTCTTTGCCACGTACAGGAGGGAGGCCTGGGCCCTAGACTGGCTCTGCTAGAGCTCCACGACCTCAGCTATTTTCCCCCACCTTTGGTCCGTGCCCTCGTGACTGTGTGATCCCTAGTGACACTTCTTCTCCGACCACTCTGAATCCGCCACCTGCGGATACTTGAGCATGAAGATGAACATCTGTCACTGCCTGCAGTGTCACAGGTCACTAGGTGTCTAGGCTCAGGCTGACGATGGCTGTCTTCTGCCCAGGCAAGGAGCCTAATCCTTCAAAGGCAATGAGGACATGCGGTCATTGGCCGACAATCTTTCTTTCATCCACACAGCGGTCTAGATGAGGGGAAAGAGGCCAGGTAGGCCAGCTGAAGGCTGAGTGCGGGGCCTAAGGCTTCTTTCCCAATCACCATGGAGACGGCCACCGGAAGGCTGGCCGGAACTTCTCACGGGGACGGGTCACAAACACTGAGCCAATAGGAGAGGTCCAGCCTAACCGGCCAGTTCCGCAGAGCCCTCCATTTCACCCACGGACACACAACGGCCCCTTCTGTTTTGGGCCACAAATTCGAGGCCACCCGGGGAATCACTTCACACTAGGCAGCCCCTCATGTGGACACGTTCGACACACTCGGCCAGCAGGCAGCTACCTCTTTTCCACTTACGCTACCATATCAGTAGGCAAGGCGCCCTTCCTCAGCATCTATGGCCCCTCTCTGGATGTGTTCATTCAGGGAAATCTCTTCCTTCTACCCCTGAGACACATCACAAGTATGAGGGGCCTGAGAGAGAGCCTAGACATGAAGCGGGGGAGGCTTCTGGCTGTACTGCTTCCCCGTGGGGAGAGAATAGCAGGTAGTCTCTCTGGAAGGTCTTAGCTTCTGTTGCTTGACATGGGCGATACAGTAGGGGCGGACCCTGGCCAGGTGGAGCTTGTGGGCAGACGCAACCTCTCCGGCGACGAATAATTCCGCTGCTGCTTTCTATGCTGAAGACCTCCCCCCGCCGGGTGGGATGGGTAGAGAACATTGACCCACACCTGCCAGGGGCCTTTCCTGGGACTGAAGATCCCAACATGGTCTCAACGTCGTCACCCTCTCAGCACACACCTTTCCTGCACACATAATGCTGCCTTTCTCCGTCAGGGCCTTATCCTACCAGGAAAAAAAGCAAGCCGCTCAAAAAGGCCGATGCCAGGGAAATCGAGGAAACACCGCCATTTTCCAAATGTTTGCTGTCTACATGTCCCCGCCTCCGGGGCAAGGCCGCGTATGTGGCCAGGCTCCGAAGGCAAGGCCGACATCTTGGCAGTCAGGGCCCCAGCAGTCCAATGGTTTATGGACGTGGGGACACGGATGACCTGTTTGCCGCATACAGGAGGGATCCTTGGGCCCTTCACTGCCTCGCCATTCAGCTCCACGACGTCCACTACTGGCCCTGGCCTTTGCTTTGGCTGGTGCCCCAATGAACGTGTGCTCCGCAGCCATCTTTCTCCACCCATCACTATCATTCTGCCACCAGGGGATATGTGAGTGTGGGAGTCACCATTTGTCACTGGCCGCAGTGTCACAAATCACCAGACTTCCAGGTACCAGCTGACCTAGGCTGCCTTCTGCCCCAGGCAAGATCCCGATTCCTATATCCCAGATGCTGACTGACACCTGGGCACTGGGGAACATTCATTTTGATCAACACAGAGGTCTGAGTGAGGGTCAGCGGGCCCGGTAGCTGAAGTCAAGGCCAGGTGGGCGGGGCTGAGGCTTCTCGGCCATCACCATGGAGACAGTAGTCCCCCCACCGGAAGAGTGGGTGGGCCTTATGATGGGCCTGGTGACAAGACTCAGCCAATGGCAGAGATCTGGCCCGCCAGGCAGATGACACAGGGCCCTCCACTGTGACCCATGACACCTAGTGGCCACAGGATTTGAGCACACCCTGGGAAAGCCTACGCAGGCACAAGGGAGCCCCTGGTGCGGACTGCTTCAGGCCATTGGCAGAGCAGGCCAGGTACCTCTTTCCCACTTTCCTGAGGATAGCAGTACGCAAGGCATCCCCACTCAGCATCTCTTGCCTCTCTCTGGATGTGTTCCTTCTCTGAAATCTCTTCCTTCTCCCCCTTGTCACTTGACACCTTGGAGTGCCTGACAGAGGGCCTAGAGATCAAAGAGCAAAGGGGGAAGGCCTCTGGCTCTCCTGCTTGCCCATGGGTAGAGAAGATCTGCTAGTCTATCTGGAAGGTCTAGAGAGTAGCCATTGACTGGGGACCTGCATCACGGGCTGATCCTGGCCAGGTCAAGCTTGCTGACGTGTGGCAGCCTCTCCGGAGACTACTCATTCCGCTCATAACATTCTATGCAAATACCCGGCTGAGTGCCACGGGCAGAAAACATTGACACATACCTGCCAGAGGCCTATCCTGGGTCTGAAGAGTCCACCCTGGTCTCCAGCGACTCATCATCTCAGCACACACTTTGCCTGCACACATGGAATCCGCCTCTCTCCACGAATGCCTTCTCCGGCTAGGAAACACACGATGTCACTCAGCCAAAGGAGAGCACAGGCAAAGTCAACCGAAGCCCCCATCTTCAAGAGTTTGCCCTCTGCTGGGCCACAGCCTCCGCTGGCACAGTGCATGTGTGGCACTTCTCCGAGGATAAGGCCGAAATCCGGGCATCCAGGGCCCCAGCAGTCCAGGGTCTGCGCGTGGCGGCATATGGATCACCTCTTTGCCACGTACAGGAGGGAGGCCTGGGCCCTAGACTGGCTCTGCTAGAGCTCCACGACCTCAGCTATTTTCCCCCACCTTTGGTCCGTGCCCTCGTGACTGTGTGATCCCTAGTGACACTTCTTCTCCGACCACTCTGAATCCGCCACCTGCGGATACTTGAGCATGAAGATGAACATCTGTCACTGCCTGCAGTGTCACAGGTCACTAGGTGTCTGGGCTCAGGCTGACGATGGCTGTCTTCGGCCCAGGCAAGGAGCCTAATCCTTCAAAGGCAATGAGGACATGCGGTCATTGGCCGACATTCTTTCTTTCATCCACACAGCGGTCTAGATGAGGGGAAAGAGGCCAGGTAGGCCAGCTGAAGGCTGAGTGCGGGGCCTAAGGCTTCTTTCCCAATCACCATGGAGACGGCCACCGGAAGGCTGGCCGGAACTTCTCACGGGGACGGGTCACAAACACTGAGCCAATAGGAGAGGTCCAGCCTAACCGGCCAGTTCCGCAGAGCCCTCCATTTCACCCACGGACACACAACGGCCCCTTCTGTTTTGGGCCACAAATTCGAGGCCACCCGGGGAATCACTTCACACTAGGCAGCCCCTCATGTGGACACGTTCGACACACTCGGCCAGCAGGCAGCTACCTCTTTTCCACTTACGCTACCATATCAGTAGGCAAGGCGCCCTTCCTCAGCATCTATGGCCCCTCTCTGGATGTGTTCATTCAGAGAAATCTCTTCCTTCTACCCCTGAGACACATCACAAGTATGAGGGGCCTGAGAGAGAGCCTAGACATGAAGCGGGGGAGGCTTCTGGCTGTACTGCTTCCCCGTGGGGAGAGAATAGCAGGTAGTCTCTCTGGAAGGTCTCAGCTTCTGTTGCTTGACATGGGCGATACAGTAGGGGCGGACCCTGGCCAGGTGGAGCTTGTGGGCAGACGCAACCTCTCCGGCGACGAATAATTCCGCTGCTGCTTTCTATGCTGAAGACCTCCCCCCGCCGGGTGGGATGGGTAGAGAACATTGACCCACACCTGCCAGGGGCCTTTCCTGGGACTGAAGATCCCAACATGGTCTCAACGTCGTCACCCTCTCAGCACACACCTTTCCTGCACACATAATGCTGCCTTTCTCCGTCAGGGCCTTATCCTACCAGGAAAAAAAGCAAGCCGCTCAAAAAGGCCGATGCCAGGGAAATCGAGGAAACACCGCCATTTTCCAAATGTTTGCTGTCTACATGTCCCCGCCTCCGGGGCAAGGCCGCGTATGCGGCCAGGCTCCGAAGGCAAGGCCGACATCTTGGCAGTCAGGGCCCCAGCAGTCCAATGGTTTATGGACGTGGGGACACGGATGACCTGTTTGCCGCATACAGGAGGGATCCTTGGGCCCTTCACTGCCTCGCCATTCAGCTCCACGACGTCCACTACTGGCCCTGGCCTTTGCTTTGGCTGGTGCCCCAATGAACGTGTGCTCCGCAGCCATCTTTCTCCACCCATCACTATCATTCTGCCACCAGGGGATATGTGAGTGTGGGAGTCACCATTTGTCACTGGCAGCAGTGTCACAAATCACCAGACTTCCAGGTACCAGCTGACCTAGGCTGCCTTCTGCCCCAGGCAAGATCCCGATTCCTATATCCCAGATGCTGACTGACACCTGGGCACTGGGGAACATTCATTTTGATCAACACAGAGGTCTGAGTGAGGGTCAGCGGGCCCGGTAGCTGAAGTCAAGGCCAGGTGGGCGGGGCTGAGGCTTCTCGGCCATCACCATGGAGACAGTAGTCCCCCCACCGGAAGAGCGGGCGGGCCTTATGATGGGCCTGGTGACAAGACTCAGCCAATGGCAGAGATCTGGCCCGCCAGGCAGATGACACAGGGCCCTCCACTGTGACCCATGACACCTAGTGGCCACAGGATTTGAGCACACCCTGGGAAAGCCTACGCAGGCACAAGGGAGCCCCTGGTGCGGACTGCTTCAGGCCATTGGCAGAGCAGGCCAGGTACCTCTTTCCCACTTTCCTGAGGATAGCAGTACGCAAGGCATCCCCACTCAGCATCTCTTGCCTCTCTCTGGATGTGTTCCTTCTCTGAAATCTCTTCCTTCTCCCCCTTGTCACTTGACACCTTGGAGTGCCTGACAGAGGGCCTAGAGATCAAAGAGCAAAGGGGGAAGGCCTCTGGCTCTCCTGCTTGCCCATGGGTAGAGAAGATCTGCTAGTCTATCTGGAAGGTCTAGAGAGTAGCCATTGACTGGGGACCTGCATCACGGGCTGATCCTGGCCAGGTGAAGCTTGCTGACGTGTGGCAGCCTCTCCGGAGACTACTAATTCCGCTCATAACATTCTATGCAAATACCCGGCTGAGTGCCACGGGCAGAAAACATTGACACATACCTGCCAGAGGCCTATCCTGGGTCTGAAGAGTCCACCCTGGTCTCCAGCGACTCATCATCTCAGCACACACTTTGCCTGCACACATGGAATCCGCCTCTCTCCACGAATGCCTTCTCCGGCTAGGAAACACACGATGTCACTCAGCCAAAGGAGAGCACAGGCAAAGTCAACCGAAGCCCCCATCTTCAAGAGTTTGCCCTCTGCTGGGCCACAGCCTCCGCTGGCACAGTGCATGTGTGGCACTTCTCCGAGGATAAGGCCGAAATCCGGGCATCCAGGGCCCCAGCAGTCCAGGGTCTGCGCGTGGCGGCATATGGATCACCTCTTTGCCACGTACAGGAGGGAGGCCTGGGCCCTAGACTGGCTCTGCTAGAGCTCCACGACCTCAGCTATTTTCCCCCACCTTTGGTCCGTGCCCTCGTGACTGTGTGATCCCTAGTGACACTTCTTCTCCGACCACTCTGAATCCGCCACCTGCGGATACTTGAGCATGAAGATGAACATCTGTCACTGCCTGCAGTGTCACAGGTCACTAGGTGTCTAGGCTCAGGCTGACGATGGCTGTCTTCTGCCCAGGCAAGGAGCCTAATCCTTCAAAGGCAATGAGGACATGCGGTCATTGGCCGACATTCTTTCTTTCATCCACACAGCGGTCTAGATGAGGGGAAAGAGGCCAGGTAGGCCAGCTGAAGGCTGAGTGCGGGGCCTAAGGCTTCTTTCCCAATCACCATGGAGACGGCCACCGGAAGGCTGGCCGGAACTTCTCACGGGGACGGGTCACAAACACTGAGCCAATAGGAGAGGTCCAGCCTAACCGGCCAGTTCCGCAGAGCCCTCCATTTCACCCACGGACACACAACGGCCCCTTCTGTTTTGGGCCACAAATTCGAGGCCACCCGGGGAATCACTTCACACTAGGCAGCCCCTCATGTGGACACGTTCGACACACTCGGCCAGCAGGCAGCTACCTCTTTTCCACTTACGCTACCATATCAGTAGGCAAGGCGCCCTTCCTCAGCATCTATGGCCCCTCTCTGGATGTGTTCATTCAGAGAAATCTCTTCCTTCTACCCCTGAGACACATCACAAGTATGAGGGGCCTGAGAGAGAGCCTAGACGTGAAGCGGGGGAGGCTTCTGGCTGTACTGCTTCCCCGTGGGGAGAGAATAGCAGGTAGTCTCTCTGGAAGGTCTCAGCTTCTGTTGCTTGACATGGGCGATACAGTAGGGGCGGACCCTGGCCAGGTGGAGCTTGTGGGCAGACGCAACCTCTCCGGCGACGAATAATTCCGCTGCTGCTTTCTATGCTGAAGACCTCCCCCCGCCGGGTGGGATGGGTAGAGAACATTGACCCACACCTGCCAGGGGCCTTTCCCGGGACTGAAGATCCCAACATGGTCTCAACGTCGTCACCCTCTCAGCACACACCTTTCCTGCACACATAATGCTGCCTTTCTCCGTCAGGGCCTTATCCTACCAGGAAAAAAAGCAAGCCGCTCAAAAAGGCCGATGCCAGGGAAATCGAGGAAACACCGCCATTTTCCAAATGTTTGCTGTCTACATGTCCCCGCCTCCGGGGCAAGGCCGCGTATGCGGCCAGGCTCCGAAGGCAAGGCCGATATCTTGGCAGTCAGGGGCCCAGCAGTCCAATGGTTTATGGACGTGGGGACACGGATGACCTGTTTGCCGCATACAGGAGGGATCCTTGGGCCCTTCACTGCCTCGCCATTCAGCTCCACGACGTCCACTACTGGCCCTGGCCTTTGCTTTGGCTGGTGCCCCATTGAACGTGTGCTCCGCAGCCATCTTTCTCCACCCATCACTATCATTCTGCCACCAGGGGATATGTGAGTGTGGGAGTCACCATTTGTCACTGGCAGCAGTGTCACAAATCACCAGACTTCCAGGTACCAGCTGACCTAGGCTGCCTTCTGCCCCAGGCAAGATCCCGATTCCTATATCCCAGATGCTGACTGACACCTGGGCACTGGGGAACATTCATTTTGATCAACACAGAGGTCTGAGTGAGGGTCAGCGGGCCCGGTAGCTGAAGTCAAGGCCAGGTGGGCGGGGCTGAGGCTTCTCGGCCATCACCATGGAGACAGTAGTCCCCCCACCGGAAGAGCGGGCGGGCCTTATGATGGGCCTGGTGACAAGACTCAGCCAATGGCAGAGATCTGGCCCGCCAGGCAGATGACACAGGGCCCTCCACTGTGACCCATGACACCTAGTGGCCACAGGATTTGAGCACACCCTGGGAAAGCCTACGCAGGCACAAGGGAGCCCCTGGTGCGGACTGCTTCAGGCCATTGGCAGAGCAGGCCAGGTACCTCTTTCCCACTTTCCTGAGGATAGCAGTACGCAAGGCATCCCCACTCAGCATCTCTTGCCTCTCTCTGGATGTGTTCCTTCTCTGAAATCTCTTCCTTCTCCCCCTTGTCACTTGACACCTTGGAGTGCCTGACAGAGGGCCTAGAGATCAAAGAGCAAAGGGGGAAGGCCTCTGGCTCTCCTGCTTGCCCATGGGTAGAGAAGATCTGCTAGTCTATCTGGAAGGTCTAGAGAGTAGCCATTGACTGGGGACCTGCATCACGGGCTGATCCTGGCCAGGTGAAGCTTGCTGACGTGTGGCAGCCTCTCCGGAGACTACTAATTCCGCTCATAACATTGTATGCAAATACCCGGCTGAGTGCCACGGGCAGAAAACATTGACACATACCTGCCAGAGGCCTATCCTGGGTCTGAAGAGTCCACCCTGGTCTCCAGCGACTCATCATCTCAGCACACACTTTGCCTGCACACATGGAATCCGCCTCTCTCCACGAATGCCTTCTCCGGCTAGGAAACACACGATGTCACTCAGCCAAAGGAGAGCACAGGCAAAGTCAACCGAAGCCCCCATCTTCAAGAGTTTGCCCTCTGCTGGGCCACAGCCTCCGCTGGCACAGTGCATGTGTGGCACTTCTCCGAGGATAAGGCCGAAATCCGGGCATCCAGGGCCCCAGCAGTCCAGGGTCTGCGCGTGGCGGCATATGGATCACCTCTTTGCCACGTACAGGAGGGAGGCCTGGGCCCTAGACTGGCTCTGCTAGAGCTCCACGACCTCAGCTATTTTCCCCCACCTTTGGTCCGTGCCCTCGTGACTGTGTGATCCCTAGTGACACTTCTTCTCCGACCACTCTGAATCCGCCACCTGCGGATACTTGAGCATGAAGATGAACATCTGTCACTGCCTGCAGTGTCACAGGTCACTAGGTGTCTAGGCTCAGGCTGACGATGGCTGTCTTCTGCCCAGGCAAGGAGCCTAATCCTTCAAAGGCAATGAGGACATGCGGTCATTGGCCGACATTCTTTCTTTCATCCACACAGCGGTCTAGATGAGGGGAAAGAGGCCAGGTAGGCCAGCTGAAGGCTGAGTGCGGGGCCTAAGGCTTCTTTCCCAATCACCATGGAGACGGCCACCGGAAGGCTGGCCGGAACTTCTCACGGGGACGGGTCACAAACACTGAGCCAATAGGAGAGGTCCAGCCTAACCGGCCAGTTCCGCAGAGCCCTCCATTTCACCCACGGACACACAACGGCCCCTTCTGTTTTGGGCCACAAATTCGAGGCCACCCGGGGAATCACTTCACACTAGGCAGCCCCTCATGTGGACACGTTCGACACACTCGGCCAGCAGGCAGCTACCTCTTTTCCACTTACGCTACCATATCAGTAGGCAAGGCGCCCTTCCTCAGCATCTATGGCCCCTCTCTGGATGTGTTCATTCAGAGAAATCTCTTCCTTCTACCCCTGAGACACATCACAAGTATGAGGGGCCTGAGAGAGAGCCTAGACATGAAACGGGGGAGGCTTCTGGCTGTACTGCTTCCCCGTGGGGAGAGAATAGCAGGTAGTCTCTCTGGAAGGTCTTAGCTTCTGTTGCTTGACATGGGCGATACAGTAGGGGCGGACCCTGGCCAGGTGGAGCTTGTGGGCAGACGCAACCTCTCCGGCGACGAATAATTCCGCTGCTGCTTTCTATGCTGAAGACCTCCCCCCGCCGGGTGGGATGGGTAGAGAACATTGACCCACACCTGCCAGGGGCCTTTCCTGGGACTGAAGATCCCAACATGGTCTCAACGTCGTCACCCTCTCAGCACACACCTTTCCTGCACACATAATGCTGCCTTTCTCCGTCAGGGCCTTATCCTACCAGGAAAAAAAGCAAGCCGCTCAAAAAGGCCGATGCCAGGGAAATCGAGGAAACACCGCCATTTTCCAAATCTTTGCTGTCTACATGTCCCCGCCTCCGGGGCAAGGCCGCGTATGCGGCCAGGCTCCGAAGGCAAGGCCGATATCTTGGCAGTCAGGGCCCCAGCAGTCCAATGGTTTATGGACGTGGGGACACGGATGACCTGTTTGCCGCATACAGGAGGGATCCTTGGGCCCTTCACTGCCTCGCCATTCAGCTCCACGACGTCCACTACTGGCCCTGGCCTTTGCTTTGGCTGGTGCCCCATTGAACGTGTGCTCCGCAGCCATCTTTCTCCACCCATCACTATCATTCTGCCACCAGGGGATATGTGAGTGTGGGAGTCACCATCTGTCACTGGCCGCAGTGTCACAAATCACCAGACTTCCAGGTACCAGCTGACCTAGGCTGCCTTCTGCCCCAGGCAAGATCCCGATTCCTATATCCCAGATGCTGACTGACACCTGGGCACTGGGGAACATTCATTTTGATCAACACAGAGGTCTGAGTGAGGGTCAGCGGGCCCGGTAGCTGAAGTCAAGGCCAGGTGGGCGGGGCTGAGGCTTCTCGGCCATCACCATGGAGACAGTAGTCCCCCCACCGGAAGAGTGGGCGGGCCTTATGATGGGCCTGGTGACAAGACTCAGCCAATGGCAGAGATCTGGCCCGCCAGGCAGATGACACAGGGCCCTCCACTGTGACCCATGACACCTAGTGGCCACAGGATTTGAGCACACCCTGGGAAAGCCTACGCAGGCACAAGGGAGCCCCTGGTGCGGACTGCTTCAGGCCATTGGCAGAGCAGGCCAGGTACCTCTTTCCCACTTTCCTGAGGATAGCAGTACGCAAGGCATCCCCACTCAGCATCTCTTGCCTCTCTCTGGATGTGTTCCTTCTCTGAAATCTCTTCCTTCTCCCCCTTGTCACTTGACACCTTGGAGTGCCTGACAGAGGGCCTAGAGATGAAAGAGCAAAGGGGGAAGGCCTCTGGCTCTCCTGCTTGCCCATGGGTAGAGAAGATCTGCTAGTCTATCTGGAAGGTCTAGAGAGTAGCCATTGACTGGGGACCTGCATCACGGGCTGATCCTGGCCAGGTGAAGCTTGCTGACGTGTGGCAGCCTCTCCGGAGACTACTAATTCCGCTCATAACATTGTATGCAAATACCCGGCTGAGTGCCACGGGCAGAAAACATTGACACATACCTGCCAGAGGCCTATCCTGGGTCTGAAGAGTCCACCCTGGTCTCCAGCGACTCATCATCTCAGCACACACTTTGCCTGCACACATGGAATCCGCCTCTCTCCACGAATGCCTTCTCCGGCTAGGAAACACACGATGTCACTCAGCCAAAGGAGAGCACAGGCAAAGTCAACCGAAGCCCCCATCTTCAAGAGTTTGCCCTCTGCTGGGCCACAGCCTCCGCTGGCACAGTGCATGTGTGGCACTTCTCCGAGGATAAGGCCGAAATCCGGGCATCCAGGGCCCCAGCAGTCCAGGGTCTGCGCGTGGCGGCATATGGATCACCTCTTTGCCACGTACAGGAGGGAGGCCTGGGCCCTAGACTGGCTCTGCTAGAGCTCCACGACCTCAGCTATTTTCCCCCACCTTTGGTCCGTGCCCTCGTGACTGTGTGATCCCTAGTGACACTTCTTCTCCGACCACTCTGAATCCGCCACCTGCGGATACTTGAGCATGAAGATGAACATCTGTCACTGCCTGCAGTGTCACAGGTCACTAGGTGTCTAGGCTCAGGCTGACGATGGCTGTCTTCTGCCCAGGCAAGGAGCCTAATCCTTCAAAGGCAATGAGGACATGCGGTCATTGGCCGACATTCTTTCTTTCATCCACACAGCGGTCTAGATGAGGGGAAAGAGGCCAGGTAGGCCAGCTGAAGGCTGAGTGCGGGGCCTAAGGCTTCTTTCCCAATCACCATGGAGACGGCCACCGGAAGGCTGGCCGGAACTTCTCACGGGGACGGGTCACAAACACTGAGCCAATAGGAGAGGTCCAGCCTAACCGGCCAGTTCCGCAGAGCCCTCCATTTCACCCACGGACACACAACGGCCCCTTCTGTTTTGGGCCACAAATTCGAGGCCACCCGGGGAATCACTTCACACTAGGCAGCCCCTCATGTGGACACGTTCGACACACTCGGCCAGCAGGCAGCTACCTCTTTTCCACTTACGCTACCATATCAGTAGGCAAGGCGCCCTTCCTCAGCATCTATGGCCCCTCTCTGGATGTGTTCATTCAGAGAAATCTCTTCCTTCTACCCCTGAGACACATCACAAGTATGAGGGGCCTGAGAGAGAGCCTAGACGTGAAGCGGGGGAGGCTTCTGGCTGTACTGCTTCCCCGTGGGGAGAGAATAGCAGGTAGTCTCTCTGGAAGGTCTCAGCTTCTGTTGCTTGACATGGGCGATACAGTAGGGGCGGACCCTGGCCAGGTGGAGCTTGTGGGCAGACGCAACCTCTCCGGCGACGAATAATTCCGCTGCTGCTTTCTATGCTGAAGACCTCCCCCCGCCGGGTGGGATGGGTAGAGAACATTGACCCACACCTGCCAGGGGCCTTTCCTGGGACTGAAGATCCCAACATGGTCTCAACGTCGTCACCCTCTCAGCACACACCTTTCCTGCACACATAATGCTGCCTTTCTCCGTCAGGGCCTTATCCTACCAGGAAAAAAAGCAAGCCGCTCAAAAAGGCCGATGCCAGGGAAATCGAGGAAACACCGCCATTTTCCAAATGTTTGCTGTCTACATGTCCCCGCCTCCGGGGCAAGGCCGCGTATGCGGCCAGGCTCCGAAGGCAAGGCCGATATCTTGGCAGTCAGGGCCCCAGCAGTCCAATGGTTTATGGACGTGGGGACACGGATGACCTGTTTGCCGCATACAGGAGGGATCCTTGGGCCCTTCACTGCCTCGCCATTCAGCTCCACGACGTCCACTACTGGCCCTGGCCTTTGCTTTGGCTGGTGCCCCATTGAACGTGTGCTCCGCAGCCATCTTTCTCCACCCATCACTATCATTCTGCCACCAGGGGATATGTGAGTGTGGGAGTCACCATTTGTCACTGGCAGCAGTGTCACAAATCACCAGACTTCCAGGTACCAGCTGACCTAGGCTGCCTTCTGCCCCAGGCAAGATCCCGATTCCTATATCCCAGATGCTGACTGACACCTGGGCACTGGGGAACATTCATTTTGATCAACACAGAGGTCTGAGTGAGGGTCAGCGGGCCCGGTAGCTGAAGTCAAGGCCAGGTGGGCGGGGCTGAGGCTTCTCGGCCATCACCATGGAGACAGTAGTCCCCCCACCGGAAGAGCGGGCGGGCCTTATGATGGGCCTGGTGACAAGACTCAGCCAATGGCAGAGATCTGGCCCGCCAGGCAGATGACACAGGGCCCTCCACTGTGACCCATGACACCTAGTGGCCACAGGATTTGAGCACACCCTGGGAAAGCCTACGCAGGCACAAGGGAGCCCCTGGTGCGGACTGCTTCAGGCCATTGGCAGAGCAGGCCAGGTACCTCTTTCCCACTTTCCTGAGGATAGCAGTACGCAAGGCATCCCCACTCAGCATCTCTTGCCTCTCTCTGGATGTGTTCCTTCTCTGAAATCTCTTCCTTCTCCCCCTTGTCACTTGACACCTTGGAGTGCCTGACAGAGGGCCTAGAGATCAAAGAGCAAAGGGGGAAGGCCTCTGGCTCTCCTGCTTGCCCATGGGTAGAGAAGATCTGCTAGTCTATCTGGAAGGTCTAGAGAGTAGCCATTGACTGGGGACCTGCATCACGGGCTGATCCTGGCCAGGTCAAGCTTGCTGACGTGTGGCAGCCTCTCCGGAGACTACTAATTCCGCTCATAACATTGTATGCAAATACCCGGCTGAGTGCCACGGGCAGAAAACATTGACACATACCTGCCAGAGGCCTATCCTGGGTCTGAAGAGTCCACCCTGGTCTCCAGCGACTCATCATCTCAGCACACACTTTGCCTGCACACATGGAATCCGCCTCTCTCCACGAATGCCTTCTCCGGCTAGGAAACACACGATGTCACTCAGCCAAAGGAGAGCACAGGCAAAGTCAACCGAAGCCCCCATCTTCAAGAGTTTGCCCTCTGCTGGGCCACAGCCTCCGCTGGCACAGTGCATGTGTGGCACTTCTCCGAGGATAAGGCCGAAATCCGGGCATCCAGGGCCCCAGCAGTCCAGGGTCTGCGCGTGGCGGCATATGGATCACCTCTTTGCCACGTACAGGAGGGAGGCCTGGGCCCTAGACTGGCTCTGCTAGAGCTCCACGACCTCAGCTATTTTCCCCCACCTTTGGTCCGTGCCCTCGTGACTGTGTGATCCCTAGTGACACTTCTTCTCCGACCACTCTGAATCCGCCACCTGCGGATACTTGAGCATGAAGATGAACATCTGTCACTGCCTGCAGTGTCACAGGTCACTAGGTGTCTAGGCTCAGGCTGACGATGGCTGTCTTCTGCCCAGGCAAGGAGCCTAATCCTTCAAAGGCAATGAGGACATGCGGTCATTGGCCGACATTCTTTCTTTCATCCACACAGCGGTCTAGATGAGGGGAAAGAGGCCAGGTAGGCCAGCTGAAGGCTGAGTGCGGGGCCTAAGGCTTCTTTCCCAATCACCATGGAGACGGCCACCGGAAGGCTGGCCGGAACTTCTCACGGGGACGGGTCACAAACACTGAGCCAATAGGAGAGGTCCAGCCTAACCGGCCAGTTCCGCAGAGCCCTCCATTTCACCCACGGACACACAACGGCCCCTTCTGTTTTGGGCCACAAATTCGAGGCCACCCGGGGAATCACTTCACACTAGGCAGCCCCTCATGTGGACACGTTCGACACACTCGGCCAGCAGGCAGCTACCTCTTTTCCACTTACGCTACCATATCAGTAGGCAAGGCGCCCTTCCTCAGCATCTATGGCCCCTCTCTGGATGTGTTCATTCAGAGAAATCTCTTCCTTCTACCCCTGAGACACATCACAAGTATGAGGGGCCTGAGAGAGAGCCTAGACATGAAACGGGGGAGGCTTCTGGCTGTACTGCTTCCCCGTGGGGAGAGAATAGCAGGTAGTCTCTCTGGAAGGTCTTAGCTTCTGTTGCTTGACATGGGCGATACAGTAGGGGCGGACCCTGGCCAGGTGGAGCTTGTGGGCAGACGCAACCTCTCCGGCGACGAATAATTCCGCTGCTGCTTTCTATGCTGAAGACCTCCCCCCGCCGGGTGGGATGGGTAGAGAACATTGACCCACACCTGCCAGGGGCCTTTCCTGGGACTGAAGATCCCAACATGGTCTCAACGTCGTCACCCTCTCAGCACACACCTTTCCTGCACACATAATGCTGCCTTTCTCCGTCAGGGCCTTATCCTACCAGGAAAAAAAGCAAGCCGCTCAAAAAGGCCGATGCCAGGGAAATCGAGGAAACACCGCCATTTTCCAAATCTTTGCTGTCTACATGTCCCCGCCTCCGGGGCAAGGCCGCGTATGCGGCCAGGCTCCGAAGGCAAGGCCGATATCTTGGCAGTCAGGGCCCCAGCAGTCCAATGGTTTATGGACGTGGGGACACGGATGACCTGTTTGCCGCATACAGGAGGGATCCTTGGGCCCTTCACTGCCTCGCCATTCAGCTCCACGACGTCCACTACTGGCCCTGGCCTTTGCTTTGGCTGGTGCCCCATTGAACGTGTGCTCCGCAGCCATCTTTCTCCACCCATCACTATCATTCTGCCACCAGGGGATATGTGAGTGTGGGAGTCACCATCTGTCACTGGCCGCAGTGTCACAAATCACCAGACTTCCAGGTACCAGCTGACCTAGGCTGCCTTCTGCCCCAGGCAAGATCCCGATTCCTATATCCCAGATGCTGACTGACACCTGGGCACTGGGGAACATTCATTTTGATCAACACAGAGGTCTGAGTGAGGGTCAGCGGGCCCGGTAGCTGAAGTCAAGGCCAGGTGGGCGGGGCTGAGGCTTCTCGGCCATCACCATGGAGACAGTCCCCCCACCGGAAGAGTGGGCGGGCCTTATGATGGGCCTGGTGACAAGACTCAGCCAATGGCAGAGATCTGGCCCGCCAGGCAGATGACACAGGGCCCTCCACTGTGACCCATGACACCTAGTGGCCACAGGATTTGAGCACACCCTGGGAAAGCCTACGCAGGCACAAGGGAGCCCCTGGTGCGGACTGCTTCAGGCCATTGGCAGAGCAGGCCAGGTACCTCTTTCCCACTTTCCTGAGGATAGCAGTACGCAAGGCATCCCCACTCAGCATCTCTTGCCTCTCTCTGGATGTGTTCCTTCTCTGAAATCTCTTCCTTCTCCCCCTTGTCACTTGACACCTTGGAGTGCCTGACAGAGGGCCTAGAGATGAAAGAGCAAAGGGGGAAGGCCTCTGGCTCTCCTGCTTGCCCATGGGTAGAGAAGATCTGCTAGTCTATCTGGAAGGTCTAGAGAGTAGCCATTGACTGGGGACCTGCATCACGGGCTGATCCTGGCCAGGTGAAGCTTGCTGACGTGTGGCAGCCTCTCCGGAGACTACTAATTCCGCTCATAACATTCTATGCAAATACCCGGCTGAGTGCCACGGGCAGAAAACATTGACACATACCTGCCAGAGGCCTATCCTGGGTCTGAAGAGTCCACCCTGGTCTCCAGCGACTCATCATCTCAGCACACACTTTGCCTGCACACATGGAATCCGCCTCTCTCCACGAATGCCTTCTCCGGCTAGGAAACACACGATGTCACTCAGCCAAAGGAGAGCACAGGCAAAGTCAACCGAAGCCCCCATCTTCAAGAGTTTGCCCTCTGCTGGGCCACAGCCTCCGCTGGCACAGTGCATGTGTGGCACTTCTCCGAGGATAAGGCCGAAATCCGGGCATCCAGGGCCCCAGCAGTCCAGGGTCTGCGCGTGGCGGCATATGGATCACCTCTTTGCCACGTACAGGAGGGAGGCCTGGGCCCTAGACTGGCTCTGCTAGAGCTCCACGACCTCAGCTATTTTCCCCCACCTTTGGTCCGTGCCCTCGTGACTGTGTGATCCCTAGTGACACTTCTTCTCCGACCACTCTGAATCCGCCACCTGCGGATACTTGAGCATGAAGATGAACATCTGTCACTGCCTGCAGTGTCACAGGTCACTAGGTGTCTAGGCTCAGGCTGACGATGGCTGTCTTCTGCCCAGGCAAGGAGCCTAATCCTTCAAAGGCAATGAGGACATGCGGTCATTGGCCGACATTCTTTCTTTCATCCACACAGCGGTCTAGATGAGGGGAAAGAGGCCAGGTAGGCCAGCTGAAGGCTGAGTGCGGGGCCTAAGGCTTCTTTCCCAATCACCATGGAGACGGCCACCGGAAGGCTGGCCGGAACTTCTCACGGGGACGGGTCACAAACACTGAGCCAATAGGAGAGGTCCAGCCTAACCGGCCAGTTCCGCAGAGCCCTCCATTTCACCCACGGACACACAACGGCCCCTTCTGTTTTGGGCCACAAATTCGAGGCCACCCGGGGAATCACTTCACACTAGGCAGCCCCTCATGTGGACACGTTCGACACACTCGGCCAGCAGGCAGCTACCTCTTTTCCACTTACGCTACCATATCAGTAGGCAAGGCGCCCTTCCTCAGCATCTATGGCCCCTCTCTGGATGTGTTCATTCAGAGAAATCTCTTCCTTCTACCCCTGAGACACATCACAAGTATGAGGGGCCTGAGAGAGAGCCTAGACATGAAGCGGGGGAGGCTTCTGGCTGTACTGCTTCCCCGTGGGGAGAGAATAGCAGGTAGTCTCTCTGGAAGGTCTCAGCTTCTGTTGCTTGACATGGGTGATACAGTAGGGGCGGACCCTGGCCAGGTGGAGCTTGTGGGCAGACGCAACCTCTCCGGCGACGAATAATTCCGCTGCTGCTTTCTATGCTGAAGACCTCCCCCCGCCGGGTGGGATGGGTAGAGAACATTGACCCACACCTGCCAGGGGCCTTTCCTGGGACTGAAGATCCCAACATGGTCTCAACGTCGTCACCCTCTCAGCACACACCTTTCCTGCACACATAATGCTGCCTTTCTCCGTCAGGGCCTTATCCTACCAGGAAAAAAAGCAAGCCGCTCAAAAAGGCCGATGCCAGGGAAATCGAGGAAACACCGCCATTTTCCAAATGTTTGCTGTCTACATGTCCCCGCCTCCGGGGCAAGGCCGCGTATGCGGCCAGGCTCCGAAGGCAAGGCCGATATCTTGGCAGTCAGGGCCCCAGCAGTCCAATGGTTTATGGACGTGGGGACACGGATGACCTGTTTGCCGCATACAGGAGGGATCCTTGGGCCCTTCACTGCCTCGCCATTCAGCTCCACGACGTCCACTACTGGCCCTGGCCTTTGCTTTGGCTGGTGCCCCAATGAACGTGTGCTCCGCAGCCATCTTTCTCCACCCATCACTATCATTCTGCCACCAGGGGATATGTGAGTGTGGGAGTCACCATTTGTCACTGGCAGCAGTGTCACAAATCACCAGACTTCCAGGTACCAGCTGACCTAGGCTGCCTTCTGCCCCAGGCAAGATCCCGATTCCTATATCCCAGATGCTGACTGACACCTGGGCACTGGGGAACATTCATTTTGATCAACACAGAGGTCTGAGTGAGGGTCAGCGGGCCCGGTAGCTGAAGTCAAGGCCAGGTGGGCGGGGCTGAGGCTTCTCGGCCATCACCATGGAGACAGTAGTCCCCCCACCGGAAGAGTGGGCGGGCCTTATGATGGGCCTGGTGACAAGACTCAGCCAATGGCAGAGATCTGGCCCGCCAGGCAGATGACACAGGGCCCTCCACTGTGACCCATGACACCTAGTGGCCACAGGATTTGAGCACACCCTGGGAAAGCCTACGCAGGCACAAGGGAGCCCCTGGTGCGGACTGCTTCAGGCCATTGGCAGAGCAGGCCAGGTACCTCTTTCCCACTTTCCTGAGGATAGCAGTACGCAAGGCATCCCCACTCAGCATCTCTTGCCTCTCTCTGGATGTGTTCCTTCTCTGAAATCTCTTCCTTCTCCCCCTTGTCACTTGACACCTTGGAGTGCCTGACAGAGGGCCTAGAGATGAAAGAGCAAAGGGGGAAGGCCTCTGGCTCTCCTGCTTGCCCATGGGTAGAGAAGATCTGCTAGTCTATCTGGAAGGTCTAGAGAGTAGCCATTGACTGGGGACCTGCATCACGGGCTGATCCTGGCCAGGTGAAGCTTGCTGACGTGTGGCAGCCTCTCCGGAGACTAATAATTCCGCTCATAACATTGTATGCAAATACCCGGCTGAGTGCCACGGGCAGAAAACATTGACACATACCTGCCAGAGGCCTATCCTGGGTCTGAAGAGTCCACCCTGGTCTCCAGCGACTCATCATCTCAGCACACACTTTGCCTGCACACATGGAATCCGCCTCTCTCCACGAATGCCTTCTCCGGCTAGGAAACACACGATGTCACTCAGCCAAAGGAGAGCACAGGCAAAGTCAACCGAAGCCCCCATCTTCAAGAGTTTGCCCTCTGCTGGGCCACAGCCTCCGCTGGCACAGTGCATGTGTGGCACTTCTCCGAGGATAAGGCCGAAATCCGGGCATCCAGGGCCCCAGCAGTCCAGGGTCTGCGCGTGGCGGCATATGGATCACCTCTTTGCCACGTACAGGAGGGAGGCCTGGGCCCTAGACTGGCTCTGCTAGAGCTCCACGACCTCAGCTATTTTCCCCCACCTTTGGTCCGTGCCCTCGTGACTGTGTGATCCCTAGTGACACTTCTTCTCCGACCACTCTGAATCCGCCACCTGCGGATACTTGAGCATGAAGATGAACATCTGTCACTGCCTGCAGTGTCACAGGTCACTAGGTGTCTAGGCTCAGGCTGACGATGGCTGTCTTCTGCCCAGGCAAGGAGCCTAATCCTTCAAAGGCAATGAGGACATGCGGTCATTGGCCGACATTCTTTCTTTCATCCACACAGCGGTCTAGATGAGGGGAAAGAGGCCAGGTAGGCCAGCTGAAGGCTGAGTGCGGGGCCTAAGGCTTCTTTCCCAATCACCATGGAGACGGCCACCGGAAGGCTGGCCGGAACTTCTCACGGGGACGGGTCACAAACACTGAGCCAATAGGAGAGGTCCAGCCTAACCGGCCAGTTCCGCAGAGCCCTCCATTTCACCCACGGACACACAACGGCCCCTTCTGTTTTGGGCCACAAATTCGAGGCCACCCGGGGAATCACTTCACACTAGGCAGCCCCTCATGTGGACACGTTCGACACACTCGGCCAGCAGGCAGCTACCTCTTTTCCACTTACGCTACCATATCAGTAGGCAAGGCGCCCTTCCTCAGCATCTATGGCCCCTCTCTGGATGTGTTCATTCAGAGAAATCTCTTCCTTCTACCCCTGAGACACATCACAAGTATGAGGGGCCTGAGAGAGAGCCTAGACATGAAGCGGGGGAGGCTTCTGGCTGTACTGCTTCCCCGTGGGGAGAGAATAGCAGGTAGTCTCTCTGGAAGGTCTCAGCTTCTGTTGCTTGACATGGGCGATACAGTAGGGGCGGACCCTGGCCAGGTGGAGCTTGTGGGCAGACGCAACCTCTCCGGCGACGAATAATTCCGCTGCTGCTTTCTATGCTGAAGACCTCCCCCCGCCGGGTGGGATGGGTAGAGAACATTGACCCACACCTGCCAGGGGCCTTTCCCGGGACTGAAGATCCCAACATGGTCTCAACGTCGTCACCCTCTCAGCACACACCTTTCCTGCACACATAATGCTGCCTTTCTCCGTCAGGGCCTTATCCTACCAGGAAAAAAAGCAAGCCGCTCAAAAAGGCCGATGCCAGGGAAATCGAGGAAACACCGCCATTTTCCAAATGTTTGCTGTCTACATGTCCCCGCCTCCGGGGCAAGGCCGCGTATGCGGCCAGGCTCCGAAGGCAAGGCCGACATCTTGGCAGTCAGGGCCCCAGCAGTCCAATGGTTTATGGACGTGGGGACACGGATGACCTGTTTGCCGCATACAGGAGGGATCCTTGGGCCCTTCACTGCCTCGCCATTCAGCTCCACGACGTCCACTACTGGCCCTGGCCTTTGCTTTGGCTGGTGCCCCAATGAACGTGTGCTCCGCAGCCATCTTTCTCCACCCATCACTATCATTCTGCCACCAGGGGATATGTGAGTGTGGGAGTCACCATTTGTCACTGGCAGCAGTGTCACAAATCACCAGACTTCCAGGTACCAGCTGACCTAGGCTGCCTTCTGCCCCAGGCAAGATCCCGATTCCTATATCCCAGATGCTGACTGACACCTGGGCACTGGGGAACATTCATTTTGATCAACACAGAGGTCTGAGTGAGGGTCAGCGGGCCCGGTAGCTGAAGTCAAGGCCAGGTGGGCGGGGCTGAGGCTTCTCGGCCATCACCATGGAGACAGTAGTCCCCCCACCGGAAGAGTGGGCGGGCCTTATGATGGGCCTGGTGACAAGACTCAGCCAATGGCAGAGATCTGGCCCGCCAGGCAGATGACACAGGGCCCTCCACTGTGACCCATGACACCTAGTGGCCACAGGATTTGAGCACACCCTGGGAAAGCCTACGCAGGCACAAGGGAGCCCCTGGTGCGGACTGCTTCAGGCCATTGGCAGAGCAGGCCAGGTACCTCTTTCCCACTTTCCTGAGGATAGCAGTACGCAAGGCATCCCCACTCAGCATCTCTTGCCTCTCTCTGGATGTGTTCCTTCTCTGAAATCTCTTCCTTCTCCCCCTTGTCACTTGACACCTTGGAGTGCCTGACAGAGGGCCTAGAGATCAAAGAGCAAAGGGGGAAGGCCTCTGGCTCTCCTGCTTGCCCATGGGTAGAGAAGATCTGCTAGTCTATCTGGAAGGTCTAGAGAGTAGCCATTGACTGGGGACCTGCATCACGGGCTGATCCTGGCCAGGTCAAGCTTGCTGACGTGTGGCAGCCTCTCCGGAGACTACTAATTCCGCTCATAACATTGTATGCAAATACCCGGCTGAGTGCCACGGGCAGAAAACATTGACACATACCTGCCAGAGGCCTATCCTGGGTCTGAAGAGTCCACCCTGGTCTCCAGCGACTCATCATCTCAGCACACACTTTGCCTGCACACATGGAATCCGCCTCTCTCCACGAATGCCTTCTCCGGCTAGGAAACACACGATGTCACTCAGCCAAAGGAGAGCACAGGCAAAGTCAACCGAAGCCCCCATCTTCAAGAGTTTGCCCTCTGCTGGGCCACAGCCTCCGCTGGCACAGTGCATGTGTGGCACTTCTCCGAGGATAAGGCCGAAATCCGGGCATCCAGGGCCCCAGCAGTCCAGGGTCTGCGCGTGGCGGCATATGGATCACCTCTTTGCCACGTACAGGAGGGAGGCCTGGGCCCTAGACTGGCTCTGCTAGAGCTCCACGACCTCAGCTATTTTCCCCCACCTTTGGTCCGTGCCCTCGTGACTGTGTGATCCCTAGTGACACTTCTTCTCCGACCACTCTGAATCCGCCACCTGCGGATACTTGAGCATGAAGATGAACATCTGTCACTGCCTGCAGTGTCACAGGTCACTAGGTGTCTAGGCTCAGGCTGACGATGGCTGTCTTCTGCCCAGGCAAGGAGCCTAATCCTTCAAAGGCAATGAGGACATGCGGTCATTGGCCGACATTCTTTCTTTCATCCACACAGCGGTCTAGATGAGGGGAAAGAGGCCAGGTAGGCCAGCTGAAGGCTGAGTGCGGGGCCTAAGGCTTCTTTCCCAATCACCATGGAGACGGCCACCGGAAGGCTGGCCGGAACTTCTCACGGGGACGGGTCACAAACACTGAGCCAATAGGAGAGGTCCAGCCTAACCGGCCAGTTCCGCAGAGCCCTCCATTTCACCCACGGACACACAACGGCCCCTTCTGTTTTGGGCCACAAATTCGAGGCCACCCGGGGAATCACTTCACACTAGGCAGCCCCTCATGTGGACACGTTCGACACACTCGGCCAGCAGGCAGCTACCTCTTTTCCACTTACGCTACCATATCAGTAGGCAAGGCGCCCTTCCTCAGCATCTATGGCCCCTCTCTGGATGTGTTCATTCAGAGAAATCTCTTCCTTCTACCCCTGAGACACATCACAAGTATGAGGGGCCTGAGAGAGAGCCTAGACATGAAGCGGGGGAGGCTTCTGGCTGTACTGCTTCCCCGTGGGGAGAGAATAGCAGGTAGTCTCTCTGGAAGGTCTTAGCTTCTGTTGCTTGACATGGGCGATACAGTAGGGGCGGACCCTGGCCAGGTGGAGCTTGTGGGCAGACGCAACCTCTCCGGCGACGAATAATTCCGCTGCTGCTTTCTATGCTGAAGACCTCCCCCCGCCGGGTGGGATGGGTAGAGAACATTGACCCACACCTGCCAGGGGCCTTTCCCGGGACTGAAGATCCCAACATGGTCTCAACGTCGTCACCCTCTCAGCACACACCTTTCCTGCACACATAATGCTGCCTTTCTCCGTCAGGGCCTTATCCTACCAGGAAAAAAAGCAAGCCGCTCAAAAAGGCCGATGCCAGGGAAATCGAGGAAACACCGCCATTTTCCAAATGTTTGCTGTCTACATGTCCCCGCCTCCGGGGCAAGGCCGCGTATGCGGCCAGGCTCCGAAGGCAAGGCCGACATCTTGGCAGTCAGGGCCCCAGCAGTCCAATGGTTTATGGACGTGGGGACACGGATGACCTGTTTGCCGCATACAGGAGGGATCCTTGGGCCCTTCACTGCCTCGCCATTCAGCTCCACGACGTCCACTACTGGCCCTGGCCTTTGCTTTGGCTGGTGCCCCAATGAACGTGTGCTCCGCAGCCATCTTTCTCCACCCATCACTATCATTCTGCCACCAGGGGATATGTGAGTGTGGGAGTCACCATTTGTCACTGGCCGCAGTGTCACAAATCACCAGACTTCCAGGTACCAGCTGACCTAGGCTGCCTTCTGCCCCAGGCAAGATCCCGATTCCTATATCCCAGATGCTGACTGACACCTGGGCACTGGGGAACATTCATTTTGATCAACACAGAGGTCTGAGTGAGGGTCAGCGGGCCCGGTAGCTGAAGTCAAGGCCAGGTGGGCGGGGCTGAGGCTTCTCGGCCATCACCATGGAGACAGTAGTCCCCCCACCGGAAGAGTGGGTGGGCCTTATGATGGGCCTGGTGACAAGACTCAGCCAATGGCAGAGATCTGGCCCGCCAGGCAGATGACACAGGGCCCTCCACTGTGACCCATGACACCTAGTGGCCACAGGATTTGAGCACACCCTGGGAAAGCCTACGCAGGCACAAGGGAGCCCCTGGTGCGGACTGCTTCAGGCCATTGGCAGAGCAGGCCAGGTACCTCTTTCCCACTTTCCTGAGGATAGCAGTACGCAAGGCATCCCCACTCAGCATCTCTTGCCTCTCTCTGGATGTGTTCCTTCTCTGAAATCTCTTCCTTCTCCCCCTTGTCACTTGACACCTTGGAGTGCCTGACAGAGGGCCTAGAGATCAAAGAGCAAAGGGGGAAGGCCTCTGGCTCTCCTGCTTGCCCATGGGTAGAGAAGATCTGCTAGTCTATCTGGAAGGTCTAGAGAGTAGCCATTGACTGGGGACCTGCATCACGGGCTGATCCTGGCCAGGTCAAGCTTGCTGACGTGTGGCAGCCTCTCCGGAGACTACTCCTTCCGCTCATAACATTCTATGCAAATACCCGGCTGAGTGCCACGGGCAGAAAACATTGACACATACCTGCCAGAGGCCTATCCTGGGTCTGAAGAGTCCACCCTGGTCTCCAGCGACTCATCATCTCAGCACACACTTTGCCTGCACACATGGAATCCGCCTCTCTCCACGAATGCCTTCTCCGGCTAGGAAACACACGATGTCACTCAGCCAAAGGAGAGCACAGGCAAAGTCAACCGAAGCCCCCATCTTCAAGAGTTTGCCCTCTGCTGGGCCACAGCCTCCGCTGGCACAGTGCATGTGTGGCACTTCTCCGAGGATAAGGCCGAAATCCGGGCATCCAGGGCCCCAGCAGTCCAGGGTCTGCGCGTGGCGGCATATGGATCACCTCTTTGCCACGTACAGGAGGGAGGCCTGGGCCCTGGACTGGCTCTGCTAGAGCTCCACGACCTCAGCTATTTTCCCCCACCTTTGGTCCGTGCCCTCGTGACTGTGTGATCCCTAGTGACACTTCTTCTCCGACCACTCTGAATCCGCCACCTGCGGATACTTGAGCATGAAGATGAACATCTGTCACTGCCTGCAGTGTCACAGGTCACTAGGTGTCTAGGCTCAGGCTGACGATGGCTGTCTTCTGCCCAGGCAAGGAGCCTAATCCTTCAAAGGCAATGAGGACATGCGGTCATTGGCCGACATTCTTTCTTTCATCCACACAGCGGTCTAGATGAGGGGAAAGAGGCCAGGTAGGCCAGCTGAAGGCTGAGTGCGGGGCCTAAGGCTTCTTTCCCAATCACCATGGAGACGGCCACCGGAAGGCTGGCCGGAACTTCTCACGGGGACGGGTCACAAACACTGAGCCAATAGGAGAGGTCCAGCCTAACCGGCCAGTTCCGCAGAGCCCTCCATTTCACCCACGGACACACAACGGCCCCTTCTGTTTTGGGCCACAAATTCGAGGCCACCCGGGGAATCACTTCACACTAGGCAGCCCCTCATGTGGACACGTTCGACACACTCGGCCAGCAGGCAGCTACCTCTTTTCCACTTACGCTACCATATCAGTAGGCAAGGCGCCCTTCCTCAGCATCTATGGCCCCTCTCTGGATGTGTTCATTCAGAGAAATCTCTTCCTTCTACCCCTGAGACACATCACAAGTATGAGGGGCCTGAGAGAGAGCCTAGACATGAAGCGGGGGAGGCTTCTGGCTGTACTGCTTCCCCGTGGGGAGAGAATAGCAGGTAGTCTCTCTGGAAGGTCTTAGCTTCTGTTGCTTGACATGGGCGATACAGTAGGGGCGGACCCTGGCCAGGTGGAGCTTGTGGGCAGACGCAACCTCTCCGGCGACGAATAATTCCGCTGCTGCTTTCTATGCTGAAGACCTCCCCCCGCCGGGTGGGATGGGTAGAGAACATTGACCCACACCTGCCAGGGGCCTTTCCTGGGACTGAAGATCCCAACATGGTCTCAACGTCGTCACCCTCTCAGCACACACCTTTCCTGCACACATAATGCTGCCTTTCTCCGTCAGGGCCTTATCCTACCAGGAAAAAAAGCAAGCCGCTCAAAAAGGCCGATGCCAGGGAAATCGAGGAAACACCGCCATTTTCCAAATCTTTGCTGTCTACATGTCCCCGCCTCCGGGGCAAGGCCGCGTATGCGGCCAGGCTCCGAAGGCAAGGCTGACATCTTGGCAGTCAGGGCCCCAGCAGTCCAATGGTTTATGGACGTGGGGACACGGATGACCTGTTTGCCGCATACAGGAGGGATCCTTGGGCCCTTCACTGCCTCGCCATTCAGCTCCACGACGTCCACTACTGGCCCTGGCCTTTGCTTTGGCTGGTGCCCCAATGAACGTGTGCTCCGCAGCCATCTTTCTCCACCCATCACTATCATTCTGCCACCAGGGGATATGTGAGTGTGGGAGTCACCATTTGTCACTGGCCGCAGTGTCACAAATCACCAGACTTCCAGGTACCAGCTGACCTAGGCTGCCTTCTGCCCCAGGCAAGATCCCGATTCCTATATCCCAGATGCTGACTGACACCTGGGCACTGGGGAACATTCATTTTGATCAACACAGAGGTCTGAGTGAGGGTCAGCGGGCCCGGTAGCTGAAGTCAAGGCCAGGTGGGCGGGGCTGAGGCTTCTCGGCCATCACCATGGAGACAGTAGTCCCCCCACCGGAAGAGTGGGTGGGCCTTATGATGGGCCTGGTGACAAGACTCAGCCAATGGCAGAGATCTGGCCCGCCAGGCAGATGACACAGGGCCCTCCACTGTGACCCATGACACCTAGTGGCCACAGGATTTGAGCACACCCTGGGAAAGCCTACGCAGGCACAAGGGAGCCCCTGGTGCGGACTGCTTCAGGCCATTGGCAGAGCAGGCCAGGTACCTCTTTCCCACTTTCCTGAGGATAGCAGTACGCAAGGCATCCCCACTCAGCATCTCTTGCCTCTCTCTGGATGTGTTCCTTCTCTGAAATCTCTTCCTTCTCCCCCTTGTCACTTGACACCTTGGAGTGCCTGACAGAGGGCCTAGAGATCAAAGAGCAAAGGGGGAAGGCCTCTGGCTCTCCTGCTTGCCCATGGGTAGAGAAGATCTGCTAGTCTATCTGGAAGGTCTAGAGAGTAGCCATTGACTGGGGACCTGCATCACGGGCTGATCCTGGCCAGGTCAAGCTTGCTGACGTGTGGCAGCCTCTCCGGAGACTACTCATTCCGCTCATAACATTCTATGCAAATACCCGGCTGAGTGCCACGGGCAGAAAACATTGACACATACCTGCCAGAGGCCTATCCTGGGTCTGAAGAGTCCACCCTGGTCTCCAGCGACTCATCATCTCAGCACACACTTTGCCTGCACACATGGAATCCGCCTCTCTCCACGAATGCCTTCTCCGGCTAGGAAACACACGATGTCACTCAGCCAAAGGAGAGCACAGGCAAAGTCAACCGAAGCCCCCATCTTCAAGAGTTTGCCCTCTGCTGGGCCACAGCCTCCGCTGGCACAGTGCATGTGTGGCACTTCTCCGAGGATAAGGCCGAAATCCGGGCATCCAGGGCCCCAGCAGTCCAGGGTCTGCGCGTGGCGGCATATGGATCACCTCTTTGCCACGTACAGGAGGGAGGCCTGGGCCCTAGACTGGCTCTGCTAGAGCTCCACGACCTCAGCTATTTTCCCCCACCTTTGGTCCGTGCCCTCGTGACTGTGTGATCCCTAGTGACACTTCTTCTCCGACCACTCTGAATCCGCCACCTGCGGATACTTGAGCATGAAGATGAACATCTGTCACTGCCTGCAGTGTCACAGGTCACTAGGTGTCTAGGCTCAGGCTGACGATGGCTGTCTTCTGCCCAGGCAAGGAGCCTAATCCTTCAAAGGCAATGAGGACATGCGGTCATTGGCCGACATTCTTTCTTTCATCCACACAGCGGTCTAGATGAGGGGAAAGAGGCCAGGTAGGCCAGCTGAAGGCTGAGTGCGGGGCCTAAGGCTTCTTTCCCAATCACCATGGAGACGGCCACCGGAAGGCTGGCCGGAACTTCTCACGGGGACGGGTCACAAACACTGAGCCAATAGGAGAGGTCCAGCCTAACCGGCCAGTTCCGCAGAGCCCTCCATTTCACCCACGGACACACAACGGCCCCTTCTGTTTTGGGCCACAAATTCGAGGCCACCCGGGGAATCACTTCACACTAGGCAGCCCCTCATGTGGACACGTTCGACACACTCGGCCAGCAGGCAGCTACCTCTTTTCCACTTACGCTACCATATCAGTAGGCAAGGCGCCCTTCCTCAGCATCTATGGCCCCTCTCTGGATGTGTTCATTCAGAGAAATCTCTTCCTTCTACCCCTGAGACACATCACAAGTATGAGGGGCCTGAGAGAGAGCCTAGACATGAAGCGGGGGAGGCTTCTGGCTGTACTGCTTCCCCGTGGGGAGAGAATAGCAGGTAGTCTCTCTGGAAGGTCTCAGCTTCTGTTGCTTGACATGGGCGATACAGTAGGGGCGGACCCTGGCCAGGTGGAGCTTGTGGGCAGACGCAACCTCTCCGGCGACGAATAATTCCGCTGCTGCTTTCTATGCTGAAGACCTCCCCCCGCCGGGTGGGATGGGTAGAGAACATTGACCCACACCTGCCAGGGGCCTTTCCTGGGACTGAAGATCCCAACATGGTCTCAACGTCGTCACCCTCTCAGCACACACCTTTCCTGCACACATAATGCTGCCTTTCTCTGTCAGGGCCTTATCCTACCAGGAAAAAAAGCAAGCCGCTCAAAAAGGCCGATGCCAGGGAAATCGAGGAAACACCGCCATTTTCCAAATGTTTGCTGTCTACATGTCCCCGCCTCCGGGGCAAGGCCGCGTATGCGGCCAGGCTCCGAAGGCAAGGCCGACATCTTGGCAGTCAGGGCCCCAGCAGTCCAATGGTTTATGGACGTGGGGACACGGATGACCTGTTTGCCGCATACAGGAGGGATCCTTGGGCCCTTCACTGCCTCGCCATTCAGCTCCACGACGTCCACTACTGGCCCTGGCCTTTGCTTTGGCTGGTGCCCCAATGAACGTGTGCTCCGCAGCCATCTTTCTCCACCCATCACTATCATTCTGCCACCAGGGGATATGTGAGTGTGGGAGTCACCATTTGTCACTGGCAGCAGTGTCACAAATCACCAGACTTCCAGGTACCAGCTGACCTAGGCTGCCTTCTGCCCCAGGCAAGATCCCGATTCCTATATCCCAGATGCTGACTGACACCTGGGCACTGGGGAACATTCATTTTGATCAACACAGAGGTCTGAGTGAGGGTCAGCGGGCCCGGTAGCTGAAGTCAAGGCCAGGTGGGCGGGGCTGAGGCTTCTCGGCCATCACCATGGAGACAGTAGTCCCCCCACCGGAAGAGTGGGCGGGCCTTATGATGGGCCTGGTGACAAGACTCAGCCAATGGCAGAGATCTGGCCCGCCAGGCAGATGACACAGGGCCCTCCACTGTGACCCATGACACCTAGTGGCCACAGGATTTGAGCACACCCTGGGAAAGCCTACGCAGGCACAAGGGAGCCCCTGGTGCGGACTGCTTCAGGCCATTGGCAGAGCAGGCCAGGTACCTCTTTCCCACTTTCCTGAGGATAGCAGTACGCAAGGCATCCCCACTCAGCATCTCTTGCCTCTCTCTGGATGTGTTCCTTCTCTGAAATCTCTTCCTTCTCCCCCTTGTCACTTGACACCTTGGAGTGCCTGACAGAGGGCCTAGAGATCAAAGAGCAAAGGGGGAAGGCCTCTGGCTCTCCTGCTTGCCCATGGGTAGAGAAGATCTGCTAGTCTATCTGGAAGGTCTAGAGAGTAGCCATTGACTGGGGACCTGCATCACGGGCTGATCCTGGCCAGGTCAAGCTTGCTGACGTGTGGCAGCCTCTCCGGAGACTACTAATTCCGCTCATAACATTCTATGCAAATACCCGGCTGAGTGCCACGCGCAGAAAACATTGACACATACCTGCCAGAGGCCTATCCTGGGTCTGAAGAGTCCACCCTGGTCTCCAGCGACTCATCATCTCAGCACACACTTTGCCTGCACACATGGAATCCGCCTCTCTCCACGAATGCCTTCTCCGGCTAGGAAACACACGATGTCACTCAGCCAAAGGAGAGCACAGGCAAAGTCAACCGAAGCCCCCATCTTCAAGAGTTTGCCCTCTGCTGGGCCACAGCCTCCGCTGGCACAGTGCATGTGTGGCACTTCTCCGAGGATAAGGCCGAAATCCGGGCATCCAGGGCCCCAGCAGTCCAGGGTCTGCGCGTGGCGGCATATGGATCACCTCTTTGCCACGTACAGGAGGGAGGCCTGGGCCCTAGACTGGCTCTGCTAGAGCTCCACGACCTCAGCTATTTTCCCCCACCTTTGGTCCGTGCCCTCGTGACTGTGTGATCCCTAGTGACACTTCTTCTCCGACCACTCTGAATCCGCCACCTGCGGATACTTGAGCATGAAGATGAACATCTGTCACTGCCTGCAGTGTCACAGGTCACTAGGTGTCTAGGCTCAGGCTGACGATGGCTGTCTTCTGCCCAGGCAAGGAGCCTAATCCTTCAAAGGCAATGAGGACATGTGGTCATTGGCCGACATTCTTTCTTTCATCCACACAGCGGTCTAGATGAGGGGAAAGAGGCCAGGTAGGCCAGCTGAAGGCTGAGTGCGGGGCCTAAGGCTTCTTTCCCAATCACCATGGAGACGGCCACCGGAAGGCTGGCCGGAACTTCTCACGGGGACGGGTCACAAACACTGAGCCAATAGGAGAGGTCCAGCCTAACCGGCCAGTTCCGCAGAGCCCTCCATTTCACCCACGGACACACAACGGCCCCTTCTGTTTTGGGCCACAAATTCGAGACCACCCGGGGAATCACTTCACACTAGGCAGCCCCTCATGTGGACACGTTCGACACACTCGGCCAGCAGGCAGCTACCTCTTTTCCACTTACGCTACCATATCAGTAGGCAAGGCGCCCTTCCTCAGCATCTATGGCCCCTCTCTGGATGTGTTCATTCAGAGAAATCTCTTCCTTCTACCCCTGAGACACATCACAAGTATGAGGGGCCTGAGAGAGAGCCTAGACATGAAGCGGGGGAGGCTTCTGGCTGTACTGCTTCCCCGTGGGGAGAGAATAGCAGGTAGTCTCTCTGGAAGGTCTCAGCTTCTGTTGCTTGACATGGGCGATACAGTAGGGGCGGACCCTGGCCAGGTGGAGCTTGTGGGCAGACGCAACCTCTCCGGCGACGAATAATTCCGCTGCTGCTTTCTATGCTGAAGACCTCCCCCCGCCGGGTGGGATGGGTAGAGAACATTGACCCACACCTGCCAGGGGCCTTTCCCGGGACTGAAGATCCCAACATGGTCTCAACGTCGTCACCCTCTCAGCACACACCTTTCCTGCACACATAATGCTGCCTTTCTCCGTCAGGGCCTTATCCTACCAGGAAAAAAAGCAAGCCGCTCAAAAAGGCCGATGCCAGGGAAATCGAGGAAACACCGCCATTTTCCAAATGTTTGCTGTCTACATGTCCCCGCCTCCGGGGCAAGGCCGCGTATGCGGCCAGGCTCCGAAGGCAAGGCCGACATCTTGGCAGTCAGGGCCCCAGCAGTCCAATGGTTTATGGACGTGGGGACACGGATGACCTGTTTGCCGCATACAGGAGGGATCCTTGGGCCCTTCACTGCCTCGCCATTCAGCTCCACGACGTCCACTACTGGCCCTGGCCTTTGCTTTGGCTGGTGCCCCAATGAACGTGTGCTCCGCAGCCATCTTTCTCCACCCATCACTATCATTCTGCCACCAGGGGATATGTGAGTGTGGGAGTCACCATTTGTCACTGGCAGCAGTGTCACAAATCACCAGACTTCCAGGTACCAGCTGACCTAGGCTGCCTTCTGCCCCAGGCAAGATCCCGATTCCTATATCCCAGATGCTGACTGACACCTGGGCACTGGGGAACATTCATTTTGATCAACACAGAGGTCTGAGTGAGGGTCAGCGGGCCCGGTAGCTGAAGTCAAGGCCAGGTGGGCGGGGCTGAGGCTTCTCGGCCATCACCATGGAGACAGTAGTCCCCCCACCGGAAGAGTGGGCGGGCCTTATGATGGGCCTGGTGACAAGACTCAGCCAATGGCAGAGATCTGGCCCGCCAGGCAGATGACACAGGGCCCTCCACTGTGACCCATGACACCTAGTGGCCACAGGATTTGAGCACACCCTGGGAAAGCCTACGCAGGCACAAGGGAGCCCCTGGTGCGGACTGCTTCAGGCCATTGGCAGAGCAGGCCAGGTACCTCTTTCCCACTTTCCTGAGGATAGCAGTACGCAAGGCATCCCCACTCAGCATCTCTTGCCTCTCTCTGGATGTGTTCCTTCTCTGAAATCTCTTCCTTCTCCCCCTTGTCACTTGACACCTTGGAGTGCCTGACAGAGGGCCTAGAGATCAAAGAGCAAAGGGGGAAGGCCTCTGGCTCTCCTGCTTGCCCATGGGTAGAGAAGATCTGCTAGTCTATCTGGAAGGTCTAGAGAGTAGCCATTGACTGGGGACCTGCATCACGGGCTGATCCTGGCCAGGTCAAGCTTGCTGACGTGTGGCAGCCTCTCCGGAGACTACTAATTCCGCTCATAACATTCTATGCAAATACCCGGCTGAGTGCCACGGGCAGAAAACATTGACACATACCTGCCAGAGGCCTATCCTGGGTCTGAAGAGTCCACCCTGGTCTCCAGCGACTCATCATCTCAGCACACACTTTGCCTGCACACATGGAATCCGCCTCTCTCCACGAATGCCTTCTCCGGCTAGGAAACACACGATGTCACTCAGCCAAAGGAGAGCACAGGCAAAGTCAACCGAAGCCCCCATCTTCAAGAGTTTGCCCTCTGCTGGGCCACAGCCTCCGCTGGCACAGTGCATGTGTGGCACTTCTCCGAGGATAAGGCCGAAATCCGGGCATCCAGGGCCCCAGCAGTCCAGGGTCTGCGCGTGGCGGCATATGGATCACCTCTTTGCCACGTACAGGAGGGAGGCCTGGGCCCTAGACTGGCTCTGCTAGAGCTCCACGACCTCAGCTATTTTCCCCCACCTTTGGTCCGTGCCCTCGTGACTGTGTGATCCCTAGTGACACTTCTTCTCCGACCACTCTGAATCCGCCACCTGCGGATACTTGAGCATGAAGATGAACATCTGTCACTGCCTGCAGTGTCACAGGTCACTAGGTGTCTGGGCTCAGGCTGACGATGGCTGTCTTCGGCCCAGGCAAGGAGCCTAATCCTTCAAAGGCAATGAGGACATGCGGTCATTGGCCGACATTCTTTCTTTCATCCACACAGCGGTCTAGATGAGGGGAAAGAGGCCAGGTAGGCCAGCTGAAGGCTGAGTGCGGGGCCTAAGGCTTCTTTCCCAATCACCATGGAGACGGCCACCGGAAGGCTGGCCGGAACTTCTCACGGGGACGGGTCACAAACACTGAGCCAATAGGAGAGGTCCAGCCTAACCGGCCAGTTCCGCAGAGCCCTCCATTTCACCCACGGACACACAACGGCCCCTTCTGTTTTGGGCCACAAATTCGAGGCCACCCGGGGAATCACTTCACACTAGGCAGCCCCTCATGTGGACACGTTCGACACACTCGGCCAGCAGGCAGCTACCTCTTTTCCACTTACGCTACCATATCAGTAGGCAAGGCGCCCTTCCTCAGCATCTATGGCCCCTCTCTGGATGTGTTCATTCAGAGAAATCTCTTCCTTCTACCCCTGAGACACATCACAAGTATGAGGGGCCTGAGAGAGAGCCTAGACATGAAGCGGGGGAGGCTTCTGGCTGTACTGCTTCCCCGTGGGGAGAGAATAGCAGGTAGTCTCTCTGGAAGGTCTCAGCTTCTGTTGCTTGACATGGGCGATACAGTAGGGGCGGACCCTGGCCAGGTGGAGCTTGTGGGCAGACGCAACCTCTCCGGCGACGAATAATTCCGCTGCTGCTTTCTATGCTGAAGACCTCCCCCCGCCGGGTGGGATGGGTAGAGAACATTGACCCACACCTGCCAGGGGCCTTTCCCGGGACTGAAGATCCCAACATGGTCTCAACGTCGTCACCCTCTCAGCACACACCTTTCCTGCACACATAATGCTGCCTTTCTCCGTCAGGGCCTTATCCTACCAGGAAAAAAAGCAAGCCGCTCAAAAAGGCCGATGCCAGGGAAATCGAGGAAACACCGCCATTTTCCAAATCTTTGCTGTCTACATGTCCCCGCCTCCGGGGCAAGGCCGCGTATGCGGCCAGGCTCCGAAGGCAAGGCCGACATCTTGGCAGTCAGGGCCCCAGCAGTCCAATGGTTTATGGACGTGGGGACACGGATGACCTGTTTGCCGCATACAGGAGGGATCCTTGGGCCCTTCACTGCCTCGCCATTCAGCTCCACGACGTCCACTACTGGCCCTGGCCTTTGCTTTGGCTGGTGCCCCAATGAACGTGTGCTCCGCAGCCATCTTTCTCCACCCATCACTATCATTCTGCCACCAGGGGATATGTGAGTGTGGGAGTCACCATTTGTCACTGGCAGCAGTGTCACAAATCACCAGACTTCCAGGTACCAGCTGACCTAGGCTGCCTTCTGCCCCAGGCAAGATCCCGATTCCTATATCCCAGATGCTGACTGACACCTGGGCACTGGGGAACATTCATTTTGATCAACACAGAGGTCTGAGTGAGGGTCAGCGGGCCCGGTAGCTGAAGTCAAGGCCAGGTGGGCGGGGCTGAGGCTTCTCGGCCATCACCATGGAGACAGTAGTCCCCCCACCGGAAGAGTGGGCGGGCCTTATGATGGGCCTGGTGACAAGACTCAGCCAATGGCAGAGATCTGGCCCGCCAGGCAGATGACACAGGGCCCTCCACTGTGACCCATGACACCTAGTGGCCACAGGATTTGAGCACACCCTGGGAAAGCCTACGCAGGCACAAGGGAGCCCCTGGTGCGGACTGCTTCAGGCCATTGGCAGAGCAGGCCAGGTACCTCTTTCCCACTTTCCTGAGGATAGCAGTACGCAAGGCATCCCCACTCAGCATCTCTTGCCTCTCTCTGGATGTGTTCCTTCTCTGAAATCTCTTCCTTCTCCCCCTTGTCACTTGACACCTTGGAGTGCCTGACAGAGGGCCTAGAGATCAAAGAGCAAAGGGGGAAGGCCTCTGGCTCTCCTGCTTGCCCATGGGTAGAGAAGATCTGCTAGTCTATCTGGAAGGTCTAGAGAGTAGCCATTGACTGGGGACCTGCATCACGGGCTGATCCTGGCCAGGTCAAGCTTGCTGACGTGTGGCAGCCTCTCCGGAGACTACTAATTCCGCTCATAACATTCTATGCAAATACCCGGCTGAGTGCCACGGGCAGAAAACATTGACACATACCTGCCAGAGGCCTATCCTGGGTCTGAAGAGTCCACCCTGGTCTCCAGCGACTCATCATCTCAGCACACACTTTGCCTGCACACATGGAATCCGCCTCTCTCCACGAATGCCTTCTCCGGCTAGGAAACACACGATGTCACTCAGCCAAAGGAGAGCACAGGCAAAGTCAACCGAAGCCCCCATCTTCAAGAGTTTGCCCTCTGCTGGGCCACAGCCTCCGCTGGCACAGTGCATGTGTGGCACTTCTCCGAGGATAAGGCCGAAATCCGGGCATCCAGGGCCCCAGCAGTCCAGGGTCTGCGCGTGGCGGCATATGGATCACCTCTTTGCCACGTACAGGAGGGAGGCCTGGGCCCTAGACTGGCTCTGCTAGAGCTCCACGACCTCAGCTATTTTCCCCCACCTTTGGTCCGTGCCCTCGTGACTGTGTGATCCCTAGTGACACTTCTTCTCCGACCACTCTGAATCCGCCACCTGCGGATACTTGAGCATGAAGATGAACATCTGTCACTGCCTGCAGTGTCACAGGTCACTAGGTGTCTAGGCTCAGGCTGACGATGGCTGTCTTCTGCCCAGGCAAGGAGCCTAATCCTTCAAAGGCAATGAGGACATGCGGTCATTGGCCGACAATCTTTCTTTCATCCACACAGCGGTCTAGATGAGGGGAAAGAGGCCAGGTAGGCCAGCTGAAGGCTGAGTGCGGGGCCTAAGGCTTCTTTCCCAATCACCATGGAGACGGCCACCGGAAGGCTGGCCGGAACTTCTCACGGGGACGGGTCACAAACACTGAGCCAATAGGAGAGGTCCAGCCTAACCGGCCAGTTCCGCAGAGCCCTCCATTTCACCCACGGACACACAACGGCCCCTTCTGTTTTGGGCCACAAATTCGAGGCCACCCGGGGAATCACTTCACACTAGGCAGCCACTCATGTGGACACGTTCGACACACTCGGCCAGCAGGCAGCTACCTCTTTTCCACTTACGCTACCATATCAGTAGGCAAGGCGCCCTTCCTCAGCATCTATGGCCCCTCTCTGGATGTGTTCATTCAGAGAAATCTCTTCCTTCTACCCCTGAGACACATCACAAGTATGAGGGGCCTGAGAGAGAGCCTAGACATGAAGCGGGGGAGGCTTCTGGCTGTACTGCTTCCCCGTGGGGAGAGAATAGCAGGTAGTCTCTCTGGAAGGTCTTAGCTTCTGTTGCTTGACATGGGCGATACAGTAGGGGCGGACCCTGGCCAGGTGGAGCTTGTGGGCAGACGCAACCTCTCCGGCGACGAATAATTCCGCTGCTGCTTTCTATGCTGAAGACCTCCCCCCGCCGGGTGGGATGGGTAGAGAACATTGACCCACACCTGCCAGGGGCCTTTCCTGGGACTGAAGATCCCAACATGGTCTCAACGTCGTCACCCTCTCAGCACACACCTTTCCTGCACACATAATGCTGCCTTTCTCCGTCAGGGCCTTATCCTACCAGGAAAAAAAGCAAGCCGCTCAAAAAGGCCGATGCCAGGGAAATCGAGGAAACACCGCCATTTTCCAAATCTTTGCTGTCTACATGTCCCCGCCTCCGGGGCAAGGCCGCGTATGCGGCCAGGCTCCGAAGGCAAGGCCGACATCTTGGCAGTCAGGGCCCCAGCAGTCCAATGGTTTATGGACGTGGGGACACGGATGACCTGTTTGCCGCATACAGGAGGGATCCTTGGGCCCTTCACTGCCTCGCCATTCAGCTCCACGACGTCCACTACTGGCCCTGGCCTTTGCTTTGGCTGGTGCCCCAATGAACGTGTGCTCCGCAGCCATCTTTCTCCACCCATCACTATCATTCTGCCACCAGGGGATATGTGAGTGTGGGAGTCACCATTTGTCACTGGCCGCAGTGTCACAAATCACCAGACTTCCAGGTACCAGCTGACCTAGGCTGCCTTCTGCCCCAGGCAAGATCCCGATTCCTATATCCCAGATGCTGACTGACACCTGGGCACTGGGGAACATTCATTTTGATCAACACAGAGGTCTGAGTGAGGGTCAGCGGGCCCGGTAGCTGAAGTCAAGGCCAGGTGGGCGGGGCTGAGGCTTCTCGGCCATCACCATGGAGACAGTAGTCCCCCCACCGGAAGAGTGGGTGGGCCTTATGATGGGCCTGGTGACAAGACTCAGCCAATGGCAGAGATCTGGCCCGCCAGGCAGATGACACAGGGCCCTCCACTGTGACCCATGACACCTAGTGGCCACAGGATTTGAGCACACCCTGGGAAAGCCTACGCAGGCACAAGGGAGCCCCTGGTGCGGACTGTTTCAGGCCATTGGCAGAGCAGGCCAGGTACCTCTTTCCCACTTTCCTGAGGATAGCAGTACGCAAGGCATCCCCACTCAGCATCTCTTGCCTCTCTCTGGATGTGTTCCTTCTCTGAAATCTCTTCCTTCTCCCCCTTGTCACTTGACACCTTGGAGTGCCTGACAGAGGGCCTAGAGATCAAAGAGCAAAGGGGGAAGGCCTCTGGCTCTCCTGCTTGCCCATGGGTAGAGAAGATCTGCTAGTCTATCTGGAAGGTCTAGAGAGTAGCCATTGACTGGGGACCTGCATCACGGGCTGATCCTGGCCAGGTCAAGCTTGCTGACGTGTGGCAGCCTCTCCGGAGACTACTAATTCCGCTCATAACATTCTATGCAAATACCCGGCTGAGTGCCACGGGCAGAAAACATTGACACATACCTGCCAGAGGCCTATCCTGGGTCTGAAGAGTCCACCCTGGTCTCCAGCGACTCATCATCTCAGCACACACTTTGCCTGCACACATGGAATCCGCCTCTCTCCACGAATGCCTTCTCCGGCTAGGAAACACACGATGTCACTCAGCCAAAGGAGAGCACAGGCAAAGTCAACCGAAGCCCCCATCTTCAAGAGTTTGCCCTCTGCTGGGCCACAGCCTCCGCTGGCACAGTGCATGTGTGGCACTTCTCCGAGGATAAGGCCGAAATCCGGGCATCCAGGGCCCCAGCAGTCCAGGGTCTGCGCGTGGCGGCATATGGATCACCTCTTTGCCACGTACAGGAGGGAGGCCTGGGCCCTAGACTGGCTCTGCTAGAGCTCCACGACCTCAGCTATTTTCCCCCACCTTTGGTCCGTGCCCTCGTGACTGTGTGATCCCTAGTGACACTTCTTCTCCGACCACTCTGAATCCGCCACCTGCGGATACTTGAGCATGAAGATGAACATCTGTCACTGCCTGCAGTGTCACAGGTCACTAGGTGTCTGGGCTCAGGCTGACGATGGCTGTCTTCGGCCCAGGCAAGGAGCCTAATCCTTCAAAGGCAATGAGGACATGCGGTCATTGGCCGACATTCTTTCTTTCATCCACACAGCGGTCTAGATGAGGGGAAAGAGGCCAGGTAGGCCAGCAGAAGGCTGAGTGCGGGGCCTAAGGCTTCTTTCCCAATCACCATGGAGACGGCCACCGGAAGGCTGGCCGGAACTTCTCACGGGGACGGGTCACAAACACTGAGCCAATAGGAGAGGTCCAGCCTAACCGGCCAGTTCCGCAGAGCCCTCCATTTCACCCACGGACACACAACGGCCCCTTCTGTTTTGGGCCACAAATTCGAGGCCACCCGGGGAATCACTTCACACTAGGCAGCCCCTCATGTGGACACGTTCGACACACTCGGCCAGCAGGCAGCTACCTCTTTTCCACTTACGCTACCATATCAGTAGGCAAGGCGCCCTTCCTCAGCATCTATGGCCCCTCTCTGGATGTGTTCATTCAGAGAAATCTCTTCCTTCTACCCCTGAGACACATCACAAGTATGAGGGGCCTGAGAGAGAGCCTAGACATGAAGCGGGGGAGGCTTATGGCTGTACTGCTTCCCCGTGGGGAGAGAATAGCAGGTAGTCTCTCTGGAAGGTCTCAGCTTCTGTTGCTTGACATGGGCGATACAGTAGGGGCGGACCCTGGCCAGGTGGAGCTTGTGGGCAGACGCAACCTCTCCGGCGACGAATAATTCCGCTGCTGCTTTCTATGCTGAAGACCTCCCCCCGCCGGGTGGGATGGGTAGAGAACATTGACCCACACCTGCCAGGGGCCTTTCCCGGGACTGAAGATCCCAACATGGTCTCAACGTCGTCACCCTCTCAGCACACACCTTTCCTGCACACATAATGCTGCCTTTCTCCGTCAGGGCCTTATCCTACCAGGAAAAAAAGCAAGCCGCTCAAAAAGGCCGATGCCAGGGAAATCGAGGAAACACCGCCATTTTCCAAATGTTTGCTGTCTACATGTCCCCGCCTCCGGGGCAAGGCCGCGTATGCGGCCAGGCTCCGAAGGCAAGGCCGACATCTTGGCAGTCAGGGCCCCAGCAGTCCAATGGTTTATGGACGTGGGGACACGGATGTCCTGTTTGCCGCATACAGGAGGGATCCTTGGGCCCTTCACTGCCTCGCCATTCAGCTCCACGACGTCCACTACTGGCCCTGGCCTTTGCTTTGGCTGGTGCCCCAATGAACGTGTGCTCCGCAGCCATCTTTCTCCACCCATCACTATCATTCTGCCACCAGGGGATATGTGAGTGTGGGAGTCACCATTTGTCACTGGCAGCAGTGTCACAAATCACCAGACTTCCAGGTACCAGCTGACCTAGGCTGCCTTCTGCCCCAGGCAAGATCCCGATTCCTATATCCCAGATGCTGACTGACACCTGGGCACTGGGGAACATTCATTTTGATCAACACAGAGGTCTGAGTGAGGGTCAGCGGGCCCGGTAGCTGAAGTCAAGGCCAGGTGGGCGGGGCTGAGGCTTCTCGGCCATCACCATGGAGACAGTAGTCCCCCCACCGGAAGAGTGGGCGGGCCTTATGATGGGCCTGGTGACAAGACTCAGCCAATGGCAGAGATCTGGCCCGCCAGGCAGATGACACAGGGCCCTCCACTGTGACCCATGACACCTAGTGGCCACAGGATTTGAGCACACCCTGGGAAAGCCTACGCAGGCACAAGGGAGCCCCTGGTGCGGACTGCTTCAGGCCATTGGCAGAGCAGGCCAGGTACCTCTTTCCCACTTTCCTGAGGATAGCAGTACGCAAGGCATCCCCACTCAGCATCTCTTGCCTCTCTCTGGATGTGTTCCTTCTCTGAAATCTCTTCCTTCTCCCCCTTGTCACTTGACACCTTGGAGTGCCTGACAGAGGGCCTAGAGATGAAAGAGCAAAGGGGGAAGGCCTCTGGCTCTCCTGCTTGCCCATGGGTAGAGAAGATCTGCTAGTCTATCTGGAAGGTCTAGAGAGTAGCCATTGACTGGGGACCTGCATCACGGGCTGATCCTGGCCAGGTCAAGCTTGCTGACGTGTGGCAGCCTCTCCGGAGACTACTAATTCCGCTCATAACATTCTATGCAAATACCCGGCTGAGTGCCACGGGCAGAAAACATTGACACATACCTGCCAGAGGCCTATCCTGGGTCTGAAGAGTCCACCCTGGTCTCCAGCGACTCATCATCTCAGCACACACTTTGCCTGCACACATGGAATCCGCCTCTCTCCACGAATGCCTTCTCCGGCTAGGAAACACACGATGTCACTCAGCCAAAGGAGAGCACAGGCAAAGTCAACCGAAGCCCCCATCTTCAAGAGTTTGCCCTCTGCTGGGCCACAGCCTCCGCTGGCACAGTGCATGTGTGGCACTTCTCCGAGGATAAGGCCGAAATCCGGGCATCCAGGGCCCCAGCAGTCCAGGGTCTGCGCGTGGCGGCATATGGATCACCTCTTTGCCACGTACAGGAGGGAGGCCTGGGCCCTAGACTGGCTCTGCTAGAGCTCCACGACCTCAGCTATTTTCCCCCACCTTTGGTCCGTGCCCTCGTGACTGTGTGATCCCTAGTGACACTTCTTCTCCGACCACTCTGAATCCGCCACCTGCGGATACTTGAGCATGAAGATGAACATCTGTCACTGCCTGCAGTGTCACAGGTCACTAGGTGTCTAGGCTCAGGCTGACGATGGCTGTCTTCTGCCCAGGCAAGGAGCCTAATCCTTCAAAGGCAATGAGGACATGCGGTCATTGGCCGACAATCTTTCTTTCATCCACACAGCGGTCTAGATGAGGGGAAAGAGGCCAGGTAGGCCAGCTGAAGGCTGAGTGCGGGGCCTAAGGCTTCTTTCCCAATCACCATGGAGACGGCCACCGGAAGGCTGGCCGGAACTTCTCACGGGGACGGGTCACAAACACTGAGCCAATAGGAGAGGTCCAGCCTAACCGGCCAGTTCCGCAGAGCCCTCCATTTCACCCACGGACACACAACGGCCCCTTCTGTTTTGGGCCACAAATTCGAGGCCACCCGGGGAATCACTTCACACTAGGCAGCCACTCATGTGGACACGTTCGACACACTCGGCCAGCAGGCAGCTACCTCTTTTCCACTTACGCTACCATATCAGTAGGCAAGGCGCCCTTCCTCAGCATCTATGGCCCCTCTCTGGATGTGTTCATTCAGAGAAATCTCTTCCTTCTACCCCTGAGACACATCACAAGTATGAGGGGCCTGAGAGAGAGCCTAGACATGAAGCGGGGGAGGCTTCTGGCTGTACTGCTTCCCCGTGGGGAGAGAATAGCAGGTAGTCTCTCTGGAAGGTCTTAGCTTCTGTTGCTTGACATGGGCGATACAGTAGGGGCGGACCCTGGCCAGGTGGAGCTTGTGGGCAGACGCAACCTCTCCGGCGACGAATAATTCCGCTGCTGCTTTCTATGCTGAAGACCTCCCCCCGCCGGGTGGGATGGGTAGAGAACATTGACCCACACCTGCCAGGGGCCTTTCCTGGGACTGAAGATCCCAACATGGTCTCAACGTCGTCACCCTCTCAGCACACACCTTTCCTGCACACATAATGCTGCCTTTCTCCGTCAGGGCCTTATCCTACCAGGAAAAAAAGCAAGCCGCTCAAAAAGGCCGATGCCAGGGAAATCGAGGAAACACCGCCATTTTCCAAATCTTTGCTGTCTACATGTCCCCGCCTCCGGGGCAAGGCCGCGTATGCGGCCAGGCTCCGAAGGCAAGGCCGACATCTTGGCAGTCAGGGCCCCAGCAGTCCAATGGTTTATGGACGTGGGGACACGGATGACCTGTTTGCCGCATACAGGAGGGATCCTTGGGCCCTTCACTGCCTCGCCATTCAGCTCCACGACGTCCACTACTGGCCCTGGCCTTTGCTTTGGCTGGTGCCCCAATGAACGTGTGCTCCGCAGCCATCTTTCTCCACCCATCACTATCATTCTGCCACCAGGGGATATGTGAGTGTGGGAGTCACCATTTGTCACTGGCCGCAGTGTCACAAATCACCAGACTTCCAGGTACCAGCTGACCTAGGCTGCCTTCTGCCCCAGGCAAGATCCCGATTCCTATATCCCAGATGCTGACTGACACCTGGGCACTGGGGAACATTCATTTTGATCAACACAGAGGTCTGAGTGAGGGTCAGCGGGCCCGGTAGCTGAAGTCAAGGCCAGGTGGGCGGGGCTGAGGCTTCTCGGCCATCACCATGGAGACAGTAGTCCCCCCACCGGAAGAGTGGGTGGGCCTTATGATGGGCCTGGTGACAAGACTCAGCCAATGGCAGAGATCTGGCCCGCCAGGCAGATGACACAGGGCCCTCCACTGTGACCCATGACACCTAGTGGCCACAGGATTTGAGCACACCCTGGGAAAGCCTACGCAGGCACAAGGGAGCCCCTGGTGCGGACTGTTTCAGGCCATTGGCAGAGCAGGCCAGGTACCTCTTTCCCACTTTCCTGAGGATAGCAGTACGCAAGGCATCCCCACTCAGCATCTCTTGCCTCTCTCTGGATGTGTTCCTTCTCTGAAATCTCTTCCTTCTCCCCCTTGTCACTTGACACCTTGGAGTGCCTGACAGAGGGCCTAGAGATCAAAGAGCAAAGGGGGAAGGCCTCTGGCTCTCCTGCTTGCCCATGGGTAGAGAAGATCTGCTAGTCTATCTGGAAGGTCTAGAGAGTAGCCATTGACTGGGGACCTGCATCACGGGCTGATCCTGGCCAGGTCAAGCTTGCTGACGTGTGGCAGCCTCTCCGGAGACTACTAATTCCGCTCATAACATTCTATGCAAATACCCGGCTGAGTGCCACGGGCAGAAAACATTGACACATACCTGCCAGAGGCCTATCCTGGGTCTGAAGAGTCCACCCTGGTCTCCAGCGACTCATCATCTCAGCACACACTTTGCCTGCACACATGGAATCCGCCTCTCTCCACGAATGCCTTCTCCGGCTAGGAAACACACGATGTCACTCAGCCAAAGGAGAGCACAGGCAAAGTCAACCGAAGCCCCCATCTTCAAGAGTTTGCCCTCTGCTGGGCCACAGCCTCCGCTGGCACAGTGCATGTGTGGCACTTCTCCGAGGATAAGGCCGAAATCCGGGCATCCAGGGCCCCAGCAGTCCAGGGTCTGCGCGTGGCGGCATATGGATCACCTCTTTGCCACGTACAGGAGGGAGGCCTGGGCCCTAGACTGGCTCTGCTAGAGCTCCACGACCTCAGCTATTTTCCCCCACCTTTGGTCCGTGCCCTCGTGACTGTGTGATCCCTAGTGACACTTCTTCTCCGACCACTCTGAATCCGCCACCTGCGGATACTTGAGCATGAAGATGAACATCTGTCACTGCCTGCAGTGTCACAGGTCACTAGGTGTCTGGGCTCAGGCTGACGATGGCTGTCTTCTGCCCAGGCAAGGAGCCTAATCCTTCAAAGGCAATGAGGACATGCGGTCATTGGCCGACATTCTTTCTTTCATCCACACAGCGGTCTAGATGAGGGGAAAGAGGCCAGGTAGGCCAGCTGAAGGCTGAGTGCGGGGCCTAAGGCTTCTTTCCCAATCACCATGGAGACGGCCACCGGAAGGCTGGCCGGAACTTCTCACGGGGACGGGTCACAAACACTGAGCCAATAGGAGAGGTCCAGCCTAACCGGCCAGTTCCGCAGAGCCCTCCATTTCACCCACGGACACACAACGGCCCCTTCTGTTTTGGGCCACAAATTCGAGGCCACCCGGGGAATCACTTCACACTAGGCAGCCCCTCATGTGGACACGTTCGACACACTCGGCCAGCAGGCAGCTACCTCTTTTCCACTTACGCTACCATATCAGTAGGCAAGGCGCCCTTCCTCAGCATCTATGGCCCCTCTCTGGATGTGTTCATTCAGAGAAATCTCTTCCTTCTACCCCTGAGACACATCACAAGTATGAGGGGCCTGAGAGAGAGCCTAGACATGAAGCGGGGGAGGCTTATGGCTGTACTGCTTCCCCGTGGGGAGAGAATAGCAGGTAGTCTCTCTGGAAGGTCTCAGCTTCTGTTGCTTGACATGGGCGATACAGTAGGGGCGGACCCTGGCCAGGTGGAGCTTGTGGGCAGACGCAACCTCTCCGGCGACGAATAATTCCGCTGCTGCTTTCTATGCTGAAGACCTCCCCCCGCCGGGTGGGATGGGTAGAGAACATTGACCCACACCTGCCAGGGGCCTTTCCCGGGACTGAAGATCCCAACATGGTCTCAACGTCGTCACCCTCTCAGCACACACCTTTCCTGCACACATAATGCTGCCTTTCTCCGTCAGGGCCTTATCCTACCAGGAAAAAAAGCAAGCCGCTCAAAAAGGCCGATGCCAGGGAAATCGAGGAAACACCGCCATTTTCCAAATGTTTGCTGTCTACATGTCCCCGCCTCCGGGGCAAGGCCGCGTATGCGGCCAGGCTCCGAAGGCAAGGCCGACATCTTGGCAGTCAGGGCCCCAGCAGTCCAATGGTTTATGGACGTGGGGACACGGATGTCCTGTTTGCCGCATACAGGAGGGATCCTTGGGCCCTTCACTGCCTCGCCATTCAGCTCCACGACGTCCACTACTGGCCCTGGCCTTTGCTTTGGCTGGTGCCCCAATGAACGTGTGCTCCGCAGCCATCTTTCTCCACCCATCACTATCATTCTGCCACCAGGGGATATGTGAGTGTGGGAGTCACCATTTGTCACTGGCAGCAGTGTCACAAATCACCAGACTTCCAGGTACCAGCTGACCTAGGCTGCCTTCTGCCCCAGGCAAGATCCCGATTCCTATATCCCAGATGCTGACTGACACCTGGGCACTGGGGAACATTCATTTTGATCAACACAGAGGTCTGAGTGAGGGTCAGCGGGCCCGGTAGCTGAAGTCAAGGCCAGGTGGGCGGGGCTGAGGCTTCTCGGCCATCACCATGGAGACAGTAGTCCCCCCACCGGAAGAGTGGGCGGGCCTTATGATGGGCCTGGTGACAAGACTCAGCCAATGGCAGAGATCTGGCCCGCCAGGCAGATGACACAGGGCCCTCCACTGTGACCCATGACACCTAGTGGCCACAGGATTTGAGCACACCCTGGGAAAGCCTACGCAGGCACAAGGGAGCCCCTGGTGCGGACTGCTTCAGGCCATTGGCAGAGCAGGCCAGGTACCTCTTTCCCACTTTCCTGAGGATAGCAGTACGCAAGGCATCCCCACTCAGCATCTCTTGCCTCTCTCTGGATGTGTTCCTTCTCTGAAATCTCTTCCTTCTCCCCCTTGTCACTTGACACCTTGGAGTGCCTGACAGAGGGCCTAGAGATGAAAGAGCAAAGGGGGAAGGCCTCTGGCTCTCCTGCTTGCCCATGGGTAGAGAAGATCTGCTAGTCTATCTGGAAGGTCTAGAGAGTAGCCATTGACTGGGGACCTGCATCACGGGCTGATCCTGGCCAGGTCAAGCTTGCTGACGTGTGGCAGCCTCTCCGGAGACTACTAATTCCGCTCATAACATTCTATGCAAATACCCGGCTGAGTGCCACGGGCAGAAAACATTGACACATACCTGCCAGAGGCCTATCCTGGGTCTGAAGAGTCCACCCTGGTCTCCAGCGACTCATCATCTCAGCACACACTTTGCCTGCACACATGGAATCCGCCTCTCTCCACGAATGCCTTCTCCGGCTAGGAAACACACGATGTCACTCAGCCAAAGGAGAGCACAGGCAAAGTCAACCGAAGCCCCCATCTTCAAGAGTTTGCCCTCTGCTGGGCCACAGCCTCCGCTGGCACAGTGCATGTGTGGCACTTCTCCGAGGATAAGGCCGAAATCCGGGCATCCAGGGCCCCAGCAGTCCAGGGTCTGCGCGTGGCGGCATATGGATCACCTCTTTGCCACGTACAGGAGGGAGGCCTGGGCCCTAGACTGGCTCTGCTAGAGCTCCACGACCTCAGCTATTTTCCCCCACCTTTGGTCCGTGCCCTCGTGACTGTGTGATCCCTAGTGACACTTCTTCTCCGACCACTCTGAATCCGCCACCTGCGGATACTTGAGCATGAAGATGAACATCTGTCACTGCCTGCAGTGTCACAGGTCACTAGGTGTCTGGGCTCAGGCTGACGATGGCTGTCTTCGGCCCAGGCAAGGAGCCTAATCCTTCAAAGGCAATGAGGACATGCGGTCATTGGCCGACATTCTTTCTTTCATCCACACAGCGGTCTAGATGAGGGGAAAGAGGCCAGGTAGGCCAGCTGAAGGCTGAGTGCGGGGCCTAAGGCTTCTTTCCCAATCACCATGGAGACGGCCACCGGAAGGCTGGCCGGAACTTCTCACGGGGACGGGTCACAAACACTGAGCCAATAGGAGAGGTCCAGCCTAACCGGCCAGTTCCGCAGAGCCCTCCATTTCACCCACGGACACACAACGGCCCCTTCTGTTTTGGGCCACAAATTCGAGGCCACCCGGGGAATCACTTCACACTAGGCAGCCCCTCATGTGGACACGTTCGACACACTCGGCCAGCAGGCAGCTACCTCTTTTCCACTTACGCTACCATATCAGTAGGCAAGGCGCCCTTCCTCAGCATCTATGGCCCCTCTCTGGATGTGTTCATTCAGAGAAATCTCTTCCTTCTACCCCTGAGACACATCACAAGTATGAGGGGCCTGAGAGAGAGCCTAGACATGAAGCGGGGGAGGCTTCTGGCTGTACTGCTTCCCCGTGGGGAGAGAATAGCAGGTAGTCTCTCTGGAAGGTCTCAGCTTCTGTTGCTTGACATGGGCGATACAGTAGGGGCGGACCCTGGCCAGGTGGAGCTTGTGGGCAGACGCAACCTCTCCGGCGACGAATAATTCCGCTGCTGCTTTCTATGCTGAAGACCTCCCCCCGCCGGGTGGGATGGGTAGAGAACATTGACCCACACCTGCCAGGGGCCTTTCCCGGGACTGAAGATCCCAACATGGTCTCAACGTCGTCACCCTCTCAGCACACACCTTTCCTGCACACATAATGCTGCCTTTCTCCGTCAGGGCCTTATCCTACCAGGAAAAAAAGCAAGCCGCTCAAAAAGGCCGATGCCAGGGAAATCGAGGAAACACCGCCATTTTCCAAATGTTTGCTGTCTACATGTCCCCGCCTCCGGGGCAAGGCCGCGTATGCGGCCAGGCTCCGAAGGCAAGGCCGACATCTTGGCAGTCAGGGCCCCAGCAGTCCAATGGTTTATGGACGTGGGGACACGGATGTCCTGTTTGCCGCATACAGGAGGGATCCTTGGGCCCTTCACTGCCTCGCCATTCAGCTCCACGACGTCCACTACTGGCCCTGGCCTTTGCTTTGGCTGGTGCCCCAATGAACGTGTGCTCCGCAGCCATCTTTCTCCACCCATCACTATCATTCTGCCACCAGGGGATATGTGAGTGTGGGAGTCACCATTTGTCACTGGCAGCAGTGTCACAAATCACCAGACTTCCAGGTACCAGCTGACCTAGGCTGCCTTCTGCCCCAGGCAAGATCCCGATTCCTATATCCCAGATGCTGACTGACACCTGGGCACTGGGGAACATTCATTTTGATCAACACAGAGGTCTGAGTGAGGGTCAGCGGGCCCGGTAGCTGAAGTCAAGGCCAGGTGGGCGGGGCTGAGGCTTCTCGGCCATCACCATGGAGACAGTAGTCCCCCCACCGGAAGAGTGGGCGGGCCTTATGATGGGCCTGGTGACAAGACTCAGCCAATGGCAGAGATCTGGCCCGCCAGGCAGATGACACAGGGCCCTCCACTGTGACCCATGACACCTAGTGGCCACAGGATTTGAGCACACCCTGGGAAAGCCTACGCAGGCACAAGGGAGCCCCTGGTGCGGACTGCTTCAGGCCATTGGCAGAGCAGGCCAGGTACCTCTTTCCCACTTTCCTGAGGATAGCAGTACGCAAGGCATCCCCACTCAGCATCTCTTGCCTCTCTCTGGATGTGTTCCTTCTCTGAAATCTCTTCCTTCTCCCCCTTGTCACTTGACACCTTGGAGTGCCTGACAGAGGGCCTAGAGATCAAAGAGCAAAGGGGGAAGGCCTCTGGCTCTCCTGCTTGCCCATGGGTAGAGAAGATCTGCTAGTCTATCTGGAAGGTCTAGAGAGTAGCCATTGACTGGGGACCTGCATCACGGGCTGATCCTGGCCAGGTCAAGCTTGCTGACGTGTGGCAGCCTCTCCGGAGACTACTAATTCCGCTCATAACATTCTATGCAAATACCCGGCTGAGTGCCACGGGCAGAAAACATTGACACATACCTGCCAGAGGCCTATCCTGGGTCTGAAGAGTCCACCCTGGTCTCCAGCGACTCATCATCTCAGCACACACTTTGCCTGCACACATGGAATCCGCCTCTCTCCACGAATGCCTTCTCCGGCTAGGAAACACACGATGTCACTCAGCCAAAGGAGAGCACAGGCAAAGTCAACCGAAGCCCCCATCTTCAAGAGTTTGCCCTCTGCTGGGCCACAGCCTCCGCTGGCACAGTGCATGTGTGGCACTTCTCCGAGGATAAGGCCGAAATCCGGGCATCCAGGGCCCCAGCAGTCCAGGGTCTGCGCGTGGCGGCATATGGATCACCTCTTTGCCACGTACAGGAGGGAGGCCTGGGCCCTAGACTGGCTCTGCTAGAGCTCCACGACCTCAGCTATTTTCCCCCACCTTTGGTCCGTGCCCTCGTGACTGTGTGATCCCTAGTGACACTTCTTCTCCGACCACTCTGAATCCGCCACCTGCGGATACTTGAGCATGAAGATGAACATCTGTCACTGCCTGCAGTGTCACAGGTCACTAGGTGTCTAGGCTCAGGCTGACGATGGCTGTCTTCTGCCCAGGCAAGGAGCCTAATCCTTCAAAGGCAATGAGGACATGCGGTCATTGGCCGACATTCTTTCTTTCATCCACACAGCGGTCTAGATGAGGGGAAAGAGGCCAGGTAGGCCAGCTGAAGGCTGAGTGCGGGGCCTAAGGCTTCTTTCCCAATCACCATGGAGACGGCCACCGGAAGGCTGGCCGGAACTTCTCACGGGGACGGGTCACAAACACTGAGCCAATAGGAGAGGTCCAGCCTAACCGGCCAGTTCCGCAGAGCCCTCCATTTCACCCACGGACACACAACGGCCCCTTCTGTTTTGGGCCACAAATTCGAGGCCACCCGGGGAATCACTTCACACTAGGCAGCCCCTCATGTGGACACGTTCGACACACTCGGCCAGCAGGCAGCTACCTCTTTTCCACTTACGCTACCATATCAGTAGGCAAGGCGCCCTTCCTCAGCATCTATGGCCCCTCTCTGGATGTGTTCATTCAGAGAAATCTCTTCCTTCTACCCCTGAGACACATCACAAGTATGAGGGGCCTGAGAGAGAGCCTAGACATGAAGCGGGGGAGGCTTCTGGCTGTACTGCTTCCCCGTGGGGAGAGAATAGCAGGTAGTCTCTCTGGAAGGTCTCAGCTTCTGTTGCTTGACATGGGCGATACAGTAGGGGCGGACCCTGGCCAGGTGGAGCTTGTGGGCAGACGCAACCTCTCCGGCGACGAATAATTCCGCTGCTGCTTTCTATGCTGAAGACCTCCCCCCGCCGGGTGGGATGGGTAGAGAACATTGACCCACACCTGCCAGGGGCCTTTCCTGGGACTGAAGATCCCAACATGGTCTCAACGTCGTCACCCTCTCAGCACACACCTTTCCTGCACACATAATGCTGCCTTTCTCCGTCAGGGCCTTATCCTACCAGGAAAAAAAGCAAGCCGCTCAAAAAGGCCGATGCCAGGGAAATCGAGGAAACACCGCCATTTTCCAAATGTTTGCTGTCTACATGTCCCCGCCTCCGGGGCAAGGCCGCGTATGCGGCCAGGCTCCGAAGGCAAGGCCGACATCTTGGCAGTCAGGGCCCCAGCAGTCCAATGGTTTATGGACGTGGGGACACGGATGACCTGTTTGCCGCATACAGGAGGGATCCTTGGGCCCTTCACTGCCTCGCCATTCAGCTCCACGACGTCCACTACTGGCCCTGGCCTTTGCTTTGGCTGGTGCCCCAATGAACGTGTGCTCCGCAGCCATCTTTCTCCACCCATCACTATCATTCTGCCACCAGGGGATATGTGAGTGTGGGAGTCACCATTTGTCACTGGCAGCAGTGTCACAAATCACCAGACTTCCAGGTACCAGCTGACCTAGGCTGCCTTCTGCCCCAGGCAAGATCCCGATTCCTATATCCCAGATGCTGACTGACACCTGGGCACTGGGGAACATTCATTTTGATCAACACAGAGGTCTGAGTGAGGGTCAGCGGGCCCGGTAGCTGAAGTCAAGGCCAGGTGGGCGGGGCTGAGGCTTCTCGGCCATCACCATGGAGACAGTAGTCCCCCCACCGGAAGAGTGGGCGGGCCTTATGATGGGCCTGGTGACAAGACTCAGCCAATGGCAGAGATCTGGCCCGCCAGGCAGATGACACAGGGCCCTCCACTGTGACCCATGACACCTAGTGGCCACAGGATTTGAGCACACCCTGGGAAAGCCTACGCAGGCACAAGGGAGCCCCTGGTGCGGACTGCTTCAGGCCATTGGCAGAGCAGGCCAGGTACCTCTTTCCCACTTTCCTGAGGATAGCAGTACGCAAGGCATCCCCACTCAGCATCTCTTGCCTCTCTCTGGATGTGTTCCTTCTCTGAAATCTCTTCCTTCTCCCCCTTGTCACTTGACACCTTGGAGTGCCTGACAGAGGGCCTAGAGATGAAAGAGCAAAGGGGGAAGGCCTCTGGCTCTCCTGCTTGCCCATGGGTAGAGAAGATCTGCTAGTCTATCTGGAAGGTCTAGAGAGTAGCCATTGACTGGGGACCTGCATCACGGGCTGATCCTGGCCAGGTCAAGCTTGCTGACGTGTGGCAGCCTCTCCGGAGACTACTAATTCCGCTCATAACATTCTATGCAAATACCCGGCTGAGTGCCACGGGCAGAAAACATTGACACATACCTGCCAGAGGCCTATCCTGGGTCTGAAGAGTCCACCCTGGTCTCCAGCGACTCATCATCTCAGCACACACTTTGCCTGCACACATGGAATCCGCCTCTCTCCACGAATGCCTTCTCCGGCTAGGAAACACACGATGTCACTCAGCCAAAGGAGAGCACAGGCAAAGTCAACCGAAGCCCCCATCTTCAAGAGTTTGCCCTCTGCTGGGCCACAGCCTCCGCTGGCACAGTGCATGTGTGGCACTTCTCCGAGGATAAGGCCGAAATCCGGGCATCCAGGGCCCCAGCAGTCCAGGGTCTGCGCGTGGCGGCATATGGATCACCTCTTTGCCACGTACAGGAGGGAGGCCTGGGCCCTAGACTGGCTCTGCTAGAGCTCCACGACCTCAGCTATTTTCCCCCACCTTTGGTCCGTGCCCTCGTGACTGTGTGATCCCTAGTGACACTTCTTCTCCGACCACTCTGAATCCGCCACCTGCGGATACTTGAGCATGAAGATGAACATCTGTCACTGCCTGCAGTGTCACAGGTCACTAGGTGTCTAGGCTCAGGCTGACGATGGCTGTCTTCGGCCCAGGCAAGGAGCCTAATCCTTCAAAGGCAATGAGGACATGCGGTCATTGGCCGACATTCTTTCTTTCATCCACACAGCGGTCTAGATGAGGGGAAAGAGGCCAGGTAGGCCAGCTGAAGGCTGAGTGCGGGGCCTAAGGCTTCTTTCCCAATCACCATGGAGACGGCCACCGGAAGGCTGGCCGGAACTTCTCACGGGGACGGGTCACAAACACTGAGCCAATAGGAGAGGTCCAGCCTAACCGGCCAGTTCCGCAGAGCCCTCCATTTCACCCACGGACACACAACGGCCCCTTCTGTTTTGGGCCACAAATTCGAGGCCACCCGGGGAATCACTTCACACTAGGCAGCCCCTCATGTGGACACGTTCGACACACTCGGCCAGCAGGCAGCTACCTCTTTTCCACTTACGCTACCATATCAGTAGGCAAGGCGCCCTTCCTCAGCATCTATGGCCCCTCTCTGGATGTGTTCATTCAGAGAAATCTCTTCCTTCTACCCCTGAGACACATCACAAGTATGAGGGGCCTGAGAGAGAGCCTAGACATGAAGCGGGGGAGGCTTCTGGCTGTACTGCTTCCCCGTGGGGAGAGAATAGCAGGTAGTCTCTCTGGAAGGTCTCAGCTTCTGTTGCTTGACATGGGCGATACAGTAGGGGCGGACCCTGGCCAGGTGGAGCTTGTGGGCAGACGCAACCTCTCCGGCGACGAATAATTCCGCTGCTGCTTTCTATGCTGAAGACCTCCCCCCGCCGGGTGGGATGGGTAGAGAACATTGACCCACACCTGCCAGGGGCCTTTCCTGGGACTGAAGATCCCAACATGGTCTCAACGTCGTCACCCTCTCAGCACACACCTTTCCTGCACACATAATGCTGCCTTTCTCCGTCAGGGCCTTATCCTACCAGGAAAAAAAGCAAGCCGCTCAAAAAGGCCGATGCCAGGGAAATCGAGGAAACACCGCCATTTTCCAAATGTTTGCTGTCTACATGTCCCCGCCTCCGGGGCAAGGCCGCGTATGCGGCCAGGCTCCGAAGGCAAGGCCGATATCTTGGCAGTCAGGGCCCCAGCAGTCCAATGGTTTATGGACGTGGGGACACGGATGACCTGTTTGCCGCATACAGGAGGGATCCTTGGGCCCTTCACTGCCTCGCCATTCAGCTCCACGACGTCCACTACTGGCCCTGGCCTTTGCTTTGGCTGGTGCCCCAATGAACGTGTGCTCCGCAGCCATCTTTCTCCACCCATCACTATCATTCTGCCACCAGGGGATATGTGAGTGTGGGAGTCACCATTTGTCACTGGCAGCAGTGTCACAAATCACCAGACTTCCAGGTACCAGCTGACCTAGGCTGCCTTCTGCCCCAGGCAAGATCCCGATTCCTATATCCCAGATGCTGACTGACACCTGGGCACTGGGGAACATTCATTTTGATCAACACAGAGGTCTGAGTGAGGGTCAGCGGGCCCGGTAGCTGAAGTCAAGGCCAGGTGGGCGGGGCTGAGGCTTCTCGGCCATCACCATGGAGACAGTAGTCCCCCCACCGGAAGAGTGGGCGGGCCTTATGATGGGCCTGGTGACAAGACTCAGCCAATGGCAGAGATCTGGCCCGCCAGGCAGATGACACAGGGCCCTCCACTGTGACCCATGACACCTAGTGGCCACAGGATTTGAGCACACCCTGGGAAAGCCTACGCAGGCACAAGGGAGCCCCTGGTGCGGACTGCTTCAGGCCATTGGCAGAGCAGGCCAGGTACCTCTTTCCCACTTTCCTGAGGATAGCAGTACGCAAGGCATCCCCACTCAGCATCTCTTGCCTCTCTCTGGATGTGTTCCTTCTCTGAAATCTCTTCCTTCTCCCCCTTGTCACTTGACACCTTGGAGTGCCTGACAGAGGGCCTAGAGATGAAAGAGCAAAGGGGGAAGGCCTCTGGCTCTCCTGCTTGCCCATGGGTAGAGAAGATCTGCTAGTCTATCTGGAAGGTCTAGAGAGTAGCCATTGACTGGGGACCTGCATCACGGGCTGATCCTGGCCAGGTCAAGCTTGCTGACGTGTGGCAGCCTCTCCGGAGACTACTCATTCCGCTCATAACATTCTATGCAAATACCCGGCTGAGTGCCACGGGCAGAAAACATTGACACATACCTGCCAGAGGCCTATCCTGGGTCTGAAGAGTCCACCCTGGTCTCCAGCGACTCATCATCTCAGCACACACTTTGCCTGCACACATGGAATCCGCCTCTCTCCACGAATGCCTTCTCCGGCTAGGAAACACACGATGTCACTCAGCCAAAGGAGAGCACAGGCAAAGTCAACCGAAGCCCCCATCTTCAAGAGTTTGCCCTCTGCTGGGCCACAGCCTCCGCTGGCACAGTGCATGTGTGGCACTTCTCCGAGGATAAGGCCGAAATCCGGGCATCCAGGGCCCCAGCAGTCCAGGGTCTGCGCGTGGCGGCATATGGATCACCTCTTTGCCACGTACAGGAGGGAGGCCTGGGCCCTAGACTGGCTCTGCTAGAGCTCCACGACCTCAGCTATTTTCCCCCACCTTTGGTCCGTGCCCTCGTGACTGTGTGATCCCTAGTGACACTTCTTCTCCGACCACTCTGAATCCGCCACCTGCGGATACTTGAGCATGAAGATGAACATCTGTCACTGCCTGCAGTGTCACAGGTCACTAGGTGTCTAGGCTCAGGCTGACGATGGCTGTCTTCGGCCCAGGCAAGGAGCCTAATCCTTCAAAGGCAATGAGGACATGCGGTCATTGGCCGACATTCTTTCTTTCATCCACACAGCGGTCTAGATGAGGGGAAAGAGGCCAGGTAGGCCAGCTGAAGGCTGAGTGCGGGGCCTAAGGCTTCTTTCCCAATCACCATGGAGACGGCCACCGGAAGGCTGGCCGGAACTTCTCACGGGGACGGGTCACAAACACTGAGCCAATAGGAGAGGTCCAGCCTAACCGGCCAGTTCCGCAGAGCCCTCCATTTCACCCACGGACACACAACGGCCCCTTCTGTTTTGGGCCACAAATTCGAGGCCACCCGGGGAATCACTTCACACTAGGCAGCCCCTCATGTGGACACGTTCGACACACTCGGCCAGCAGGCAGCTACCTCTTTTCCACTTACGCTACCATATCAGTAGGCAAGGCGCCCTTCCTCAGCATCTATGGCCCCTCTCTGGATGTGTTCATTCAGAGAAATCTCTTCCTTCTACCCCTGAGACACATCACAAGTATGAGGGGCCTGAGAGAGAGCCTAGACATGAAGCGGGGGAGGCTTCTGGCTGTACTGCTTCCCCGTGGGGAGAGAATAGCAGGTAGTCTCTCTGGAAGGTCTCAGCTTCTGTTGCTTGACATGGGCGATACAGTAGGGGCGGACCCTGGCCAGGTGGAGCTTGTGGGCAGACGCAACCTCTCCGGCGACGAATAATTCCGCTGCTGCTTTCTATGCTGAAGACCTCCCCCCGCCGGGTGGGATGGGTAGAGAACATTGACCCACACCTGCCAGGGGCCTTTCCTGGGACTGAAGATCCCAACATGGTCTCAACGTCGTCACCCTCTCAGCACACACCTTTCCTGCACACATAATGCTGCCTTTCTCCGTCAGGGCCTTATCCTACCAGGAAAAAAAGCAAGCCGCTCAAAAAGGCCGATGCCAGGGAAATCGAGGAAACACCGCCATTTTCCAAATGTTTGCTGTCTACATGTCCCCGCCTCCGGGGCAAGGCCGCGTATGCGGCCAGGCTCCGAAGGCAAGGCCGATATCTTGGCAGTCAGGGCCCCAGCAGTCCAATGGTTTATGGACGTGGGGACACGGATGACCTGTTTGCCGCATACAGGAGGGATCCTTGGGCCCTTCACTGCCTCGCCATTCAGCTCCACGACGTCCACTACTGGCCCTGGCCTTTGCTTTGGCTGGTGCCCCAATGAACGTGTGCTCCGCAGCCATCTTTCTCCACCCATCACTATCATTCTGCCACCAGGGGATATGTGAGTGTGGGAGTCACCATTTGTCACTGGCAGCAGTGTCACAAATCACCAGACTTCCAGGTACCAGCTGACCTAGGCTGCCTTCTGCCCCAGGCAAGATCCCGATTCCTATATCCCAGATGCTGACTGACACCTGGGCACTGGGGAACATTCATTTTGATCAACACAGAGGTCTGAGTGAGGGTCAGCGGGCCCGGTAGCTGAAGTCAAGGCCAGGTGGGCGGGGCTGAGGCTTCTCGGCCATCACCATGGAGACAGTAGTCCCCCCACCGGAAGAGTGGGCGGGCCTTATGATGGGCCTGGTGACAAGACTCAGCCAATGGCAGAGATCTGGCCCGCCAGGCAGATGACACAGGGCCCTCCACTGTGACCCATGACACCTAGTGGCCACAGGATTTGAGCACACCCTGGGAAAGCCTACGCAGGCACAAGGGAGCCCCTGGTGCGGACTGCTTCAGGCCATTGGCAGAGCAGGCCAGGTACCTCTTTCCCACTTTCCTGAGGATAGCAGTACGCAAGGCATCCCCACTCAGCATCTCTTGCCTCTCTCTGGATGTGTTCCTTCTCTGAAATCTCTTCCTTCTCCCCCTTGTCACTTGACACCTTGGAGTGCCTGACAGAGGGCCTAGAGATCAAAGAGCAAAGGGGGAAGGCCTCTGGCTCTCCTGCTTGCCCATGGGTAGAGAAGATCTGCTAGTCTATCTGGAAGGTCTAGAGAGTAGCCATTGACTGGGGACCTGCATCACGGGCTGATCCTGGCCAGGTCAAGCTTGCTGACGTGTGGCAGCCTCTCCGGAGACTACTAATTCCGCTCATAACATTCTATGCAAATACCCGGCTGAGTGCCACGGGCAGAAAACATTGACACATACCTGCCAGAGGCCTATCCTGGGTCTGAAGAGTCCACCCTGGTCTCCAGCGACTCATCATCTCAGCACACACTTTGCCTGCACACATGGAATCCGCCTCTCTCCACGAATGCCTTCTCCGGCTAGGAAACACACGATGTCACTCAGCCAAAGGAGAGCACAGGCAAAGTCAACCGAAGCCCCCATCTTCAAGAGTTTGCCCTCTGCTGGGCCACAGCCTCCGCTGGCACAGTGCATGTGTGGCACTTCTCCGAGGATAAGGCCGAAATCCGGGCATCCAGGGCCCCAGCAGTCCAGGGTCTGCGCGTGGCGGCATATGGATCACCTCTTTGCCACGTACAGGAGGGAGGCCTGGGCCCTAGACTGGCTCTGCTAGAGCTCCACGACCTCAGCTATTTTCCCCCACCTTTGGTCCGTGCCCTCGTGACTGTGTGATCCCTAGTGACACTTCTTCTCCGACCACTCTGAATCCGCCACCTGCGGATACTTGAGCATGAAGATGAACATCTGTCACTGCCTGCAGTGTCACAGGTCACTAGGTGTCTAGGCTCAGGCTGACGATGGCTGTCTTCTGCCCAGGCAAGGAGCCTAATCCTTCAAAGGCAATGAGGACATGCGGTCATTGGCCGACATTCTTTCTTTCATCCACACAGCGGTCTAGATGAGGGGAAAGAGGCCAGGTAGGCCAGCTGAAGGCTGAGTGCGGGGCCTAAGGCTTCTTTCCCAATCACCATGGAGACGGCCACCGGAAGGCTGGCCGGAACTTCTCACGGGGACGGGTCACAAACACTGAGCCAATAGGAGAGGTCCAGCCTAACCGGCCAGTTCCGCAGAGCCCTCCATTTCACCCACGGACACACAACGGCCCCTTCTGTTTTGGGCCACAAATTCGAGGCCACCCGGGGAATCACTTCACACTAGGCAGCCCCTCATGTGGACACGTTCGACACACTCGGCCAGCAGGCAGCTACCTCTTTTCCACTTACGCTACCATATCAGTAGGCAAGGCGCCCTTCCTCAGCATCTATGGCCCCTCTCTGGATGTGTTCATTCAGAGAAATCTCTTCCTTCTACCCCTGAGACACATCACAAGTATGAGGGGCCTGAGAGAGAGCCTAGACATGAAGCGGGGGAGGCTTCTGGCTGTACTGCTTCCCCGTGGGGAGAGAATAGCAGGTAGTCTCTCTGGAAGGTCTCAGCTTCTGTTGCTTGACATGGGCGATACAGTAGGGGCGGACCCTGGCCAGGTGGAGCTTGTGGGCAGACGCAACCTCTCCGGCGACGAATAATTCCGCTGCTGCTTTCTATGCTGAAGACCTCCCCCCGCCGGGTGGGATGGGTAGAGAACATTGACCCACACCTGCCAGGGGCCTTTCCTGGGACTGAAGATCCCAACATGGTCTCAACGTCGTCACCCTCTCAGCACACACCTTTCCTGCACACATAATGCTGCCTTTCTCCGTCAGGGCCTTATCCTACCAGGAAAAAAAGCAAGCCGCTCAAAAAGGCCGATGCCAGGGAAATCGAGGAAACACCGCCATTTTCCAAATCTTTGCTGTCTACTTGTCCCCGCCTCCGGGGCAAGGCCGCGTATGCGGCCAGGCTCCGAAGGCAAGGCCGACATCTTGGCAGTCAGGGCCCCAGCAGTCCAATGGTTTATGGACGTGGGGACACGGATGACCTGTTTGCCGCATACAGGAGGGATCCTTGGGCCCTTCACTGCCTCGCCATTCAGCTCCACGACGTCCACTACTGGCCCTGGCCTTTGCTTTGGCTGGTGCCCCAATGAACGTGTGCTCCGCAGCCATCTTTCTCCACCCATCACTATCATTCTGCCACCAGGGGATATGTGAGTGTGGGAGTCACCATTTGTCACTGGCAGCAGTGTCACAAATCACCAGACTTCCAGGTACCAGCTGACCTAGGCTGCCTTCTGCCCCAGGCAAGATCCCGATTCCTATATCCCAGATGCTGACTGACACCTGGGCACTGGGGAACATTCATTTTGATCAACACAGAGGTCTGAGTGAGGGTCAGCGGGCCCGGTAGCTGAAGTCAAGGCCAGGTGGGCGGGGCTGAGGCTTCTCGGCCATCACCATGGAGACAGTAGTCCCCCCACCGGAAGAGTGGGCGGGCCTTATGATGGGCCTGGTGACAAGACTCAGCCAATGGCAGAGATCTGGCCCGCCAGGCAGATGACACAGGGCCCTCCACTGTGACCCATGACACCTAGTGGCCACAGGATTTGAGCACACCCTGGGAAAGCCTACGCAGGCACAAGGGAGCCCCTGGTGCGGACTGCTTCAGGCCATTGGCAGAGCAGGCCAGGTACCTCTTTCCCACTTTCCTGAGGATAGCAGTACGCAAGGCATCCCCACTCAGCATCTCTTGCCTCTCTCTGGATGTGTTCCTTCTCTGAAATCTCTTCCTTCTCCCCCTTGTCACTTGACACCTTGGAGTGCCTGACAGAGGGCCTAGAGATGAAAGAGCAAAGGGGGAAGGCCTCTGGCTCTCCTGCTTGCCCATGGGTAGAGAAGATCTGCTAGTCTATCTGGAAGGTCTAGAGAGTAGCCATTGACTGGGGACCTGCATCACGGGCTGATCCTGGCCAGGTCAAGCTTGCTGACGTGTGGCAGCCTCTCCGGAGACTACTCATTCCGCTCATAACATTCTATGCAAATACCCGGCTGAGTGCCACGGGCAGAAAACATTGACACATACCTGCCAGAGGCCTATCCTGGGTCTGAAGAGTCCACCCTGGTCTCCAGCGACTCATCATCTCAGCACACACTTTGCCTGCACACATGGAATCCGCCTCTCTCCACGAATGCCTTCTCCGGCTAGGAAACACACGATGTCACTCAGCCAAAGGAGAGCACAGGCAAAGTCAACCGAAGCCCCCATCTTCAAGAGTTTGCCCTCTGCTGGGCCACAGCCTCCGCTGGCACAGTGCATGTGTGGCACTTCTCCGAGGATAAGGCCGAAATCCGGGCATCCAGGGCCCCAGCAGTCCAGGGTCTGCGCGTGGCGGCATATGGATCACCTCTTTGCCACGTACAGGAGGGAGGCCTGGGCCCTAGACTGGCTCTGCTAGAGCTCCACGACCTCAGCTATTTTCCCCCACCTTTGGTCCGTGCCCTCGTGACTGTGTGATCCCTAGTGACACTTCTTCTCCGACCACTCTGAATCCGCCACCTGCGGATACTTGAGCATGAAGATGAACATCTGTCACTGCCTGCAGTGTCACAGGTCACTAGGTGTCTAGGCTCAGGCTGACGATGGCTGTCTTCTGCCCAGGCAAGGAGCCTAATCCTTCAAAGGCAATGAGGACATGCGGTCATTGGCCGACATTCTTTCTTTCATCCACACAGCGGTCTAGATGAGGGGAAAGAGGCCAGGTAGGCCAGCTGAAGGCTGAGTGCGGGGCCTAAGGCTTCTTTCCCAATCACCATGGAGACGGCCACCGGAAGGCTGGCCGGAACTTCTCACGGGGACGGGTCACAAACACTGAGCCAATAGGAGAGGTCCAGCCTAACCGGCCAGTTCCGCAGAGCCCTCCATTTCACCCACGGACACACAACGGCCCCTTCTGTTTTGGGCCACAAATTCGAGGCCACCCGGGGAATCACTTCACACTAGGCAGCCCCTCATGTGGACACGTTCGACACACTCGGCCAGCAGGCAGCTACCTCTTTTCCACTTACGCTACCATATCAGTAGGCAAGGCGCCCTTCCTCAGCATCTATGGCCCCTCTCTGGATGTGTTCATTCAGAGAAATCTCTTCCTTCTACCCCTGAGACACATCACAAGTATGAGGGGCCTGAGAGAGAGCCTAGACATGAAGCGGGGGAGGCTTCTGGCTGTACTGCTTCCCCGTGGGGAGAGAATAGCAGGTAGTCTCTCTGGAAGGTCTCAGCTTCTGTTGCTTGACATGGGCGATACAGTAGGGGCGGACCCTGGCCAGGTGGAGCTTGTGGGCAGACGCAACCTCTCCGGCGACGAATAATTCCGCTGCTGCTTTCTATGCTGAAGACCTCCCCCCGCCGGGTGGGATGGGTAGAGAACATTGACCCACACCTGCCAGGGGCCTTTCCTGGGACTGAAGATCCCAACATGGTCTCAACGTCGTCACCCTCTCAGCACACACCTTTCCTGCACACATAATGCTGCCTTTCTCCGTCAGGGCCTTATCCTACCAGGAAAAAAAGCAAGCCGCTCAAAAAGGCCGATGCCAGGGAAATCGAGGAAACACCGCCATTTTCCAAATCTTTGCTGTCTACATGTCCCCGCCTCCGGGGCAAGGCCGCGTATGCGGCCAGGCTCCGAAGGCAAGGCCGACATCTTGGCAGTCAGGGCCCCAGCAGTCCAATGGTTTATGGACGTGGGGACACGGATGACCTGTTTGCCGCATACAGGAGGGATCCTTGGGCCCTTCACTGCCTCGCCATTCAGCTCCACGACGTCCACTACTGGCCCTGGCCTTTGCTTTGGCTGGTGCCCCAATGAACGTGTGCTCCGCAGCCATCTTTCTCCACCCATCACTATCATTCTGCCACCAGGGGATATGTGAGTGTGGGAGTCACCATTTGTCACTGGCAGCAGTGTCACAAATCACCAGACTTCCAGGTACCAGCTGACCTAGGCTGCCTTCTGCCCCAGGCAAGATCCCGATTCCTATATCCCAGATGCTGACTGACACCTGGGCACTGGGGAACATTCATTTTGATCAACACAGAGGTCTGAGTGAGGGTCAGCGGGCCCGGTAGCTGAAGTCAAGGCCAGGTGGGCGGGGCTGAGGCTTCTCGGCCATCACCATGGAGACAGTAGTCCCCCCACCGGAAGAGTGGGCGGGCCTTATGATGGGCCTGGTGACAAGACTCAGCCAATGGCAGAGATCTGGCCCGCCAGGCAGATGACACAGGGCCCTCCACTGTGACCCATGACACCTAGTGGCCACAGGATTTGAGCACACCCTGGGAAAGCCTACGCAGGCACAAGGGAGCCCCTGGTGCGGACTGCTTCAGGCCATTGGCAGAGCAGGCCAGGTACCTCTTTCCCACTTTCCTGAGGATAGCAGTACGCAAGGCATCCCCACTCAGCATCTCTTGCCTCTCTCTGGATGTGTTCCTTCTCTGAAATCTCTTCCTTCTCCCCCTTGTCACTTGACACCTTGGAGTGCCTGACAGAGGGCCTAGAGATGAAAGAGCAAAGGGGGAAGGCCTCTGGCTCTCCTGCTTGCCCATGGGTAGAGAAGATCTGCTAGTCTATCTGGAAGGTCTAGAGAGTAGCCATTGACTGGGGACCTGCATCACGGGCTGATCCTGGCCAGGTCAAGCTTGCTGACGTGTGGCAGCCTCTCCGGAGACTACTAATTCCGCTCATAACATTCTATGCAAATACCCGGCTGAGTGCCACGGGCAGAAAACATTGACACATACCTGCCAGAGGCCTATCCTGGGTCTGAAGAGTCCACCCTGGTCTCCAGCGACTCATCATCTCAGCACACACTTTGCCTGCACACATGGAATCCGCCTCTCTCCACGAATGCCTTCTCCGGCTAGGAAACACACGATGTCACTCAGCCAAAGGAGAACACAGGCAAAGTCAACCGAAGCCCCCATCTTCAAGAGTTTGCCCTCTGCTGGGCCACAGCCTCCGCTGGCACAGTGCATGTGTGGCACTTCTCCGAGGATAAGGCCGAAATCCGGGCATCCAGGGCCCCAGCAGTCCAGGGTCTGCGCGTGGCGGCATATGGATCACCTCTTTGCCACGTACAGGAGGGAGGCCTGGGCCCTAGACTGGCTCTGCTAGAGCTCCACGACCTCAGCTATTTTCCCCCACCTTTGGTCCGTGCCCTCGTGACTGTGTGATCCCTAGTGACACTTCTTCTCCGACCACTCTGAATCCGCCACCTGCGGATACTTGAGCATGAAGATGAACATCTGTCACTGCCTGCAGTGTCACAGGTCACTAGGTGTCTAGGCTCAGGCTGACGATGGCTGTCTTCTGCCCAGGCAAGGAGCCTAATCCTTCAAAGGCAATGAGGACATGCGGTCATTGGCCGACATTCTTTCTTTCATCCACACAGCGGTCTAGATGAGGGGAAAGAGGCCAGGTAGGCCAGCTGAAGGCTGAGTGCGGGGCCTAAGGCTTCTTTCCCAATCACCATGGAGACGGCCACCGGAAGGCTGGCCGGAACTTCTCACGGGGACGGGTCACAAACACTGAGCCAATAGGAGAGGTCCAGCCTAACCGGCCAGTTCCGCAGAGCCCTCCATTTCACCCACGGACACACAACGGCCCCTTCTGTTTTGGGCCACAAATTCGAGGCCACCCGGGGAATCACTTCACACTAGGCAGCCCCTCATGTGGACACGTTCGACACACTCGGCCAGCAGGCAGCTACCTCTTTTCCACTTACGCTACCATATCAGTAGGCAAGGCGCCCTTCCTCAGCATCTATGGCCCCTCTCTGGATGTGTTCATTCAGAGAAATCTCTTCCTTCTACCCCTGAGACACATCACAAGTATGAGGGGCCTGAGAGAGAGCCTAGACATGAAGCGGGGGAGGCTTCTGGCTGTACTGCTTCCCCGTGGGGAGAGAATAGCAGGTAGTCTCTCTGGAAGGTCTCAGCTTCTGTTGCTTGACATGGGCGATACAGTAGGGGCGGACCCTGGCCAGGTGGAGCTTGTGGGCAGACGCAACCTCTCCGGCGACGAATAATTCCGCTGCTGCTTTCTATGCTGAAGACCTCCCCCCGCCGGGTGGGATGGGTAGAGAACATTGACCCACACCTGCCAGGGGCCTTTCCTGGGACTGAAGATCCCAACATGGTCTCAACGTCGTCACCCTCTCAGCACACACCTTTCCTGCACACATAATGCTGCCTTTCTCCGTCAGGGCCTTATCCTACCAGGAAAAAAAGCAAGCCGCTCAAAAAGGCCGATGCCAGGGAAATCGAGGAAACACCGCCATTTTCCAAATCTTTGCTGTCTACTTGTCCCCGCCTCCGGGGCAAGGCCGCGTATGCGGCCAGGCTCCGAAGGCAAGGCCGACATCTTGGCAGTCAGGGCCCCAGCAGTCCAATGGTTTATGGACGTGGGGACACGGATGACCTGTTTGCCGCATACAGGAGGGATCCTTGGGCCCTTCACTGCCTCGCCATTCAGCTCCACGACGTCCACTACTGGCCCTGGCCTTTGCTTTGGCTGGTGCCCCAATGAACGTGTGCTCCGCAGCCATCTTTCTCCACCCATCACTATCATTCTGCCACCAGGGGATATGTGAGTGTGGGAGTCACCATTTGTCACTGGCAGCAGTGTCACAAATCACCAGACTTCCAGGTACCAGCTGACCTAGGCTGCCTTCTGCCCCAGGCAAGATCCCGATTCCTATATCCCAGATGCTGACTGACACCTGGGCACTGGGGAACATTCATTTTGATCAACACAGAGGTCTGAGTGAGGGTCAGCGGGCCCGGTAGCTGAAGTCAAGGCCAGGTGGGCGGGGCTGAGGCTTCTCGGCCATCACCATGGAGACAGTAGTCCCCCCACCGGAAGAGTGGGCGGGCCTTATGATGGGCCTGGTGACAAGACTCAGCCAATGGCAGAGATCTGGCCCGCCAGGCAGATGACACAGGGCCCTCCACTGTGACCCATGACACCTAGTGGCCACAGGATTTGAGCACACCCTGGGAAAGCCTACGCAGGCACAAGGGAGCCCCTGGTGCGGACTGCTTCAGGCCATTGGCAGAGCAGGCCAGGTACCTCTTTCCCACTTTCCTGAGGATAGCAGTACGCAAGGCATCCCCACTCAGCATCTCTTGCCTCTCTCTGGATGTGTTCCTTCTCTGAAATCTCTTCCTTCTCCCCCTTGTCACTTGACACCTTGGAGTGCCTGACAGAGGGCCTAGAGATGAAAGAGCAAAGGGGGAAGGCCTCTGGCTCTCCTGCTTGCCCATGGGTAGAGAAGATCTGCTAGTCTATCTGGAAGGTCTAGAGAGTAGCCATTGACTGGGGACCTGCATCACGGGCTGATCCTGGCCAGGTCAAGCTTGCTGACGTGTGGCAGCCTCTCCGGAGACTACTAATTCCGCTCATAACATTCTATGCAAATACCCGGCTGAGTGCCACGGGCAGAAAACATTGACACATACCTGCCAGAGGCCTATCCTGGGTCTGAAGAGTCCACCCTGGTCTCCAGCGACTCATCATCTCAGCACACACTTTGCCTGCACACATGGAATCCGCCTCTCTCCACGAATGCCTTCTCCGGCTAGGAAACACACGATGTCACTCAGCCAAAGGAGAGCACAGGCAAAGTCAACCGAAGCCCCCATCTTCAAGAGTTTGCCCTCTGCTGGGCCACAGCCTCCGCTGGCACAGTGCATGTGTGGCACTTCTCCGAGGATAAGGCCGAAATCCGGGCATCCAGGGCCCCAGCAGTCCAGGGTCTGCGCGTGGCGGCATATGGATCACCTCTTTGCCACGTACAGGAGGGAGGCCTGGGCCCTAGACTGGCTCTGCTAGAGCTCCACGACCTCAGCTATTTTCCCCCACCTTTGGTCCGTGCCCTCGTGACTGTGTGATCCCTAGTGACACTTCTTCTCCGACCACTCTGAATCCGCCACCTGCGGATACTTGAGCATGAAGATGAACATCTGTCACTGCCTGCAGTGTCACAGGTCACTAGGTGTCTAGGCTCAGGCTGACGATGGCTGTCTTCGGCCCAGGCAAGGAGCCTAATCCTTCAAAGGCAATGAGGACATGCGGTCATTGGCCGACATTCTTTCTTTCATCCACACAGCGGTCTAGATGAGGGGAAAGAGGCCAGGTAGGCCAGCTGAAGGCTGAGTGCGGGGCCTAAGGCTTCTTTCCCAATCACCATGGAGACGGCCACCGGAAGGCTGGCCGGAACTTCTCACGGGGACGGGTCACAAACACTGAGCCAATAGGAGAGGTCCAGCCTAACCGGCCAGTTCCGCAGAGCCCTCCATTTCACCCACGGACACACAACGGCCCCTTCTGTTTTGGGCCACAAATTCGAGGCCACCCGGGGAATCACTTCACACTAGGCAGCCCCTCATGTGGACACGTTCGACACACTCGGCCAGCAGGCAGCTACCTCTTTTCCACTTACGCTACCATATCAGTAGGCAAGGCGCCCTTCCTCAGCATCTATGGCCCCTCTCTGGATGTGTTCATTCAGAGAAATCTCTTCCTTCTACCCCTGAGACACATCACAAGTATGAGGGGCCTGAGAGAGAGCCTAGACATGAAGCGGGGGAGGCTTCTGGCTGTACTGCTTCCCCGTGGGGAGAGAATAGCAGGTAGTCTCTCTGGAAGGTCTCAGCTTCTGTTGCTTGACATGGGCGATACAGTAGGGGCGGACCCTGGCCAGGTGGAGCTTGTGGGCAGACGCAACCTCTCCGGCGACGAATAATTCCGCTGCTGCTTTCTATGCTGAAGACCTCCCCCCGCCGGGTGGGATGGGTAGAGAACATTGACCCACACCTGCCAGGGGCCTTTCCTGGGACTGAAGATCCCAACATGGTCTCAACGTCGTCACCCTCTCAGCACACACCTTTCCTGCACACATAATGCTGCCTTTCTCCGTCAGGGCCTTATCCTACCAGGAAAAAAAGCAAGCCGCTCAAAAAGGCCGATGCCAGGGAAATCGAGGAAACACCGCCATTTTCCAAATCTTTGCTGTCTACATGTCCCCGCCTCCGGGGCAAGGCCGCGTATGCGGCCAGGCTCCGAAGGCAAGGCCGACATCTTGGCAGTCAGGGCCCCAGCAGTCCAATGGTTTATGGACGTGGGGACACGGATGACCTGTTTGCCGCATACAGGAGGGATCCTTGGGCCCTTCACTGCCTCGCCATTCAGCTCCACGACGTCCACTACTGGCCCTGGCCTTTGCTTTGGCTGGTGCCCCAATGAACGTGTGCTCCGCAGCCATCTTTCTCCACCCATCACTATCATTCTGCCACCAGGGGATATGTGAGTGTGGGAGTCACCATTTGTCACTGGCAGCAGTGTCACAAATCACCAGACTTCCAGGTACCAGCTGACCTAGGCTGCCTTCTGCCCCAGGCAAGATCCCGATTCCTATATCCCAGATGCTGACTGACACCTGGGCACTGGGGAACATTCATTTTGATCAACACAGAGGTCTGAGTGAGGGTCAGCGGGCCCGGTAGCTGAAGTCAAGGCCAGGTGGGCGGGGCTGAGGCTTCTCGGCCATCACCATGGAGACAGTAGTCCCCCCACCGGAAGAGTGGGCGGGCCTTATGATGGGCCTGGTGACAAGACTCAGCCAATGGCAGAGATCTGGCCCGCCAGGCAGATGACACAGGGCCCTCCACTGTGACCCATGACACCTAGTGGCCACAGGATTTGAGCACACCCTGGGAAAGCCTACGCAGGCACAAGGGAGCCCCTGGTGCGGACTGCTTCAGGCCATTGGCAGAGCAGGCCAGGTACCTCTTTCCCACTTTCCTGAGGATAGCAGTACGCAAGGCATCCCCACTCAGCATCTCTTGCCTCTCTCTGGATGTGTTCCTTCTCTGAAATCTCTTCCTTCTCCCCCTTGTCACTTGACACCTTGGAGTGCCTGACAGAGGGCCTAGAGATCAAAGAGCAAAGGGGGAAGGCCTCTGGCTCTCCTGCTTGCCCATGGGTAGAGAAGATCTGCTAGTCTATCTGGAAGGTCTAGAGAGTAGCCATTGACTGGGGACCTGCATCACGGGCTGATCCTGGCCAGGTCAAGCTTGCTGACGTGTGGCAGCCTCTCCGGAGACTACTCATTCCGCTCATAACATTCTATGCAAATACCCGGCTGAGTGCCACGGGCAGAAAACATTGACACATACCTGCCAGAGGCCTATCCTGGGTCTGAAGAGTCCACCCTGGTCTCCAGCGACTCATCATCTCAGCACACACTTTGCCTGCACACATGGAATCCGCCTCTCTCCACGAATGCCTTCTCCGGCTAGGAAACACACGATGTCACTCAGCCAAAGGAGAGCACAGGCAAAGTCAACCGAAGCCCCCATCTTCAAGAGTTTGCCCTCTGCTGGGCCACAGCCTCCGCTGGCACAGTGCATGTGTGGCACTTCTCCGAGGATAAGGCCGAAATCCGGGCATCCAGGGCCCCAGCAGTCCAGGGTCTGCGCGTGGCGGCATATGGATCACCTCTTTGCCACGTACAGGAGGGAGGCCTGGGCCCTAGACTGGCTCTGCTAGAGCTCCACGACCTCAGCTATTTTCCCCCACCTTTGGTCCGTGCCCTCGTGACTGTGTGATCCCTAGTGACACTTCTTCTCCGACCACTCTGAATCCGCCACCTGCGGATACTTGAGCATGAAGATGAACATCTGTCACTGCCTGCAGTGTCACAGGTCACTAGGTGTCTAGGCTCAGGCTGACGATGGCTGTCTTCGGCCCAGGCAAGGAGCCTAATCCTTCAAAGGCAATGAGGACATGCGGTCATTGGCCGACATTCTTTCTTTCATCCACACAGCGGTCTAGATGAGGGGAAAGAGGCCAGGTAGGCCAGCTGAAGGCTGAGTGCGGGGCCTAAGGCTTCTTTCCCAATCACCATGGAGACGGCCACCGGAAGGCTGGCCGGAACTTCTCACGGGGACGGGTCACAAACACTGAGCCAATAGGAGAGGTCCAGCCTAACCGGCCAGTTCCGCAGAGCCCTCCATTTCACCCACGGACACACAACGGCCCCTTCTGTTTTGGGCCACAAATTCGAGGCCACCCGGGGAATCACTTCACACTAGGCAGCCCCTCATGTGGACACGTTCGACACACTCGGCCAGCAGGCAGCTACCTCTTTTCCACTTACGCTACCATATCAGTAGGCAAGGCGCCCTTCCTCAGCATCTATGGCCCCTCTCTGGATGTGTTCATTCAGAGAAATCTCTTCCTTCTACCCCTGAGACACATCACAAGTATGAGGGGCCTGAGAGAGAGCCTAGACATGAAGCGGGGGAGGCTTCTGGCTGTACTGCTTCCCCGTGGGGAGAGAATAGCAGGTAGTCTCTCTGGAAGGTCTCAGCTTCTGTTGCTTGACATGGGCGATACAGTAGGGGCGGACCCTGGCCAGGTGGAGCTTGTGGGCAGACGCAACCTCTCCGGCGACGAATAATTCCGCTGCTGCTTTCTATGCTGAAGACCTCCCCCCGCCGGGTGGGATGGGTAGAGAACATTGACCCACACCTGCCAGGGGCCTTTCCTGGGACTGAAGATCCCAACATGGTCTCAACGTCGTCACCCTCTCAGCACACACCTTTCCTGCACACATAATGCTGCCTTTCTCCGTCAGGGCCTTATCCTACCAGGAAAAAAAGCAAGCCGCTCAAAAAGGCCGATGCCAGGGAAATCGAGGAAACACCGCCATTTTCCAAATCTTTGCTGTCTACATGTCCCCGCCTCCGGGGCAAGGCCGCGTATGCGGCCAGGCTCCGAAGGCAAGGCCGACATCTTGGCAGTCAGGGCCCCAGCAGTCCAATGGTTTATGGACGTGGGGACACGGATGACCTGTTTGCCGCATACAGGAGGGATCCTTGGGCCCTTCACTGCCTCGCCATTCAGCTCCACGACGTCCACTACTGGCCCTGGCCTTTGCTTTGGCTGGTGCCCCAATGAACGTGTGCTCCGCAGCCATCTTTCTCCACCCATCACTATCATTCTGCCACCAGGGGATATGTGAGTGTGGGAGTCACCATTTGTCACTGGCAGCAGTGTCACAAATCACCAGACTTCCAGGTACCAGCTGACCTAGGCTGCCTTCTGCCCCAGGCAAGATCCCGATTCCTATATCCCAGATGCTGACTGACACCTGGGCACTGGGGAACATTCATTTTGATCAACACAGAGGTCTGAGTGAGGGTCAGCGGGCCCGGTAGCTGAAGTCAAGGCCAGGTGGGCGGGGCTGAGGCTTCTCGGCCATCACCATGGAGACAGTAGTCCCCCCACCGGAAGAGTGGGCGGGCCTTATGATGGGCCTGGTGACAAGACTCAGCCAATGGCAGAGATCTGGCCCGCCAGGCAGATGACACAGGGCCCTCCACTGTGACCCATGACACCTAGTGGCCACAGGATTTGAGCACACCCTGGGAAAGCCTACGCAGGCACAAGGGAGCCCCTGGTGCGGACTGCTTCAGGCCATTGGCAGAGCAGGCCAGGTACCTCTTTCCCACTTTCCTGAGGATAGCAGTACGCAAGGCATCCCCACTCAGCATCTCTTGCCTCTCTCTGGATGTGTTCCTTCTCTGAAATCTCTTCCTTCTCCCCCTTGTCACTTGACACCTTGGAGTGCCTGACAGAGGGCCTAGAGATCAAAGAGCAAAGGGGGAAGGCCTCTGGCTCTCCTGCTTGCCCATGGGTAGAGAAGATCTGCTAGTCTATCTGGAAGGTCTAGAGAGTAGCCATTGACTGGGGACCTGCATCACGGGCTGATCCTGGCCAGGTCAAGCTTGCTGACGTGTGGCAGCCTCTCCGGAGACTACTCATTCCGCTCATAACATTCTATGCAAATACCCGGCTGAGTGCCACGGGCAGAAAACATTGACACATACCTGCCAGAGGCCTATCCTGGGTCTGAAGAGTCCACCCTGGTCTCCAGCGACTCATCATCTCAGCACACACTTTGCCTGCACACATGGAATCCGCCTCTCTCCACGAATGCCTTCTCCGGCTAGGAAACACACGATGTCACTCAGCCAAAGGAGAGCACAGGCAAAGTCAACCGAAGCCCCCATCTTCAAGAGTTTGCCCTCTGCTGGGCCACAGCCTCCGCTGGCACAGTGCATGTGTGGCACTTCTCCGAGGATAAGGCCGAAATCCGGGCATCCAGGGCCCCAGCAGTCCAGGGTCTGCGCGTGGCGGCATATGGATCACCTCTTTGCCACGTACAGGAGGGAGGCCTGGGCCCTAGACTGGCTCTGCTAGAGCTCCACGACCTCAGCTATTTTCCCCCACCTTTGGTCCGTGCCCTCGTGACTGTGTGATCCCTAGTGACACTTCTCCGACCACTCTGAATCCGCCACCTGCGGATACTTGAGCATGAAGATGAACATCTGTCACTGCCTGCAGTGTCACAGGTCACTAGGTGTCTAGGCTCAGGCTGACGATGGCTGTCTTCTGCCCAGGCAAGGAGCCTAATCCTTCAAAGGCAATGAGGACATGCGGTCATTGGCCGACATTCTTTCTTTCATCCACACAGCGGTCTAGATGAGGGGAAAGAGGCCAGGTAGGCCAGCTGAAGGCTGAGTGCGGGGCCTAAGGCTTCTTTCCCAATCACCATGGAGACGGCCACCGGAAGGCTGGCCGGAACTTCTCACGGGGACGGGTCACAAACACTGAGCCAATAGGAGAGGTCCAGCCTAACCGGCCAGTTCCGCAGAGCCCTCCATTTCACCCACGGACACACAACGGCCCCTTCTGTTTTGGGCCACAAATTCGAGGCCACCCGGGGAATCACTTCACACTAGGCAGCCCCTCATGTGGACACGTTCGACACACTCGGCCAGCAGGCAGCTACCTCTTTTCCACTTACGCTACCATATCAGTAGGCAAGGCGCCCTTCCTCAGCATCTATGGCCCCTCTCTGGATGTGTTCATTCAGAGAAATCTCTTCCTTCTACCCCTGAGACACATCACAAGTATGAGGGGCCTGAGAGAGAGCCTAGACATGAAGCGGGGGAGGCTTCTGGCTGTACTGCTTCCCCGTGGGGAGAGAATAGCAGGTAGTCTCTCTGGAAGGTCTCAGCTTCTGTTGCTTGACATGGGCGATACAGTAGGGGCGGACCCTGGCCAGGTGGAGCTTGTGGGCAGACGCAACCTCTCCGGCGACGAATAATTCCGCTGCTGCTTTCTATGCTGAAGACCTCCCCCCGCCGGGTGGGATGGGTAGAGAACATTGACCCACACCTGCCAGGGGCCTTTCCTGGGACTGAAGATCCCAACATGGTCTCAACGTCGTCACCCTCTCAGCACACACCTTTCCTGCACACATAATGCTGCCTTTCTCCGTCAGGGCCTTATCCTACCAGGAAAAAAAGCAAGCCGCTCAAAAAGGCCGATGCCAGGGAAATCGAGGAAACACCGCCATTTTCCAAATGTTTGCTGTCTACATGTCCCCGCCTCCGGGGCAAGGCCGCGTATGCGGCCAGGCTCCGAAGGCAAGGCCGATATCTTGGCAGTCAGGGCCCCAGCAGTCCAATGGTTTATGGACGTGGGGACACGGATGACCTGTTTGCCGCATACAGGAGGGATCCTTGGGCCCTTCACTGCCTCGCCATTCAGCTCCACGACGTCCACTACTGGCCCTGGCCTTTGCTTTGGCTGGTGCCCCAATGAACGTGTGCTCCGCAGCCATCTTTCTCCACCCATCACTATCATTCTGCCACCAGGGGATATGTGAGTGTGGGAGTCACCATTTGTCACTGGCAGCAGTGTCACAAATCACCAGACTTCCAGGTACCAGCTGACCTAGGCTGCCTTCTGCCCCAGGCAAGATCCCGATTCCTATATCCCAGATGCTGACTGACACCTGGGCACTGGGGAACATTCATTTTGATCAACACAGAGGTCTGAGTGAGGGTCAGCGGGCCCGGTAGCTGAAGTCAAGGCCAGGTGGGCGGGGCTGAGGCTTCTCGGCCATCACCATGGAGACAGTAGTCCCCCCACCGGAAGAGTGGGCGGGCCTTATGATGGGCCTGGTGACAAGACTCAGCCAATGGCAGAGATCTGGCCCGCCAGGCAGATGACACAGGGCCCTCCACTGTGACCCATGACACCTAGTGGCCACAGGATTTGAGCACACCCTGGGAAAGCCTACGCAGGCACAAGGGAGCCCCTGGTGCGGACTGCTTCAGGCCATTGGCAGAGCAGGCCAGGTACCTCTTTCCCACTTTCCTGAGGATAGCAGTACGCAAGGCATCCCCACTCAGCATCTCTTGCCTCTCTCTGGATGTGTTCCTTCTCTGAAATCTCTTCCTTCTCCCCCTTGTCACTTGACACCTTGGAGTGCCTGACAGAGGGCCTAGAGATCAAAGAGCAAAGGGGGAAGGCCTCTGGCTCTCCTGCTTGCCCATGGGTAGAGAAGATCTGCTAGTCTATCTGGAAGGTCTAGAGAGTAGCCATTGACTGGGGACCTGCATCACGGGCTGATCCTGGCCAGGTCAAGCTTGCTGACGTGTGGCAGCCTCTCCGGAGACTACTAATTCCGCTCATAACATTCTATGCAAATACCCGGCTGAGTGCCACGGGCAGAAAACATTGACACATACCTGCCAGAGGCCTATCCTGGGTCTGAAGAGTCCACCCTGTTCTCCAGCGACTCAACATCTCAGCACACACTTTGCCTGCACACATGGAATCCGCCTCTCTCCACGAATGCCTTCTCCGGCTAGGAAACACACGATGTCACTCAGCCAAAGGAGAGCACAGGCAAAGTCAACCGAAGCCCCCATCTTCAAGAGTTTGCCCTCTGCTGGGCCACAGCCTCCGCTGGCACAGTGCATGTGTGGCACTTCTCCGAGGATAAGGCCGAAATCCGGGCATCCAGGGCCCCAGCAGTCCAGGGTCTGCGCGTGGCGGCATATGGATCACCTCTTTGCCACGTACAGGAGGGAGGCCTGGGCCCTAGACTGGCTCTGCTAGAGCTCCACGACCTCAGCTATTTTCCCCCACCTTTGGTCCGTGCCCTCGTGACTGTGTGATCCCTAGTGACACTTCTTCTCCGACCACTCTGAATCCGCCACCTGCGGATACTTGAGCATGAAGATGAACATCTGTCACTGCCTGCAGTGTCACAGGTCACTAGGTGTCTAGGCTCAGGCTGACGATGGCTGTCTTCGGCCCAGGCAAGGAGCCTAATCCTTCAAAGGCAATGAGGACATGCGGTCATTGGCCGACATTCTTTCTTTCATCCACACAGCGGTCTAGATGAGGGGAAAGAGGCCAGGTAGGCCAGCTGAAGGCTGAGTGCGGGGCCTAAGGCTTCTTTCCCAATCACCATGGAGACGGCCACCGGAAGGCTGGCCGGAACTTCTCACGGGGACGGGTCACAAACACTGAGCCAATAGGAGAGGTCCAGCCTAACCGGCCAGTTCCGCAGAGCCCTCCATTTCACCCACGGACACACAACGGCCCCTTCTGTTTTGGGCCACAAATTCGAGGCCACCCGGGGAATCACTTCACACTAGGCAGCCCCTCATGTGGACACGTTCGACACACTCGGCCAGTAGGCAGCTACCTCTTTTCCACTTACGCTACCATATCAGTAGGCAAGGCGCCCTTCCTCAGCATCTATGGCCCCTCTCTGGATGTGTTCATTCAGAGAAATCTCTTCCTTCTACCCCTGAGACACATCACAAGTATGAGGGGCCTGAGAGAGAGCCTAGACATGAAGCGGGGGAGGCTTCTGGCTGTACTGCTTCCCCGTGGGGAGAGAATAGCAGGTAGTCTCTCTGGAAGGTCTCAGCTTCTGTTGCTTGACATGGGCGATACAGTAGGGGCGGACCCTGGCCAGGTGGAGCTTGTGGGCAGACGCAACCTCTCCGGCGACGAATAATTCCGCTGCTGCTTTCTATGCTGAAGACCTCCCCCCGCCGGGTGGGATGGGTAGAGAACATTGACCCACACCTGCCAGGGGCCTTTCCTGGACTGAAGATCCCAACATGGTCTCAACGTCGTCACCCTCTCAGCACACACCTTTCCTGCACACATAATGCTGCCTTTCTCCGTCAGGGCCTTATCCTACCAGGAAAAAAAGCAAGCCGCTCAAAAAGGCCGATGCCAGGGAAATCGAGGAAACACCGCCATTTTCCAAATGTTTGCTGTCTACATGTCCCCGCCTCCGGGGCAAGGCCGCGTATGCGGCCAGGCTCCGAAGGCAAGGCCGATATCTTGGCAGTCAGGGCCCCAGCAGTCCAATGGTTTATGGACGTGGGGACACGGATGACCTGTTTGCCGCATACAGGAGGGATCCTTGGGCCCTTCACTGCCTCGCCATTCAGCTCCACGACGTCCACTACTGGCCCTGGCCTTTGCTTTGGCTGGTGCCCCAATGAACGTGTGCTCCGCAGCCATCTTTCTCCACCCATCACTATCATTCTGCCACCAGGGGATATGTGAGTGTGGGAGTCACCATTTGTCACTGGCAGCAGTGTCACAAATCACCAGACTTCCAGGTACCAGCTGACCTAGGCTGCCTTCTGCCCCAGGCAAGATCCCGATTCCTATATCCCAGATGCTGACTGACACCTGGGCACTGGGGAACATTCATTTTGATCAACACAGAGGTCTGAGTGAGGGTCAGCGGGCCCGGTAGCTGAAGTCAAGGCCAGGTGGGCGGGGCTGAGGCTTCTCGGCCATCACCATGGAGACAGTAGTCCCCCCACCGGAAGAGTGGGCGGGCCTTATGATGGGCCTGGTGACAAGACTCAGCCAATGGCAGAGATCTGGCCCGCCAGGCAGATGACACAGGGCCCTCCACTGTGACCCATGACACCTAGTGGCCACAGGATTTGAGCACACCCTGGGAAAGCCTACGCAGGCACAAGGGAGCCCCTGGTGCGGACTGCTTCAGGCCATTGGCAGAGCAGGCCAGGTACCTCTTTCCCACTTTCCTGAGGATAGCAGTACGCAAGGCATCCCCACTCAGCATCTCTTGCCTCTCTCTGGATGTGTTCCTTCTCTGAAATCTCTTCCTTCTCCCCCTTGTCACTTGACACCTTGGAGTGCCTGACAGAGGGCCTAGAGATGAAAGAGCAAAGGGGGAAGGCCTCTGGCTCTCCTGCTTGCCCATGGGTAGAGAAGATCTGCTAGTCTATCTGGAAGGTCTAGAGAGTAGCCATTGACTGGGGACCTGCATCACGGGCTGATCCTGGCCAGGTCAAGCTTGCTGACGTGTGGCAGCCTCTCCGGAGACTACTCATTCCGCTCATAACATTCTATGCAAATACCCGGCTGAGTGCCACGGGCAGAAAACATTGACACATACCTGCCAGAGGCCTATCCTGGGTCTGAAGAGTCCACCCTGGTCTCCAGCGACTCATCATCTCAGCACACACTTTGCCTGCACACATGGAATCCGCCTCTCTCCACGAATGCCTTCTCCGGCTAGGAAACACACGATGTCACTCAGCCAAAGGAGAGCACAGGCAAAGTCAACCGAAGCCCCCATCTTCAAGAGTTTGCCCTCTGCTGGGCCACAGCCTCCGCTGGCACAGTGCATGTGTGGCACTTCTCCGAGGATAAGGCCGAAATCCGGGCATCCAGGGCCCCAGCAGTCCAGGGTCTGCGCGTGGCGGCATATGGATCACCTCTTTGCCACGTACAGGAGGGAGGCCTGGGCCCTAGACTGGCTCTGCTAGAGCTCCACGACCTCAGCTATTTTCCCCCACCTTTGGTCCGTGCCCTCGTGACTGTGTGATCCCTAGTGACACTTCTTCTCCGACCACTCTGAATCCGCCACCTGCGGATACTTGAGCATGAAGATGAACATCTGTCACTGCCTGCAGTGTCACAGGTCACTAGGTGTCTAGGCTCAGGCTGACGATGGCTGTCTTCTGCCCAGGCAAGGAGCCTAATCCTTCAAAGGCAATGAGGACATGCGGTCATTGGCCGACATTCTTTCTTTCATCCACACAGCGGTCTAGATGAGGGGAAAGAGGCCAGGTAGGCCAGCTGAAGGCTGAGTGCGGGGCCTAAGGCTTCTTTCCCAATCACCATGGAGACGGCCACCGGAAGGCTGGCCGGAACTTCTCACGGGGACGGGTCACAAACACTGAGCCAATAGGAGAGGTCCAGCCTAACCGGCCAGTTCCGCAGAGCCCTCCATTTCACCCACGGACACACAACGGCCCCTTCTGTTTTGGGCCACAAATTCGAGGCCACCCGGGGAATCACTTCACACTAGGCAGCCCCTCATGTGGACACGTTCGACACACTCGGCCAGCAGGCAGCTACCTCTTTTCCACTTACGCTACCATATCAGTAGGCAAGGCGCCCTTCCTCAGCATCTATGGCCCCTCTCTGGATGTGTTCATTCAGAGAAATCTCTTCCTTCTACCCCTGAGACACATCACAAGTATGAGGGGCCTGAGAGAGAGCCTAGACATGAAGCGGGGGAGGCTTCTGGCTGTACTGCTTCCCCGTGGGGAGAGAATAGCAGGTAGTCTCTCTGGAAGGTCTCAGCTTCTGTTGCTTGACATGGGCGATACAGTAGGGGCGGACCCTGGCCAGGTGGAGCTTGTGGGCAGACGCAACCTCTCCGGCGACGAATAATTCCGCTGCTGCTTTCTATGCTGAAGACCTCCCCCCGCCGGGTGGGATGGGTAGAGAACATTGACCCACACCTGCCAGGGGCCTTTCCTGGGACTGAAGATCCCAACATGGTCTCAACGTCGTCACCCTCTCAGCACACACCTTTCCTGCACACATAATGCTGCCTTTCTCCGTCAGGGCCTTATCCTACCAGGAAAAAAAGCAAGCCGCTCAAAAAGGCCGATGCCAGGGAAATCGAGGAAACACCGCCATTTTCCAAATGTTTGCTGTCTACATGTCCCCGCCTCCGGGGCAAGGCCGCGTATGCGGCCAGGCTCCGAAGGCAAGGCCGACATCTTGGCAGTCAGGGCCCCAGCAGTCCAATGGTTTATGGACGTGGGGACACGGATGACCTGTTTGCCGCATACAGGAGGGATCCTTGGGCCCTTCACTGCCTCGCCATTCAGCTCCACGACGTCCACTACTGGCCCTGGCCTTTGCTTTGGCTGGTGCCCCAATGAACGTGTGCTCCGCAGCCATCTTTCTCCACCCATCACTATCATTCTGCCACCAGGGGATATGTGAGTGTGGGAGTCACCATTTGTCACTGGCAGCAGTGTCACAAATCACCAGACTTCCAGGTACCAGCTGACCTAGGCTGCCTTCTGCCCCAGGCAAGATCCCGATTCCTATATCCCAGATGCTGACTGACACCTGGGCACTGGGGAACATTCATTTTGATCAACACAGAGGTCTGAGTGAGGGTCAGCGGGCCCGGTAGCTGAAGTCAAGGCCAGGTGGGCGGGGCTGAGGCTTCTCGGCCATCACCATGGAGACAGTAGTCCCCCCACCGGAAGAGTGGGCGGGCCTTATGATGGGCCTGGTGACAAGACTCAGCCAATGGCAGAGATCTGGCCCGCCAGGCAGATGACACAGGGCCCTCCACTGTGACCCATGACACCTAGTGGCCACAGGATTTGAGCACACCCTGGGAAAGCCTACGCAGGCACAAGGGAGCCCCTGGTGCGGACTGCTTCAGGCCATTGGCAGAGCAGGCCAGGTACCTCTTTCCCACTTTCCTGAGGATAGCAGTACGCAAGGCATCCCCACTCAGCATCTCTTGCCTCTCTCTGGATGTGTTCCTTCTCTGAAATCTCTTCCTTCTCCCCCTTGTCACTTGACACCTTGGAGTGCCTGACAGAGGGCCTAGAGATGAAAGAGCAAAGGGGGAAGGCCTCTGGCTCTCCTGCTTGCCCATGGGTAGAGAAGATCTGCTAGTCTATCTGGAAGGTCTAGAGAGTAGCCATTGACTGGGGACCTGCATCACGGGCTGATCCTGGCCAGGTCAAGCTTGCTGACGTGTGGCAGCCTCTCCGGAGACTACTCATTCCGCTCATAACATTCTATGCAAATACCCGGCTGAGTGCCACGGGCAGAAAACATTGACACATACCTGCCAGAGGCCTATCCTGGGTCTGAAGAGTCCACCCTGGTCTCCAGCGACTCATCATCTCAGCACACACTTTGCCTGCACACATGGAATCCGCCTCTCTCCACGAATGCCTTCTCCGGCTAGGAAACACACGATGTCACTCAGCCAAAGGAGAGCACAGGCAAAGTCAACCGAAGCCCCCATCTTCAAGAGTTTGCCCTCTGCTGGGCCACAGCCTCCGCTGGCACAGTGCATGTGTGGCACTTCTCCGAGGATAAGGCCGAAATCCGGGCATCCAGGGCCCCAGCAGTCCAGGGTCTGCGCGTGGCGGCATATGGATCACCTCTTTGCCACGTACAGGAGGGAGGCCTGGGCCCTAGACTGGCTCTGCTAGAGCTCCACGACCTCAGCTATTTTCCCCCACCTTTGGTCCGTGCCCTCGTGACTGTGTGATCCCTAGTGACACTTCTTCTCCGACCACTCTGAATCCGCCACCTGCGGATACTTGAGCATGAAGATGAACATCTGTCACTGCCTGCAGTGTCACAGGTCACTAGGTGTCTAGGCTCAGGCTGACGATGGCTGTCTTCTGCCCAGGCAAGGAGCCTAATCCTTCAAAGGCAATGAGGACATGCGGTCATTGGCCGACATTCTTTCTTTCATCCACACAGCGGTCTAGATGAGGGGAAAGAGGCCAGGTAGGCCAGCTGAAGGCTGAGTGCGGGGCCTAAGGCTTCTTTCCCAATCACCATGGAGACGGCCACCGGAAGGCTGGCCGGAACTTCTCACGGGGACGGGTCACAAACACTGAGCCAATAGGAGAGGTCCAGCCTAACCGGCCAGTTCCGCAGAGCCCTCCATTTCACCCACGGACACACAACGGCCCCTTCTGTTTTGGGCCACAAATTCGAGGCCACCCGGGGAATCACTTCACACTAGGCAGCCCCTCATGTGGACACGTTCGACACACTCGGCCAGCAGGCAGCTACCTCTTTTCCACTTACGCTACCATATCAGTAGGCAAGGCGCCCTTCCTCAGCATCTATGGCCCCTCTCTGGATGTGTTCATTCAGAGAAATCTCTTCCTTCTACCCCTGAGACACATCACAAGTATGAGGGGCCTGAGAGAGAGCCTAGACATGAAGCGGGGGAGGCTTCTGGCTGTACTGCTTCCCCGTGGGGAGAGAATAGCAGGTAGTCTCTCTGGAAGGTCTCAGCTTCTGTTGCTTGACATGGGCGATACAGTAGGGGCGGACCCTGGCCAGGTGGAGCTTGTGGGCAGACGCAACCTCTCCGGCGACGAATAATTCCGCTGCTGCTTTCTATGCTGAAGACCTCCCCCCGCCGGGTGGGATGGGTAGAGAACATTGACCCACACCTGCCAGGGGCCTTTCCTGGGACTGAAGATCCCAACATGGTCTCAACGTCGTCACCCTCTCAGCACACACCTTTCCTGCACACATAATGCTGCCTTTCTCCGTCAGGGCCTTATCCTACCAGGAAAAAAAGCAAGCCGCTCAAAAAGGCCGATGCCAGGGAAATCGAGGAAACACCGCCATTTTCCAAATGTTTGCTGTCTACATGTCCCCGCCTCCGGGGCAAGGCCGCGTATGCGGCCAGGCTCCGAAGGCAAGGCCGACATCTTGGCAGTCAGGGCCCCAGCAGTCCAATGGTTTATGGACGTGGGGACACGGATGACCTGTTTGCCGCATACAGGAGGGATCCTTGGGCCCTTCACTGCCTCGCCATTCAGCTCCACGACGTCCACTACTGGCCCTGGCCTTTGCTTTGGCTGGTGCCCCAATGAACGTGTGCTCCGCAGCCATCTTTCTCCACCCATCACTATCATTCTGCCACCAGGGGATATGTGAGTGTGGGAGTCACCATTTGTCACTGGCAGCAGTGTCACAAATCACCAGACTTCCAGGTACCAGCTGACCTAGGCTGCCTTCTGCCCCAGGCAAGATCCCGATTCCTATATCCCAGATGCTGACTGACACCTGGGCACTGGGGAACATTCATTTTGATCAACACAGAGGTCTGAGTGAGGGTCAGCGGGCCCGGTAGCTGAAGTCAAGGCCAGGTGGGCGGGGCTGAGGCTTCTCGGCCATCACCATGGAGACAGTAGTCCCCCCACCGGAAGAGTGGGCGGGCCTTATGATGGGCCTGGTGACAAGACTCAGCCAATGGCAGAGATCTGGCCCGCCAGGCAGATGACACAGGGCCCTCCACTGTGACCCATGACACCTAGTGGCCACAGGATTTGAGCACACCCTGGGAAAGCCTACGCAGGCACAAGGGAGCCCCTGGTGCGGACTGCTTCAGGCCATTGGCAGAGCAGGCCAGGTACCTCTTTCCCACTTTCCTGAGGATAGCAGTACGCAAGGCATCCCCACTCAGCATCTCTTGCCTCTCTCTGGATGTGTTCCTTCTCTGAAATCTCTTCCTTCTCCCCCTTGTCACTTGACACCTTGGAGTGCCTGACAGAGGGCCTAGAGATCAAAGAGCAAAGGGGGAAGGCCTCTGGCTCTCCTGCTTGCCCATGGGTAGAGAAGATCTGCTAGTCTATCTGGAAGGTCTAGAGAGTAGCCATTGACTGGGGACCTGCATCACGGGCTGATCCTGGCCAGGTCAAGCTTGCTGACGTGTGGCAGCCTCTCCGGAGACTACTAATTCCGCTCATAACATTCTATGCAAATACCCGGCTGAGTGCCACGGGCAGAAAACATTGACACATACCTGCCAGAGGCCTATCCTGGGTCTGAAGAGTCCACCCTGGTCTCCAGCGACTCATCATCTCAGCACACACTTTGCCTGCACACATGGAATCCGCCTCTCTCCACGAATGCCTTCTCCGGCTAGGAAACACACGATGTCACTCAGCCAAAGGAGAGCACAGGCAAAGTCAACCGAAGCCCCCATCTTCAAGAGTTTGCCCTCTGCTGGGCCACAGCCTCCGCTGGCACAGTGCATGTGTGGCACTTCTCCGAGGATAAGGCCGAAATCCGGGCATCCAGGGCCCCAGCAGTCCAGGGTCTGCGCGTGGCGGCATATGGATCACCTCTTTGCCACGTACAGGAGGGAGGCCTGGGCCCTAGACTGGCTCTGCTAGAGCTCCACGACCTCAGCTATTTTCCCCCACCTTTGGTCCGTGCCCTCGTGACTGTGTGATCCCTAGTGACACTTCTTCTCCGACCACTCTGAATCCGCCACCTGCGGATACTTGAGCATGAAGATGAACATCTGTCACTGCCTGCAGTGTCACAGGTCACTAGGTGTCTAGGCTCAGGCTGACGATGGCTGTCTTCTGCCCAGGCAAGGAGCCTAATCCTTCAAAGGCAATGAGGACATGCGGTCATTGGCCGACATTCTTTCTTTCATCCACACAGCGGTCTAGATGAGGGGAAAGAGGCCAGGTAGGCCAGCTGAAGGCTGAGTGCGGGGCCTAAGGCTTCTTTCCCAATCACCATGGAGACGGCCACCGGAAGGCTGGCCGGAACTTCTCACAGGGACGGGTCACAAACACTGAGCCAATAGGAGAGGTCCAGCCTAACCGGCCAGTTCCGCAGAGCCCTCCATTTCACCCACGGACACACAACGGCCCCTTCTGTTTTGGGCCACAAATTCGAGGCCACCCGGGGAATCACTTCACACTAGGCAGCCCCTCATGTGGACACGTTCGACACACTCGGCCAGCAGGCAGCTACCTCTTTTCCACTTACGCTACCATTATCAGTAGGCAAGGCGCCCTTCCTCAGCATCTATGGCCCCTCTCTGGATGTGTTCATTCAGAGAAATCTCTTCCTTCTACCCCTGAGACACATCACAAGTATGAGGGGCCTGAGAGAGAGCCTAGACATGAAGCGGGGGAGGCTTCTGGCTGTACTGCTTCCCCGTGGGGAGAGAATAGCAGGTAGTCTCTCTGGAAGGTCTCAGCTTCTGTTGCTTGACATGGGCGATACAGTAGGGGCGGACCCTGGCCAGGTGGAGCTTGTGGGCAGACGCAACCTCTCCGGCGACGAATAATTCCGCTGCTGCTTTCTATGCTGAAGACCTCCCCCCGCCGGGTGGGATGGGTAGAGAACATTGACCCACACCTGCCAGGGGCCTTTCCTGGGACTGAAGATCCCAACATGGTCTCAACGTCGTCACCCTCTCAGCACACACCTTTCCTGCACACATAATGCTGCCTTTCTCCGTCAGGGCCTTATCCTACCAGGAAAAAAAGCAAGCCGCTCAAAAAGGCCGATGCCAGGGAAATCGAGGAAACACCGCCATTTTCCAAATCTTTGCTGTCTACATGTCCCCGCCTCCGGGGCAAGGCCGCGTATGCGGCCAGGCTCCGAAGGCAAGGCCGACATCTTGGCAGTCAGGGCCCCAGCAGTCCAATGGTTTATGGACGTGGGGACACGGATGACCTGTTTGCCGCATACAGGAGGGATCCTTGGGCCCTTCACTGCCTCGCCATTCAGCTCCACGACGTCCACTACTGGCCCTGGCCTTTGCTTTGGCTGGTGCCCCAATGAACGTGTGCTCCGCAGCCATCTTTCTCCACCCATCGCTATCATTCTGCCACCAGGGGATATGTGAGTGTGGGAGTCACCATTTGTCACTGGCAGCAGTGTCACAAATCACCAGACTTCCAGGTACCAGCTGACCTAGGCTCTCTTCTGCCCCAGGCAAGATCCCGATTCCTATATCCCAGATGCTGACTGACACCTGGGCACTGGGGAACATTCATTTTGATCAACACAGAGGTCTGAGTGAGGGTCAGCGGGCCCGGTAGCTGAAGTCAAGGCCAGGTGGGCGGGGCTGAGGCTTCTCGGCCATCACCATGGAGACAGTAGTCCCCCCACCGGAAGAGTGGGCGGGCCTTATGATGGGCCTGGTGACAAGACTCAGCCAATGGCAGAGATCTGGCCCGCCAGGCAGATGACACAGGGCCCTCCACTGTGACCCATGACACCTAGTGGCCACAGGATTTGAGCACACCCTGGGAAAGCCTACGCAGGCACAAGGGAGCCCCTGGTGCGGACTGCTTCAGGCCATTGGCAGAGCAGGCCAGGTACCTCTTTCCCACTTTCCTGAGGATAGCAGTACGCAAGGCATCCCCACTCAGCATCTCTTGCCTCTCTCTGGATGTGTTCCTTCTCTGAAATCTCTTCCTTCTCCCCCTTGTCACTTGACACCTTGGAGTGCCTGACAGAGGGCCTAGAGATGAAAGAGCAAAGGGGGAAGGCCTCTGGCTCTCCTGCTTGCCCATGGGTAGAGAAGATCTGCTAGTCTATCTGGAAGGTCTAGAGAGTAGCCATTGACTGGGGACCTGCATCACGGGCTGATCCTGGCCAGGTCAAGCTTGCTGACGTGTGGCAGCCTCTCCGGAGACTACTAATTCCGCTCATAACATTGTATGCAAATACCCGGCTGAGTGCCACGGGCAGAAAACATTGACACATACCTGCCAGAGGCCTATCCTGGGTCTGAAGAGTCCACCCTGGTCTCCAGCGACTCATCATCTCAGCACACACTTTGCCTGCACACATGGAATCCGCCTCTCTCCACGAATGCCTTCTCCGGCTAGGAAACACACGATGTCACTCAGCCAAAGGAGAGCACAGGCAAAGTCAACCGAAGCCCCCATCTTCAAGAGTTTGCCCTCTGCTGGGCCACAGCCTCCGCTGGCACAGTGCATGTGTGGCACTTCTCCGAGGATAAGGCCGAAATCCGGGCATCCAGGGCCCCAGCAGTCCAGGGTCTGCGCGTGGCGGCATATGGATCACCTCTTTGCCACGTACAGGAGGGAGGCCTGGGCCCTAGACTGGCTCTGCTAGAGCTCCACGACCTCAGCTATTTTCCCCCACCTTTGGTCCGTGCCCTCGTGACTGTGTGATCCCTAGTGACACTTCTTCTCCGACCACTCTGAATCCGCCACCTGCGGATACTTGAGCATGAAGATGAACATCTGTCACTGCCTGCAGTGTCACAGGTCACTAGGTGTCTAGGCTCAGGCTGACGATGGCTGTCTTCTGCCCAGGCAAGGAGCCTAATCCTTCAAAGGCAATGAGGACATGCGGTCATTGGCCGACATTCTTTCTTTCATCCACACAGCGGTCTAGATGAGGGGAAAGAGGCCAGGTAGGCCAGCTGAAGGCTGAGTGCGGGGCCTAAGGCTTCTTTCCCAATCACCATGGAGACGGCCACCGGAAGGCTGGCCGGAACTTCTCACGGGGACGGGTCACAAACACTGAGCCAATAGGAGAGGTCCAGCCTAACCGGCCAGTTCCGCAGAGCCCTCCATTTCACCCACGGACACACAACGGCCCCTTCTGTTTTGGGCCACAAATTCGAGGCCACCCGGGGAATCACTTCACACTAGGCAGCCCCTCATGTGGACACGTTCGACACACTCGGCCAGCAGGCAGCTACCTCTTTTCCACTTACGCTACCATATCAGTAGGCAAGGCGCCCTTCCTCAGCATCTATGGCCCCTCTCTGGATGTGTTCATTCAGAGAAATCTCTTCCTTCTACCCCTGAGACACATCACAAGTATGAGGGGCCTGAGAGAGAGCCTAGACATGAAGCGGGGGAGGCTTCTGGCTGTACTGCTTCCCCGTGGGGAGAGAATAGCAGGTAGTCTCTCTGGAAGGTCTTAGCTTCTGTTGCTTGACATGGGCGATACAGTAGGGGCGGACCCTGGCCAGGTGGAGCTTGTGGGCAGACGCAACCTCTCCGGCGACGAATAATTCCGCTGCTGCTTTCTATGCTGAAGACCTCCCCCCGCCGGGTGGGATGGGTAGAGAACATTGACCCACACCGGCCAGGGGCCTTTCCTGGGACTGAAGATCCCAACATGGTCTCAACGTCGTCACCCTCTCAGCACACACCTTTCCTGCACACATAATGCTGCCTTTCTCCGTCAGGGCCTTATCCTACCAGGAAAAAAAGCAAGCCGCTCAAAAAGGCCGATGCCAGGGAAATCGAGGAAACACCGCCATTTTCCAAATGTTTGCTGTCTACATGTCCCCGCCTCCGGGGCAAGGCCGCGTATGCGGCCAGGCTCCGAAGGCAAGGCCGATATCTTGGCAGTCAGGGCCCCAGCAGTCCAATGGTTTATGGACGTGGGGACACGGATGACCTGTTTGCCGCATACAGGAGGGATCCTTGGGCCCTTCACTGCCTCGCCATTCAGCTCCACGACGTCCACTACTGGCCCTGGCCTTTGCTTTGGCTGGTGCCCCAATGAACGTGTGCTCCGCAGCCCTCTTTCTCCACCCATCGCTATCATTCTGCCACCAGGGGATATGTGAGTGTGGGAGTCACCATTTGTCACTGGCAGCAGTGTCACAAATCACCAGACTTCCAGGTACCAGCTGACCTAGGCTGCCTTCTGCCCCAGGCAAGATCCCGATTCCTATATCCCAGATGCTGACTGACACCTGGGCACTGGGGAACATTCATTTTGATCAACACAGAGGTCTGAGTGAGGGTCAGCGGGCCCGGTAGCTGAAGTCAAGGCCAGGTGGGCGGGGCTGAGGCTTCTCGGCCATCACCATGGAGATAGTCCCCCCACCGGAAGAGTGGGCGGGCCTTATGATGGGCCTGGTGACAAGACTCAGCCAATGGCAGAGATCTGGCCCGCCAGGCAGATGACACAGGGCCCTCCACTGTGACCCATGACACCTAGTGGCCACAGGATTTGAGCACACCCTGGGAAAGCCTACGCAGGCACAAGGGAGCCCCTGGTGCGGACTGCTTCAGGCCATTGGCAGAGCAGGCCAGGTACCTCTTTCCCACTTTCCTGAGGATAGCAGTACGCAAGGCATCCCCACTCAGCATCTCTTGCCTCTCTCTGGATGTGTTCCTTCTCTGAAATCTCTTCCTTCTCCCCCTTGTCACTTGACACCTTGGAGTGCCTGACAGAGGGCCTAGAGATCAAAGAGCAAAGGGGGAAGGCCTCTGGCTCTCCTGCTTGCCCATGGGTAGAGAAGATCTGCTAGTCTATCTGGAAGGTCTAGAGAGTAGCCATTGACTGGGGACCTGCATCACGGGCTGATCCTGGCCAGGTCAAGCTTGCTGACGTGTGGCAGCCTCTCCGGAGACTACTCATTCCGCTCATAACATTCTATGCAAATACCCGGCTGAGTGCCACGGGCAGAAAACATTGACACATACCTGCCAGAGGCCTATCCTGGGTCTGAAGAGTCCACCCTGGTCTCCAGCGACTCATCATCTCAGCACACACTTTGCCTGCACACATGGAATCCGCCTCTCTCCACGAATGCCTTCTCCGGCTAGGAAACACACGATGTCACTCAGCCAAAGGAGAGCACAGGCAAAGTCAACCGAAGCCCCCATCTTCAAGAGTTTGCCCTCTGCTGGGCCACAGCCTCCGCTGGCACAGTGCATGTGTGGCACTTCTCCGAGGATAAGGCCGAAATCCGGGCATCCAGGGCCCCAGCAGTCCAGGGTCTGCGCGTGGCGGCATATGGATCACCTCTTTGCCACGTACAGGAGGGAGGCCTGGGCCCTAGACTGGCTCTGCTAGAGCTCCACGACCTCAGCTATTTTCCCCCACCTTTGGTCCGTGCCCTCGTGACTGTGTGATCCCTAGTGACACTTCTTCTCCGACCACTCTGAATCCGCCACCTGCGGATACTTGAGCATGAAGATGAACATCTGTCACTGCCTGCAGTGTCACAGGTCACTAGGTGTCTAGGCTCAGGCTGACGATGGCTGTCTTCTGCCCAGGCAAGGAGCCTAATCCTTCAAAGGCAATGAGGACATGCGGTCATTGGCCGACATTCTTTCTTTCATCCACACAGCGGTCTAGATGAGGGGAAAGAGGCCAGGTAGGCCAGCTGAAGGCTGAGTGCGGGGCCTAAGGCTTCTTTCCCAATCACCATGGAGACGGCCACCGGAAGGCTGGCCGGAACTTCTCACGGGGACGGGTCACAAACACTGAGCCAATAGGAGAGGTCCAGCCTAACCGGCCAGTTCCGCAGAGCCCTCCATTTCACCCACGGACACACAACGGCCCCTTCTGTTTTGGGCCACAAATTCGAGGCCACCCGGGGAATCACTTCACACTAGGCAGCCCCTCATGTGGACACGTTCGACACACTCGGCCAGCAGGCAGCTACCTCTTTTCCACTTACGCTACCATATCAGTAGGCAAGGCGCCCTTCCTCAGCATCTATGGCCCCTCTCTGGATGTGTTCATTCAGAGAAATCTCTTCCTTCTACCCCTGAGACACATCACAAGTATGAGGGGCCTGAGAGAGAGCCTAGACATGAAGCGGGGGAGGCTTCTGGCTGTACTGCTTCCCCGTGGGGAGAGAATAGCAGGTAGTCTCTCTGGAAGGTCTTAGCTTCTGTTGCTTGACATGGGCGATACAGTAGGGGCGGACCCTGGCCAGGTGGAGCTTGTGGGCAGACGCAACCTCTCCGGCGACGAATAATTCCGCTGCTGCTTTCTATGCTGAAGACCTCCCCCCGCCGGGTGGGATGGGTAGAGAACATTGACCCACACCGGCCAGGGGCCTTTCCTGGGACTGAAGATCCCAACATGGTCTCAACGTCGTCACCCTCTCAGCACACACCTTTCCTGCACACATAATGCTGCCTTTCTCCGTCAGGGCCTTATCCTACCAGGAAAAAAAGCAAGCCGCTCAAAAAGGCCAATGCCAGGGAAATCGAGGAAACACCGCCATTTTCCAAATGTTTGCTGTCTACATGTCCCCGCCTCCGGGGCAAGGCCGCGTATGCGGCCAGGCTCCGAAGGCAAGGCCGACATCTGGCAGTCAGGGCCCCAGCAGTCCAATGGTTTATGGACGTGGGGACACGGATGACCTGTTTGCCGCATACAGGAGGGATCCTTGGGCCCTTCACTGCCTCGCCATTCAGCTCCACGACGTCCACTACTGGCCCTGGCCTTTGCTTTGGCTGGTGCCCCAATGAACGTGTGCTCCGCAGCCATCTTTCTCCACCCATCACTATCATTCTGCCACCAGGGGATATGTGAGTGTGGGAGTCACCATTTGTCACTGGCAGCAGTGTCACAAATCACCAGACTTCCAGGTACCAGCTGACCTAGGCTGCCTTCTGCCCCAGGCAAGATCCCGATTCCTATATCCCAGATGCTGACTGACACCTGGGCACTGGGGAACATTCATTTTGATCAACACAGAGGTCTGAGTGAGGGTCAGCGGGCCCGGTAGCTGAAGTCAAGGCCAGGTGGGCGGGGCTGAGGCTTCTCGGCCATCACCATGGAGACAGTAGTCCCCCCACCGGAAGAGTGGGCGGGCCTTATGATGGGCCTGGTGACAAGACTCAGCCAATGGCAGAGATCTGGCCCGCCAGGCAGATGACACAGGGCCCTCCACTGTGACCCATGACACCTAGTGGCCACAGGATTTGAGCACACCCTGGGAAAGCCTACGCAGGCACAAGGGAGCCCCTGGTGCGGACTGCTTCAGGCCATTGGCAGAGCAGGCCAGGTACCTCTTTCCCACTTTCCTGAGGATAGCAGTACGCAAGGCATCCCCACTCAGCATCTCTTGCCTCTCTCTGGATGTGTTCCTTCTCTGAAATCTCTTCCTTCTCCCCCTTGTCACTTGACACCTTGGAGTGCCTGACAGAGGGCCTAGAGATGAAAGAGCAAAGGGGGAAGGCCTCTGGCTCTCCTGCTTGCCCATGGGTAGAGAAGATCTGCTAGTCTATCTGGAAGGTCTAGAGAGTAGCCATTGACTGGGGACCTGCATCACGGGCTGATCCTGGCCAGGTCAAGCTTGCTGACGTGTGGCAGCCTCTCCGGAGACTACTCATTCCGCTCATAACATTCTATGCAAATACCCGGCTGAGTGCCACGGGCAGAAAACATTGACACATACCTGCCAGAGGCCTATCCTGGGTCTGAAGAGTCCACCCTGGTCTCCAGCGACTCATCATCTCAGCACACACTTTGCCTGCACACATGGAATCCGCCTCTCTCCACGAATGCCTTCTCCGGCTAGGAAACACACGATGTCACTCAGCCAAAGGAGAGCACAGGCAAAGTCAACCGAAGCCCCCATCTTCAAGAGTTTGCCCTCTGCTGGGCCACAGCCTCCGCTGGCACAGTGCATGTGTGGCACTTCTCCGAGGATAAGGCCGAAATCCGGGCATCCAGGGCCCCAGCAGTCCAGGGTCTGCGCGTGGCGGCATATGGATCACCTCTTTGCCACGTACAGGAGGGAGGCCTGGGCCCTAGACTGGCTCTGCTAGAGCTCCACGACCTCAGCTATTTTCCCCCACCTTTGGTCCGTGCCCTCGTGACTGTGTGATCCCTAGTGACACTTCTTCTCCGACCACTCTGAATCCGCCACCTGCGGATACTTGAGCATGAAGATGAACATCTGTCACTGCCTGCAGTGTCACAGGTCACTAGGTGTCTAGGCTCAGGCTGACGATGGCTGTCTTCTGCCCAGGCAAGGAGCCTAATCCTTCAAAGGCAATGAGGACATGCGGTCATTGGCCGACATTCTTTCTTTCATCCACACAGCGGTCTAGATGAGGGGAAAGAGGCCAGGTAGGCCAGCTGAAGGCTGAGTGCGGGGCCTAAGGCTTCTTTCCCAATCACCATGGAGACGGCCACCGGAAGGCTGGCCGGAACTTCTCACGGGGACGGGTCACAAACACTGAGCCAATAGGAGAGGTCCAGCCTAACCGGCCAGTTCCGCAGAGCCCTCCATTTCACCCACGGACACACAACGGCCCCTTCTGTTTTGGGCCACAAATTCGAGGCCACCCGGGGAATCACTTCACACTAGGCAGCCCCTCATGTGGACACGTTCGACACACTCGGCCAGCAGGCAGCTACCTCTTTTCCACTTACGCTACCATATCAGTAGGCAAGGCGCCCTTCCTCAGCATCTATGGCCCCTCTCTGGATGTGTTCATTCAGAGAAATCTCTTCCTTCTACCCCTGAGACACATCACAAGTATGAGGGGCCTGAGAGAGAGCCTAGACATGAAGCGGGGGAGGCTTCTGGCTGTACTGCTTCCCCGTGGGGAGAGAATAGCAGGTAGTCTCTCTGGAAGGTCTCAGCTTCTGTTGCTTGACATGGGCGATACAGTAGGGGCGGACCCTGGCCAGGTGGAGCTTGTGGGCAGACGCAACCTCTCCGGCGACGAATAATTCCGCTGCTGCTTTCTATGCTGAAGACCTCCCCCCGCCGGGTGGGATGGGTAGAGAACATTGACCCACACCTGCCAGGGGCCTTTCCTGGGACTGAAGATCCCAACATGGTCTCAACGTCGTCACCCTCTCAGCACACACCTTTCCTGCACACATAATGCTGCCTTTCTCCGTCAGGGCCTTATCCTACCAGGAAAAAAAGCAAGCCGCTCAAAAAGGCCGATGCCAGGGAAATCGAGGAAACACCGCCATTTTCCAAATGTTTGCTGTCTACATGTCCCCGCCTCCGGGGCAAGGCCGCGTATGCGGCCAGGCTCCGAAGGCAAGGCCGACATCTTGGCAGTCAGGGCCCCAGCAGTCCAATGGTTTATGGACGTGGGGACACGGATGACCTGTTTGCCGCATACAGGAGGGATCCTTGGGCCCTTCACTGCCTCGCCATTCAGCTCCACGACGTCCACTACTGGCCCTGGCCTTTGCTTTGGCTGGTGCCCCAATGAACGTGTGCTCCGCAGCCATCTTTCTCCACCCATCACTATCATTCTGCCACCAGGGGATATGTGAGTGTGGGAGTCACCATTTGTCACTGGCAGCAGTGTCACAAATCACCAGACTTCCAGGTACCAGCTGACCTAGGCTGCCTTCTGCCCCAGGCAAGATCCCGATTCCTATATCCCAGATGCTGACTGACACCTGGGCACTGGGGAACATTCATTTTGATCAACACAGAGGTCTGAGTGAGGGTCAGCGGGCCCGGTAGCTGAAGTCAAGGCCAGGTGGGCGGGGCTGAGGCTTCTCGGCCATCACCATGGAGACAGTAGTCCCCCCACCGGAAGAGTGGGCGGGCCTTATGATGGGCCTGGTGACAAGACTCAGCCAATGGCAGAGATCTGGCCCGCCAGGCAGATGACACAGGGCCCTCCACTGTGACCCATGACACCTAGTGGCCACAGGATTTGAGCACACCCTGGGAAAGCCTACGCAGGCACAAGGGAGCCCCTGGTGCGGACTGCTTCAGGCCATTGGCAGAGCAGGCCAGGTACCTCTTTCCCACTTTCCTGAGGATAGCAGTACGCAAGGCATCCCCACTCAGCATCTCTTGCCTCTCTCTGGATGTGTTCCTTCTCTGAAATCTCTTCCTTCTCCCCCTTGTCACTTGACACCTTGGAGTGCCTGACAGAGGGCCTAGAGATGAAAGAGCAAAGGGGGAAGGCCTCTGGCTCTCCTGCTTGCCCATGGGTAGAGAAGATCTGCTAGTCTATCTGGAAGGTCTAGAGAGTAGCCATTGACTGGGGACCTGCATCACGGGCTGATCCTGGCCAGGTCAAGCTTGCTGACGTGTGGCAGCCTCTCCGGAGACTACTCATTCCGCTCATAACATTCTATGCAAATACCCGGCTGAGTGCCACGGGCAGAAAACATTGACACATACCTGCCAGAGGCCTATCCTGGGTCTGAAGAGTCCACCCTGGTCTCCAGCGACTCATCATCTCAGCACACACTTTGCCTGCACACATGGAATCCGCCTCTCTCCACGAATGCCTTCTCCGGCTAGGAAACACACGATGTCACTCAGCCAAAGGAGAGCACAGGCAAAGTCAACCGAAGCCCCCATCTTCAAGAGTTTGCCCTCTGCTGGGCCACAGCCTCCGCTGGCACAGTGCATGTGTGGCACTTCTCCGAGGATAAGGCCGAAATCCGGGCATCCAGGGCCCCAGCAGTCCAGGGTCTGCGCGTGGCGGCATATGGATCACCTCTTTGCCACGTACAGGAGGGAGGCCTGGGCCCTAGACTGGCTCTGCTAGAGCTCCACGACCTCAGCTATTTTCCCCCACCTTTGGTCCGTGCCCTCGTGACTGTGTGATCCCTAGTGACACTTCTTCTCCGACCACTCTGAATCCGCCACCTGCGGATACTTGAGCATGAAGATGAACATCTGTCACTGCCTGCAGTGTCACAGGTCACTAGGTGTCTAGGCTCAGGCTGACGATGGCTGTCTTCTGCCCAGGCAAGGAGCCTAATCCTTCAAAGGCAATGAGGACATGCGGTCATTGGCCGACATTCTTTCTTTCATCCACACAGCGGTCTAGATGAGGGGAAAGAGGCCAGGTAGGCCAGCTGAAGGCTGAGTGCGGGGCCTAAGGCTTCTTTCCCAATCACCATGGAGACGGCCACCGGAAGGCTGGCCGGAACTTCTCACGGGGACGGGTCACAAACACTGAGCCAATAGGAGAGGTCCAGCCTAACCGGCCAGTTCCGCAGAGCCCTCCATTTCACCCACGGACACACAACGGCCCCTTCTGTTTTGGGCCACAAATTCGAGGCCACCCGGGGAATCACTTCACACTAGGCAGCCCCTCATGTGGACACGTTCGACACACTCGGCCAGCAGGCAGCTACCTCTTTTCCACTTACGCTACCATATCAGTAGGCAAGGCGCCCTTCCTCAGCATCTATGGCCCCTCTCTGGATGTGTTCATTCAGAGAAATCTCTTCCTTCTACCCCTGAGACACATCACAAGTATGAGGGGCCTGAGAGAGAGCCTAGACATGAAGCGGGGGAGGCTTCTGGCTGTACTGCTTCCCCGTGGGGAGAGAATAGCAGGTAGTCTCTCTGGAAGGTCTCAGCTTCTGTTGCTTGACATGGGCGATACAGTAGGGGCGGACCCTGGCCAGGTGGAGCTTGTGGGCAGACGCAACCTCTCCGGCGACGAATAATTCCGCTGCTGCTTTCTATGCTGAAGACCTCCCCCCGCCGGGTGGGATGGGTAGAGAACATTGACCCACACCTGCCAGGGGCCTTTCCTGGGACTGAAGATCCCAACATGGTCTCAACGTCGTCACCCTCTCAGCACACACCTTTCCTGCACACATAATGCTGCCTTTCTCCGTCAGGGCCTTATCCTACCAGGAAAAAAAGCAAGCCGCTCAAAAAGGCCGATGCCAGGGAAATCGAGGAAACACCGCCATTTTCCAAATGTTTGCTGTCTACATGTCCCCGCCTCCGGGGCAAGGCCGCGTATGCGGCCAGGCTCCGAAGGCAAGGCCGACATCTTGGCAGTCAGGGCCCCAGCAGTCCAATGGTTTATGGACGTGGGGACACGGATGACCTGTTTGCCGCATACAGGAGGGATCCTTGGGCCCTTCACTGCCTCGCCATTCAGCTCCACGACGTCCACTACTGGCCCTGGCCTTTGCTTTGGCTGGTGCCCCAATGAACGTGTGCTCCGCAGCCATCTTTCTCCACCCATCACTATCATTCTGCCACCAGGGGATATGTGAGTGTGGGAGTCACCATTTGTCACTGGCAGCAGTGTCACAAATCACCAGACTTCCAGGTACCAGCTGACCTAGGCTGCCTTCTGCCCCAGGCAAGATCCCGATTCCTATATCCCAGATGCTGACTGACACCTGGGCACTGGGGAACATTCATTTTGATCAACACAGAGGTCTGAGTGAGGGTCAGCGGGCCCGGTAGCTGAAGTCAAGGCCAGGTGGGCGGGGCTGAGGCTTCTCGGCCATCACCATGGAGACAGTAGTCCCCCCACCGGAAGAGTGGGCGGGCCTTATGATGGGCCTGGTGACAAGACTCAGCCAATGGCAGAGATCTGGCCCGCCAGGCAGATGACACAGGGCCCTCCACTGTGACCCATGACACCTAGTGGCCACAGGATTTGAGCACACCCTGGGAAAGCCTACGCAGGCACAAGGGAGCCCCTGGTGCGGACTGCTTCAGGCCATTGGCAGAGCAGGCCAGGTACCTCTTTCCCACTTTCCTGAGGATAGCAGTACGCAAGGCATCCCCACTCAGCATCTCTTGCCTCTCTCTGGATGTGTTCCTTCTCTGAAATCTCTTCCTTCTCCCCCTTGTCACTTGACACCTTGGAGTGCCTGACAGAGGGCCTAGAGATCAAAGAGCAAAGGGGGAAGGCCTCTGGCTCTCCTGCTTGCCCATGGGTAGAGAAGATCTGCTAGTCTATCTGGAAGGTCTAGAGAGTAGCCATTGACTGGGGACCTGCATCACGGGCTGATCCTGGCCAGGTCAAGCTTGCTGACGTGTGGCAGCCTCTCCGGAGACTACTAATTCCGCTCATAACATTCTATGCAAATACCCGGCTGAGTGCCACGGGCAGAAAACATTGACACATACCTGCCAGAGGCCTATCCTGGGTCTGAAGAGTCCACCCTGGTCTCCAGCGACTCATCATCTCAGCACACACTTTGCCTGCACACATGGAATCCGCCTCTCTCCACGAATGCCTTCTCCGGCTAGGAAACACACGATGTCACTCAGCCAAAGGAGAGCACAGGCAAAGTCAACCGAAGCCCCCATCTTCAAGAGTTTGCCCTCTGCTGGGCCACAGCCTCCGCTGGCACAGTGCATGTGTGGCACTTCTCCGAGGATAAGGCCGAAATCCGGGCATCCAGGGCCCCAGCAGTCCAGGGTCTGCGCGTGGCGGCATATGGATCACCTCTTTGCCACGTACAGGAGGGAGGCCTGGGCCCTAGACTGGCTCTGCTAGAGCTCCACGACCTCAGCTATTTTCCCCCACCTTTGGTCCGTGCCCTCGTGACTGTGTGATCCCTAGTGACACTTCTTCTCCGACCACTCTGAATCCGCCACCTGCGGATACTTGAGCATGAAGATGAACATCTGTCACTGCCTGCAGTGTCACAGGTCACTAGGTGTCTAGGCTCAGGCTGACGATGGCTGTCTTCTGCCCAGGCAAGGAGCCTAATCCTTCAAAGGCAATGAGGACATGCGGTCATTGGCCGACATTCTTTCTTTCATCCACACAGCGGTCTAGATGAGGGGAAAGAGGCCAGGTAGGCCAGCTGAAGGCTGAGTGCGGGGCCTAAGGCTTCTTTCCCAATCACCATGGAGACGGCCACCGGAAGGCTGGCCGGAACTTCTCACAGGGACGGGTCACAAACACTGAGCCAATAGGAGAGGTCCAGCCTAACCGGCCAGTTCCGCAGAGCCCTCCATTTCACCCACGGACACACAACGGCCCCTTCTGTTTTGGGCCACAAATTCGAGGCCACCCGGGGAATCACTTCACACTAGGCAGCCCCTCATGTGGACACGTTCGACACACTCGGCCAGCAGGCAGCTACCTCTTTTCCACTTACGCTACCATTATCAGTAGGCAAGGCGCCCTTCCTCAGCATCTATGGCCCCTCTCTGGATGTGTTCATTCAGAGAAATCTCTTCCTTCTACCCCTGAGACACATCACAAGTATGAGGGGCCTGAGAGAGAGCCTAGACATGAAGCGGGGGAGGCTTCTGGCTGTACTGCTTCCCCGTGGGGAGAGAATAGCAGGTAGTCTCTCTGGAAGGTCTCAGCTTCTGTTGCTTGACATGGGCGATACAGTAGGGGCGGACCCTGGCCAGGTGGAGCTTGTGGGCAGACGCAACCTCTCCGGCGACGAATAATTCCGCTGCTGCTTTCTATGCTGAAGACCTCCCCCCGCCGGGTGGGATGGGTAGAGAACATTGACCCACACCTGCCAGGGGCCTTTCCTGGGACTGAAGATCCCAACATGGTCTCAACGTCGTCACCCTCTCAGCACACACCTTTCCTGCACACATAATGCTGCCTTTCTCCGTCAGGGCCTTATCCTACCAGGAAAAAAAGCAAGCCGCTCAAAAAGGCCGATGCCAGGGAAATCGAGGAAACACCGCCATTTTCCAAATCTTTGCTGTCTACATGTCCCCGCCTCCGGGGCAAGGCCGCGTATGCGGCCAGGCTCCGAAGGCAAGGCCGACATCTTGGCAGTCAGGGCCCCAGCAGTCCAATGGTTTATGGACGTGGGGACACGGATGACCTGTTTGCCGCATACAGGAGGGATCCTTGGGCCCTTCACTGCCTCGCCATTCAGCTCCACGACGTCCACTACTGGCCCTGGCCTTTGCTTTGGCTGGTGCCCCAATGAACGTGTGCTCCGCAGCCATCTTTCTCCACCCATCGCTATCATTCTGCCACCAGGGGATATGTGAGTGTGGGAGTCACCATTTGTCACTGGCAGCAGTGTCACAAATCACCAGACTTCCAGGTACCAGCTGACCTAGGCTCTCTTCTGCCCCAGGCAAGATCCCGATTCCTATATCCCAGATGCTGACTGACACCTGGGCACTGGGGAACATTCATTTTGATCAACACAGAGGTCTGAGTGAGGGTCAGCGGGCCCGGTAGCTGAAGTCAAGGCCAGGTGGGCGGGGCTGAGGCTTCTCGGCCATCACCATGGAGACAGTAGTCCCCCCACCGGAAGAGTGGGCGGGCCTTATGATGGGCCTGGTGACAAGACTCAGCCAATGGCAGAGATCTGGCCCGCCAGGCAGATGACACAGGGCCCTCCACTGTGACCCATGACACCTAGTGGCCACAGGATTTGAGCACACCCTGGGAAAGCCTACGCAGGCACAAGGGAGCCCCTGGTGCGGACTGCTTCAGGCCATTGGCAGAGCAGGCCAGGTACCTCTTTCCCACTTTCCTGAGGATAGCAGTACGCAAGGCATCCCCACTCAGCATCTCTTGCCTCTCTCTGGATGTGTTCCTTCTCTGAAATCTCTTCCTTCTCCCCCTTGTCACTTGACACCTTGGAGTGCCTGACAGAGGGCCTAGAGATGAAAGAGCAAAGGGGGAAGGCCTCTGGCTCTCCTGCTTGCCCATGGGTAGAGAAGATCTGCTAGTCTATCTGGAAGGTCTAGAGAGTAGCCATTGACTGGGGACCTGCATCACGGGCTGATCCTGGCCAGGTCAAGCTTGCTGACGTGTGGCAGCCTCTCCGGAGACTACTAATTCCGCTCATAACATTGTATGCAAATACCCGGCTGAGTGCCACGGGCAGAAAACATTGACACATACCTGCCAGAGGCCTATCCTGGGTCTGAAGAGTCCACCCTGGTCTCCAGCGACTCATCATCTCAGCACACACTTTGCCTGCACACATGGAATCCGCCTCTCTCCACGAATGCCTTCTCCGGCTAGGAAACACACGATGTCACTCAGCCAAAGGAGAGCACAGGCAAAGTCAACCGAAGCCCCCATCTTCAAGAGTTTGCCCTCTGCTGGGCCACAGCCTCCGCTGGCACAGTGCATGTGTGGCACTTCTCCGAGGATAAGGCCGAAATCCGGGCATCCAGGGCCCCAGCAGTCCAGGGTCTGCGCGTGGCGGCATATGGATCACCTCTTTGCCACGTACAGGAGGGAGGCCTGGGCCCTAGACTGGCTCTGCTAGAGCTCCACGACCTCAGCTATTTTCCCCCACCTTTGGTCCGTGCCCTCGTGACTGTGTGATCCCTAGTGACACTTCTTCTCCGACCACTCTGAATCCGCCACCTGCGGATACTTGAGCATGAAGATGAACATCTGTCACTGCCTGCAGTGTCACAGGTCACTAGGTGTCTAGGCTCAGGCTGACGATGGCTGTCTTCTGCCCAGGCAAGGAGCCTAATCCTTCAAAGGCAATGAGGACATGCGGTCATTGGCCGACATTCTTTCTTTCATCCACACAGCGGTCTAGATGAGGGGAAAGAGGCCAGGTAGGCCAGCTGAAGGCTGAGTGCGGGGCCTAAGGCTTCTTTCCCAATCACCATGGAGACGGCCACCGGAAGGCTGGCCGGAACTTCTCACGGGGACGGGTCACAAACACTGAGCCAATAGGAGAGGTCCAGCCTAACCGGCCAGTTCCGCAGAGCCCTCCATTTCACCCACGGACACACAACGGCCCCTTCTGTTTTGGGCCACAAATTCGAGGCCACCCGGGGAATCACTTCACACTAGGCAGCCCCTCATGTGGACACGTTCGACACACTCGGCCAGCAGGCAGCTACCTCTTTTCCACTTACGCTACCATATCAGTAGGCAAGGCGCCCTTCCTCAGCATCTATGGCCCCTCTCTGGATGTGTTCATTCAGAGAAATCTCTTCCTTCTACCCCTGAGACACATCACAAGTATGAGGGGCCTGAGAGAGAGCCTAGACATGAAGCGGGGGAGGCTTCTGGCTGTACTGCTTCCCCGTGGGGAGAGAATAGCAGGTAGTCTCTCTGGAAGGTCTTAGCTTCTGTTGCTTGACATGGGCGATACAGTAGGGGCGGACCCTGGCCAGGTGGAGCTTGTGGGCAGACGCAACCTCTCCGGCGACGAATAATTCCGCTGCTGCTTTCTATGCTGAAGACCTCCCCCCGCCGGGTGGGATGGGTAGAGAACATTGACCCACACCGGCCAGGGGCCTTTCCTGGGACTGAAGATCCCAACATGGTCTCAACGTCGTCACCCTCTCAGCACACACCTTTCCTGCACACATAATGCTGCCTTTCTCCGTCAGGGCCTTATCCTACCAGGAAAAAAAGCAAGCCGCTCAAAAAGGCCGATGCCAGGGAAATCGAGGAAACACCGCCATTTTCCAAATGTTTGCTGTCTACATGTCCCCGCCTCCGGGGCAAGGCCGCGTATGCGGCCAGGCTCCGAAGGCAAGGCCGATATCTTGGCAGTCAGGGCCCCAGCAGTCCAATGGTTTATGGACGTGGGGACACGGATGACCTGTTTGCCGCATACAGGAGGGATCCTTGGGCCCTTCACTGCCTCGCCATTCAGCTCCACGACGTCCACTACTGGCCCTGGCCTTTGCTTTGGCTGGTGCCCCAATGAACGTGTGCTCCGCAGCCCTCTTTCTCCACCCATCGCTATCATTCTGCCACCAGGGGATATGTGAGTGTGGGAGTCACCATTTGTCACTGGCAGCAGTGTCACAAATCACCAGACTTCCAGGTACCAGCTGACCTAGGCTGCCTTCTGCCCCAGGCAAGATCCCGATTCCTATATCCCAGATGCTGACTGACACCTGGGCACTGGGGAACATTCATTTTGATCAACACAGAGGTCTGAGTGAGGGTCAGCGGGCCCGGTAGCTGAAGTCAAGGCCAGGTGGGCGGGGCTGAGGCTTCTCGGCCATCACCATGGAGATAGTCCCCCCACCGGAAGAGTGGGCGGGCCTTATGATGGGCCTGGTGACAAGACTCAGCCAATGGCAGAGATCTGGCCCGCCAGGCAGATGACACAGGGCCCTCCACTGTGACCCATGACACCTAGTGGCCACAGGATTTGAGCACACCCTGGGAAAGCCTACGCAGGCACAAGGGAGCCCCTGGTGCGGACTGCTTCAGGCCATTGGCAGAGCAGGCCAGGTACCTCTTTCCCACTTTCCTGAGGATAGCAGTACGCAAGGCATCCCCACTCAGCATCTCTTGCCTCTCTCTGGATGTGTTCCTTCTCTGAAATCTCTTCCTTCTCCCCCTTGTCACTTGACACCTTGGAGTGCCTGACAGAGGGCCTAGAGATCAAAGAGCAAAGGGGGAAGGCCTCTGGCTCTCCTGCTTGCCCATGGGTAGAGAAGATCTGCTAGTCTATCTGGAAGGTCTAGAGAGTAGCCATTGACTGGGGACCTGCATCACGGGCTGATCCTGGCCAGGTCAAGCTTGCTGACGTGTGGCAGCCTCTCCGGAGACTACTCATTCCGCTCATAACATTCTATGCAAATACCCGGCTGAGTGCCACGGGCAGAAAACATTGACACATACCTGCCAGAGGCCTATCCTGGGTCTGAAGAGTCCACCCTGGTCTCCAGCGACTCATCATCTCAGCACACACTTTGCCTGCACACATGGAATCCGCCTCTCTCCACGAATGCCTTCTCCGGCTAGGAAACACACGATGTCACTCAGCCAAAGGAGAGCACAGGCAAAGTCAACCGAAGCCCCCATCTTCAAGAGTTTGCCCTCTGCTGGGCCACAGCCTCCGCTGGCACAGTGCATGTGTGGCACTTCTCCGAGGATAAGGCCGAAATCCGGGCATCCAGGGCCCCAGCAGTCCAGGGTCTGCGCGTGGCGGCATATGGATCACCTCTTTGCCACGTACAGGAGGGAGGCCTGGGCCCTAGACTGGCTCTGCTAGAGCTCCACGACCTCAGCTATTTTCCCCCACCTTTGGTCCGTGCCCTCGTGACTGTGTGATCCCTAGTGACACTTCTTCTCCGACCACTCTGAATCCGCCACCTGCGGATACTTGAGCATGAAGATGAACATCTGTCACTGCCTGCAGTGTCACAGGTCACTAGGTGTCTAGGCTCAGGCTGACGATGGCTGTCTTCTGCCCAGGCAAGGAGCCTAATCCTTCAAAGGCAATGAGGACATGCGGTCATTGGCCGACATTCTTTCTTTCATCCACACAGCGGTCTAGATGAGGGGAAAGAGGCCAGGTAGGCCAGCTGAAGGCTGAGTGCGGGGCCTAAGGCTTCTTTCCCAATCACCATGGAGACGGCCACCGGAAGGCTGGCCGGAACTTCTCACGGGGACGGGTCACAAACACTGAGCCAATAGGAGAGGTCCAGCCTAACCGGCCAGTTCCGCAGAGCCCTCCATTTCACCCACGGACACACAACGGCCCCTTCTGTTTTGGGCCACAAATTCGAGGCCACCCGGGGAATCACTTCACACTAGGCAGCCCCTCATGTGGACACGTTCGACACACTCGGCCAGCAGGCAGCTACCTCTTTTCCACTTACGCTACCATATCAGTAGGCAAGGCGCCCTTCCTCAGCATCTATGGCCCCTCTCTGGATGTGTTCATTCAGAGAAATCTCTTCCTTCTACCCCTGAGACACATCACAAGTATGAGGGGCCTGAGAGAGAGCCTAGACATGAAGCGGGGGAGGCTTCTGGCTGTACTGCTTCCCCGTGGGGAGAGAATAGCAGGTAGTCTCTCTGGAAGGTCTTAGCTTCTGTTGCTTGACATGGGCGATACAGTAGGGGCGGACCCTGGCCAGGTGGAGCTTGTGGGCAGACGCAACCTCTCCGGCGACGAATAATTCCGCTGCTGCTTTCTATGCTGAAGACCTCCCCCCGCCGGGTGGGATGGGTAGAGAACATTGACCCACACCGGCCAGGGGCCTTTCCTGGGACTGAAGATCCCAACATGGTCTCAACGTCGTCACCCTCTCAGCACACACCTTTCCTGCACACATAATGCTGCCTTTCTCCGTCAGGGCCTTATCCTACCAGGAAAAAAAGCAAGCCGCTCAAAAAGGCCAATGCCAGGGAAATCGAGGAAACACCGCCATTTTCCAAATGTTTGCTGTCTACATGTCCCCGCCTCCGGGGCAAGGCCGCGTATGCGGCCAGGCTCCGAAGGCAAGGCCGACATCTGGCAGTCAGGGCCCCAGCAGTCCAATGGTTTATGGACGTGGGGACACGGATGACCTGTTTGCCGCATACAGGAGGGATCCTTGGGCCCTTCACTGCCTCGCCATTCAGCTCCACGACGTCCACTACTGGCCCTGGCCTTTGCTTTGGCTGGTGCCCCAATGAACGTGTGCTCCGCAGCCATCTTTCTCCACCCATCACTATCATTCTGCCACCAGGGGATATGTGAGTGTGGGAGTCACCATTTGTCACTGGCAGCAGTGTCACAAATCACCAGACTTCCAGGTACCAGCTGACCTAGGCTGCCTTCTGCCCCAGGCAAGATCCCGATTCCTATATCCCAGATGCTGACTGACACCTGGGCACTGGGGAACATTCATTTTGATCAACACAGAGGTCTGAGTGAGGGTCAGCGGGCCCGGTAGCTGAAGTCAAGGCCAGGTGGGTGGGGCTGAGGCTTCTCGGCCATCACCATGGAGACAGTCCCCCCACCGGAAGAGTGGGCGGGCCTTATGATGGGCCTGGTGACAAGACTCAGCCAATGGCAGAGATCTGGCCCGCCAGGCAGATGACACAGGGCCCTCCACTGTGACCCATGACACCTAGTGGCCACAGGATTTGAGCACACCCTGGGAAAGCCTACGCAGGCACAAGGGAGCCCCTGGTGCGGACTGCTTCAGGCCATTGGCAGAGCAGGCCAGGTACCTCTTTCCCACTTTCCTGAGGATAGCAGTACGCAAGGCATCCCCACTCAGCATCTCTTGCCTCTCTCTGGATGTGTTCCTTCTCTGAAATCTCTTCCTTCTCCCCCTTGTCACTTGACACCTTGGAGTGCCTGACAGAGGGCCTAGAGATGAAAGAGCAAAGGGGGAAGGCCTCTGGCTCTCCTGCTTGCCCATGGGTAGAGAAGATCTGCTAGTCTATCTGGAAGGTCTAGAGAGTAGCCATTGACTGGGGACCTGCATCACGGGCTGATCCTGGCCAGGTCAAGCTTGCTGACGTGTGGCAGCCTCTCCGGAGACTACTAATTCCGCTCATAACATTCTATGCAAATACCCGGCTGAGTGCCACGGGCAAAAAACATTGACACATACCTGCCAGAGGCCTATCCTGGGTCTGAAGAGTCCACCCTGGTCTCCAGCGACTCATCATCTCAGCACACACTTTGCCTGCACACATGGAATCCGCCTCTCTCCACGAATGCCTTCTCCGGCTAGGAAACACACGATGTCACTCAGCCAAAGGAGAGCACAGGCAAAGTCAACCGAAGCCCCCATCTTCAAGAGTTTGCCCTCTGCTGGGCCACAGCCTCCGCTGGCACAGTGCATGTGTGGCACTTCTCCGAGGATAAGGCCGAAATCCGGGCATCCAGGGCCCCAGCAGTCCAGGGTCTGCGCGTGGCGGCATATGGATCACCTCTTTGCCACGTACAGGAGGGAGGCCTGGGCCCTAGACTGGCTCTGCTAGAGCTCCACGACCTCAGCTATTTTCCCCCACCTTTGGTCCGTGCCCTCGTGACTGTGTGATCCCTAGTGACACTTCTTCTCCGACCACTCTGAATCCGCCACCTGCGGATACTTGAGCATGAAGATGAACATCTGTCACTGCCTGCAGTGTCACAGGTCACTAGGTGTCTAGGCTCAGGCTGACGATGGCTGTCTTCTGCCCAGGCAAGGAGCCTAATCCTTCAAAGGCAATGAGGACATGCGGTCATTGGCCGACATTCTTTCTTTCATCCACACAGCGGTCTAGATGAGGGGAAAGAGGCCAGGTAGGCCAGCTGAAGGCTGAGTGCGGGGCCTAAGGCTTCTTTCCCAATCACCATGGAGACGGCCACCGGAAGGCTGGCCGGAACTTCTCACGGGGACGGGTCACAAACACTGAGCCAATAGGAGAGGTCCAGCCTAACCGGCCAGTTCCGCAGAGCCCTCCATTTCACCCACGGACACACAACGGCCCCTTCTGTTTTGGGCCACAAATTCGAGGCCACCCGGGGAATCACTTCACACTAGGCAGCCCCTCATGTGGACACGTTCGACACACTCGGCCAGCAGGCAGCTACCTCTTTTCCACTTACGCTACCATATCAGTAGGCAAGGCGCCCTTCCTCAGCATCTATGGCCCCTCTCTGGATGTGTTCATTCAGAGAAATCTCTTCCTTCTACCCCTGAGACACATCACAAGTATGAGGGGCCTGAGAGAGAGCCTAGACATGAAACGGGGGAGGCTTCTGGCTGTACTGCTTCCCCGTGGGGAGAGAATAGCAGGTAGTCTCTCTGGAAGGTCTTAGCTTCTGTTGCTTGACATGGGCGATACAGTAGGGGCGGACCCTGGCCAGGTGGAGCTTGTGGGCAGACGCAACCTCTCCGGCGACGAATAATTCCGCTGCTGCTTTCTATGCTGAAGACCTCCCCCCGCCGGGTGGGATGGGTAGAGAACATTGACCCACACCGGCCAGGGGCCTTTCCTGGGACTGAAGATCCCAACATGGTCTCAACGTCGTCACCCTCTCAGCACACACCTTTCCTGCACACATAATGCTGCCTTTCTCCGTCAGGGCCTTATCCTACCAGGAAAAAAAGCAAGCCGCTCAAAAAGGCCAATGCCAGGGAAATCGAGGAAACACCGCCATTTTCCAAATGTTTGCTGTCTACATGTCCCCGCCTCCGGGGCAAGGCCGCGTATGCGGCCAGGCTCCGAAGGCAAGGCCGACATCTGGCAGTCAGGGCCCCAGCAGTCCAATGGTTTATGGACGTGGGGACACGGATGACCTGTTTGCCGCATACAGGAGGGATCCTTGGGCCCTTCACTGCCTCGCCATTCAGCTCCACGACGTCCACTACTGGCCCTGGCCTTTGCTTTGGCTGGTGCCCCAATGAACGTGTGCTCCGCAGCCATCTTTCTCCACCCATCACTATCATTCTGCCACCAGGGGATATGTGAGTGTGGGAGTCACCATTTGTCACTGGCAGCAGTGTCACAAATCACCAGACTTCCAGGTACCAGCTGACCTAGGCTGCCTTCTGCCCCAGGCAAGATCCCGATTCCTATATCCCAGATGCTGACTGACACCTGGGCACTGGGGAACATTCATTTTGATCAACACAGAGGTCTGAGTGAGGGTCAGCGGGCCCGGTAGCTGAAGTCAAGGCCAGGTGGGTGGGGCTGAGGCTTCTCGGCCATCACCATGGAGACAGTCCCCCCACCGGAAGAGTGGGCGGGCCTTATGATGGGCCTGGTGACAAGACTCAGCCAATGGCAGAGATCTGGCCCGCCAGGCAGATGACACAGGGCCCTCCACTGTGACCCATGACACCTAGTGGCCACAGGATTTGAGCACACCCTGGGAAAGCCTACGCAGGCACAAGGGAGCCCCTGGTGCGGACTGCTTCAGGCCATTGGCAGAGCAGGCCAGGTACCTCTTTCCCACTTTCCTGAGGATAGCAGTACGCAAGGCATCCCCACTCAGCATCTCTTGCCTCTCTCTGGATGTGTTCCTTCTCTGAAATCTCTTCCTTCTCCCCCTTGTCACTTGACACCTTGGAGTGCCTGACAGAGGGCCTAGAGATGAAAGAGCAAAGGGGGAAGGCCTCTGGCTCTCCTGCTTGCCCATGGGTAGAGAAGATCTGCTAGTCTATCTGGAAGGTCTAGAGAGTAGCCATTGACTGGGGACCTGCATCACGGGCTGATCCTGGCCAGGTCAAGCTTGCTGACGTGTGGCAGCCTCTCCGGAGACTACTAATTCCGCTCATAACATTCTATGCAAATACCCGGCTGAGTGCCACGGGCAAAAAACATTGACACATACCTGCCAGAGGCCTATCCTGGGTCTGAAGAGTCCACCCTGGTCTCCAGCGACTCATCATCTCAGCACACACTTTGCCTGCACACATGGAATCCGCCTCTCTCCACGAATGCCTTCTCCGGCTAGGAAACACACGATGTCACTCAGCCAAAGGAGAGCACAGGCAAAGTCAACCGAAGCCCCCATCTTCAAGAGTTTGCCCTCTGCTGGGCCACAGCCTCCGCTGGCACAGTGCATGTGTGGCACTTCTCCGAGGATAAGGCCGAAATCCGGGCATCCAGGGCCCCAGCAGTCCAGGGTCTGCGCGTGGCGGCATATGGATCACCTCTTTGCCACGTACAGGAGGGAGGCCTGGGCCCTAGACTGGCTCTGCTAGAGCTCCACGACCTCAGCTATTTTCCCCCACCTTTGGTCCGTGCCCTCGTGACTGTGTGATCCCTAGTGACACTTCTTCTCCGACCACTCTGAATCCGCCACCTGCGGATACTTGAGCATGAAGATGAACATCTGTCACTGCCTGCAGTGTCACAGGTCACTAGGTGTCTAGGCTCAGGCTGACGATGGCTGTCTTCTGCCCAGGCAAGGAGCCTAATCCTTCAAAGGCAATGAGGACATGCGGTCATTGGCCGACATTCTTTCTTTCATCCACACAGCGGTCTAGATGAGGGGAAAGAGGCCAGGTAGGCCAGCTGAAGGCTGAGTGCGGGGCCTAAGGCTTCTTTCCCAATCACCATGGAGACGGCCACCGGAAGGCTGGCCGGAACTTCTCACGGGGACGGGTCACAAACACTGAGCCAATAGGAGAGGTCCAGCCTAACCGGCCAGTTCCGCAGAGCCCTCCATTTCACCCACGGACACACAACGGCCCCTTCTGTTTTGGGCCACAAATTCGAGGCCACCCGGGGAATCACTTCACACTAGGCAGCCCCTCATGTGGACACGTTCGACACACTCGGCCAGCAGGCAGCTACCTCTTTTCCACTTACGCTACCATATCAGTAGGCAAGGCGCCCTTCCTCAGCATCTATGGCCCCTCTCTGGATGTGTTCATTCAGAGAAATCTCTTCCTTCTACCCCTGAGACACATCACAAGTATGAGGGGCCTGAGAGAGAGCCTAGACATGAAACGGGGGAGGCTTCTGGCTGTACTGCTTCCCCGTGGGGAGAGAATAGCAGGTAGTCTCTCTGGAAGGTCTTAGCTTCTGTTGCTTGACATGGGCGATACAGTAGGGGCGGACCCTGGCCAGGTGGAGCTTGTGGGCAGACGCAACCTCTCCGGCGACGAATAATTCCGCTGCTGCTTTCTATGCTGAAGACCTCCCCCCGCCGGGTGGGATGGGTAGAGAACATTGACCCACACCTGCCAGGGGCCTTTCCTGGGACTGAAGATCCCAACATGGTCTCAACGTCGTCACCCTCTCAGCACACACCTTTCCTGCACACATAATGCTGCCTTTCTCCGTCAGGGCCTTATCCTACCAGGAAAAAAAGCAAGCCGCTCAAAAAGGCCGATGCCAGGGAAATCGAGGAAACACCGCCATTTTCCAAATCTTTGCTGTCTACATGTCCCCGCCTCCGGGGCAAGGCCGCGTATGCGGCCAGGCTCCGAAGGCAAGGCCGATATCTTGGCAGTCAGGGCCCCAGCAGTCCAATGGTTTATGGACGTGGGGACACGGATGACCTGTTTGCCGCATACAGGAGGGATCCTTGGGCCCTTCACTGCCTCGCCATTCAGCTCCACGACGTCCACTACTGGCCCTGGCCTTTGCTTTGGCTGGTGCCCCAATGAACGTGTGCTCCGCAGCCATCTTTCTCCACCCATCACTATCATTCTGCCACCAGGGGATATGTGAGTGTGGGAGTCACCATTTGTCACTGGCCGCAGTGTCACAAATCACCAGACTTCCAGGTACCAGCTGACCTAGGCTGCCTTCTGCCCCAGGCAAGATCCCGATTCCTATATCCCAGATGCTGACTGACACCTGGGCACTGGGGAACATTCATTTTGATCAACACAGAGGTCTGAGTGAGGGTCAGCGGGCCCGGTAGCTGAAGTCAAGGCCAGGTGGGCGGGGCTGAGGCTTCTCGGCCATCACCATGGAGACAGTCCCCCCACCGGAAGAGTGGGCGGGCCTTATGATGGGCCTGGTGACAAGACTCAGCCAATGGCAGAGATCTGGCCCGCCAGGCAGATGACACAGGGCCCTCCACTGTGACCCATGACACCTAGTGGCCACAGGATTTGAGCACACCCTGGGAAAGCCTACGCAGGCACAAGGGAGCCCCTGGTGCGGACTGCTTCAGGCCATTGGCAGAGCAGGCCAGGTACCTCTTTCCCACTTTCCTGAGGATAGCAGTACGCAAGGCATCCCCACTCAGCATCTCTTGCCTCTCTCTGGATGTGTTCCTTCTCTGAAATCTCTTCCTTCTCCCCCTTGTCACTTGACACCTTGGAGTGCCTGACAGAGGGCCTAGAGATGAAAGAGCAAAGGGGGAAGGCCTCTGGCTCTCCTGCTTGCCCATGGGTAGAGAAGATCTGCTAGTCTATCTGGAAGGTCTAGAGAGTAGCCATTGACTGGGGACCTGCATCACGGGCTGATCCTGGCCAGGTCAAGCTTGCTGACGTGTGGCAGCCTCTCCGGAGACTACTAATTCCGCTCATAACATTGTATGCAAATACCCGGCTGAGTGCCACGGGCAGAAAACATTGACACATACCTGCCAGAGGCCTATCCTGGGTCTGAAGAGTCCACCCTGGTCTCCAGCGACTCATCATCTCAGCACACACTTTGCCTGCACACATGGAATCCGCCTCTCTCCACGAATGCCTTCTCCGGCTAGGAAACACACGATGTCACTCAGCCAAAGGAGAGCACAGGCAAAGTCAACCGAAGCCCCCATCTTCAAGAGTTTGCCCTCTGCTGGGCCACAGCCTCCGCTGGCACAGTGCATGTGTGGCACTTCTCCGAGGATAAGGCCGAAATCCGGGCATCCAGGGCCCCAGCAGTCCAGGGTCTGCGCGTGGCGGCATATGGATCACCTCTTTGCCACGTACAGGAGGGAGGCCTGGGCCCTAGACTGGCTCTGCTAGAGCTCCACGACCTCAGCTATTTTCCCCCACCTTTGGTCCGTGCCCTCGTGACTGTGTGATCCCTAGTGACACTTCTTCTCCGACCACTCTGAATCCGCCACCTGCGGATACTTGAGCATGAAGATGAACATCTGTCACTGCCTGCAGTGTCACAGGTCACTAGGTGTCTAGGCTCAGGCTGACGATGGCTGTCTTCTGCCCAGGCAAGGAGCCTAATCCTTCAAAGGCAATGAGGACATGCGGTCATTGGCCGACATTCTTTCTTTCATCCACACAGCGGTCTAGATGAGGGGAAAGAGGCCAGGTAGGCCAGCTGAAGGCTGAGTGCGGGGCCTAAGGCTTCTTTCCCAATCACCATGGAGACGGCCACCGGAAGGCTGGCCGGAACTTCTCACGGGGACGGGTCACAAACACTGAGCCAATAGGAGAGGTCCAGCCTAACCGGCCAGTTCCGCAGAGCCCTCCATTTCACCCACGGACACACAACGGCCCCTTCTGTTTTGGGCCACAAATTCGAGGCCACCCGGGGAATCACTTCACACTAGGCAGCCCCTCATGTGGACACGTTCGACACACTCGGCCAGCAGGCAGCTACCTCTTTTCCACTTACGCTACCATATCAGTAGGCAAGGCGCCCTTCCTCAGCATCTATGGCCCCTCTCTGGATGTGTTCATTCAGAGAAATCTCTTCCTTCTACCCCTGAGACACATCACAAGTATGAGGGGCCTGAGAGAGAGCCTAGACATGAAACGGGGGAGGCTTCTGGCTGTACTGCTTCCCCGTGGGGAGAGAATAGCAGGTAGTCTCTCTGGAAGGTCTTAGCTTCTGTTGCTTGACATGGGCGATACAGTAGGGGCGGACCCTGGCCAGGTGGAGCTTGTGGGCAGACGCAACCTCTCCGGCGACGAATAATTCCGCTGCTGCTTTCTATGCTGAAGACCTCCCCCCGCCGGGTGGGATGGGTAGAGAACATTGACCCACACCTGCCAGGGGCCTTTCCTGGGACTGAAGATCCCAACATGGTCTCAACGTCGTCACCCTCTCAGCACACACCTTTCCTGCACACATAATGCTGCCTTTCTCCGTCAGGGCCTTATCCTACCAGGAAAAAAAGCAAGCCGCTCAAAAAGGCCGATGCCAGGGAAATCGAGGAAACACCGCCATTTTCCAAATGTTTGCTGTCTACATGTCCCCGCCTCCGGGGCAAGGCCGCGTATGCGGCCAGGCTCCGAAGGCAAGGCCGATATCTTGGCAGTCAGGGCCCCAGCAGTCCAATGGTTTATGGACGTGGGGACACGGATGACCTGTTTGCCGCATACAGGAGGGATCCTTGGGCCCTTCACTGCCTCGCCATTCAGCTCCACGACGTCCACTACTGGCCCTGGCCTTTGCTTTGGCTGGTGCCCCATTGAACGTGTGCTCCGCAGCCATCTTTCTCCACCCATCACTATCATTCTGCCACCAGGGGATATGTGAGTGTGGGAGTCACCATCTGTCACTGGCCGCAGTGTCACAAATCACCAGACTTCCAGGTACCAGCTGACCTAGGCTGCCTTCTGCCCCAGGCAAGATCCCGATTCCTATATCCCAGATGCTGACTGACACCTGGGCACTGGGGAACATTCATTTTGATCAACACAGAGGTCTGAGTGAGGGTCAGCGGGCCCGGTAGCTGAAGTCAAGGCCAGGTGGGCGGGGCTGAGGCTTCTCGGCCATCACCATGGAGACAGTCCCCCCACCGGAAGAGTGGGCGGGCCTTATGATGGGCCTGGTGACAAGACTCAGCCAATGGCAGAGATCTGGCCCGCCAGGCAGATGACACAGGGCCCTCCACTGTGACCCATGACACCTAGTGGCCACAGGATTTGAGCACACCCTGGGAAAGCCTACGCAGGCACAAGGGAGCCCCTGGTGCGGACTGCTTCAGGCCATTGGCAGAGCAGGCCAGGTACCTCTTTCCCACTTTCCTGAGGATAGCAGTACGCAAGGCATCCCCACTCAGCATCTCTTGCCTCTCTCTGGATGTGTTCCTTCTCTGAAATCTCTTCCTTCTCCCCCTTGTCACTTGACACCTTGGAGTGCCTGACAGAGGGCCTAGAGATGAAAGAGCAAAGGGGGAAGGCCTCTGGCTCTCCTGCTTGCCCATGGGTAGAGAAGATCTGCTAGTCTATCTGGAAGGTCTAGAGAGTAGCCATTGACTGGGGACCTGCATCACGGGCTGATCCTGGCCAGGTCAAGCTTGCTGACGTGTGGCAGCCTCTCCGGAGACTACTAATTCCGCTCATAACATTGTATGCAAATACCCGGCTGAGTGCCACGGGCAGAAAACATTGACACATACCTGCCAGAGGCCTATCCTGGGTCTGAAGAGTCCACCCTGGTCTCCAGCGACTCATCATCTCAGCACACACTTTGCCTGCACACATGGAATCCGCCTCTCTCCACGAATGCCTTCTCCGGCTAGGAAACACACGATGTCACTCAGCCAAAGGAGAGCACAGGCAAAGTCAACCGAAGCCCCCATCTTCAAGAGTTTGCCCTCTGCTGGGCCACAGCCTCCGCTGGCACAGTGCATGTGTGGCACTTCTCCGAGGATAAGGCCGAAATCCGGGCATCCAGGGCCCCAGCAGTCCAGGGTCTGCGCGTGGCGGCATATGGATCACCTCTTTGCCACGTACAGGAGGGAGGCCTGGGCCCTAGACTGGCTCTGCTAGAGCTCCACGACCTCAGCTATTTTCCCCCACCTTTGGTCCGTGCCCTCGTGACTGTGTGATCCCTAGTGACACTTCTTCTCCGACCACTCTGAATCCGCCACCTGCGGATACTTGAGCATGAAGATGAACATCTGTCACTGCCTGCAGTGTCACAGGTCACTAGGTGTCTAGGCTCAGGCTGACGATGGCTGTCTTCTGCCCAGGCAAGGAGCCTAATCCTTCAAAGGCAATGAGGACATGCGGTCATTGGCCGACATTCTTTCTTTCATCCACACAGCGGTCTAGATGAGGGGAAAGAGGCCAGGTAGGCCAGCTGAAGGCTGAGTGCGGGGCCTAAGGCTTCTTTCCCAATCACCATGGAGACGGCCACCGGAAGGCTGGCCGGAACTTCTCACGGGGACGGGTCACAAACACTGAGCCAATAGGAGAGGTCCAGCCTAACCGGCCAGTTCCGCAGAGCCCTCCATTTCACCCACGGACACACAACGGCCCCTTCTGTTTTGGGCCACAAATTCGAGGCCACCCGGGGAATCACTTCACACTAGGCAGCCCCTCATGTGGACACGTTCGACACACTCGGCCAGCAGGCAGCTACCTCTTTTCCACTTACGCTACCATATCAGTAGGCAAGGCGCCCTTCCTCAGCATCTATGGCCCCTCTCTGGATGTGTTCATTCAGAGAAATCTCTTCCTTCTACCCCTGAGACACATCACAAGTATGAGGGGCCTGAGAGAGAGCCTAGACATGAAACGGGGGAGGCTTCTGGCTGTACTGCTTCCCCGTGGGGAGAGAATAGCAGGTAGTCTCTCTGGAAGGTCTTAGCTTCTGTTGCTTGACATGGGCGATACAGTAGGGGCGGACCCTGGCCAGGTGGAGCTTGTGGGCAGACGCAACCTCTCCGGCGACGAATAATTCCGCTGCTGCTTTCTATGCTGAAGACCTCCCCCCGCCGGGTGGGATGGGTAGAGAACATTGACCCACACCTGCCAGGGGCCTTTCCTGGGACTGAAGATCCCAACATGGTCTCAACGTCGTCACCCTCTCAGCACACACCTTTCCTGCACACATAATGCTGCCTTTCTCCGTCAGGGCCTTATCCTACCAGGAAAAAAAGCAAGCCGCTCAAAAAGGCCGATGCCAGGGAAATCGAGGAAACACCGCCATTTTCCAAATCTTTGCTGTCTACATGTCCCCGCCTCCGGGGCAAGGCCGCGTATGCGGCCAGGCTCCGAAGGCAAGGCCGATATCTTGGCAGTCAGGGCCCCAGCAGTCCAATGGTTTATGGACGTGGGGACACGGATGACCTGTTTGCCGCATACAGGAGGGATCCTTGGGCCCTTCACTGCCTCGCCATTCAGCTCCACGACGTCCACTACTGGCCCTGGCCTTTGCTTTGGCTGGTGCCCCATTGAACGTGTGCTCCGCAGCCATCTTTCTCCACCCATCACTATCATTCTGCCACCAGGGGATATGTGAGTGTGGGAGTCACCATCTGTCACTGGCCGCAGTGTCACAAATCACCAGACTTCCAGGTACCAGCTGACCTAGGCTGCCTTCTGCCCCAGGCAAGATCCCGATTCCTATATCCCAGATGCTGACTGACACCTGGGCACTGGGGAACATTCATTTTGATCAACACAGAGGTCTGAGTGAGGGTCAGCGGGCCCGGTAGCTGAAGTCAAGGCCAGGTGGGCGGGGCTGAGGCTTCTCGGCCATCACCATGGAGACAGTCCCCCCACCGGAAGAGTGGGCGGGCCTTATGATGGGCCTGGTGACAAGACTCAGCCAATGGCAGAGATCTGGCCCGCCAGGCAGATGACACAGGGCCCTCCACTGTGACCCATGACACCTAGTGGCCACAGGATTTGAGCACACCCTGGGAAAGCCTACGCAGGCACAAGGGAGCCCCTGGTGCGGACTGCTTCAGGCCATTGGCAGAGCAGGCCAGGTACCTCTTTCCCACTTTCCTGAGGATAGCAGTACGCAAGGCATCCCCACTCAGCATCTCTTGCCTCTCTCTGGATGTGTTCCTTCTCTGAAATCTCTTCCTTCTCCCCCTTGTCACTTGACACCTTGGAGTGCCTGACAGAGGGCCTAGAGATCAAAGAGCAAAGGGGGAAGGCCTCTGGCTCTCCTGCTTGCCCATGGGTAGAGAAGATCTGCTAGTCTATCTGGAAGGTCTAGAGAGTAGCCATTGACTGGGGACCTGCATCACGGGCTGATCCTGGCCAGGTCAAGCTTGCTGACGTGTGGCAGCCTCTCCGGAGACTACTAATTCCGCTCATAACATTGTATGCAAATACCCGGCTGAGTGCCACGGGCAGAAAACATTGACACATACCTGCCAGAGGCCTATCCTGGGTCTGAAGAGTCCACCCTGGTCTCCAGCGACTCATCATCTCAGCACACACTTTGCCTGCACACATGGAATCCGCCTCTCTCCACGAATGCCTTCTCCGGCTAGGAAACACACGATGTCACTCAGCCAAAGGAGAGCACAGGCAAAGTCAACCGAAGCCCCCATCTTCAAGAGTTTGCCCTCTGCTGGGCCACAGCCTCCGCTGGCACAGTGCATGTGTGGCACTTCTCCGAGGATAAGGCCGAAATCCGGGCATCCAGGGCCCCAGCAGTCCAGGGTCTGCGCGTGGCGGCATATGGATCACCTCTTTGCCACGTACAGGAGGGAGGCCTGGGCCCTAGACTGGCTCTGCTAGAGCTCCACGACCTCAGCTATTTTCCCCCACCTTTGGTCCGTGCCCTCGTGACTGTGTGATCCCTAGTGACACTTCTTCTCCGACCACTCTGAATCCGCCACCTGCGGATACTTGAGCATGAAGATGAACATCTGTCACTGCCTGCAGTGTCACAGGTCACTAGGTGTCTAGGCTCAGGCTGACGATGGCTGTCTTCTGCCCAGGCAAGGAGCCTAATCCTTCAAAGGCAATGAGGACATGCGGTCATTGGCCGACATTCTTTCTTTCATCCACACAGCGGTCTAGATGAGGGGAAAGAGGCCAGGTAGGCCAGCTGAAGGCTGAGTGCGGGGCCTAAGGCTTCTTTCCCAATCACCATGGAGACGGCCACCGGAAGGCTGGCCGGAACTTCTCACGGGGACGGGTCACAAACACTGAGCCAATAGGAGAGGTCCAGCCTAACCGGCCAGTTCCGCAGAGCCCTCCATTTCACCCACGGACACACAACGGCCCCTTCTGTTTTGGGCCACAAATTCGAGGCCACCCGGGGAATCACTTCACACTAGGCAGCCCCTCATGTGGACACGTTCGACACACTCGGCCAGCAGGCAGCTACCTCTTTTCCACTTACGCTACCATATCAGTAGGCAAGGCGCCCTTCCTCAGCATCTATGGCCCCTCTCTGGATGTGTTCATTCAGAGAAATCTCTTCCTTCTACCCCTGAGACACATCACAAGTATGAGGGGCCTGAGAGAGAGCCTAGACATGAAACGGGGGAGGCTTCTGGCTGTACTGCTTCCCCGTGGGGAGAGAATAGCAGGTAGTCTCTCTGGAAGGTCTTAGCTTCTGTTGCTTGACATGGGCGATACAGTAGGGGCGGACCCTGGCCAGGTGGAGCTTGTGGGCAGACGCAACCTCTCCGGCGACGAATAATTCCGCTGCTGCTTTCTATGCTGAAGACCTCCCCCCGCCGGGTGGGATGGGTAGAGAACATTGACCCACACCTGCCAGGGGCCTTTCCTGGGACTGAAGATCCCAACATGGTCTCAACGTCGTCACCCTCTCAGCACACACCTTTCCTGCACACATAATGCTGCCTTTCTCCGTCAGGGCCTTATCCTACCAGGAAAAAAAGCAAGCCGCTCAAAAAGGCCGATGCCAGGGAAATCGAGGAAACACCGCCATTTTCCAAATCTTTGCTGTCTACATGTCCCCGCCTCCGGGGCAAGGCCGCGTATGCGGCCAGGCTCCGAAGGCAAGGCCGATATCTTGGCAGTCAGGGCCCCAGCAGTCCAATGGTTTATGGACGTGGGGACACGGATGACCTGTTTGCCGCATACAGGAGGGATCCTTGGGCCCTTCACTGCCTCGCCATTCAGCTCCACGACGTCCACTACTGGCCCTGGCCTTTGCTTTGGCTGGTGCCCCATTGAACGTGTGCTCCGCAGCCATCTTTCTCCACCCATCACTATCATTCTGCCACCAGGGGATATGTGAGTGTGGGAGTCACCATCTGTCACTGGCCGCAGTGTCACAAATCACCAGACTTCCAGGTACCAGCTGACCTAGGCTGCCTTCTGCCCCAGGCAAGATCCCGATTCCTATATCCCAGATGCTGACTGACACCTGGGCACTGGGGAACATTCATTTTGATCAACACAGAGGTCTGAGTGAGGGTCAGCGGGCCCGGTAGCTGAAGTCAAGGCCAGGTGGGCGGGGCTGAGGCTTCTCGGCCATCACCATGGAGACAGTCCCCCCACCGGAAGAGTGGGCGGGCCTTATGATGGGCCTGGTGACAAGACTCAGCCAATGGCAGAGATCTGGCCCGCCAGGCAGATGACACAGGGCCCTCCACTGTGACCCATGACACCTAGTGGCCACAGGATTTGAGCACACCCTGGGAAAGCCTACGCAGGCACAAGGGAGCCCCTGGTGCGGACTGCTTCAGGCCATTGGCAGAGCAGGCCAGGTACCTCTTTCCCACTTTCCTGAGGATAGCAGTACGCAAGGCATCCCCACTCAGCATCTCTTGCCTCTCTCTGGATGTGTTCCTTCTCTGAAATCTCTTCCTTCTCCCCCTTGTCACTTGACACCTTGGAGTGCCTGACAGAGGGCCTAGAGATGAAAGAGCAAAGGGGGAAGGCCTCTGGCTCTCCTGCTTGCCCATGGGTAGAGAAGATCTGCTAGTCTATCTGGAAGGTCTAGAGAGTAGCCATTGACTGGGGACCTGCATCACGGGCTGATCCTGGCCAGGTCAAGCTTGCTGACGTGTGGCAGCCTCTCCGGAGACTACTAATTCCGCTCATAACATTGTATGCAAATACCCGGCTGAGTGCCACGGGCAGAAAACATTGACACATACCTGCCAGAGGCCTATCCTGGGTCTGAAGAGTCCACCCTGGTCTCCAGCGACTCATCATCTCAGCACACACTTTGCCTGCACACATGGAATCCGCCTCTCTCCACGAATGCCTTCTCCGGCTAGGAAACACACGATGTCACTCAGCCAAAGGAGAGCACAGGCAAAGTCAACCGAAGCCCCCATCTTCAAGAGTTTGCCCTCTGCTGGGCCACAGCCTCCGCTGGCACAGTGCATGTGTGGCACTTCTCCGAGGATAAGGCCGAAATCCGGGCATCCAGGGCCCCAGCAGTCCAGGGTCTGCGCGTGGCGGCATATGGATCACCTCTTTGCCACGTACAGGAGGGAGGCCTGGGCCCTAGACTGGCTCTGCTAGAGCTCCACGACCTCAGCTATTTTCCCCCACCTTTGGTCCGTGCCCTCGTGACTGTGTGATCCCTAGTGACACTTCTTCTCCGACCACTCTGAATCCGCCACCTGCGGATACTTGAGCATGAAGATGAACATCTGTCACTGCCTGCAGTGTCACAGGTCACTAGGTGTCTAGGCTCAGGCTGACGATGGCTGTCTTCTGCCCAGGCAAGGAGCCTAATCCTTCAAAGGCAATGAGGACATGCGGTCATTGGCCGACATTCTTTCTTTCATCCACACAGCGGTCTAGATGAGGGGAAAGAGGCCAGGTAGGCCAGCTGAAGGCTGAGTGCGGGGCCTAAGGCTTCTTTCCCAATCACCATGGAGACGGCCACCGGAAGGCTGGCCGGAACTTCTCACGGGGACGGGTCACAAACACTGAGCCAATAGGAGAGGTCCAGCCTAACCGGCCAGTTCCGCAGAGCCCTCCATTTCACCCACGGACACACAACGGCCCCTTCTGTTTTGGGCCACAAATTCGAGGCCACCCGGGGAATCACTTCACACTAGGCAGCCCCTCATGTGGACACGTTCGACACACTCGGCCAGCAGGCAGCTACCTCTTTTCCACTTACGCTACCATATCAGTAGGCAAGGCGCCCTTCCTCAGCATCTATGGCCCCTCTCTGGATGTGTTCATTCAGAGAAATCTCTTCCTTCTACCCCTGAGACACATCACAAGTATGAGGGGCCTGAGAGAGAGCCTAGACATGAAACGGGGGAGGCTTCTGGCTGTACTGCTTCCCCGTGGGGAGAGAATAGCAGGTAGTCTCTCTGGAAGGTCTTAGCTTCTGTTGCTTGACATGGGCGATACAGTAGGGGCGGACCCTGGCCAGGTGGAGCTTGTGGGCAGACGCAACCTCTCCGGCGACGAATAATTCCGCTGCTGCTTTCTATGCTGAAGACCTCCCCCCGCCGGGTGGGATGGGTAGAGAACATTGACCCACACCTGCCAGGGGCCTTTCCTGGGACTGAAGATCCCAACATGGTCTCAACGTCGTCACCCTCTCAGCACACACCTTTCCTGCACACATAATGCTGCCTTTCTCCGTCAGGGCCTTATCCTACCAGGAAAAAAAGCAAGCCGCTCAAAAAGGCCGATGCCAGGGAAATCGAGGAAACACCGCCATTTTCCAAATCTTTGCTGTCTACATGTCCCCGCCTCCGGGGCAAGGCCGCGTATGCGGCCAGGCTCCGAAGGCAAGGCCGATATCTTGGCAGTCAGGGCCCCAGCAGTCCAATGGTTTATGGACGTGGGGACACGGATGACCTGTTTGCCGCATACAGGAGGGATCCTTGGGCCCTTCACTGCCTCGCCATTCAGCTCCACGACGTCCACTACTGGCCCTGGCCTTTGCTTTGGCTGGTGCCCCATTGAACGTGTGCTCCGCAGCCATCTTTCTCCACCCATCACTATCATTCTGCCACCAGGGGATATGTGAGTGTGGGAGTCACCATCTGTCACTGGCCGCAGTGTCACAAATCACCAGACTTCCAGGTACCAGCTGACCTAGGCTGCCTTCTGCCCCAGGCAAGATCCCGATTCCTATATCCCAGATGCTGACTGACACCTGGGCACTGGGGAACATTCATTTTGATCAACACAGAGGTCTGAGTGAGGGTCAGCGGGCCCGGTAGCTGAAGTCAAGGCCAGGTGGGCGGGGCTGAGGCTTCTCGGCCATCACCATGGAGACAGTCCCCCCACCGGAAGAGTGGGCGGGCCTTATGATGGGCCTGGTGACAAGACTCAGCCAATGGCAGAGATCTGGCCCGCCAGGCAGATGACACAGGGCCCTCCACTGTGACCCATGACACCTAGTGGCCACAGGATTTGAGCACACCCTGGGAAAGCCTACGCAGGCACAAGGGAGCCCCTGGTGCGGACTGCTTCAGGCCATTGGCAGAGCAGGCCAGGTACCTCTTTCCCACTTTCCTGAGGATAGCAGTACGCAAGGCATCCCCACTCAGCATCTCTTGCCTCTCTCTGGATGTGTTCCTTCTCTGAAATCTCTTCCTTCTCCCCCTTGTCACTTGACACCTTGGAGTGCCTGACAGAGGGCCTAGAGATCAAAGAGCAAAGGGGGAAGGCCTCTGGCTCTCCTGCTTGCCCATGGGTAGAGAAGATCTGCTAGTCTATCTGGAAGGTCTAGAGAGTAGCCATTGACTGGGGACCTGCATCACGGGCTGATCCTGGCCAGGTCAAGCTTGCTGACGTGTGGCAGCCTCTCCGGAGACTACTAATTCCGCTCATAACATTGTATGCAAATACCCGGCTGAGTGCCACGGGCAGAAAACATTGACACATACCTGCCAGAGGCCTATCCTGGGTCTGAAGAGTCCACCCTGGTCTCCAGCGACTCATCATCTCAGCACACACTTTGCCTGCACACATGGAATCCGCCTCTCTCCACGAATGCCTTCTCCGGCTAGGAAACACACGATGTCACTCAGCCAAAGGAGAGCACAGGCAAAGTCAACCGAAGCCCCCATCTTCAAGAGTTTGCCCTCTGCTGGGCCACAGCCTCCGCTGGCACAGTGCATGTGTGGCACTTCTCCGAGGATAAGGCCGAAATCCGGGCATCCAGGGCCCCAGCAGTCCAGGGTCTGCGCGTGGCGGCATATGGATCACCTCTTTGCCACGTACAGGAGGGAGGCCTGGGCCCTAGACTGGCTCTGCTAGAGCTCCACGACCTCAGCTATTTTCCCCCACCTTTGGTCCGTGCCCTCGTGACTGTGTGATCCCTAGTGACACTTCTTCTCCGACCACTCTGAATCCGCCACCTGCGGATACTTGAGCATGAAGATGAACATCTGTCACTGCCTGCAGTGTCACAGGTCACTAGGTGTCTAGGCTCAGGCTGACGATGGCTGTCTTCTGCCCAGGCAAGGAGCCTAATCCTTCAAAGGCAATGAGGACATGCGGTCATTGGCCGACATTCTTTCTTTCATCCACACAGCGGTCTAGATGAGGGGAAAGAGGCCAGGTAGGCCAGCTGAAGGCTGAGTGCGGGGCCTAAGGCTTCTTTCCCAATCACCATGGAGACGGCCACCGGAAGGCTGGCCGGAACTTCTCACGGGGACGGGTCACAAACACTGAGCCAATAGGAGAGGTCCAGCCTAACCGGCCAGTTCCGCAGAGCCCTCCATTTCACCCACGGACACACAACGGCCCCTTCTGTTTTGGGCCACAAATTCGAGGCCACCCGGGGAATCACTTCACACTAGGCAGCCCCTCATGTGGACACGTTCGACACACTCGGCCAGCAGGCAGCTACCTCTTTTCCACTTACGCTACCATATCAGTAGGCAAGGCGCCCTTCCTCAGCATCTATGGCCCCTCTCTGGATGTGTTCATTCAGAGAAATCTCTTCCTTCTACCCCTGAGACACATCACAAGTATGAGGGGCCTGAGAGAGAGCCTAGACATGAAACGGGGGAGGCTTCTGGCTGTACTGCTTCCCCGTGGGGAGAGAATAGCAGGTAGTCTCTCTGGAAGGTCTTAGCTTCTGTTGCTTGACATGGGCGATACAGTAGGGGCGGACCCTGGCCAGGTGGAGCTTGTGGGCAGACGCAACCTCTCCGGCGACGAATAATTCCGCTGCTGCTTTCTATGCTGAAGACCTCCCCCCGCCGGGTGGGATGGGTAGAGAACATTGACCCACACCTGCCAGGGGCCTTTCCTGGGACTGAAGATCCCAACATGGTCTCAACGTCGTCACCCTCTCAGCACACACCTTTCCTGCACACATAATGCTGCCTTTCTCCGTCAGGGCCTTATCCTACCAGGAAAAAAAGCAAGCCGCTCAAAAAGGCCGATGCCAGGGAAATCGAGGAAACACCGCCATTTTCCAAATCTTTGCTGTCTACATGTCCCCGCCTCCGGGGCAAGGCCGCGTATGCGGCCAGGCTCCGAAGGCAAGGCCGACATCTTGGCAGTCAGGGCCCCAGCAGTCCAATGGTTTATGGACGTGGGGACACGGATGACCTGTTTGCCGCATACAGGAGGGATCCTTGGGCCCTTCACTGCCTCGCCATTCAGCTCCACGACGTCCACTACTGGCCCTGGCCTTTGCTTTGGCTGGTGCCCCATTGAACGTGTGCTCCGCAGCCATCTTTCTCCACCCATCACTATCATTCTGCCACCAGGGGATATGTGAGTGTGGGAGTCACCATCTGTCACTGGCCGCAGTGTCACAAATCACCAGACTTCCAGGTACCAGCTGACCTAGGCTGCCTTCTGCCCCAGGCAAGATCCCGATTCCTATATCCCAGATGCTGACTGACACCTGGGCACTGGGGAACATTCATTTTGATCAACACAGAGGTCTGAGTGAGGGTCAGCGGGCCCGGTAGCTGAAGTCAAGGCCAGGTGGGCGGGGCTGAGGCTTCTCGGCCATCACCATGGAGACAGTCCCCCCACCGGAAGAGTGGGCGGGCCTTATGATGGGCCTGGTGACAAGACTCAGCCAATGGCAGAGATCTGGCCCGCCAGGCAGATGACACAGGGCCCTCCACTGTGACCCATGACACCTAGTGGCCACAGGATTTGAGCACACCCTGGGAAAGCCTACGCAGGCACAAGGGAGCCCCTGGTGCGGACTGCTTCAGGCCATTGGCAGAGCAGGCCAGGTACCTCTTTCCCACTTTCCTGAGGATAGCAGTACGCAAGGCATCCCCACTCAGCATCTCTTGCCTCTCTCTGGATGTGTTCCTTCTCTGAAATCTCTTCCTTCTCCCCCTTGTCACTTGACACCTTGGAGTGCCTGACAGAGGGCCTAGAGATCAAAGAGCAAAGGGGGAAGGCCTCTGGCTCTCCTGCTTGCCCATGGGTAGAGAAGATCTGCTAGTCTATCTGGAAGGTCTAGAGAGTAGCCATTGACTGGGGACCTGCATCACGGGCTGATCCTGGCCAGGTCAAGCTTGCTGACGTGTGGCAGCCTCTCCGGAGACTACTAATTCCGCTCATAACATTGTATGCAAATACCCGGCTGAGTGCCACGGGCAGAAAACATTGACACATACCTGCCAGAGGCCTATCCTGGGTCTGAAGAGTCCACCCTGGTCTCCAGCGACTCATCATCTCAGCACACACTTTGCCTGCACACATGGAATCCGCCTCTCTCCACGAATGCCTTCTCCGGCTAGGAAACACACGATGTCACTCAGCCAAAGGAGAGCACAGGCAAAGTCAACCGAAGCCCCCATCTTCAAGAGTTTGCCCTCTGCTGGGCCACAGCCTCCGCTGGCACAGTGCATGTGTGGCACTTCTCCGAGGATAAGGCCGAAATCCGGGCATCCAGGGCCCCAGCAGTCCAGGGTCTGCGCGTGGCGGCATATGGATCACCTCTTTGCCACGTACAGGAGGGAGGCCTGGGCCCTAGACTGGCTCTGCTAGAGCTCCACGACCTCAGCTATTTTCCCCCACCTTTGGTCCGTGCCCTCGTGACTGTGTGATCCCTAGTGACACTTCTTCTCCGACCACTCTGAATCCGCCACCTGCGGATACTTGAGCATGAAGATGAACATCTGTCACTGCCTGCAGTGTCACAGGTCACTAGGTGTCTAGGCTCAGGCTGACGATGGCTGTCTTCTGCCCAGGCAAGGAGCCTAATCCTTCAAAGGCAATGAGGACATGCGGTCATTGGCCGACATTCTTTCTTTCATCCACACAGCGGTCTAGATGAGGGGAAAGAGGCCAGGTAGGCCAGCTGAAGGCTGAGTGCGGGGCCTAAGGCTTCTTTCCCAATCACCATGGAGACGGCCACCGGAAGGCTGGCCGGAACTTCTCACGGGGACGGGTCACAAACACTGAGCCAATAGGAGAGGTCCAGCCTAACCGGCCAGTTCCGCAGAGCCCTCCATTTCACCCACGGACACACAACGGCCCCTTCTGTTTTGGGCCACAAATTCGAGGCCACCCGGGGAATCACTTCACACTAGGCAGCCCCTCATGTGGACACGTTCGACACACTCGGCCAGCAGGCAGCTACCTCTTTTCCACTTACGCTACCATATCAGTAGGCAAGGCGCCCTTCCTCAGCATCTATGGCCCCTCTCTGGATGTGTTCATTCAGAGAAATCTCTTCCTTCTACCCCTGAGACACATCACAAGTATGAGGGGCCTGAGAGAGAGCCTAGACATGAAACGGGGGAGGCTTCTGGCTGTACTGCTTCCCCGTGGGGAGAGAATAGCAGGTAGTCTCTCTGGAAGGTCTCAGCTTCTGTTGCTTGACATGGGCGATACAGTAGGGGCGGACCCTGGCCAGGTGGAGCTTGTGGGCAGACGCAACCTCTCCGGCGACGAATAATTCCGCTGCTGCTTTCTATGCTGAAGACCTCCCCCCGCCGGGTGGGATGGGTAGAGAACATTGACCCACACCTGCCAGGGGCCTTTCCTGGGACTGAAGATCCCAACATGGTCTCAACGTCGTCACCCTCTCAGCACACACCTTTCCTGCACACATAATGCTGCCTTTCTCCGTCAGGGCCTTATCCTACCAGGAAAAAAAGCAAGCCGCTCAAAAAGGCCGATGCCAGGGAAATCGAGGAAACACCGCCATTTTCCAAATCTTTGCTGTCTACATGTCCCCGCCTCCGGGGCAAGGCCGCGTATGCGGCCAGGCTCCGAAGGCAAGGCCGACATCTTGGCAGTCAGGGCCCCAGCAGTCCAATGGTTTATGGACGTGGGGACACGGATGACCTGTTTGCCGCATACAGGAGGGATCCTTGGGCCCTTCACTGCCTCGCCATTCAGCTCCACGACGTCCACTACTGGCCCTGGCCTTTGCTTTGGCTGGTGCCCCATTGAACGTGTGCTCCGCAGCCATCTTTCTCCACCCATCACTATCATTCTGCCACCAGGGGATATGTGAGTGTGGGAGTCACCATTTGTCACTGGCCGCAGTGTCACAAATCACCAGACTTCCAGGTACCAGCTGACCTAGGCTGCCTTCTGCCCCAGGCAAGATCCCGATTCCTATATCCCAGATGCTGACTGACACCTGGGCACTGGGGAACATTCATTTTGATCAACACAGAGGTCTGAGTGAGGGTCAGCGGGCCCGGTAGCTGAAGTCAAGGCCAGGTGGGCGGGGCTGAGGCTTCTCGGCCATCACCATGGAGACAGTCCCCCCACCGGAAGAGTGGGCGGGCCTTATGATGGGCCTGGTGACAAGACTCAGCCAATGGCAGAGATCTGGCCCGCCAGGCAGATGACACAGGGCCCTCCACTGTGACCCATGACACCTAGTGGCCACAGGATTTGAGCACACCCTGGGAAAGCCTACGCAGGCACAAGGGAGCCCCTGGTGCGGACTGCTTCAGGCCATTGGCAGAGCAGGCCAGGTACCTCTTTCCCACTTTCCTGAGGATAGCAGTACGCAAGGCATCCCCACTCAGCATCTCTTGCCTCTCTCTGGATGTGTTCCTTCTCTGAAATCTCTTCCTTCTCCCCCTTGTCACTTGACACCTTGGAGTGCCTGACAGAGGGCCTAGAGATCAAAGAGCAAAGGGGGAAGGCCTCTGGCTCTCCTGCTTGCCCATGGGTAGAGAAGATCTGCTAGTCTATCTGGAAGGTCTAGAGAGTAGCCATTGACTGGGGACCTGCATCACGGGCTGATCCTGGCCAGGTCAAGCTTGCTGACGTGTGGCAGCCTCTCCGGAGACTACTAATTTCGCTCATAACATTGTATGCAAATACCCGGCTGAGTGCCACGGGCAGAAAACATTGACACATACCTGCCAGAGGCCTATCCTGGGTCTGAAGAGTCCACCCTGGTCTCCAGCGACTCATCATCTCAGCACACACTTTGCCTGCACACATGGAATCCGCCTCTCTCCACGAATGCCTTCTCCGGCTAGGAAACACACGATGTCACTCAGCCAAAGGAGAGCACAGGCAAAGTCAACCGAAGCCCCCATCTTCAAGAGTTTGCCCTCTGCTGGGCCACAGCCTCCGCTGGCACAGTGCATGTGTGGCACTTCTCCGAGGATAAGGCCGAAATCCGGGCATCCAGGGCCCCAGCAGTCCAGGGTCTGCGCGTGGCGGCATATGGATCACCTCTTTGCCACGTACAGGAGGGAGGCCTGGGCCCTAGACTGGCTCTGCTAGAGCTCCACGACCTCAGCTATTTTCCCCCACCTTTGGTCCGTGCCCTCGTGACTGTGTGATCCCTAGTGACACTTCTTCTCCGACCACTCTGAATCCGCCACCTGCGGATACTTGAGCATGAAGATGAACATCTGTCACTGCCTGCAGTGTCACAGGTCACTAGGTGTCTAGGCTCAGGCTGACGATGGCTGTCTTCTGCCCAGGCAAGGAGCCTAATCCTTCAAAGGCAATGAGGACATGCGGTCATTGGCCGACATTCTTTCTTTCATCCACACAGCGGTCTAGATGAGGGGAAAGAGGCCAGGTAGGCCAGCTGAAGGCTGAGTGCGGGGCCTAAGGCTTCTTTCCCAATCACCATGGAGACGGCCACCGGAAGGCTGGCCGGAACTTCTCACGGGGACGGGTCACAAACACTGAGCCAATAGGAGAGGTCCAGCCTAACCGGCCAGTTCCGCAGAGCCCTCCATTTCACCCACGGACACACAACGGCCCCTTCTGTTTTGGGCCACAAATTCGAGGCCACCCGGGGAATCACTTCACACTAGGCAGCCCCTCATGTGGACACGTTCGACACACTCGGCCAGCAGGCAGCTACCTCTTTTCCACTTACGCTACCATATCAGTAGGCAAGGCGCCCTTCCTCAGCATCTATGGCCCCTCTCTGGATGTGTTCATTCAGAGAAATCTCTTCCTTCTACCCCTGAGACACATCACAAGTATGAGGGGCCTGAGAGAGAGCCTAGACATGAAGCGGGGGAGGCTTCTGGCTGTACTGCTTCCCCGTGGGGAGAGAATAGCAGGTAGTCTCTCTGGAAGGTCTTAGCTTCTGTTGCTTGACATGGGCGATACAGTAGGGGCGGACCCTGGCCAGGTGGAGCTTGTGGGCAGACGCAACCTCTCCGGCGACGAATAATTCCGCTGCTGCTTTCTATGCTGAAGACCTCCCCCCGCCGGGTGGGATGGGTAGAGAACATTGACCCACACCTGCCAGGGGCCTTTCCTGGGACTGAAGATCCCAACATGGTCTCAACGTCGTCACCCTCTCAGCACACACCTTTCCTGCACACATAATGCTGCCTTTCTCCGTCAGGGCCTTATCCTACCAGGAAAAAAAGCAAGCCGCTCAAAAAGGCCGATGCCAGGGAAATCGAGGAAACACCGCCATTTTCCAAATCTTTGCTGTCTACATGTCCCCGCCTCCGGGGCAAGGCCGCGTATGCGGCCAGGCTCCGAAGGCAAGGCCGACATCTTGGCAGTCAGGGCCCCAGCAGTCCAATGGTTTATGGACGTGGGGACACGGATGACCTGTTTGCCGCATACAGGAGGGATCCTTGGGCCCTTCACTGCCTCGCCATTCAGCTCCACGACGTCCACTACTGGCCCTGGCCTTTGCTTTGGCTGGTGCCCCAATGAACGTGTGCTCCGCAGCCATCTTTCTCCACCCATCGCTATCATTCTGCCACCAGGGGATATGTGAGTGTGGGAGTCACCATTTGTCACTGGCAGCAGTGTCACAAATCACCAGACTTCCAGGTACCAGCTGACCTAGGCTCTCTTCTGCCCCAGGCAAGATCCCGATTCCTATATCCCAGATGCTGACTGACACCTGGGCACTGGGGAACATTCATTTTGATCAACACAGAGGTCTGAGTGAGGGTCAGCGGGCCCGGTAGCTGAAGTCAAGGCCAGGTGGGCGGGGCTGAGGCTTCTCGGCCATCACCATGGAGACAGTAGTCCCCCCACCGGAAGAGTGGGCGGGCCTTATGATGGGCCTGGTGACAAGACTCAGCCAATGGCAGAGATCTGGCCCGCCAGGCAGATGACACAGGGCCCTCCACTGTGACCCATGACACCTAGTGGCCACAGGATTTGAGCACACCCTGGGAAAGCCTACGCAGGCACAAGGGAGCCCCTGGTGCGGACTGCTTCAGGCCATTGGCAGAGCAGGCCAGGTACCTCTTTCCCACTTTCCTGAGGATAGCAGTACGCAAGGCATCCCCACTCAGCATCTCTTGCCTCTCTCTGGATGTGTTCCTTCTCTGAAATCTCTTCCTTCTCCCCCTTGTCACTTGACACCTTGGAGTGCCTGACAGAGGGCCTAGAGATGAAAGAGCAAAGGGGGAAGGCCTCTGGCTCTCCTGCTTGCCCATGGGTAGAGAAGATCTGCTAGTCTATCTGGAAGGTCTAGAGAGTAGCCATTGACTGGGGACCTGCATCACGGGCTGATCCTGGCCAGGTCAAGCTTGCTGACGTGTGGCAGCCTCTCCGGAGACTACTAATTCCGCTCATAACATTCTATGCAAATACCCGGCTGAGTGCCACGGGCAGAAAACATTGACACATACCTGCCAGAGGCCTATCCTGGGTCTGAAGAGTCCACCCTGGTCTCCAGCGACTCATCATCTCAGCACACACTTTGCCTGCACACATGGAATCCGCCTCTCTCCACGAATGCCTTCTCCGGCTAGGAAACACACGATGTCACTCAGCCAAAGGAGAGCACAGGCAAAGTCAACCGAAGCCCCCATCTTCAAGAGTTTGCCCTCTGCTGGGCCACAGCCTCCGCTGGCACAGTGCATGTGTGGCACTTCTCCGAGGATAAGGCCGAAATCCGGGCATCCAGGGCCCCAGCAGTCCAGGGTCTGCGCGTGGCGGCATATGGATCACCTCTTTGCCACGTACAGGAGGGAGGCCTGGGCCCTAGACTGGCTCTGCTAGAGCTCCACGACCTCAGCTATTTTCCCCCACCTTTGGTTCGTGCCCTCGTGACTGTGTGATCCCTAGTGACACTTCTTCTCCGACCACTCTGAATCCGCCACCTGCGGATACTTGAGCATGAAGATGAACATCTGTCACTGCCTGCAGTGTCACAGGTCACTAGGTGTCTAGGCTCAGGCTGACGATGGCTGTCTTCTGCCCAGGCAAGGAGCCTAATCCTTCAAAGGCAATGAGGACATGCGGTCATTGGCCGACATTCTTTCTTTCATCCACACAGCGGTCTAGATGAGGGGAAAGAGGCCAGGTAGGCCAGCTGAAGGCTGAGTGCGGGGCCTAAGGCTTCTTTCCCAATCACCATGGAGACGGCCACCGGAAGGCTGGCCGGAACTTCTCACGGGGACGGGTCACAAACACTGAGCCAATAGGAGAGGTCCAGCCTAACCGGCCAGTTCCGCAGAGCCCTCCATTTCACCCACGGACACACAACGGCCCCTTCTGTTTTGGGCCACAAATTCGAGGCCACCCGGGGAATCACTTCACACTAGGCAGCCCCTCATGTGGACACGTTCGACACACTCGGCCAGCAGGCAGCTACCTCTTTTCCACTTACGCTACCATTATCAGTAGGCAAGGCGCCCTTCCTCAGCATCTATGGCCCCTCTCTGGATGTGTTCATTCAGAGAAATCTCTTCCTTCTACCCCTGAGACACATCACAAGTATGAGGGGCCTGAGAGAGAGCCTAGACATGAAGCGGGGGAGGCTTCTGGCTGTACTGCTTCCCCGTGGGGAGAGAATAGCAGGTAGTCTCTCTGGAAGGTCTTAGCTTCTGTTGCTTGACATGGGCGATACAGTAGGGGCGGACCCTGGCCAGGTGGAGCTTGTGGGCAGACGCAACCTCTCCGGCGACGAATAATTCCGCTGCTGCTTTCTATGCTGAAGACCTCCCCCCGCCGGGTGGGATGGGTAGAGAACATTGACCCACACCGGCCAGGGGCCTTTCCTGGGACTGAAGATCCCAACATGGTCTCAACGTCGTCACCCTCTCAGCACACACCTTTCCTGCACACATAATGCTGCCTTTCTCCGTCAGGGCCTTATCCTACCAGGAAAAAAAGCAAGCCGCTCAAAAAGGCCGATGCCAGGGAAATCGAGGAAACACCGCCATTTTCCAAATGTTTGCTGTCTACATGTCCCCGCCTCCGGGGCAAGGCCGCGTATGCGGCCAGGCTCCGAAGGCAAGGCCGATATCTTGGCAGTCAGGGCCCCAGCAGTCCAATGGTTTATGGACGTGGGGACACGGATGACCTGTTTGCCGCATACAGGAGGGATCCTTGGGCCCTTCACTGCCTCGCCATTCAGCTCCACGACGTCCACTACTGGCCCTGGCCTTTGCTTTGGCTGGTGCCCCAATGAACGTGTGCTCCGCAGCCCTCTTTCTCCACCCATCGCTATCATTCTGCCACCAGGGGATATGTGAGTGTGGGAGTCACCATTTGTCACTGGCAGCAGTGTCACAAATCACCAGACTTCCAGGTACCAGCTGACCTAGGCTGCCTTCTGCCCCAGGCAAGATCCCGATTCCTATATCCCAGATGCTGACTGACACCTGGGCACTGGGGAACATTCATTTTGATCAACACAGAGGTCTGAGTGAGGGTCAGCGGGCCCGGTAGCTGAAGTCAAGGCCAGGTGGGCGGGGCTGAGGCTTCTCGGCCATCACCATGGAGATAGTCCCCCCACCGGAAGAGTGGGCGGGCCTTATGATGGGCCTGGTGACAAGACTCAGCCAATGGCAGAGATCTGGCCCGCCAGGCAGATGACACAGGGCCCTCCACTGTGACCCATGACACCTAGTGGCCACAGGATTTGAGCACACCCTGGGAAAGCCTACGCAGGCACAAGGGAGCCCCTGGTGCGGACTGCTTCAGGCCATTGGCAGAGCAGGCCAGGTACCTCTTTCCCACTTTCCTGAGGATAGCAGTACGCAAGGCATCCCCACTCAGCATCTCTTGCCTCTCTCTGGATGTGTTCCTTCTCTGAAATCTCTTCCTTCTCCCCCTTGTCACTTGACACCTTGGAGTGCCTGACAGAGGGCCTAGAGATCAAAGAGCAAAGGGGGAAGGCCTCTGGCTCTCCTGCTTGCCCATGGGTAGAGAAGATCTGCTAGTCTATCTGGAAGGTCTAGAGAGTAGCCATTGACTGGGGACCTGCATCACGGGCTGATCCTGGCCAGGTCAAGCTTGCTGACGTGTGGCAGCCTCTCCGGAGACTACTCATTCCGCTCATAACATTCTATGCAAATACCCGGCTGAGTGCCACGGGCAGAAAACATTGACACATACCTGCCAGAGGCCTATCCTGGGTCTGAAGAGTCCACCCTGGTCTCCAGCGACTCATCATCTCAGCACACACTTTGCCTGCACACATGGAATCCGCCTCTCTCCACGAATGCCTTCTCCGGCTAGGAAACACACGATGTCACTCAGCCAAAGGAGAGCACAGGCAAAGTCAACCGAAGCCCCCATCTTCAAGAGTTTGCCCTCTGCTGGGCCACAGCCTCCGCTGGCACAGTGCATGTGTGGCACTTCTCCGAGGATAAGGCCGAAATCCGGGCATCCAGGGCCCCAGCAGTCCAGGGTCTGCGCGTGGCGGCATATGGATCACCTCTTTGCCACGTACAGGAGGGAGGCCTGGGCCCTAGACTGGCTCTGCTAGAGCTCCACGACCTCAGCTATTTTCCCCCACCTTTGGTCCGTGCCCTCGTGACTGTGTGATCCCTAGTGACACTTCTTCTCCGACCACTCTGAATCCGCCACCTGCGGATACTTGAGCATGAAGATGAACATCTGTCACTGCCTGCAGTGTCACAGGTCACTAGGTGTCTAGGCTCAGGCTGACGATGGCTGTCTTCTGCCCAGGCAAGGAGCCTAATCCTTCAAAGGCAATGAGGACATGCGGTCATTGGCCGACATTCTTTCTTTCATCCACACAGCGGTCTAGATGAGGGGAAAGAGGCCAGGTAGGCCAGCTGAAGGCTGAGTGCGGGGCCTAAGGCTTCTTTCCCAATCACCATGGAGACGGCCACCGGAAGGCTGGCCGGAACTTCTCACGGGGACGGGTCACAAACACTGAGCCAATAGGAGAGGTCCAGCCTAACCGGCCAGTTCCGCAGAGCCCTCCATTTCACCCACGGACACACAACGGCCCCTTCTGTTTTGGGCCACAAATTCGAGGCCACCCGGGGAATCACTTCACACTAGGCAGCCCCTCATGTGGACACGTTCGACACACTCGGCCAGCAGGCAGCTACCTCTTTTCCACTTACGCTACCATATCAGTAGGCAAGGCGCCCTTCCTCAGCATCTATGGCCCCTCTCTGGATGTGTTCATTCAGAGAAATCTCTTCCTTCTACCCCTGAGACACATCACAAGTATGAGGGGCCTGAGAGAGAGCCTAGACATGAAGCGGGGGAGGCTTCTGGCTGTACTGCTTCCCCGTGGGGAGAGAATAGCAGGTAGTCTCTCTGGAAGGTCTTAGCTTCTGTTGCTTGACATGGGCGATACAGTAGGGGCGGACCCTGGCCAGGTGGAGCTTGTGGGCAGACGCAACCTCTCCGGCGACGAATAATTCCGCTGCTGCTTTCTATGCTGAAGACCTCCCCCCGCCGGGTGGGATGGGTAGAGAACATTGACCCACACCGGCCAGGGGCCTTTCCTGGGACTGAAGATCCCAACATGGTCTCAACGTCGTCACCCTCTCAGCACACACCTTTCCTGCACACATAATGCTGCCTTTCTCCGTCAGGGCCTTATCCTACCAGGAAAAAAAGCAAGCCGCTCAAAAAGGCCAATGCCAGGGAAATCGAGGAAACACCGCCATTTTCCAAATGTTTGCTGTCTACATGTCCCCGCCTCCGGGGCAAGGCCGCGTATGCGGCCAGGCTCCGAAGGCAAGGCCGACATCTGGCAGTCAGGGCCCCAGCAGTCCAATGGTTTATGGACGTGGGGACACGGATGACCTGTTTGCCGCATACAGGAGGGATCCTTGGGCCCTTCACTGCCTCGCCATTCAGCTCCACGACGTCCACTACTGGCCCTGGCCTTTGCTTTGGCTGGTGCCCCAATGAACGTGTGCTCCGCAGCCATCTTTCTCCACCCATCACTATCATTCTGCCACCAGGGGATATGTGAGTGTGGGAGTCACCATTTGTCACTGGCAGCAGTGTCACAAATCACCAGACTTCCAGGTACCAGCTGACCTAGGCTGCCTTCTGCCCCAGGCAAGATCCCGATTCCTATATCCCAGATGCTGACTGACACCTGGGCACTGGGGAACATTCATTTTGATCAACGCAGAGGTCTGAGTGAGGGTCAGCGGGCCCGGTAGCTGAAGTCAAGGCCAGGTGGGTGGGGCTGAGGCTTCTCGGCCATCACCATGGAGACAGTCCCCCCACCGGAAGAGTGGGCGGGCCTTATGATGGGCCTGGTGACAAGACTCAGCCAATGGCAGAGATCTGGCCCGCCAGGCAGATGACACAGGGCCCTCCACTGTGACCCATGACACCTAGTGGCCACAGGATTTGAGCACACCCTGGGAAAGCCTACGCAGGCACAAGGGAGCCCCTGGTGCGGACTGCTTCAGGCCATTGGCAGAGCAGGCCAGGTACCTCTTTCCCACTTTCCTGAGGATAGCAGTACGCAAGGCATCCCCACTCAGCATCTCTTGCCTCTCTCTGGATGTGTTCCTTCTCTGAAATCTCTTCCTTCTCCCCCTTGTCACTTGACACCTTGGAGTGCCTGACAGAGGGCCTAGAGATGAAAGAGCAAAGGGGGAAGGCCTCTGGCTCTCCTGCTTGCCCATGGGTAGAGAAGATCTGCTAGTCTATCTGGAAGGTCTAGAGAGTAGCCATTGACTGGGGACCTGCATCACGGGCTGATCCTGGCCAGGTCAAGCTTGCTGACGTGTGGCAGCCTCTCCGGAGACTACTAATTCCGCTCATAACATTCTATGCAAATACCCGGCTGAGTGCCACGGGCAAAAAACATTGACACATACCTGCCAGAGGCCTATCCTGGGTCTGAAGAGTCCACCCTGGTCTCCAGCGACTCATCATCTCAGCACACACTTTGCCTGCACACATGGAATCCGCCTCTCTCCACGAATGCCTTCTCCGGCTAGGAAACACACGATGTCACTCAGCCAAAGGAGAGCACAGGCAAAGTCAACCGAAGCCCCCATCTTCAAGAGTTTGCCCTCTGCTGGGCCACAGCCTCCGCTGGCACAGTGCATGTGTGGCACTTCTCCGAGGATAAGGCCGAAATCCGGGCATCCAGGGCCCCAGCAGTCCAGGGTCTGCGCGTGGCGGCATATGGATCACCTCTTTGCCACGTACAGGAGGGAGGCCTGGGCCCTAGACTGGCTCTGCTAGAGCTCCACGACCTCAGCTATTTTCCCCCACCTTTGGTCCGTGCCCTCGTGACTGTGTGATCCCTAGTGACACTTCTTCTCCGACCACTCTGAATCCGCCACCTGCGGATACTTGAGCATGAAGATGAACATCTGTCACTGCCTGCAGTGTCACAGGTCACTAGGTGTCTAGGCTCAGGCTGACGATGGCTGTCTTCTGCCCAGGCAAGGAGCCTAATCCTTCAAAGGCAATGAGGACATGCGGTCATTGGCCGACATTCTTTCTTTCATCCACACAGCGGTCTAGATGAGGGGAAAGAGGCCAGGTAGGCCAGCTGAAGGCTGAGTGCGGGGCCTAAGGCTTCTTTCCCAATCACCATGGAGACGGCCACCGGAAGGCTGGCCGGAACTTCTCACGGGGACGGGTCACAAACACTGAGCCAATAGGAGAGGTCCAGCCTAACCGGCCAGTTCCGCAGAGCCCTCCATTTCACCCACGGACACACAACGGCCCCTTCTGTTTTGGGCCACAAATTCGAGGCCACCCGGGGAATCACTTCACACTAGGCAGCCCCTCATGTGGACACGTTCGACACACTCGGCCAGCAGGCAGCTACCTCTTTTCCACTTACGCTACCATATCAGTAGGCAAGGCGCCCTTCCTCAGCATCTATGGCCCCTCTCTGGATGTGTTCATTCAGAGAAATCTCTTCCTTCTACCCCTGAGACACATCACAAGTATGAGGGGCCTGAGAGAGAGCCTAGACATGAAACGGGGGAGGCTTCTGGCTGTACTGCTTCCCCGTGGGGAGAGAATAGCAGGTAGTCTCTCTGGAAGGTCTTAGCTTCTGTTGCTTGACATGGGCGATACAGTAGGGGCGGACCCTGGCCAGGTGGAGCTTGTGGGCAGACGCAACCTCTCCGGCGACGAATAATTCCGCTGCTGCTTTCTATGCTGAAGACCTCCCCCCGCCGGGTGGGATGGGTAGAGAACATTGACCCACACCTGCCAGGGGCCTTTCCTGGGACTGAAGATCCCAACATGGTCTCAACGTCGTCACCCTCTCAGCACACACCTTTCCTGCACACATAATGCTGCCTTTCTCCGTCAGGGCCTTATCCTACCAGGAAAAAAAGCAAGCCGCTCAAAAAGGCCGATGCCAGGGAAATCGAGGAAACACCGCCATTTTCCAAATCTTTGCTGTCTACATGTCCCCGCCTCCGGGGCAAGGCCGCGTATGCGGCCAGGCTCCGAAGGCAAGGCCGATATCTTGGCAGTCAGGGCCCCAGCAGTCCAATGGTTTATGGACGTGGGGACACGGATGACCTGTTTGCCGCATACAGGAGGGATCCTTGGGCCCTTCACTGCCTCGCCATTCAGCTCCACGACGTCCACTACTGGCCCTGGCCTTTGCTTTGGCTGGTGCCCCAATGAACGTGTGCTCCGCAGCCATCTTTCTCCACCCATCACTATCATTCTGCCACCAGGGGATATGTGAGTGTGGGAGTCACCATTTGTCACTGGCCGCAGTGTCACAAATCACCAGACTTCCAGGTACCAGCTGACCTAGGCTGCCTTCTGCCCCAGGCAAGATCCCGATTCCTATATCCCAGATGCTGACTGACACCTGGGCACTGGGGAACATTCATTTTGATCAACACAGAGGTCTGAGTGAGGGTCAGCGGGCCCGGTAGCTGAAGTCAAGGCCAGGTGGGCGGGGCTGAGGCTTCTCGGCCATCACCATGGAGACAGTCCCCCCACCGGAAGAGTGGGCGGGCCTTATGATGGGCCTGGTGACAAGACTCAGCCAATGGCAGAGATCTGGCCCGCCAGGCAGATGACACAGGGCCCTCCACTGTGACCCATGACACCTAGTGGCCACAGGATTTGAGCACACCCTGGGAAAGCCTACGCAGGCACAAGGGAGCCCCTGGTGCGGACTGCTTCAGGCCATTGGCAGAGCAGGCCAGGTACCTCTTTCCCACTTTCCTGAGGATAGCAGTACGCAAGGCATCCCCACTCAGCATCTCTTGCCTCTCTCTGGATGTGTTCCTTCTCTGAAATCTCTTCCTTCTCCCCCTTGTCACTTGACACCTTGGAGTGCCTGACAGAGGGCCTAGAGATGAAAGAGCAAAGGGGGAAGGCCTCTGGCTCTCCTGCTTGCCCATGGGTAGAGAAGATCTGCTAGTCTATCTGGAAGGTCTAGAGAGTAGCCATTGACTGGGGACCTGCATCACGGGCTGATCCTGGCCAGGTCAAGCTTGCTGACGTGTGGCAGCCTCTCCGGAGACTACTAATTCCGCTCATAACATTGTATGCAAATACCCGGCTGAGTGCCACGGGCAGAAAACATTGACACATACCTGCCAGAGGCCTATCCTGGGTCTGAAGAGTCCACCCTGGTCTCCAGCGACTCATCATCTCAGCACACACTTTGCCTGCACACATGGAATCCGCCTCTCTCCACGAATGCCTTCTCCGGCTAGGAAACACACGATGTCACTCAGCCAAAGGAGAGCACAGGCAAAGTCAACCGAAGCCCCCATCTTCAAGAGTTTGCCCTCTGCTGGGCCACAGCCTCCGCTGGCACAGTGCATGTGTGGCACTTCTCCGAGGATAAGGCCGAAATCCGGGCATCCAGGGCCCCAGCAGTCCAGGGTCTGCGCGTGGCGGCATATGGATCACCTCTTTGCCACGTACAGGAGGGAGGCCTGGGCCCTAGACTGGCTCTGCTAGAGCTCCACGACCTCAGCTATTTTCCCCCACCTTTGGTCCGTGCCCTCGTGACTGTGTGATCCCTAGTGACACTTCTTCTCCGACCACTCTGAATCCGCCACCTGCGGATACTTGAGCATGAAGATGAACATCTGTCACTGCCTGCAGTGTCACAGGTCACTAGGTGTCTAGGCTCAGGCTGACGATGGCTGTCTTCTGCCCAGGCAAGGAGCCTAATCCTTCAAAGGCAATGAGGACATGCGGTCATTGGCCGACATTCTTTCTTTCATCCACACAGCGGTCTAGATGAGGGGAAAGAGGCCAGGTAGGCCAGCTGAAGGCTGAGTGCGGGGCCTAAGGCTTCTTTCCCAATCACCATGGAGACGGCCACCGGAAGGCTGGCCGGAACTTCTCACGGGGACGGGTCACAAACACTGAGCCAATAGGAGAGGTCCAGCCTAACCGGCCAGTTCCGCAGAGCCCTCCATTTCACCCACGGACACACAACGGCCCCTTCTGTTTTGGGCCACAAATTCGAGGCCACCCGGGGAATCACTTCACACTAGGCAGCCCCTCATGTGGACACGTTCGACACACTCGGCCAGCAGGCAGCTACCTCTTTTCCACTTACGCTACCATATCAGTAGGCAAGGCGCCCTTCCTCAGCATCTATGGCCCCTCTCTGGATGTGTTCATTCAGAGAAATCTCTTCCTTCTACCCCTGAGACACATCACAAGTATGAGGGGCCTGAGAGAGAGCCTAGACATGAAACGGGGGAGGCTTCTGGCTGTACTGCTTCCCCGTGGGGAGAGAATAGCAGGTAGTCTCTCTGGAAGGTCTTAGCTTCTGTTGCTTGACATGGGCGATACAGTAGGGGCGGACCCTGGCCAGGTGGAGCTTGTGGGCAGACGCAACCTCTCCGGCGACGAATAATTCCGCTGCTGCTTTCTATGCTGAAGACCTCCCCCCGCCGGGTGGGATGGGTAGAGAACATTGACCCACACCTGCCAGGGGCCTTTCCTGGGACTGAAGATCCCAACATGGTCTCAACGTCGTCACCCTCTCAGCACACACCTTTCCTGCACACATAATGCTGCCTTTCTCCGTCAGGGCCTTATCCTACCAGGAAAAAAAGCAAGCCGCTCAAAAAGGCCGATGCCAGGGAAATCGAGGAAACACCGCCATTTTCCAAATCTTTGCTGTCTACATGTCCCCGCCTCCGGGGCAAGGCCGCGTATGCGGCCAGGCTCCGAAGGCAAGGCCGATATCTTGGCAGTCAGGGCCCCAGCAGTCCAATGGTTTATGGACGTGGGGACACGGATGACCTGTTTGCCGCATACAGGAGGGATCCTTGGGCCCTTCACTGCCTCGCCATTCAGCTCCACGACGTCCACTACTGGCCCTGGCCTTTGCTTTGGCTGGTGCCCCATTGAACGTGTGCTCCGCAGCCATCTTTCTCCACCCATCACTATCATTCTGCCACCAGGGGATATGTGAGTGTGGGAGTCACCATCTGTCACTGGCCGCAGTGTCACAAATCACCAGACTTCCAGGTACCAGCTGACCTAGGCTGCCTTCTGCCCCAGGCAAGATCCCGATTCCTATATCCCAGATGCTGACTGACACCTGGGCACTGGGGAACATTCATTTTGATCAACACAGAGGTCTGAGTGAGGGTCAGCGGGCCCGGTAGCTGAAGTCAAGGCCAGGTGGGCGGGGCTGAGGCTTCTCGGCCATCACCATGGAGACAGTCCCCCCACCGGAAGAGTGGGCGGGCCTTATGATGGGCCTGGTGACAAGACTCAGCCAATGGCAGAGATCTGGCCCGCCAGGCAGATGACACAGGGCCCTCCACTGTGACCCATGACACCTAGTGGCCACAGGATTTGAGCACACCCTGGGAAAGCCTACGCAGGCACAAGGGAGCCCCTGGTGCGGACTGCTTCAGGCCATTGGCAGAGCAGGCCAGGTACCTCTTTCCCACTTTCCTGAGGATAGCAGTACGCAAGGCATCCCCACTCAGCATCTCTTGCCTCTCTCTGGATGTGTTCCTTCTCTGAAATCTCTTCCTTCTCCCCCTTGTCACTTGACACCTTGGAGTGCCTGACAGAGGGCCTAGAGATCAAAGAGCAAAGGGGGAAGGCCTCTGGCTCTCCTGCTTGCCCATGGGTAGAGAAGATCTGCTAGTCTATCTGGAAGGTCTAGAGAGTAGCCATTGACTGGGGACCTGCATCACGGGCTGATCCTGGCCAGGTCAAGCTTGCTGACGTGTGGCAGCCTCTCCGGAGACTACTCATTCCGCTCATAACATTCTATGCAAATACCCGGCTGAGTGCCACGGGCAGAAAACATTGACACATACCTGCCAGAGGCCTATCCTGGGTCTGAAGAGTCCACCCTGGTCTCCAGCGACTCATCATCTCAGCACACACTTTGCCTGCACACATGGAATCCGCCTCTCTCCACGAATGCCTTCTCCGGCTAGGAAACACACGATGTCACTCAGCCAAAGGAGAGCACAGGCAAAGTCAACCGAAGCCCCCATCTTCAAGAGTTTGCCCTCTGCTGGGCCACAGCCTCCGCTGGCACAGTGCATGTGTGGCACTTCTCCGAGGATAAGGCCGAAATCCGGGCATCCAGGGCCCCAGCAGTCCAGGGTCTGCGCGTGGCGGCATATGGATCACCTCTTTGCCACGTACAGGAGGGAGGCCTGGGCCCTAGACTGGCTCTGCTAGAGCTCCACGACCTCAGCTATTTTCCCCCACCTTTGGTCCGTGCCCTCGTGACTGTGTGATCCCTAGTGACACTTCTTCTCCGACCACTCTGAATCCGCCACCTGCGGATACTTGAGCATGAAGATGAACATCTGTCACTGCCTGCAGTGTCACAGGTCACTAGGTGTCTAGGCTCAGGCTGACGATGGCTGTCTTCTGCCCAGGCAAGGAGCCTAATCCTTCAAAGGCAATGAGGACATGCGGTCATTGGCCGACATTCTTTCTTTCATCCACACAGCGGTCTAGATGAGGGGAAAGAGGCCAGGTAGGCCAGCTGAAGGCTGAGTGCGGGGCCTAAGGCTTCTTTCCCAATCACCATGGAGACGGCCACCGGAAGGCTGGCCGGAACTTCTCACGGGGACGGGTCACAAACACTGAGCCAATAGGAGAGGTCCAGCCTAACCGGCCAGTTCCGCAGAGCCCTCCATTTCACCCACGGACACACAACGGCCCCTTCTGTTTTGGGCCACAAATTCGAGGCCACCCGGGGAATCACTTCACACTAGGCAGCCCCTCATGTGGACACGTTCGACACACTCGGCCAGCAGGCAGCTACCTCTTTTCCACTTACGCTACCATATCAGTAGGCAAGGCGCCCTTCCTCAGCATCTATGGCCCCTCTCTGGATGTGTTCATTCAGAGAAATCTCTTCCTTCTACCCCTGAGACACATCACAAGTATGAGGGGCCTGAGAGAGAGCCTAGACATGAAACGGGGGAGGCTTCTGGCTGTACTGCTTCCCCGTGGGGAGAGAATAGCAGGTAGTCTCTCTGGAAGGTCTTAGCTTCTGTTGCTTGACATGGGCGATACAGTAGGGGCGGACCCTGGCCAGGTGGAGCTTGTGGGCAGACGCAACCTCTCCGGCGACGAATAATTCCGCTGCTGCTTTCTATGCTGAAGACCTCCCCCCGCCGGGTGGGATGGGTAGAGAACATTGACCCACACCTGCCAGGGGCCTTTCCTGGGACTGAAGATCCCAACATGGTCTCAACGTCGTCACCCTCTCAGCACACACCTTTCCTGCACACATAATGCTGCCTTTCTCCGTCAGGGCCTTATCCTACCAGGAAAAAAAGCAAGCCGCTCAAAAAGGCCGATGCCAGGGAAATCGAGGAAACACCGCCATTTTCCAAATCTTTGCTGTCTACATGTCCCCGCCTCCGGGGCAAGGCCGCGTATGCGGCCAGGCTCCGAAGGCAAGGCCGATATCTTGGCAGTCAGGGCCCCAGCAGTCCAATGGTTTATGGACGTGGGGACACGGATGACCTGTTTGCCGCATACAGGAGGGATCCTTGGGCCCTTCACTGCCTCGCCATTCAGCTCCACGACGTCCACTACTGGCCCTGGCCTTTGCTTTGGCTGGTGCCCCATTGAACGTGTGCTCCGCAGCCATCTTTCTCCACCCATCACTATCATTCTGCCACCAGGGGATATGTGAGTGTGGGAGTCACCATCTGTCACTGGCCGCAGTGTCACAAATCACCAGACTTCCAGGTACCAGCTGACCTAGGCTGCCTTCTGCCCCAGGCAAGATCCCGATTCCTATATCCCAGATGCTGACTGACACCTGGGCACTGGGGAACATTCATTTTGATCAACACAGAGGTCTGAGTGAGGGTCAGCGGGCCCGGTAGCTGAAGTCAAGGCCAGGTGGGCGGGGCTGAGGCTTCTCGGCCATCACCATGGAGACAGTCCCCCCACCGGAAGAGTGGGCGGGCCTTATGATGGGCCTGGTGACAAGACTCAGCCAATGGCAGAGATCTGGCCCGCCAGGCAGATGACACAGGGCCCTCCACTGTGACCCATGACACCTAGTGGCCACAGGATTTGAGCACACCCTGGGAAAGCCTACGCAGGCACAAGGGAGCCCCTGGTGCGGACTGCTTCAGGCCATTGGCAGAGCAGGCCAGGTACCTCTTTCCCACTTTCCTGAGGATAGCAGTACGCAAGGCATCCCCACTCAGCATCTCTTGCCTCTCTCTGGATGTGTTCCTTCTCTGAAATCTCTTCCTTCTCCCCCTTGTCACTTGACACCTTGGAGTGCCTGACAGAGGGCCTAGAGATCAAAGAGCAAAGGGGGAAGGCCTCTGGCTCTCCTGCTTGCCCATGGGTAGAGAAGATCTGCTAGTCTATCTGGAAGGTCTAGAGAGTAGCCATTGACTGGGGACCTGCATCACGGGCTGATCCTGGCCAGGTCAAGCTTGCTGACGTGTGGCAGCCTCTCCGGAGACTACTAATTCCGCTCATAACATTGTATGCAAATACCCGGCTGAGTGCCACGGGCAGAAAACATTGACACATACCTGCCAGAGGCCTATCCTGGGTCTGAAGAGTCCACCCTGGTCTCCAGCGACTCATCATCTCAGCACACACTTTGCCTGCACACATGGAATCCGCCTCTCTCCACGAATGCCTTCTCCGGCTAGGAAACACACGATGTCACTCAGCCAAAGGAGAGCACAGGCAAAGTCAACCGAAGCCCCCATCTTCAAGAGTTTGCCCTCTGCTGGGCCACAGCCTCCGCTGGCACAGTGCATGTGTGGCACTTCTCCGAGGATAAGGCCGAAATCCGGGCATCCAGGGCCCCAGCAGTCCAGGGTCTGCGCGTGGCGGCATATGGATCACCTCTTTGCCACGTACAGGAGGGAGGCCTGGGCCCTAGACTGGCTCTGCTAGAGCTCCACGACCTCAGCTATTTTCCCCCACCTTTGGTCCGTGCCCTCGTGACTGTGTGATCCCTAGTGACACTTCTTCTCCGACCACTCTGAATCCGCCACCTGCGGATACTTGAGCATGAAGATGAACATCTGTCACTGCCTGCAGTGTCACAGGTCACTAGGTGTCTAGGCTCAGGCTGACGATGGCTGTCTTCTGCCCAGGCAAGGAGCCTAATCCTTCAAAGGCAATGAGGACATGCGGTCATTGGCCGACATTCTTTCTTTCATCCACACAGCGGTCTAGATGAGGGGAAAGAGGCCAGGTAGGCCAGCTGAAGGCTGAGTGCGGGGCCTAAGGCTTCTTTCCCAATCACCATGGAGACGGCCACCGGAAGGCTGGCCGGAACTTCTCACGGGGACGGGTCACAAACACTGAGCCAATAGGAGAGGTCCAGCCTAACCGGCCAGTTCCGCAGAGCCCTCCATTTCACCCACGGACACACAACGGCCCCTTCTGTTTTGGGCCACAAATTCGAGGCCACCCGGGGAATCACTTCACACTAGGCAGCCCCTCATGTGGACACGTTCGACACACTCGGCCAGCAGGCAGCTACCTCTTTTCCACTTACGCTACCATATCAGTAGGCAAGGCGCCCTTCCTCAGCATCTATGGCCCCTCTCTGGATGTGTTCATTCAGAGAAATCTCTTCCTTCTACCCCTGAGACACATCACAAGTATGAGGGGCCTGAGAGAGAGCCTAGACATGAAACGGGGGAGGCTTCTGGCTGTACTGCTTCCCCGTGGGGAGAGAATAGCAGGTAGTCTCTCTGGAAGGTCTTAGCTTCTGTTGCTTGACATGGGCGATACAGTAGGGGCGGACCCTGGCCAGGTGGAGCTTGTGGGCAGACGCAACCTCTCCGGCGACGAATAATTCCGCTGCTGCTTTCTATGCTGAAGACCTCCCCCCGCCGGGTGGGATGGGTAGAGAACATTGACCCACACCTGCCAGGGGCCTTTCCTGGGACTGAAGATCCCAACATGGTCTCAACGTCGTCACCCTCTCAGCACACACCTTTCCTGCACACATAATGCTGCCTTTCTCCGTCAGGGCCTTATCCTACCAGGAAAAAAAGCAAGCCGCTCAAAAAGGCCGATGCCAGGGAAATCGAGGAAACACCGCCATTTTCCAAATCTTTGCTGTCTACATGTCCCCGCCTCCGGGGCAAGGCCGCGTATGCGGCCAGGCTCCGAAGGCAAGGCCGATATCTTGGCAGTCAGGGCCCCAGCAGTCCAATGGTTTATGGACGTGGGGACACGGATGACCTGTTTGCCGCATACAGGAGGGATCCTTGGGCCCTTCACTGCCTCGCCATTCAGCTCCACGACGTCCACTACTGGCCCTGGCCTTTGCTTTGGCTGGTGCCCCATTGAACGTGTGCTCCGCAGCCATCTTTCTCCACCCATCACTATCATTCTGCCACCAGGGGATATGTGAGTGTGGGAGTCACCATCTGTCACTGGCCGCAGTGTCACAAATCACCAGACTTCCAGGTACCAGCTGACCTAGGCTGCCTTCTGCCCCAGGCAAGATCCCGATTCCTATATCCCAGATGCTGACTGACACCTGGGCACTGGGGAACATTCATTTTGATCAACACAGAGGTCTGAGTGAGGGTCAGCGGGCCCGGTAGCTGAAGTCAAGGCCAGGTGGGCGGGGCTGAGGCTTCTCGGCCATCACCATGGAGACAGTCCCCCCACCGGAAGAGTGGGCGGGCCTTATGATGGGCCTGGTGACAAGACTCAGCCAATGGCAGAGATCTGGCCCGCCAGGCAGATGACACAGGGCCCTCCACTGTGACCCATGACACCTAGTGGCCACAGGATTTGAGCACACCCTGGGAAAGCCTACGCAGGCACAAGGGAGCCCCTGGTGCGGACTGCTTCAGGCCATTGGCAGAGCAGGCCAGGTACCTCTTTCCCACTTTCCTGAGGATAGCAGTACGCAAGGCATCCCCACTCAGCATCTCTTGCCTCTCTCTGGATGTGTTCCTTCTCTGAAATCTCTTCCTTCTCCCCCTTGTCACTTGACACCTTGGAGTGCCTGACAGAGGGCCTAGAGATGAAAGAGCAAAGGGGGAAGGCCTCTGGCTCTCCTGCTTGCCCATGGGTAGAGAAGATCTGCTAGTCTATCTGGAAGGTCTAGAGAGTAGCCATTGACTGGGGACCTGCATCACGGGCTGATCCTGGCCAGGTCAAGCTTGCTGACGTGTGGCAGCCTCTCCGGAGACTACTAATTCCGCTCATAACATTGTATGCAAATACCCGGCTGAGTGCCACGGGCAGAAAACATTGACACATACCTGCCAGAGGCCTATCCTGGGTCTGAAGAGTCCACCCTGGTCTCCAGCGACTCATCATCTCAGCACACACTTTGCCTGCACACATGGAATCCGCCTCTCTCCACGAATGCCTTCTCCGGCTAGGAAACACACGATGTCACTCAGCCAAAGGAGAGCACAGGCAAAGTCAACCGAAGCCCCCATCTTCAAGAGTTTGCCCTCTGCTGGGCCACAGCCTCCGCTGGCACAGTGCATGTGTGGCACTTCTCCGAGGATAAGGCCGAAATCCGGGCATCCAGGGCCCCAGCAGTCCAGGGTCTGCGCGTGGCGGCATATGGATCACCTCTTTGCCACGTACAGGAGGGAGGCCTGGGCCCTAGACTGGCTCTGCTAGAGCTCCACGACCTCAGCTATTTTCCCCCACCTTTGGTCCGTGCCCTCGTGACTGTGTGATCCCTAGTGACACTTCTTCTCCGACCACTCTGAATCCGCCACCTGCGGATACTTGAGCATGAAGATGAACATCTGTCACTGCCTGCAGTGTCACAGGTCACTAGGTGTCTAGGCTCAGGCTCACGATGGCTGTCTTCTGCCCAGGCAAGGAGCCTAATCCTTCAAAGGCAATGAGGACATGCGGTCATTGGCCGACATTCTTTCTTTCATCCACACAGCGGTCTAGATGAGGGGAAAGAGGCCAGGTAGGCCAGCTGAAGGCTGAGTGCGGGGCCTAAGGCTTCTTTCCCAATCACCATGGAGACGGCCACCGGAAGGCTGGCCGGAACTTCTCACGGGGACGGGTCACAAACACTGAGCCAATAGGAGAGGTCCAGCCTAACCGGCCAGTTCCGCAGAGCCCTCCATTTCACCCACGGACACACAACGGCCCCTTCTGTTTTGGGCCACAAATTCGAGGCCACCCGGGGAATCACTTCACACTAGGCAGCCCCTCATGTGGACACGTTCGACACACTCGGCCAGCAGGCAGCTACCTCTTTTCCACTTACGCTACCATATCAGTAGGCAAGGCGCCCTTCCTCAGCATCTATGGCCCCTCTCTGGATGTGTTCATTCAGAGAAATCTCTTCCTTCTACCCCTGAGACACATCACAAGTATGAGGGGCCTGAGAGAGAGCCTAGACATGAAACGGGGGAGGCTTCTGGCTGTACTGCTTCCCCGTGGGGAGAGAATAGCAGGTAGTCTCTCTGGAAGGTCTTAGCTTCTGTTGCTTGACATGGGCGATACAGTAGGGGCGGACCCTGGCCAGGTGGAGCTTGTGGGCAGACGCAACCTCTCCGGCGACGAATAATTCCGCTGCTGCTTTCTATGCTGAAGACCTCCCCCCGCCGGGTGGGATGGGTAGAGAACATTGACCCACACCTGCCAGGGGCCTTTCCTGGGACTGAAGATCCCAACATGGTCTCAACGTCGTCACCCTCTCAGCACACACCTTTCCTGCACACATAATGCTGCCTTTCTCCGTCAGGGCCTTATCCTACCAGGAAAAAAAGCAAGCCGCTCAAAAAGGCCGATGCCAGGGAAATCGAGGAAACACCGCCATTTTCCAAATCTTTGCTGTCTACATGTCCCCGCCTCCGGGGCAAGGCCGCGTATGCGGCCAGGCTCCGAAGGCAAGGCCGATATCTTGGCAGTCAGGGCCCCAGCAGTCCAATGGTTTATGGACGTGGGGACACGGATGACCTGTTTGCCGCATACAGGAGGGATCCTTGGGCCCTTCACTGCCTCGCCATTCAGCTCCACGACGTCCACTACTGGCCCTGGCCTTTGCTTTGGCTGGTGCCCCATTGAACGTGTGCTCCGCAGCCATCTTTCTCCACCCATCACTATCATTCTGCCACCAGGGGATATGTGAGTGTGGGAGTCACCATCTGTCACTGGCCGCAGTGTCACAAATCACCAGACTTCCAGGTACCAGCTGACCTAGGCTGCCTTCTGCCCCAGGCAAGATCCCGATTCCTATATCCCAGATGCTGACTGACACCTGGGCACTGGGGAACATTCATTTTGATCAACACAGAGGTCTGAGTGAGGGTCAGCGGGCCCGGTAGCTGAAGTCAAGGCCAGGTGGGCGGGGCTGAGGCTTCTCGGCCATCACCATGGAGACAGTCCCCCCACCGGAAGAGTGGGCGGGCCTTATGATGGGCCTGGTGACAAGACTCAGCCAATGGCAGAGATCTGGCCCGCCAGGCAGATGACACAGGGCCCTCCACTGTGACCCATGACACCTAGTGGCCACAGGATTTGAGCACACCCTGGGAAAGCCTACGCAGGCACAAGGGAGCCCCTGGTGCGGACTGCTTCAGGCCATTGGCAGAGCAGGCCAGGTACCTCTTTCCCACTTTCCTGAGGATAGCAGTACGCAAGGCATCCCCACTCAGCATCTCTTGCCTCTCTCTGGATGTGTTCCTTCTCTGAAATCTCTTCCTTCTCCCCCTTGTCACTTGACACCTTGGAGTGCCTGACAGAGGGCCTAGAGATCAAAGAGCAAAGGGGGAAGGCCTCTGGCTCTCCTGCTTGCCCATGGGTAGAGAAGATCTGCTAGTCTATCTGGAAGGTCTAGAGAGTAGCCATTGACTGGGGACCTGCATCACGGGCTGATCCTGGCCAGGTCAAGCTTGCTGACGTGTGGCAGCCTCTCCGGAGACTACTCATTCCGCTCATAACATTCTATGCAAATACCCGGCTGAGTGCCACGGGCAGAAAACATTGACACATACCTGCCAGAGGCCTATCCTGGGTCTGAAGAGTCCACCCTGGTCTCCAGCGACTCATCATCTCAGCACACACTTTGCCTGCACACATGGAATCCGCCTCTCTCCACGAATGCCTTCTCCGGCTAGGAAACACACGATGTCACTCAGCCAAAGGAGAGCACAGGCAAAGTCAACCGAAGCCCCCATCTTCAAGAGTTTGCCCTCTGCTGGGCCACAGCCTCCGCTGGCACAGTGCATGTGTGGCACTTCTCCGAGGATAAGGCCGAAATCCGGGCATCCAGGGCCCCAGCAGTCCAGGGTCTGCGCGTGGCGGCATATGGATCACCTCTTTGCCACGTACAGGAGGGAGGCCTGGGCCCTAGACTGGCTCTGCTAGAGCTCCACGACCTCAGCTATTTTCCCCCACCTTTGGTCCGTGCCCTCGTGACTGTGTGATCCCTAGTGACACTTCTTCTCCGACCACTCTGAATCCGCCACCTGCGGATACTTGAGCATGAAGATGAACATCTGTCACTGCCTGCAGTGTCACAGGTCACTAGGTGTCTAGGCTCAGGCTGACGATGGCTGTCTTCTGCCCAGGCAAGGAGCCTAATCCTTCAAAGGCAATGAGGACATGCGGTCATTGGCCGACATTCTTTCTTTCATCCACACAGCGGTCTAGATGAGGGGAAAGAGGCCAGGTAGGCCAGCTGAAGGCTGAGTGCGGGGCCTAAGGCTTCTTTCCCAATCACCATGGAGACGGCCACCGGAAGGCTGGCCGGAACTTCTCACGGGGACGGGTCACAAACACTGAGCCAATAGGAGAGGTCCAGCCTAACCGGCCAGTTCCGCAGAGCCCTCCATTTCACCCACGGACACACAACGGCCCCTTCTGTTTTGGGCCACAAATTCGAGGCCACCCGGGGAATCACTTCACACTAGGCAGCCCCTCATGTGGACACGTTCGACACACTCGGCCAGCAGGCAGCTACCTCTTTTCCACTTACGCTACCATATCAGTAGGCAAGGCGCCCTTCCTCAGCATCTATGGCCCCTCTCTGGATGTGTTCATTCAGAGAAATCTCTTCCTTCTACCCCTGAGACACATCACAAGTATGAGGGGCCTGAGAGAGAGCCTAGACATGAAACGGGGGAGGCTTCTGGCTGTACTGCTTCCCCGTGGGGAGAGAATAGCAGGTAGTCTCTCTGGAAGGTCTTAGCTTCTGTTGCTTGACATGGGCGATACAGTAGGGGCGGACCCTGGCCAGGTGGAGCTTGTGGGCAGACGCAACCTCTCCGGCGACGAATAATTCCGCTGCTGCTTTCTATGCTGAAGACCTCCCCCCGCCGGGTGGGATGGGTAGAGAACATTGACCCACACCTGCCAGGGGCCTTTCCTGGGACTGAAGATCCCAACATGGTCTCAACGTCGTCACCCTCTCAGCACACACCTTTCCTGCACACATAATGCTGCCTTTCTCCGTCAGGGCCTTATCCTACCAGGAAAAAAAGCAAGCCGCTCAAAAAGGCCGATGCCAGGGAAATCGAGGAAACACCGCCATTTTCCAAATCTTTGCTGTCTACATGTCCCCGCCTCCGGGGCAAGGCCGCGTATGCGGCCAGGCTCCGAAGGCAAGGCCGATATCTTGGCAGTCAGGGCCCCAGCAGTCCAATGGTTTATGGACGTGGGGACACGGATGACCTGTTTGCCGCATACAGGAGGGATCCTTGGGCCCTTCACTGCCTCGCCATTCAGCTCCACGACGTCCACTACTGGCCCTGGCCTTTGCTTTGGCTGGTGCCCCATTGAACGTGTGCTCCGCAGCCATCTTTCTCCACCCATCACTATCATTCTGCCACCAGGGGATATGTGAGTGTGGGAGTCACCATCTGTCACTGGCCGCAGTGTCACAAATCACCAGACTTCCAGGTACCAGCTGACCTAGGCTGCCTTCTGCCCCAGGCAAGATCCCGATTCCTATATCCCAGATGCTGACTGACACCTGGGCACTGGGGAACATTCATTTTGATCAACACAGAGGTCTGAGTGAGGGTCAGCGGGCCCGGTAGCTGAAGTCAAGGCCAGGTGGGCGGGGCTGAGGCTTCTCGGCCATCACCATGGAGACAGTCCCCCCACCGGAAGAGTGGGCGGGCCTTATGATGGGCCTGGTGACAAGACTCAGCCAATGGCAGAGATCTGGCCCGCCAGGCAGATGACACAGGGCCCTCCACTGTGACCCATGACACCTAGTGGCCACAGGATTTGAGCACACCCTGGGAAAGCCTACGCAGGCACAAGGGAGCCCCTGGTGCGGACTGCTTCAGGCCATTGGCAGAGCAGGCCAGGTACCTCTTTCCCACTTTCCTGAGGATAGCAGTACGCAAGGCATCCCCACTCAGCATCTCTTGCCTCTCTCTGGATGTGTTCCTTCTCTGAAATCTCTTCCTTCTCCCCCTTGTCACTTGACACCTTGGAGTGCCTGACAGAGGGCCTAGAGATGAAAGAGCAAAGGGGGAAGGCCTCTGGCTCTCCTGCTTGCCCATGGGTAGAGAAGATCTGCTAGTCTATCTGGAAGGTCTAGAGAGTAGCCATTGACTGGGGACCTGCATCACGGGCTGATCCTGGCCAGGTCAAGCTTGCTGACGTGTGGCAGCCTCTCCGGAGACTACTAATTCCGCTCATAACATTGTATGCAAATACCCGGCTGAGTGCCACGGGCAGAAAACATTGACACATACCTGCCAGAGGCCTATCCTGGGTCTGAAGAGTCCACCCTGGTCTCCAGCGACTCATCATCTCAGCACACACTTTGCCTGCACACATGGAATCCGCCTCTCTCCACGAATGCCTTCTCCGGCTAGGAAACACACGATGTCACTCAGCCAAAGGAGAGCACAGGCAAAGTCAACCGAAGCCCCCATCTTCAAGAGTTTGCCCTCTGCTGGGCCACAGCCTCCGCTGGCACAGTGCATGTGTGGCACTTCTCCGAGGATAAGGCCGAAATCCGGGCATCCAGGGCCCCAGCAGTCCAGGGTCTGCGCGTGGCGGCATATGGATCACCTCTTTGCCACGTACAGGAGGGAGGCCTGGGCCCTAGACTGGCTCTGCTAGAGCTCCACGACCTCAGCTATTTTCCCCCACCTTTGGTCCGTGCCCTCGTGACTGTGTGATCCCTAGTGACACTTCTTCTCCGACCACTCTGAATCCGCCACCTGCGGATACTTGAGCATGAAGATGAACATCTGTCACTGCCTGCAGTGTCACAGGTCACTAGGTGTCTAGGCTCAGGCTCACGATGGCTGTCTTCTGCCCAGGCAAGGAGCCTAATCCTTCAAAGGCAATGAGGACATGCGGTCATTGGCCGACATTCTTTCTTTCATCCACACAGCGGTCTAGATGAGGGGAAAGAGGCCAGGTAGGCCAGCTGAAGGCTGAGTGCGGGGCCTAAGGCTTCTTTCCCAATCACCATGGAGACGGCCACCGGAAGGCTGGCCGGAACTTCTCACGGGGACGGGTCACAAACACTGAGCCAATAGGAGAGGTCCAGCCTAACCGGCCAGTTCCGCAGAGCCCTCCATTTCACCCACGGACACACAACGGCCCCTTCTGTTTTGGGCCACAAATTCGAGGCCACCCGGGGAATCACTTCACACTAGGCAGCCCCTCATGTGGACACGTTCGACACACTCGGCCAGCAGGCAGCTACCTCTTTTCCACTTACGCTACCATATCAGTAGGCAAGGCGCCCTTCCTCAGCATCTATGGCCCCTCTCTGGATGTGTTCATTCAGAGAAATCTCTTCCTTCTACCCCTGAGACACATCACAAGTATGAGGGGCCTGAGAGAGAGCCTAGACATGAAACGGGGGAGGCTTCTGGCTGTACTGCTTCCCCGTGGGGAGAGAATAGCAGGTAGTCTCTCTGGAAGGTCTTAGCTTCTGTTGCTTGACATGGGCGATACAGTAGGGGCGGACCCTGGCCAGGTGGAGCTTGTGGGCAGACGCAACCTCTCCGGCGACGAATAATTCCGCTGCTGCTTTCTATGCTGAAGACCTCCCCCCGCCGGGTGGGATGGGTAGAGAACATTGACCCACACCTGCCAGGGGCCTTTCCTGGGACTGAAGATCCCAACATGGTCTCAACGTCGTCACCCTCTCAGCACACACCTTTCCTGCACACATAATGCTGCCTTTCTCCGTCAGGGCCTTATCCTACCAGGAAAAAAAGCAAGCCGCTCAAAAAGGCCGATGCCAGGGAAATCGAGGAAACACCGCCATTTTCCAAATCTTTGCTGTCTACATGTCCCCGCCTCCGGGGCAAGGCCGCGTATGCGGCCAGGCTCCGAAGGCAAGGCCGATATCTTGGCAGTCAGGGCCCCAGCAGTCCAATGGTTTATGGACGTGGGGACACGGATGACCTGTTTGCCGCATACAGGAGGGATCCTTGGGCCCTTCACTGCCTCGCCATTCAGCTCCACGACGTCCACTACTGGCCCTGGCCTTTGCTTTGGCTGGTGCCCCATTGAACGTGTGCTCCGCAGCCATCTTTCTCCACCCATCACTATCATTCTGCCACCAGGGGATATGTGAGTGTGGGAGTCACCATCTGTCACTGGCCGCAGTGTCACAAATCACCAGACTTCCAGGTACCAGCTGACCTAGGCTGCCTTCTGCCCCAGGCAAGATCCCGATTCCTATATCCCAGATGCTGACTGACACCTGGGCACTGGGGAACATTCATTTTGATCAACACAGAGGTCTGAGTGAGGGTCAGCGGGCCCGGTAGCTGAAGTCAAGGCCAGGTGGGCGGGGCTGAGGCTTCTCGGCCATCACCATGGAGACAGTCCCCCCACCGGAAGAGTGGGCGGGCCTTATGATGGGCCTGGTGACAAGACTCAGCCAATGGCAGAGATCTGGCCCGCCAGGCAGATGACACAGGGCCCTCCACTGTGACCCATGACACCTAGTGGCCACAGGATTTGAGCACACCCTGGGAAAGCCTACGCAGGCACAAGGGAGCCCCTGGTGCGGACTGCTTCAGGCCATTGGCAGAGCAGGCCAGGTACCTCTTTCCCACTTTCCTGAGGATAGCAGTACGCAAGGCATCCCCACTCAGCATCTCTTGCCTCTCTCTGGATGTGTTCCTTCTCTGAAATCTCTTCCTTCTCCCCCTTGTCACTTGACACCTTGGAGTGCCTGACAGAGGGCCTAGAGATCAAAGAGCAAAGGGGGAAGGCCTCTGGCTCTCCTGCTTGCCCATGGGTAGAGAAGATCTGCTAGTCTATCTGGAAGGTCTAGAGAGTAGCCATTGACTGGGGACCTGCATCACGGGCTGATCCTGGCCAGGTCAAGCTTGCTGACGTGTGGCAGCCTCTCCGGAGACTACTCATTCCGCTCATAACATTCTATGCAAATACCCGGCTGAGTGCCACGGGCAGAAAACATTGACACATACCTGCCAGAGGCCTATCCTGGGTCTGAAGAGTCCACCCTGGTCTCCAGCGACTCATCATCTCAGCACACACTTTGCCTGCACACATGGAATCCGCCTCTCTCCACGAATGCCTTCTCCGGCTAGGAAACACACGATGTCACTCAGCCAAAGGAGAGCACAGGCAAAGTCAACCGAAGCCCCCATCTTCAAGAGTTTGCCCTCTGCTGGGCCACAGCCTCCGCTGGCACAGTGCATGTGTGGCACTTCTCCGAGGATAAGGCCGAAATCCGGGCATCCAGGGCCCCAGCAGTCCAGGGTCTGCGCGTGGCGGCATATGGATCACCTCTTTGCCACGTACAGGAGGGAGGCCTGGGCCCTAGACTGGCTCTGCTAGAGCTCCACGACCTCAGCTATTTTCCCCCACCTTTGGTCCGTGCCCTCGTGACTGTGTGATCCCTAGTGACACTTCTTCTCCGACCACTCTGAATCCGCCACCTGCGGATACTTGAGCATGAAGATGAACATCTGTCACTGCCTGCAGTGTCACAGGTCACTAGGTGTCTAGGCTCAGGCTGACGATGGCTGTCTTCTGCCCAGGCAAGGAGCCTAATCCTTCAAAGGCAATGAGGACATGCGGTCATTGGCCGACATTCTTTCTTTCATCCACACAGCGGTCTAGATGAGGGGAAAGAGGCCAGGTAGGCCAGCTGAAGGCTGAGTGCGGGGCCTAAGGCTTCTTTCCCAATCACCATGGAGACGGCCACCGGAAGGCTGGCCGGAACTTCTCACGGGGACGGGTCACAAACACTGAGCCAATAGGAGAGGTCCAGCCTAACCGGCCAGTTCCGCAGAGCCCTCCATTTCACCCACGGACACACAACGGCCCCTTCTGTTTTGGGCCACAAATTCGAGGCCACCCGGGGAATCACTTCACACTAGGCAGCCCCTCATGTGGACACGTTCGACACACTCGGCCAGCAGGCAGCTACCTCTTTTCCACTTACGCTACCATATCAGTAGGCAAGGCGCCCTTCCTCAGCATCTATGGCCCCTCTCTGGATGTGTTCATTCAGAGAAATCTCTTCCTTCTACCCCTGAGACACATCACAAGTATGAGGGGCCTGAGAGAGAGCCTAGACATGAAACGGGGGAGGCTTCTGGCTGTACTGCTTCCCCGTGGGGAGAGAATAGCAGGTAGTCTCTCTGGAAGGTCTTAGCTTCTGTTGCTTGACATGGGCGATACAGTAGGGGCGGACCCTGGCCAGGTGGAGCTTGTGGGCAGACGCAACCTCTCCGGCGACGAATAATTCCGCTGCTGCTTTCTATGCTGAAGACCTCCCCCCGCCGGGTGGGATGGGTAGAGAACATTGACCCACACCTGCCAGGGGCCTTTCCTGGGACTGAAGATCCCAACATGGTCTCAACGTCGTCACCCTCTCAGCACACACCTTTCCTGCACACATAATGCTGCCTTTCTCCGTCAGGGCCTTATCCTACCAGGAAAAAAAGCAAGCCGCTCAAAAAGGCCGATGCCAGGGAAATCGAGGAAACACCGCCATTTTCCAAATCTTTGCTGTCTACATGTCCCCGCCTCCGGGGCAAGGCCGCGTATGCGGCCAGGCTCCGAAGGCAAGGCCGATATCTTGGCAGTCAGGGCCCCAGCAGTCCAATGGTTTATGGACGTGGGGACACGGATGACCTGTTTGCCGCATACAGGAGGGATCCTTGGGCCCTTCACTGCCTCGCCATTCAGCTCCACGACGTCCACTACTGGCCCTGGCCTTTGCTTTGGCTGGTGCCCCATTGAACGTGTGCTCCGCAGCCATCTTTCTCCACCCATCACTATCATTCTGCCACCAGGGGATATGTGAGTGTGGGAGTCACCATCTGTCACTGGCCGCAGTGTCACAAATCACCAGACTTCCAGGTACCAGCTGACCTAGGCTGCCTTCTGCCCCAGGCAAGATCCCGATTCCTATATCCCAGATGCTGACTGACACCTGGGCACTGGGGAACATTCATTTTGATCAACACAGAGGTCTGAGTGAGGGTCAGCGGGCCCGGTAGCTGAAGTCAAGGCCAGGTGGGCGGGGCTGAGGCTTCTCGGCCATCACCATGGAGACAGTCCCCCCACCGGAAGAGTGGGCGGGCCTTATGATGGGCCTGGTGACAAGACTCAGCCAATGGCAGAGATCTGGCCCGCCAGGCAGATGACACAGGGCCCTCCACTGTGACCCATGACACCTAGTGGCCACAGGATTTGAGCACACCCTGGGAAAGCCTACGCAGGCACAAGGGAGCCCCTGGTGCGGACTGCTTCAGGCCATTGGCAGAGCAGGCCAGGTACCTCTTTCCCACTTTCCTGAGGATAGCAGTACGCAAGGCATCCCCACTCAGCATCTCTTGCCTCTCTCTGGATGTGTTCCTTCTCTGAAATCTCTTCCTTCTCCCCCTTGTCACTTGACACCTTGGAGTGCCTGACAGAGGGCCTAGAGATCAAAGAGCAAAGGGGGAAGGCCTCTGGCTCTCCTGCTTGCCCATGGGTAGAGAAGATCTGCTAGTCTATCTGGAAGGTCTAGAGAGTAGCCATTGACTGGGGACCTGCATCACGGGCTGATCCTGGCCAGGTCAAGCTTGCTGACGTGTGGCAGCCTCTCCGGAGACTACTCATTCCGCTCATAACATTCTATGCAAATACCCGGCTGAGTGCCACGGGCAGAAAACATTGACACATACCTGCCAGAGGCCTATCCTGGGTCTGAAGAGTCCACCCTGGTCTCCAGCGACTCATCATCTCAGCACACACTTTGCCTGCACACATGGAATCCGCCTCTCTCCACGAATGCCTTCTCCGGCTAGGAAACACACGATGTCACTCAGCCAAAGGAGAGCACAGGCAAAGTCAACCGAAGCCCCCATCTTCAAGAGTTTGCCCTCTGCTGGGCCACAGCCTCCGCTGGCACAGTGCATGTGTGGCACTTCTCCGAGGATAAGGCCGAAATCCGGGCATCCAGGGCCCCAGCAGTCCAGGGTCTGCGCGTGGCGGCATATGGATCACCTCTTTGCCACGTACAGGAGGGAGGCCTGGGCCCTAGACTGGCTCTGCTAGAGCTCCACGACCTCAGCTATTTTCCCCCACCTTTGGTCCGTGCCCTCGTGACTGTGTGATCCCTAGTGACACTTCTTCTCCGACCACTCTGAATCCGCCACCTGCGGATACTTGAGCATGAAGATGAACATCTGTCACTGCCTGCAGTGTCACAGGTCACTAGGTGTCTAGGCTCAGGCTGACGATGGCTGTCTTCTGCCCAGGCAAGGAGCCTAATCCTTCAAAGGCAATGAGGACATGCGGTCATTGGCCGACATTCTTTCTTTCATCCACACAGCGGTCTAGATGAGGGGAAAGAGGCCAGGTAGGCCAGCTGAAGGCTGAGTGCGGGGCCTAAGGCTTCTTTCCCAATCACCATGGAGACGGCCACCGGAAGGCTGGCCGGAACTTCTCACGGGGACGGGTCACAAACACTGAGCCAATAGGAGAGGTCCAGCCTAACCGGCCAGTTCCGCAGAGCCCTCCATTTCACCCACGGACACACAACGGCCCCTTCTGTTTTGGGCCACAAATTCGAGGCCACCCGGGGAATCACTTCACACTAGGCAGCCCCTCATGTGGACACGTTCGACACACTCGGCCAGCAGGCAGCTACCTCTTTTCCACTTACGCTACCATATCAGTAGGCAAGGCGCCCTTCCTCAGCATCTATGGCCCCTCTCTGGATGTGTTCATTCAGAGAAATCTCTTCCTTCTACCCCTGAGACACATCACAAGTATGAGGGGCCTGAGAGAGAGCCTAGACATGAAACGGGGGAGGCTTCTGGCTGTACTGCTTCCCCGTGGGGAGAGAATAGCAGGTAGTCTCTCTGGAAGGTCTTAGCTTCTGTTGCTTGACATGGGCGATACAGTAGGGGCGGACCCTGGCCAGGTGGAGCTTGTGGGCAGACGCAACCTCTCCGGCGACGAATAATTCCGCTGCTGCTTTCTATGCTGAAGACCTCCCCCCGCCGGGTGGGATGGGTAGAGAACATTGACCCACACCTGCCAGGGGCCTTTCCTGGGACTGAAGATCCCAACATGGTCTCAACGTCGTCACCCTCTCAGCACACACCTTTCCTGCACACATAATGCTGCCTTTCTCCGTCAGGGCCTTATCCTACCAGGAAAAAAAGCAAGCCGCTCAAAAAGGCCGATGCCAGGGAAATCGAGGAAACACCGCCATTTTCCAAATCTTTGCTGTCTACATGTCCCCGCCTCCGGGGCAAGGCCGCGTATGCGGCCAGGCTCCGAAGGCAAGGCCGATATCTTGGCAGTCAGGGCCCCAGCAGTCCAATGGTTTATGGACGTGGGGACACGGATGACCTGTTTGCCGCATACAGGAGGGATCCTTGGGCCCTTCACTGCCTCGCCATTCAGCTCCACGACGTCCACTACTGGCCCTGGCCTTTGCTTTGGCTGGTGCCCCATTGAACGTGTGCTCCGCAGCCATCTTTCTCCACCCATCACTATCATTCTGCCACCAGGGGATATGTGAGTGTGGGAGTCACCATCTGTCACTGGCCGCAGTGTCACAAATCACCAGACTTCCAGGTACCAGCTGACCTAGGCTGCCTTCTGCCCCAGGCAAGATCCCGATTCCTATATCCCAGATGCTGACTGACACCTGGGCACTGGGGAACATTCATTTTGATCAACACAGAGGTCTGAGTGAGGGTCAGCGGGCCCGGTAGCTGAAGTCAAGGCCAGGTGGGCGGGGCTGAGGCTTCTCGGCCATCACCATGGAGACAGTCCCCCCACCGGAAGAGTGGGCGGGCCTTATGATGGGCCTGGTGACAAGACTCAGCCAATGGCAGAGATCTGGCCCGCCAGGCAGATGACACAGGGCCCTCCACTGTGACCCATGACACCTAGTGGCCACAGGATTTGAGCACACCCTGGGAAAGCCTACGCAGGCACAAGGGAGCCCCTGGTGCGGACTGCTTCAGGCCATTGGCAGAGCAGGCCAGGTACCTCTTTCCCACTTTCCTGAGGATAGCAGTACGCAAGGCATCCCCACTCAGCATCTCTTGCCTCTCTCTGGATGTGTTCCTTCTCTGAAATCTCTTCCTTCTCCCCCTTGTCACTTGACACCTTGGAGTGCCTGACAGAGGGCCTAGAGATGAAAGAGCAAAGGGGGAAGGCCTCTGGCTCTCCTGCTTGCCCATGGGTAGAGAAGATCTGCTAGTCTATCTGGAAGGTCTAGAGAGTAGCCATTGACTGGGGACCTGCATCACGGGCTGATCCTGGCCAGGTCAAGCTTGCTGACGTGTGGCAGCCTCTCCGGAGACTACTAATTCCGCTCATAACATTGTATGCAAATACCCGGCTGAGTGCCACGGGCAGAAAACATTGACACATACCTGCCAGAGGCCTATCCTGGGTCTGAAGAGTCCACCCTGGTCTCCAGCGACTCATCATCTCAGCACACACTTTGCCTGCACACATGGAATCCGCCTCTCTCCACGAATGCCTTCTCCGGCTAGGAAACACACGATGTCACTCAGCCAAAGGAGAGCACAGGCAAAGTCAACCGAAGCCCCCATCTTCAAGAGTTTGCCCTCTGCTGGGCCACAGCCTCCGCTGGCACAGTGCATGTGTGGCACTTCTCCGAGGATAAGGCCGAAATCCGGGCATCCAGGGCCCCAGCAGTCCAGGGTCTGCGCGTGGCGGCATATGGATCACCTCTTTGCCACGTACAGGAGGGAGGCCTGGGCCCTAGACTGGCTCTGCTAGAGCTCCACGACCTCAGCTATTTTCCCCCACCTTTGGTCCGTGCCCTCGTGACTGTGTGATCCCTAGTGACACTTCTTCTCCGACCACTCTGAATCCGCCACCTGCGGATACTTGAGCATGAAGATGAACATCTGTCACTGCCTGCAGTGTCACAGGTCACTAGGTGTCTAGGCTCAGGCTCACGATGGCTGTCTTCTGCCCAGGCAAGGAGCCTAATCCTTCAAAGGCAATGAGGACATGCGGTCATTGGCCGACATTCTTTCTTTCATCCACACAGCGGTCTAGATGAGGGGAAAGAGGCCAGGTAGGCCAGCTGAAGGCTGAGTGCGGGGCCTAAGGCTTCTTTCCCAATCACCATGGAGACGGCCACCGGAAGGCTGGCCGGAACTTCTCACGGGGACGGGTCACAAACACTGAGCCAATAGGAGAGGTCCAGCCTAACCGGCCAGTTCCGCAGAGCCCTCCATTTCACCCACGGACACACAACGGCCCCTTCTGTTTTGGGCCACAAATTCGAGGCCACCCGGGGAATCACTTCACACTAGGCAGCCCCTCATGTGGACACGTTCGACACACTCGGCCAGCAGGCAGCTACCTCTTTTCCACTTACGCTACCATATCAGTAGGCAAGGCGCCCTTCCTCAGCATCTATGGCCCCTCTCTGGATGTGTTCATTCAGAGAAATCTCTTCCTTCTACCCCTGAGACACATCACAAGTATGAGGGGCCTGAGAGAGAGCCTAGACATGAAACGGGGGAGGCTTCTGGCTGTACTGCTTCCCCGTGGGGAGAGAATAGCAGGTAGTCTCTCTGGAAGGTCTTAGCTTCTGTTGCTTGACATGGGCGATACAGTAGGGGCGGACCCTGGCCAGGTGGAGCTTGTGGGCAGACGCAACCTCTCCGGCGACGAATAATTCCGCTGCTGCTTTCTATGCTGAAGACCTCCCCCCGCCGGGTGGGATGGGTAGAGAACATTGACCCACACCTGCCAGGGGCCTTTCCTGGGACTGAAGATCCCAACATGGTCTCAACGTCGTCACCCTCTCAGCACACACCTTTCCTGCACACATAATGCTGCCTTTCTCCGTCAGGGCCTTATCCTACCAGGAAAAAAAGCAAGCCGCTCAAAAAGGCCGATGCCAGGGAAATCGAGGAAACACCGCCATTTTCCAAATCTTTGCTGTCTACATGTCCCCGCCTCCGGGGCAAGGCCGCGTATGCGGCCAGGCTCCGAAGGCAAGGCCGATATCTTGGCAGTCAGGGCCCCAGCAGTCCAATGGTTTATGGACGTGGGGACACGGATGACCTGTTTGCCGCATACAGGAGGGATCCTTGGGCCCTTCACTGCCTCGCCATTCAGCTCCACGACGTCCACTACTGGCCCTGGCCTTTGCTTTGGCTGGTGCCCCATTGAACGTGTGCTCCGCAGCCATCTTTCTCCACCCATCACTATCATTCTGCCACCAGGGGATATGTGAGTGTGGGAGTCACCATCTGTCACTGGCCGCAGTGTCACAAATCACCAGACTTCCAGGTACCAGCTGACCTAGGCTGCCTTCTGCCCCAGGCAAGATCCCGATTCCTATATCCCAGATGCTGACTGACACCTGGGCACTGGGGAACATTCATTTTGATCAACACAGAGGTCTGAGTGAGGGTCAGCGGGCCCGGTAGCTGAAGTCAAGGCCAGGTGGGCGGGGCTGAGGCTTCTCGGCCATCACCATGGAGACAGTCCCCCCACCGGAAGAGTGGGCGGGCCTTATGATGGGCCTGGTGACAAGACTCAGCCAATGGCAGAGATCTGGCCCGCCAGGCAGATGACACAGGGCCCTCCACTGTGACCCATGACACCTAGTGGCCACAGGATTTGAGCACACCCTGGGAAAGCCTACGCAGGCACAAGGGAGCCCCTGGTGCGGACTGCTTCAGGCCATTGGCAGAGCAGGCCAGGTACCTCTTTCCCACTTTCCTGAGGATAGCAGTACGCAAGGCATCCCCACTCAGCATCTCTTGCCTCTCTCTGGATGTGTTCCTTCTCTGAAATCTCTTCCTTCTCCCCCTTGTCACTTGACACCTTGGAGTGCCTGACAGAGGGCCTAGAGATGAAAGAGCAAAGGGGGAAGGCCTCTGGCTCTCCTGCTTGCCCATGGGTAGAGAAGATCTGCTAGTCTATCTGGAAGGTCTAGAGAGTAGCCATTGACTGGGGACCTGCATCACGGGCTGATCCTGGCCAGGTCAAGCTTGCTGACGTGTGGCAGCCTCTCCGGAGACTACTAATTCCGCTCATAACATTGTATGCAAATACCCGGCTGAGTGCCACGGGCAGAAAACATTGACACATACCTGCCAGAGGCCTATCCTGGGTCTGAAGAGTCCACCCTGGTCTCCAGCGACTCATCATCTCAGCACACACTTTGCCTGCACACATGGAATCCGCCTCTCTCCACGAATGCCTTCTCCGGCTAGGAAACACACGATGTCACTCAGCCAAAGGAGAGCACAGGCAAAGTCAACCGAAGCCCCCATCTTCAAGAGTTTGCCCTCTGCTGGGCCACAGCCTCCGCTGGCACAGTGCATGTGTGGCACTTCTCCGAGGATAAGGCCGAAATCCGGGCATCCAGGGCCCCAGCAGTCCAGGGTCTGCGCGTGGCGGCATATGGATCACCTCTTTGCCACGTACAGGAGGGAGGCCTGGGCCCTAGACTGGCTCTGCTAGAGCTCCACGACCTCAGCTATTTTCCCCCACCTTTGGTCCGTGCCCTCGTGACTGTGTGATCCCTAGTGACACTTCTTCTCCGACCACTCTGAATCCGCCACCTGCGGATACTTGAGCATGAAGATGAACATCTGTCACTGCCTGCAGTGTCACAGGTCACTAGGTGTCTAGGCTCAGGCTCACGATGGCTGTCTTCTGCCCAGGCAAGGAGCCTAATCCTTCAAAGGCAATGAGGACATGCGGTCATTGGCCGACATTCTTTCTTTCATCCACACAGCGGTCTAGATGAGGGGAAAGAGGCCAGGTAGGCCAGCTGAAGGCTGAGTGCGGGGCCTAAGGCTTCTTTCCCAATCACCATGGAGACGGCCACCGGAAGGCTGGCCGGAACTTCTCACGGGGACGGGTCACAAACACTGAGCCAATAGGAGAGGTCCAGCCTAACCGGCCAGTTCCGCAGAGCCCTCCATTTCACCCACGGACACACAACGGCCCCTTCTGTTTTGGGCCACAAATTCGAGGCCACCCGGGGAATCACTTCACACTAGGCAGCCCCTCATGTGGACACGTTCGACACACTCGGCCAGCAGGCAGCTACCTCTTTTCCACTTACGCTACCATATCAGTAGGCAAGGCGCCCTTCCTCAGCATCTATGGCCCCTCTCTGGATGTGTTCATTCAGAGAAATCTCTTCCTTCTACCCCTGAGACACATCACAAGTATGAGGGGCCTGAGAGAGAGCCTAGACATGAAACGGGGGAGGCTTCTGGCTGTACTGCTTCCCCGTGGGGAGAGAATAGCAGGTAGTCTCTCTGGAAGGTCTTAGCTTCTGTTGCTTGACATGGGCGATACAGTAGGGGCGGACCCTGGCCAGGTGGAGCTTGTGGGCAGACGCAACCTCTCCGGCGACGAATAATTCCGCTGCTGCTTTCTATGCTGAAGACCTCCCCCCGCCGGGTGGGATGGGTAGAGAACATTGACCCACACCTGCCAGGGGCCTTTCCTGGGACTGAAGATCCCAACATGGTCTCAACGTCGTCACCCTCTCAGCACACACCTTTCCTGCACACATAATGCTGCCTTTCTCCGTCAGGGCCTTATCCTACCAGGAAAAAAAGCAAGCCGCTCAAAAAGGCCGATGCCAGGGAAATCGAGGAAACACCGCCATTTTCCAAATCTTTGCTGTCTACATGTCCCCGCCTCCGGGGCAAGGCCGCGTATGCGGCCAGGCTCCGAAGGCAAGGCCGATATCTTGGCAGTCAGGGCCCCAGCAGTCCAATGGTTTATGGACGTGGGGACACGGATGACCTGTTTGCCGCATACAGGAGGGATCCTTGGGCCCTTCACTGCCTCGCCATTCAGCTCCACGACGTCCACTACTGGCCCTGGCCTTTGCTTTGGCTGGTGCCCCATTGAACGTGTGCTCCGCAGCCATCTTTCTCCACCCATCACTATCATTCTGCCACCAGGGGATATGTGAGTGTGGGAGTCACCATCTGTCACTGGCCGCAGTGTCACAAATCACCAGACTTCCAGGTACCAGCTGACCTAGGCTGCCTTCTGCCCCAGGCAAGATCCCGATTCCTATATCCCAGATGCTGACTGACACCTGGGCACTGGGGAACATTCATTTTGATCAACACAGAGGTCTGAGTGAGGGTCAGCGGGCCCGGTAGCTGAAGTCAAGGCCAGGTGGGCGGGGCTGAGGCTTCTCGGCCATCACCATGGAGACAGTCCCCCCACCGGAAGAGTGGGCGGGCCTTATGATGGGCCTGGTGACAAGACTCAGCCAATGGCAGAGATCTGGCCCGCCAGGCAGATGACACAGGGCCCTCCACTGTGACCCATGACACCTAGTGGCCACAGGATTTGAGCACACCCTGGGAAAGCCTACGCAGGCACAAGGGAGCCCCTGGTGCGGACTGCTTCAGGCCATTGGCAGAGCAGGCCAGGTACCTCTTTCCCACTTTCCTGAGGATAGCAGTACGCAAGGCATCCCCACTCAGCATCTCTTGCCTCTCTCTGGATGTGTTCCTTCTCTGAAATCTCTTCCTTCTCCCCCTTGTCACTTGACACCTTGGAGTGCCTGACAGAGGGCCTAGAGATCAAAGAGCAAAGGGGGAAGGCCTCTGGCTCTCCTGCTTGCCCATGGGTAGAGAAGATCTGCTAGTCTATCTGGAAGGTCTAGAGAGTAGCCATTGACTGGGGACCTGCATCACGGGCTGATCCTGGCCAGGTCAAGCTTGCTGACGTGTGGCAGCCTCTCCGGAGACTACTCATTCCGCTCATAACATTCTATGCAAATACCCGGCTGAGTGCCACGGGCAGAAAACATTGACACATACCTGCCAGAGGCCTATCCTGGGTCTGAAGAGTCCACCCTGGTCTCCAGCGACTCATCATCTCAGCACACACTTTGCCTGCACACATGGAATCCGCCTCTCTCCACGAATGCCTTCTCCGGCTAGGAAACACACGATGTCACTCAGCCAAAGGAGAGCACAGGCAAAGTCAACCGAAGCCCCCATCTTCAAGAGTTTGCCCTCTGCTGGGCCACAGCCTCCGCTGGCACAGTGCATGTGTGGCACTTCTCCGAGGATAAGGCCGAAATCCGGGCATCCAGGGCCCCAGCAGTCCAGGGTCTGCGCGTGGCGGCATATGGATCACCTCTTTGCCACGTACAGGAGGGAGGCCTGGGCCCTAGACTGGCTCTGCTAGAGCTCCACGACCTCAGCTATTTTCCCCCACCTTTGGTCCGTGCCCTCGTGACTGTGTGATCCCTAGTGACACTTCTTCTCCGACCACTCTGAATCCGCCACCTGCGGATACTTGAGCATGAAGATGAACATCTGTCACTGCCTGCAGTGTCACAGGTCACTAGGTGTCTAGGCTCAGGCTGACGATGGCTGTCTTCTGCCCAGGCAAGGAGCCTAATCCTTCAAAGGCAATGAGGACACGCGGTCATTGGCCGACATTCTTTCTTTCATCCACACAGCGGTCTAGATGAGGGGAAAGAGGCCAGGTAGGCCAGCTGAAGGCTGAGTGCGGGGCCTAAGGCTTCTTTCCCAATCACCATGGAGACGGCCACCGGAAGGCTGGCCGGAACTTCTCACGGGGACGGGTCACAAACACTGAGCCAATAGGAGAGGTCCAGCCTAACCGGCCAGTTCCGCAGAGCCCTCCATTTCACCCACGGACACACAACGGCCCCTTCTGTTTTGGGCCACAAATTCGAGGCCACCCGGGGAATCACTTCACACTAGGCAGCCCCTCATGTGGACACGTTCGACACACTCGGCCAGCAGGCAGCTACCTCTTTTCCACTTACGCTACCATATCAGTAGGCAAGGCGCCCTTCCTCAGCATCTATGGCCCCTCTCTGGATGTGTTCATGCAGAGAAATCTCTTCCTTCTACCCCTGAGACACATCACAAGTATGAGGGGCCTGAGAGAGAGCCTAGACATGAAGCGGGGGAGGCTTCTGGCTGTACTGCTTCCCCGTGGGGAGAGAATAGCAGGTAGTCTCTCTGGAAGGTCTTAGCTTCTGTTGCTTGACATGGGCGATACAGTAGGGGCGGACCCTGGCCAGGTGGAGCTTGTGGGCAGACGCAACCTCTCCGGCGACGAATAATTCCGCTGCTGCTTTCTATGCTGAAGACCTCCCCCCGCCGGGTGGGATGGGTAGAGAACATTGACCCACACCTGCCAGGGGCCTTTCCTGGGACTGAAGATCCCAACGTGGTCTCAACGTCGTCACCCTCTCAGCACACACCTTTCCTGCACACATAATGCTGCCTTTCTCCGTCAGGGCCTTATCCTACCAGGAAAAAAAGCAAGCCGCTCAAAAAGGCCGATGCCAGGGAAATCGAGGAAACACCGCCATTTTCCAAATCTTTGCTGTCTACATGTCCCCGCCTCCGGGGCAAGGCCGCGTATGCGGCCAGGCTCCGAAGGCAAGGCCGATATCTTGGCAGTCAGGGCCCCAGCAGTCCAATGGTTTATGGACGTGGGGACACGGATGACCTGTTTGCCGCATACAGGAGGGATCCTTGGGCCCTTCACTGCCTCGCCATTCAGCTCCACGACGTCCACTACTGGCCCTGGCCTTTGCTTTGGCTGGTGCCCCATTGAACGTGTGCTCCGCAGCCATCTTTCTCCACCCATCACTATCATTCTGCCACCAGGGGATATGTGAGTGTGGGAGTCACCATCTGTCACTGGCCGCAGTGTCACAAATCACCAGACTTCCAGGTACCAGCTGACCTAGGCTGCCTTCTGCCCCAGGCAAGATCCCGATTCCTATATCCCAGATGCTGACTGACACCTGGGCACTGGGGAACATTCATTTTGATCAACACAGAGGTCTGAGTGAGGGTCAGCGGGCCCGGTAGCTGAAGTCAAGGCCAGGTGGGCGGGGCTGAGGCTTCTCGGCCATCACCATGGAGACAGTCCCCCCACCGGAAGAGTGGGCGGGCCTTATGATGGGCCTGGTGACAAGACTCAGCCAATGGCAGAGATCTGGCCCGCCAGGCAGATGACACAGGGCCCTCCACTGTGACCCATGACACCTAGTGGCCACAGGATTTGAGCACACCCTGGGAAAGCCTACGCAGGCACAAGGGAGCCCCTGGTGCGGACTGCTTCAGGCCATTGGCAGAGCAGGCCAGGTACCTCTTTCCCACTTTCCTGAGGATAGCAGTACGCAAGGCATCCCCACTCAGCATCTCTTGCCTCTCTCTGGATGTGTTCCTTCTCTGAAATCTCTTCCTTCTCCCCCTTGTCACTTGACACCTTGGAGTGCCTGACAGAGGGCCTAGAGATCAAAGAGCAAAGGGGGAAGGCCTCTGGCTCTCCTGCTTGCCCATGGGTAGAGAAGATCTGCTAGTCTATCTGGAAGGTCTAGAGAGTAGCCATTGACTGGGGACCTGCATCACGGGCTGATCCTGGCCAGGTCAAGCTTGCTGACGTGTGGCAGCCTCTCCGGAGACTACTCATTCCGCTCATAACATTCTATGCAAATACCCGGCTGAGTGCCACGGGCAGAAAACATTGACACATACCTGCCAGAGGCCTATCCTGGGTCTGAAGAGTCCACCCTGGTCTCCAGCGACTCATCATCTCAGCACACACTTTGCCTGCACACATGGAATCCGCCTCTCTCCACGAATGCCTTCTCCGGCTAGGAAACACACGATGTCACTCAGCCAAAGGAGAGCACAGGCAAAGTCAACCGAAGCCCCCATCTTCAAGAGTTTGCCCTCTGCTGGGCCACAGCCTCCGCTGGCACAGTGCATGTGTGGCACTTCTCCGAGGATAAGGCCGAAATCCGGGCATCCAGGGCCCCAGCAGTCCAGGGTCTGCGCGTGGCGGCATATGGATCACCTCTTTGCCACGTACAGGAGGGAGGCCTGGGCCCTAGACTGGCTCTGCTAGAGCTCCACGACCTCAGCTATTTTCCCCCACCTTTGGTCCGTGCCCTCGTGACTGTGTGATCCCTAGTGACACTTCTTCTCCGACCACTCTGAATCCGCCACCTGCGGATACTTGAGCATGAAGATGAACATCTGTCACTGCCTGCAGTGTCACAGGTCACTAGGTGTCTAGGCTCAGGCTCACGATGGCTGTCTTCTGCCCAGGCAAGGAGCCTAATCCTTCAAAGGCAATGAGGACATGCGGTCATTGGCCGACATTCTTTCTTTCATCCACACAGCGGTCTAGATGAGGGGAAAGAGGCCAGGTAGGCCAGCTGAAGGCTGAGTGCGGGGCCTAAGGCTTCTTTCCCAATCACCATGGAGACGGCCACCGGAAGGCTGGCCGGAACTTCTCACGGGGACGGGTCACAAACACTGAGCCAATAGGAGAGGTCCAGCCTAACCGGCCAGTTCCGCAGAGCCCTCCATTTCACCCACGGACACACAACGGCCCCTTCTGTTTTGGGCCACAAATTCGAGGCCACCCGGGGAATCACTTCACACTAGGCAGCCCCTCATGTGGACACGTTCGACACACTCGGCCAGCAGGCAGCTACCTCTTTTCCACTTACGCTACCATATCAGTAGGCAAGGCGCCCTTCCTCAGCATCTATGGCCCCTCTCTGGATGTGTTCATTCAGAGAAATCTCTTCCTTCTACCCCTGAGACACATCACAAGTATGAGGGGCCTGAGAGAGAGCCTAGACATGAAGCGGGGGAGGCTTCTGGCTGTACTGCTTCCCCGTGGGGAGAGAATAGCAGGTAGTCTCTCTGGAAGGTCTTAGCTTCTGTTGCTTGACATGGGCGATACAGTAGGGGCGGACCCTGGCCAGGTGGAGCTTGTGGGCAGACGCAACCTCTCCGGCGACGAATAATTCCGCTGCTGCTTTCTATGCTGAAGACCTCCCCCCGCCGGGTGGGATGGGTAGAGAACATTGACCCACACCGGCCAGGGGCCTTTCCTGGGACTGAAGATCCCAACATGGTCTCAACGTCGTCACCCTCTCAGCACACACCTTTCCTGCACACATAATGCTGCCTTTCTCCGTCAGGGCCTTATCCTACCAGGAAAAAAAGCAAGCCGCTCAAAAAGGCCAATGCCAGGGAAATCGAGGAAACACCGCCATTTTCCAAATGTTTGCTGTCTACATGTCCCCGCCTCCGGGGCAAGGCCGCGTATGCGGCCAGGCTCCGAAGGCAAGGCCGACATCTGGCAGTCAGGGCCCCAGCAGTCCAATGGTTTATGGACGTGGGGACACGGATGACCTGTTTGCCGCATACAGGAGGGATCCTTGGGCCCTTCACTGCCTCGCCATTCAGCTCCACGACGTCCACTACTGGCCCTGGCCTTTGCTTTGGCTGGTGCCCCAATGAACGTGTGCTCCGCAGCCATCTTTCTCCACCCATCACTATCATTCTGCCACCAGGGGATATGTGAGTGTGGGAGTCACCATTTGTCACTGGCAGCAGTGTCACAAATCACCAGACTTCCAGGTACCAGCTGACCTAGGCTGCCTTCTGCCCCAGGCAAGATCCCGATTCCTATATCCCAGATGCTGACTGACACCTGGGCACTGGGGAACATTCATTTTGATCAACACAGAGGTCTGAGTGAGGGTCAGCGGGCCCGGTAGCTGAAGTCAAGGCCAGGTGGGTGGGGCTGAGGCTTCTCGGCCATCACCATGGAGACAGTCCCCCCACCGGAAGAGTGGGCGGGCCTTATGATGGGCCTGGTGACAAGACTCAGCCAATGGCAGAGATCTGGCCCGCCAGGCAGATGACACAGGGCCCTCCACTGTGACCCATGACACCTAGTGGCCACAGGATTTGAGCACACCCTGGGAAAGCCTACGCAGGCACAAGGGAGCCCCTGGTGCGGACTGCTTCAGGCCATTGGCAGAGCAGGCCAGGTACCTCTTTCCCACTTTCCTGAGGATAGCAGTACGCAAGGCATCCCCACTCAGCATCTCTTGCCTCTCTCTGGATGTGTTCCTTCTCTGAAATCTCTTCCTTCTCCCCCTTGTCACTTGACACCTTGGAGTGCCTGACAGAGGGCCTAGAGATGAAAGAGCAAAGGGGGAAGGCCTCTGGCTCTCCTGCTTGCCCATGGGTAGAGAAGATCTGCTAGTCTATCTGGAAGGTCTAGAGAGTAGCCATTGACTGGGGACCTGCATCACGGGCTGATCCTGGCCAGGTCAAGCTTGCTGACGTGTGGCAGCCTCTCCGGAGACTACTCATTCCGCTCATAACATTCTATGCAAATACCCGGCTGAGTGCCACGGGCAGAAAACATTGACACATACCTGCCAGAGGCCTATCCTGGGTCTGAAGAGTCCACCCTGGTCTCCAGCGACTCATCATCTCAGCACACACTTTGCCTGCACACATGGAATCCGCCTCTCTCCACGAATGCCTTCTCCGGCTAGGAAACACACGATGTCACTCAGCCAAAGGAGAGCACAGGCAAAGTCAACCGAAGCCCCCATCTTCAAGAGTTTGCCCTCTGCTGGGCCACAGCCTCCGCTGGCACAGTGCATGTGTGGCACTTCTCCGAGGATAAGGCCGAAATCCGGGCATCCAGGGCCCCAGCAGTCCAGGGTCTGCGCGTGGCGGCATATGGATCACCTCTTTGCCACGTACAGGAGGGAGGCCTGGGCCCTAGACTGGCTCTGCTAGAGCTCCACGACCTCAGCTATTTTCCCCCACCTTTGGTCCGTGCCCTCGTGACTGTGTGATCCCTAGTGACACTTCTTCTCCGACCACTCTGAATCCGCCACCTGCGGATACTTGAGCATGAAGATGAACATCTGTCACTGCCTGCAGTGTCACAGGTCACTAGGTGTCTAGGCTCAGGCTGACGATGGCTGTCTTCTGCCCAGGCAAGGAGCCTAATCCTTCAAAGGCAATGAGGACATGCGGTCATTGGCCGACATTCTTTCTTTCATCCACACAGCGGTCTAGATGAGGGGAAAGAGGCCAGGTAGGCCAGCTGAAGGCTGAGTGCGGGGCCTAAGGCTTCTTTCCCAATCACCATGGAGACGGCCACCGGAAGGCTGGCCGGAACTTCTCACGGGGACGGGTCACAAACACTGAGCCAATAGGAGAGGTCCAGCCTAACCGGCCAGTTCCGCAGAGCCCTCCATTTCACCCACGGACACACAACGGCCCCTTCTGTTTTGGGCCACAAATTCGAGGCCACCCGGGGAATCACTTCACACTAGGCAGCCCCTCATGTGGACACGTTCGACACACTCGGCCAGCAGGCAGCTACCTCTTTTCCACTTACGCTACCATATCAGTAGGCAAGGCGCCCTTCCTCAGCATCTATGGCCCCTCTCTGGATGTGTTCATTCAGAGAAATCTCTTCCTTCTACCCCTGAGACACATCACAAGTATGAGGGGCCTGAGAGAGAGCCTAGACATGAAACGGGGGAGGCTTCTGGCTGTACTGCTTCCCCGTGGGGAGAGAATAGCAGGTAGTCTCTCTGGAAGGTCTTAGCTTCTGTTGCTTGACATGGGCGATACAGTAGGGGCGGACCCTGGCCAGGTGGAGCTTGTGGGCAGACGCAACCTCTCCGGCGACGAATAATTCCGCTGCTGCTTTCTATGCTGAAGACCTCCCCCCGCCGGGTGGGATGGGTAGAGAACATTGACCCACACCTGCCAGGGGCCTTTCCTGGGACTGAAGATCCCAACATGGTCTCAACGTCGTCACCCTCTCAGCACACACCTTTCCTGCACACATAATGCTGCCTTTCTCCGTCAGGGCCTTATCCTACCAGGAAAAAAAGCAAGCCGCTCAAAAAGGCCGATGCCAGGGAAATCGAGGAAACACCGCCATTTTCCAAATCTTTGCTGTCTACATGTCCCCGCCTCCGGGGCAAGGCCGCGTATGCGGCCAGGCTCCGAAGGCAAGGCCGATATCTTGGCAGTCAGGGCCCCAGCAGTCCAATGGTTTATGGACGTGGGGACACGGATGACCTGTTTGCCGCATACAGGAGGGATCCTTGGGCCCTTCACTGCCTCGCCATTCAGCTCCACGACGTCCACTACTGGCCCTGGCCTTTGCTTTGGCTGGTGCCCCATTGAACGTGTGCTCCGCAGCCATCTTTCTCCACCCATCACTATCATTCTGCCACCAGGGGATATGTGAGTGTGGGAGTCACCATCTGTCACTGGCCGCAGTGTCACAAATCACCAGACTTCCAGGTACCAGCTGACCTAGGCTGCCTTCTGCCCCAGGCAAGATCCCGATTCCTATATCCCAGATGCTGACTGACACCTGGGCACTGGGGAACATTCATTTTGATCAACACAGAGGTCTGAGTGAGGGTCAGCGGGCCCGGTAGCTGAAGTCAAGGCCAGGTGGGCGGGGCTGAGGCTTCTCGGCCATCACCATGGAGACAGTCCCCCCACCGGAAGAGTGGGCGGGCCTTATGATGGGCCTGGTGACAAGACTCAGCCAATGGCAGAGATCTGGCCCGCCAGGCAGATGACACAGGGCCCTCCACTGTGACCCATGACACCTAGTGGCCACAGGATTTGAGCACACCCTGGGAAAGCCTACGCAGGCACAAGGGAGCCCCTGGTGCGGACTGCTTCAGGCCATTGGCAGAGCAGGCCAGGTACCTCTTTCCCACTTTCCTGAGGATAGCAGTACGCAAGGCATCCCCACTCAGCATCTCTTGCCTCTCTCTGGATGTGTTCCTTCTCTGAAATCTCTTCCTTCTCCCCCTTGTCACTTGACACCTTGGAGTGCCTGACAGAGGGCCTAGAGATCAAAGAGCAAAGGGGGAAGGCCTCTGGCTCTCCTGCTTGCCCATGGGTAGAGAAGATCTGCTAGTCTATCTGGAAGGTCTAGAGAGTAGCCATTGACTGGGGACCTGCATCACGGGCTGATCCTGGCCAGGTCAAGCTTGCTGACGTGTGGCAGCCTCTCCGGAGACTACTCATTCCGCTCATAACATTGTATGCAAATACCCGGCTGAGTGCCACGGGCAGAAAACATTGACACATACCTGCCAGAGGCCTATCCTGGGTCTGAAGAGTCCACCCTGGTCTCCAGCGACTCATCATCTCAGCACACACTTTGCCTGCACACATGGAATCCGCCTCTCTCCACGAATGCCTTCTCCGGCTAGGAAACACACGATGTCACTCAGCCAAAGGAGAGCACAGGCAAAGTCAACCGAAGCCCCCATCTTCAAGAGTTTGCCCTCTGCTGGGCCACAGCCTCCGCTGGCACAGTGCATGTGTGGCACTTCTCCGAGGATAAGGCCGAAATCCGGGCATCCAGGGCCCCAGCAGTCCAGGGTCTGCGCGTGGCGGCATATGGATCACCTCTTTGCCACGTACAGGAGGGAGGCCTGGGCCCTAGACTGGCTCTGCTAGAGCTCCACGACCTCAGCTATTTTCCCCCACCTTTGGTCCGTGCCCTCGTGACTGTGTGATCCCTAGTGACACTTCTTCTCCGACCACTCTGAATCCGCCACCTGCGGATACTTGAGCATGAAGATGAACATCTGTCACTGCCTGCAGTGTCACAGGTCACTAGGTGTCTAGGCTCAGGCTGACGATGGCTGTCTTCTGCCCAGGCAAGGAGCCTAATCCTTCAAAGGCAATGAGGACATGCGGTCATTGGCCGACATTCTTTCTTTCATCCACACAGCGGTCTAGATGAGGGGAAAGAGGCCAGGTAGGCCAGCTGAAGGCTGAGTGCGGGGCCTAAGGCTTCTTTCCCAATCACCATGGAGACGGCCACCGGAAGGCTGGCCGGAACTTCTCACGGGGACGGGTCACAAACACTGAGCCAATAGGAGAGGTCCAGCCTAACCGGCCAGTTCCGCAGAGCCCTCCATTTCACCCACGGACACACAACGGCCCCTTCTGTTTTGGGCCACAAATTCGAGGCCACCCGGGGAATCACTTCACACTAGGCAGCCCCTCATGTGGACACGTTCGACACACTCGGCCAGCAGGCAGCTACCTCTTTTCCACTTACGCTACCATATCAGTAGGCAAGGCGCCCTTCCTCAGCATCTATGGCCCCTCTCTGGATGTGTTCATTCAGAGAAATCTCTTCCTTCTACCCCTGAGACACATCACAAGTATGAGGGGCCTGAGAGAGAGCCTAGACATGAAACGGGGGAGGCTTCTGGCTGTACTGCTTCCCCGTGGGGAGAGAATAGCAGGTAGTCTCTCTGGAAGGTCTTAGCTTCTGTTGCTTGACATGGGCGATACAGTAGGGGCGGACCCTGGCCAGGTGGAGCTTGTGGGCAGACGCAACCTCTCCGGCGACGAATAATTCCGCTGCTGCTTTCTATGCTGAAGACCTCCCCCCGCCGGGTGGGATGGGTAGAGAACATTGACCCACACCTGCCAGGGGCCTTTCCTGGGACTGAAGATCCCAACATGGTCTCAACGTCGTCACCCTCTCAGCACACACCTTTCCTGCACACATAATGCTGCCTTTCTCCGTCAGGGCCTTATCCTACCAGGAAAAAAAGCAAGCCGCTCAAAAAGGCCGATGCCAGGGAAATCGAGGAAACACCGCCATTTTCCAAATCTTTGCTGTCTACATGTCCCCGCCTCCGGGGCAAGGCCGCGTATGCGGCCAGGCTCCGAAGGCAAGGCCGATATCTTGGCAGTCAGGGCCCCAGCAGTCCAATGGTTTATGGACGTGGGGACACGGATGACCTGTTTGCCGCATACAGGAGGGATCCTTGGGCCCTTCACTGCCTCGCCATTCAGCTCCACGACGTCCACTACTGGCCCTGGCCTTTGCTTTGGCTGGTGCCCCATTGAACGTGTGCTCCGCAGCCATCTTTCTCCACCCATCACTATCATTCTGCCACCAGGGGATATGTGAGTGTGGGAGTCACCATCTGTCACTGGCCGCAGTGTCACAAATCACCAGACTTCCAGGTACCAGCTGACCTAGGCTGCCTTCTGCCCCAGGCAAGATCCCGATTCCTATATCCCAGATGCTGACTGACACCTGGGCACTGGGGAACATTCATTTTGATCAACACAGAGGTCTGAGTGAGGGTCAGCGGGCCCGGTAGCTGAAGTCAAGGCCAGGTGGGCGGGGCTGAGGCTTCTCGGCCATCACCATGGAGACAGTCCCCCCACCGGAAGAGTGGGCGGGCCTTATGATGGGCCTGGTGACAAGACTCAGCCAATGGCAGAGATCTGGCCCGCCAGGCAGATGACACAGGGCCCTCCACTGTGACCCATGACACCTAGTGGCCACAGGATTTGAGCACACCCTGGGAAAGCCTACGCAGGCACAAGGGAGCCCCTGGTGCGGACTGCTTCAGGCCATTGGCAGAGCAGGCCAGGTACCTCTTTCCCACTTTCCTGAGGATAGCAGTACGCAAGGCATCCCCACTCAGCATCTCTTGCCTCTCTCTGGATGTGTTCCTTCTCTGAAATCTCTTCCTTCTCCCCCTTGTCACTTGACACCTTGGAGTGCCTGACAGAGGGCCTAGAGATCAAAGAGCAAAGGGGGAAGGCCTCTGGCTCTCCTGCTTGCCCATGGGTAGAGAAGATCTGCTAGTCTATCTGGAAGGTCTAGAGAGTAGCCATTGACTGGGGACCTGCATCACGGGCTGATCCTGGCCAGGTCAAGCTTGCTGACGTGTGGCAGCCTCTCCGGAGACTACTCATTCCGCTCATAACATTGTATGCAAATACCCGGCTGAGTGCCACGGGCAGAAAACATTGACACATACCTGCCAGAGGCCTATCCTGGGTCTGAAGAGTCCACCCTGGTCTCCAGCGACTCATCATCTCAGCACACACTTTGCCTGCACACATGGAATCCGCCTCTCTCCACGAATGCCTTCTCCGGCTAGGAAACACACGATGTCACTCAGCCAAAGGAGAGCACAGGCAAAGTCAACCGAAGCCCCCATCTTCAAGAGTTTGCCCTCTGCTGGGCCACAGCCTCCGCTGGCACAGTGCATGTGTGGCACTTCTCCGAGGATAAGGCCGAAATCCGGGCATCCAGGGCCCCAGCAGTCCAGGGTCTGCGCGTGGCGGCATATGGATCACCTCTTTGCCACGTACAGGAGGGAGGCCTGGGCCCTAGACTGGCTCTGCTAGAGCTCCACGACCTCAGCTATTTTCCCCCACCTTTGGTCCGTGCCCTCGTGACTGTGTGATCCCTAGTGACACTTCTTCTCCGACCACTCTGAATCCGCCACCTGCGGATACTTGAGCATGAAGATGAACATCTGTCACTGCCTGCAGTGTCACAGGTCACTAGGTGTCTAGGCTCAGGCTGACGATGGCTGTCTTCTGCCCAGGCAAGGAGCCTAATCCTTCAAAGGCAATGAGGACATGCGGTCATTGGCCGACATTCTTTCTTTCATCCACACAGCGGTCTAGATGAGGGGAAAGAGGCCAGGTAGGCCAGCTGAAGGCTGAGTGCGGGGCCTAAGGCTTCTTTCCCAATCACCATGGAGACGGCCACCGGAAGGCTGGCCGGAACTTCTCACGGGGACGGGTCACAAACACTGAGCCAATAGGAGAGGTCCAGCCTAACCGGCCAGTTCCGCAGAGCCCTCCATTTCACCCACGGACACACAACGGCCCCTTCTGTTTTGGGCCACAAATTCGAGGCCACCCGGGGAATCACTTCACACTAGGCAGCCCCTCATGTGGACACGTTCGACACACTCGGCCAGCAGGCAGCTACCTCTTTTCCACTTACGCTACCATATCAGTAGGCAAGGCGCCCTTCCTCAGCATCTATGGCCCCTCTCTGGATGTGTTCATTCAGAGAAATCTCTTCCTTCTACCCCTGAGACACATCACAAGTATGAGGGGCCTGAGAGAGAGCCTAGACATGAAGCGGGGGAGGCTTCTGGCTGTACTGCTTCCCCGTGGGGAGAGAATAGCAGGTAGTCTCTCTGGAAGGTCTTAGCTTCTGTTGCTTGACATGGGCGATACAGTAGGGGCGGACCCTGGCCAGGTGGAGCTTGTGGGCAGACGCAACCTCTCCGGCGACGAATAATTCCGCTGCTGCTTTCTATGCTGAAGACCTCCCCCCGCCGGGTGGGATGGGTAGAGAACATTGACCCACACCGGCCAGGGGCCTTTCCTGGGACTGAAGATCCCAACATGGTCTCAACGTCGTCACCCTCTCAGCACACACCTTTCCTGCACACATAATGCTGCCTTTCTCCGTCAGGGCCTTATCCTACCAGGAAAAAAAGCAAGCCGCTCAAAAAGGCCAATGCCAGGGAAATCGAGGAAACACCGCCATTTTCCAAATGTTTGCTGTCTACATGTCCCCGCCTCCGGGGCAAGGCCGCGTATGCGGCCAGGCTCCGAAGGCAAGGCCGACATCTGGCAGTCAGGGCCCCAGCAGTCCAATGGTTTATGGACGTGGGGACACGGATGACCTGTTTGCCGCATACAGGAGGGATCCTTGGGCCCTTCACTGCCTCGCCATTCAGCTCCACGACGTCCACTACTGGCCCTGGCCTTTGCTTTGGCTGGTGCCCCAATGAACGTGTGCTCCGCAGCCATCTTTCTCCACCCATCACTATCATTCTGCCACCAGGGGATATGTGAGTGTGGGAGTCACCATTTGTCACTGGCAGCAGTGTCACAAATCACCAGACTTCCAGGTACCAGCTGACCTAGGCTGCCTTCTGCCCCAGGCAAGATCCCGATTCCTATATCCCAGATGCTGACTGACACCTGGGCACTGGGGAACATTCATTTTGATCAACACAGAGGTCTGAGTGAGGGTCAGCGGGCCCGGTAGCTGAAGTCAAGGCCAGGTGGGTGGGGCTGAGGCTTCTCGGCCATCACCATGGAGACAGTCCCCCCACCGGAAGAGTGGGCGGGCCTTATGATGGGCCTGGTGACAAGACTCAGCCAATGGCAGAGATCTGGCCCGCCAGGCAGATGACACAGGGCCCTCCACTGTGACCCATGACACCTAGTGGCCACAGGATTTGAGCACACCCTGGGAAAGCCTACGCAGGCACAAGGGAGCCCCTGGTGCGGACTGCTTCAGGCCATTGGCAGAGCAGGCCAGGTACCTCTTTCCCACTTTCCTGAGGATAGCAGTACGCAAGGCATCCCCACTCAGCATCTCTTGCCTCTCTCTGGATGTGTTCCTTCTCTGAAATCTCTTCCTTCTCCCCCTTGTCACTTGACACCTTGGAGTGCCTGACAGAGGGCCTAGAGATGAAAGAGCAAAGGGGGAAGGCCTCTGGCTCTCCTGCTTGCCCATGGGTAGAGAAGATCTGCTAGTCTATCTGGAAGGTCTAGAGAGTAGCCATTGACTGGGGACCTGCATCACGGGCTGATCCTGGCCAGGTCAAGCTTGCTGACGTGTGGCAGCCTCTCCGGAGACTACTCATTCCGCTCATAACATTCTATGCAAATACCCGGCTGAGTGCCACGGGCAGAAAACATTGACACATACCTGCCAGAGGCCTATCCTGGGTCTGAAGAGTCCACCCTGGTCTCCAGCGACTCATCATCTCAGCACACACTTTGCCTGCACACATGGAATCCGCCTCTCTCCACGAATGCCTTCTCCGGCTAGGAAACACACGATGTCACTCAGCCAAAGGAGAGCACAGGCAAAGTCAACCGAAGCCCCCATCTTCAAGAGTTTGCCCTCTGCTGGGCCACAGCCTCCGCTGGCACAGTGCATGTGTGGCACTTCTCCGAGGATAAGGCCGAAATCCGGGCATCCAGGGCCCCAGCAGTCCAGGGTCTGCGCGTGGCGGCATATGGATCACCTCTTTGCCACGTACAGGAGGGAGGCCTGGGCCCTAGACTGGCTCTGCTAGAGCTCCACGACCTCAGCTATTTTCCCCCACCTTTGGTCCGTGCCCTCGTGACTGTGTGATCCCTAGTGACACTTCTTCTCCGACCACTCTGAATCCGCCACCTGCGGATACTTGAGCATGAAGATGAACATCTGTCACTGCCTGCAGTGTCACAGGTCACTAGGTGTCTAGGCTCAGGCTGACGATGGCTGTCTTCTGCCCAGGCAAGGAGCCTAATCCTTCAAAGGCAATGAGGACATGCGGTCATTGGCCGACATTCTTTCTTTCATCCACACAGCGGTCTAGATGAGGGGAAAGAGGCCAGGTAGGCCAGCTGAAGGCTGAGTGCGGGGCCTAAGGCTTCTTTCCCAATCACCATGGAGACGGCCACCGGAAGGCTGGCCGGAACTTCTCACGGGGACGGGTCACAAACACTGAGCCAATAGGAGAGGTCCAGCCTAACCGGCCAGTTCCGCAGAGCCCTCCATTTCACCCACGGACACACAACGGCCCCTTCTGTTTTGGGCCACAAATTCGAGGCCACCCGGGGAATCACTTCACACTAGGCAGCCCCTCATGTGGACACGTTCGACACACTCGGCCAGCAGGCAGCTACCTCTTTTCCACTTACGCTACCATATCAGTAGGCAAGGCGCCCTTCCTCAGCATCTATGGCCCCTCTCTGGATGTGTTCATTCAGAGAAATCTCTTCCTTCTACCCCTGAGACACATCACAAGTATGAGGGGCCTGAGAGAGAGCCTAGACATGAAACGGGGGAGGCTTCTGGCTGTACTGCTTCCCCGTGGGGAGAGAATAGCAGGTAGTCTCTCTGGAAGGTCTTAGCTTCTGTTGCTTGACATGGGCGATACAGTAGGGGCGGACCCTGGCCAGGTGGAGCTTGTGGGCAGACGCAACCTCTCCGGCGACGAATAATTCCGCTGCTGCTTTCTATGCTGAAGACCTCCCCCCGCCGGGTGGGATGGGTAGAGAACATTGACCCACACCTGCCAGGGGCCTTTCCTGGGACTGAAGATCCCAACATGGTCTCAACGTCGTCACCCTCTCAGCACACACCTTTCCTGCACACATAATGCTGCCTTTCTCCGTCAGGGCCTTATCCTACCAGGAAAAAAAGCAAGCCGCTCAAAAAGGCCGATGCCAGGGAAATCGAGGAAACACCGCCATTTTCCAAATCTTTGCTGTCTACATGTCCCCGCCTCCGGGGCAAGGCCGCGTATGCGGCCAGGCTCCGAAGGCAAGGCCGATATCTTGGCAGTCAGGGCCCCAGCAGTCCAATGGTTTATGGACGTGGGGACACGGATGACCTGTTTGCCGCATACAGGAGGGATCCTTGGGCCCTTCACTGCCTCGCCATTCAGCTCCACGACGTCCACTACTGGCCCTGGCCTTTGCTTTGGCTGGTGCCCCATTGAACGTGTGCTCCGCAGCCATCTTTCTCCACCCATCACTATCATTCTGCCACCAGGGGATATGTGAGTGTGGGAGTCACCATCTGTCACTGGCCGCAGTGTCACAAATCACCAGACTTCCAGGTACCAGCTGACCTAGGCTGCCTTCTGCCCCAGGCAAGATCCCGATTCCTATATCCCAGATGCTGACTGACACCTGGGCACTGGGGAACATTCATTTTGATCAACACAGAGGTCTGAGTGAGGGTCAGCGGGCCCGGTAGCTGAAGTCAAGGCCAGGTGGGCGGGGCTGAGGCTTCTCGGCCATCACCATGGAGACAGTCCCCCCACCGGAAGAGTGGGCGGGCCTTATGATGGGCCTGGTGACAAGACTCAGCCAATGGCAGAGATCTGGCCCGCCAGGCAGATGACACAGGGCCCTCCACTGTGACCCATGACACCTAGTGGCCACAGGATTTGAGCACACCCTGGGAAAGCCTACGCAGGCACAAGGGAGCCCCTGGTGCGGACTGCTTCAGGCCATTGGCAGAGCAGGCCAGGTACCTCTTTCCCACTTTCCTGAGGATAGCAGTACGCAAGGCATCCCCACTCAGCATCTCTTGCCTCTCTCTGGATGTGTTCCTTCTCTGAAATCTCTTCCTTCTCCCCCTTGTCACTTGACACCTTGGAGTGCCTGACAGAGGGCCTAGAGATGAAAGAGCAAAGGGGGAAGGCCTCTGGCTCTCCTGCTTGCCCATGGGTAGAGAAGATCTGCTAGTCTATCTGGAAGGTCTAGAGAGTAGCCATTGACTGGGGACCTGCATCACGGGCTGATCCTGGCCAGGTGAAGCTTGCTGACGTGTGGCAGCCTCTCCGGAGACTACTAATTCCGCTCATAACATTGTATGCAAATACCCGGCTGAGTGCCACGGGCAGAAAACATTGACACATACCTGCCAGAGGCCTATCCTGGGTCTGAAGAGTCCACCCTGGTCTCCAGCGACTCATCATCTCAGCACACACTTTGCCTGCACACATGGAATCCGCCTCTCTCCACGAATGCCTTCTCCGGCTAGGAAACACACGATGTCACTCAGCCAAAGGAGAGCACAGGCAAAGTCAACCGAAGCCCCCATCTTCAAGAGTTTGCCCTCTGCTGGGCCACAGCCTCCGCTGGCACAGTGCATGTGTGGCACTTCTCCGAGGATAAGGCCGAAATCCGGGCATCCAGGGCCCCAGCAGTCCAGGGTCTGCGCGTGGCGGCATATGGATCACCTCTTTGCCACGTACAGGAGGGAGGCCTGGGCCCTAGACTGGCTCTGCTAGAGCTCCACGACCTCAGCTATTTTCCCCCACCTTTGGTCCGTGCCCTCGTGACTGTGTGATCCCTAGTGACACTTCTTCTCCGACCACTCTGAATCCGCCACCTGCGGATACTTGAGCATGAAGATGAACATCTGTCACTGCCTGCAGTGTCACAGGTCACTAGGTGTCTAGGCTCAGGCTGACGATGGCTGTCTTCTGCCCAGGCAAGGAGCCTAATCCTTCAAAGGCAATGAGGACATGCGGTCATTGGCCGACATTCTTTCTTTCATCCACACAGCGGTCTAGATGAGGGGAAAGAGGCCAGGTAGGCCAGCTGAAGGCTGAGTGCGGGGCCTAAGGCTTCTTTCCCAATCACCATGGAGACGGCCACCGGAAGGCTGGCCGGAACTTCTCACGGGGACGGGTCACAAACACTGAGCCAATAGGAGAGGTCCAGCCTAACCGGCCAGTTCCGCAGAGCCCTCCATTTCACCCACGGACACACAACGGCCCCTTCTGTTTTGGGCCACAAATTCGAGGCCACCCGGGGAATCACTTCACACTAGGCAGCCCCTCATGTGGACACGTTCGACACACTCGGCCAGCAGGCAGCTACCTCTTTTCCACTTACGCTACCATATCAGTAGGCAAGGCGCCCTTCCTCAGCATCTATGGCCCCTCTCTGGATGTGTTCATTCAGAGAAATCTCTTCCTTCTACCCCTGAGACACATCACAAGTATGAGGGGCCTGAGAGAGAGCCTAGACATGAAACGGGGGAGGCTTCTGGCTGTACTGCTTCCCCGTGGGGAGAGAATAGCAGGTAGTCTCTCTGGAAGGTCTTAGCTTCTGTTGCTTGACATGGGCGATACAGTAGGGGCGGACCCTGGCCAGGTGGAGCTTGTGGGCAGACGCAACCTCTCCGGCGACGAATAATTCCGCTGCTGCTTTCTATGCTGAAGACCTCCCCCCGCCGGGTGGGATGGGTAGAGAACATTGACCCACACCTGCCAGGGGCCTTTCCTGGGACTGAAGATCCCAACATGGTCTCAACGTCGTCACCCTCTCAGCACACACCTTTCCTGCACACATAATGCTGCCTTTCTCCGTCAGGGCCTTATCCTACCAGGAAAAAAAGCAAGCCGCTCAAAAAGGCCGATGCCAGGGAAATCGAGGAAACACCGCCATTTTCCAAATCTTTGCTGTCTACATGTCCCCGCCTCCGGGGCAAGGCCGCGTATGCGGCCAGGCTCCGAAGGCAAGGCCGATATCTTGGCAGTCAGGGCCCCAGCAGTCCAATGGTTTATGGACGTGGGGACACGGATGACCTGTTTGCCGCATACAGGAGGGATCCTTGGGCCCTTCACTGCCTCGCCATTCAGCTCCACGACGTCCACTACTGGCCCTGGCCTTTGCTTTGGCTGGTGCCCCATTGAACGTGTGCTCCGCAGCCATCTTTCTCCACCCATCACTATCATTCTGCCACCAGGGGATATGTGAGTGTGGGAGTCACCATCTGTCACTGGCCGCAGTGTCACAAATCACCAGACTTCCAGGTACCAGCTGACCTAGGCTGCCTTCTGCCCCAGGCAAGATCCCGATTCCTATATCCCAGATGCTGACTGACACCTGGGCACTGGGGAACATTCATTTTGATCAACACAGAGGTCTGAGTGAGGGTCAGCGGGCCCGGTAGCTGAAGTCAAGGCCAGGTGGGCGGGGCTGAGGCTTCTCGGCCATCACCATGGAGACAGTCCCCCCACCGGAAGAGTGGGCGGGCCTTATGATGGGCCTGGTGACAAGACTCAGCCAATGGCAGAGATCTGGCCCGCCAGGCAGATGACACAGGGCCCTCCACTGTGACCCATGACACCTAGTGGCCACAGGATTTGAGCACACCCTGGGAAAGCCTACGCAGGCACAAGGGAGCCCCTGGTGCGGACTGCTTCAGGCCATTGGCAGAGCAGGCCAGGTACCTCTTTCCCACTTTCCTGAGGATAGCAGTACGCAAGGCATCCCCACTCAGCATCTCTTGCCTCTCTCTGGATGTGTTCCTTCTCTGAAATCTCTTCCTTCTCCCCCTTGTCACTTGACACCTTGGAGTGCCTGACAGAGGGCCTAGAGATGAAAGAGCAAAGGGGGAAGGCCTCTGGCTCTCCTGCTTGCCCATGGGTAGAGAAGATCTGCTAGTCTATCTGGAAGGTCTAGAGAGTAGCCATTGACTGGGGACCTGCATCACGGGCTGATCCTGGCCAGGTCAAGCTTGCTGACGTGTGGCAGCCTCTCCGGAGACTACTCATTCCGCTCATAACATTGTATGCAAATACCCGGCTGAGTGCCACGGGCAGAAAACATTGACACATACCTGCCAGAGGCCTATCCTGGGTCTGAAGAGTCCACCCTGGTCTCCAGCGACTCATCATCTCAGCACACACTTTGCCTGCACACATGGAATCCGCCTCTCTCCACGAATGCCTTCTCCGGCTAGGAAACACACGATGTCACTCAGCCAAAGGAGAGCACAGGCAAAGTCAACCGAAGCCCCCATCTTCAAGAGTTTGCCCTCTGCTGGGCCACAGCCTCCGCTGGCACAGTGCATGTGTGGCACTTCTCCGAGGATAAGGCCGAAATCCGGGCATCCAGGGCCCCAGCAGTCCAGGGTCTGCGCGTGGCGGCATATGGATCACCTCTTTGCCACGTACAGGAGGGAGGCCTGGGCCCTAGACTGGCTCTGCTAGAGCTCCACGACCTCAGCTATTTTCCCCCACCTTTGGTCCGTGCCCTCGTGACTGTGTGATCCCTAGTGACACTTCTTCTCCGACCACTCTGAATCCGCCACCTGCGGATACTTGAGCATGAAGATGAACATCTGTCACTGCCTGCAGTGTCACAGGTCACTAGGTGTCTAGGCTCAGGCTGACGATGGCTGTCTTCTGCCCAGGCAAGGAGCCTAATCCTTCAAAGGCAATGAGGACATGCGGTCATTGGCCGACATTCTTTCTTTCATCCACACAGCGGTCTAGATGAGGGGAAAGAGGCCAGGTAGGCCAGCTGAAGGCTGAGTGCGGGGCCTAAGGCTTCTTTCCCAATCACCATGGAGACGGCCACCGGAAGGCTGGCCGGAACTTCTCACGGGGACGGGTCACAAACACTGAGCCAATAGGAGAGGTCCAGCCTAACCGGCCAGTTCCGCAGAGCCCTCCATTTCACCCACGGACACACAACGGCCCCTTCTGTTTTGGGCCACAAATTCGAGGCCACCCGGGGAATCACTTCACACTAGGCAGCCCCTCATGTGGACACGTTCGACACACTCGGCCAGCAGGCAGCTACCTCTTTTCCACTTACGCTACCATATCAGTAGGCAAGGCGCCCTTCCTCAGCATCTATGGCCCCTCTCTGGATGTGTTCATTCAGAGAAATCTCTTCCTTCTACCCCTGAGACACATCACAAGTATGAGGGGCCTGAGAGAGAGCCTAGACATGAAACGGGGGAGGCTTCTGGCTGTACTGCTTCCCCGTGGGGAGAGAATAGCAGGTAGTCTCTCTGGAAGGTCTTAGCTTCTGTTGCTTGACATGGGCGATACAGTAGGGGCGGACCCTGGCCAGGTGGAGCTTGTGGGCAGACGCAACCTCTCCGGCGACGAATAATTCCGCTGCTGCTTTCTATGCTGAAGACCTCCCCCCGCCGGGTGGGATGGGTAGAGAACATTGACCCACACCTGCCAGGGGCCTTTCCTGGGACTGAAGATCCCAACATGGTCTCAACGTCGTCACCCTCTCAGCACACACCTTTCCTGCACACATAATGCTGCCTTTCTCCGTCAGGGCCTTATCCTACCAGGAAAAAAAGCAAGCCGCTCAAAAAGGCCGATGCCAGGGAAATCGAGGAAACACCGCCATTTTCCAAATCTTTGCTGTCTACATGTCCCCGCCTCCGGGGCAAGGCCGCGTATGCGGCCAGGCTCCGAAGGCAAGGCCGATATCTTGGCAGTCAGGGCCCCAGCAGTCCAATGGTTTATGGACGTGGGGACACGGATGACCTGTTTGCCGCATACAGGAGGGATCCTTGGGCCCTTCACTGCCTCGCCATTCAGCTCCACGACGTCCACTACTGGCCCTGGCCTTTGCTTTGGCTGGTGCCCCATTGAACGTGTGCTCCGCAGCCATCTTTCTCCACCCATCACTATCATTCTGCCACCAGGGGATATGTGAGTGTGGGAGTCACCATCTGTCACTGGCCGCAGTGTCACAAATCACCAGACTTCCAGGTACCAGCTGACCTAGGCTGCCTTCTGCCCCAGGCAAGATCCCGATTCCTATATCCCAGATGCTGACTGACACCTGGGCACTGGGGAACATTCATTTTGATCAACACAGAGGTCTGAGTGAGGGTCAGCGGGCCCGGTAGCTGAAGTCAAGGCCAGGTGGGCGGGGCTGAGGCTTCTCGGCCATCACCATGGAGACAGTCCCCCCACCGGAAGAGTGGGCGGGCCTTATGATGGGCCTGGTGACAAGACTCAGCCAATGGCAGAGATCTGGCCCGCCAGGCAGATGACACAGGGCCCTCCACTGTGACCCATGACACCTAGTGGCCACAGGATTTGAGCACACCCTGGGAAAGCCTACGCAGGCACAAGGGAGCCCCTGGTGCGGACTGCTTCAGGCCATTGGCAGAGCAGGCCAGGTACCTCTTTCCCACTTTCCTGAGGATAGCAGTACGCAAGGCATCCCCACTCAGCATCTCTTGCCTCTCTCTGGATGTGTTCCTTCTCTGAAATCTCTTCCTTCTCCCCCTTGTCACTTGACACCTTGGAGTGCCTGACAGAGGGCCTAGAGATCAAAGAGCAAAGGGGGAAGGCCTCTGGCTCTCCTGCTTGCCCATGGGTAGAGAAGATCTGCTAGTCTATCTGGAAGGTCTAGAGAGTAGCCATTGACTGGGGACCTGCATCACGGGCTGATCCTGGCCAGGTCAAGCTTGCTGACGTGTGGCAGCCTCTCCGGAGACTACTCATTCCGCTCATAACATTGTATGCAAATACCCGGCTGAGTGCCACGGGCAGAAAACATTGACACATACCTGCCAGAGGCCTATCCTGGGTCTGAAGAGTCCACCCTGGTCTCCAGCGACTCATCATCTCAGCACACACTTTGCCTGCACACATGGAATCCGCCTCTCTCCACGAATGCCTTCTCCGGCTAGGAAACACACGATGTCACTCAGCCAAAGGAGAGCACAGGCAAAGTCAACCGAAGCCCCCATCTTCAAGAGTTTGCCCTCTGCTGGGCCACAGCCTCCGCTGGCACAGTGCATGTGTGGCACTTCTCCGAGGATAAGGCCGAAATCCGGGCATCCAGGGCCCCAGCAGTCCAGGGTCTGCGCGTGGCGGCATATGGATCACCTCTTTGCCACGTACAGGAGGGAGGCCTGGGCCCTAGACTGGCTCTGCTAGAGCTCCACGACCTCAGCTATTTTCCCCCACCTTTGGTCCGTGCCCTCGTGACTGTGTGATCCCTAGTGACACTTCTTCTCCGACCACTCTGAATCCGCCACCTGCGGATACTTGAGCATGAAGATGAACATCTGTCACTGCCTGCAGTGTCACAGGTCACTAGGTGTCTAGGCTCAGGCTGACGATGGCTGTCTTCTGCCCAGGCAAGGAGCCTAATCCTTCAAAGGCAATGAGGACATGCGGTCATTGGCCGACATTCTTTCTTTCATCCACACAGCGGTCTAGATGAGGGGAAAGAGGCCAGGTAGGCCAGCTGAAGGCTGAGTGCGGGGCCTAAGGCTTCTTTCCCAATCACCATGGAGACGGCCACCGGAAGGCTGGCCGGAACTTCTCACGGGGACGGGTCACAAACACTGAGCCAATAGGAGAGGTCCAGCCTAACCGGCCAGTTCCGCAGAGCCCTCCATTTCACCCACGGACACACAACGGCCCCTTCTGTTTTGGGCCACAAATTCGAGGCCACCCGGGGAATCACTTCACACTAGGCAGCCCCTCATGTGGACACGTTCGACACACTCGGCCAGCAGGCAGCTACCTCTTTTCCACTTACGCTACCATATCAGTAGGCAAGGCGCCCTTCCTCAGCATCTATGGCCCCTCTCTGGATGTGTTCATTCAGAGAAATCTCTTCCTTCTACCCCTGAGACACATCACAAGTATGAGGGGCCTGAGAGAGAGCCTAGACATGAAACGGGGGAGGCTTCTGGCTGTACTGCTTCCCCGTGGGGAGAGAATAGCAGGTAGTCTCTCTGGAAGGTCTTAGCTTCTGTTGCTTGACATGGGCGATACAGTAGGGGCGGACCCTGGCCAGGTGGAGCTTGTGGGCAGACGCAACCTCTCCGGCGACGAATAATTCCGCTGCTGCTTTCTATGCTGAAGACCTCCCCCCGCCGGGTGGGATGGGTAGAGAACATTGACCCACACCTGCCAGGGGCCTTTCCTGGGACTGAAGATCCCAACATGGTCTCAACGTCGTCACCCTCTCAGCACACACCTTTCCTGCACACATAATGCTGCCTTTCTCCGTCAGGGCCTTATCCTACCAGGAAAAAAAGCAAGCCGCTCAAAAAGGCCGATGCCAGGGAAATCGAGGAAACACCGCCATTTTCCAAATCTTTGCTGTCTACATGTCCCCGCCTCCGGGGCAAGGCCGCGTATGCGGCCAGGCTCCGAAGGCAAGGCCGACATCTTGGCAGTCAGGGCCCCAGCAGTCCAATGGTTTATGGACGTGGGGACACGGATGACCTGTTTGCCGCATACAGGAGGGATCCTTGGGCCCTTCACTGCCTCGCCATTCAGCTCCACGACGTCCACTACTGGCCCTGGCCTTTGCTTTGGCTGGTGCCCCATTGAACGTGTGCTCCGCAGCCATCTTTCTCCACCCATCACTATCATTCTGCCACCAGGGGATATGTGAGTGTGGGAGTCACCATCTGTCACTGGCCGCAGTGTCACAAATCACCAGACTTCCAGGTACCAGCTGACCTAGGCTGCCTTCTGCCCCAGGCAAGATCCCGATTCCTATATCCCAGATGCTGACTGACACCTGGGCACTGGGGAACATTCATTTTGATCAACACAGAGGTCTGAGTGAGGGTCAGCGGGCCCGGTAGCTGAAGTCAAGGCCAGGTGGGCGGGGCTGAGGCTTCTCGGCCATCACCATGGAGACAGTCCCCCCACCGGAAGAGTGGGCGGGCCTTATGATGGGCCTGGTGACAAGACTCAGCCAATGGCAGAGATCTGGCCCGCCAGGCAGATGACACAGGGCCCTCCACTGTGACCCATGACACCTAGTGGCCACAGGATTTGAGCACACCCTGGGAAAGCCTACGCAGGCACAAGGGAGCCCCTGGTGCGGACTGCTTCAGGCCATTGGCAGAGCAGGCCAGGTACCTCTTTCCCACTTTCCTGAGGATAGCAGTACGCAAGGCATCCCCACTCAGCATCTCTTGCCTCTCTCTGGATGTGTTCCTTCTCTGAAATCTCTTCCTTCTCCCCCTTGTCACTTGACACCTTGGAGTGCCTGACAGAGGGCCTAGAGATCAAAGAGCAAAGGGGGAAGGCCTCTGGCTCTCCTGCTTGCCCATGGGTAGAGAAGATCTGCTAGTCTATCTGGAAGGTCTAGAGAGTAGCCATTGACTGGGGACCTGCATCACGGGCTGATCCTGGCCAGGTCAAGCTTGCTGACGTGTGGCAGCCTCTCCGGAGACTACTCATTCCGCTCATAACATTCTATGCAAATACCCGGCTGAGTGCCACGGGCAGAAAACATTGACACATACCTGCCAGAGGCCTATCCTGGGTCTGAAGAGTCCACCCTGGTCTCCAGCGACTCATCATCTCAGCACACACTTTGCCTGCACACATGGAATCCGCCTCTCTCCACGAATGCCTTCTCCGGCTAGGAAACACACGATGTCACTCAGCCAAAGGAGAGCACAGGCAAAGTCAACCGAAGCCCCCATCTTCAAGAGTTTGCCCTCTGCTGGGCCACAGCCTCCGCTGGCACAGTGCATGTGTGGCACTTCTCCGAGGATAAGGCCGAAATCCGGGCATCCAGGGCCCCAGCAGTCCAGGGTCTGCGCGTGGCGGCATATGGATCACCTCTTTGCCACGTACAGGAGGGAGGCCTGGGCCCTAGACTGGCTCTGCTAGAGCTCCACGACCTCAGCTATTTTCCCCCACCTTTGGTCCGTGCCCTCGTGACTGTGTGATCCCTAGTGACACTTCTTCTCCGACCACTCTGAATCCGCCACCTGCGGATACTTGAGCATGAAGATGAACATCTGTCACTGCCTGCAGTGTCACAGGTCACTAGGTGTCTAGGCTCAGGCTGACGATGGCTGTCTTCTGCCCAGGCAAGGAGCCTAATCCTTCAAAGGCAATGAGGACATGCGGTCATTGGCCGACATTCTTTCTTTCATCCACACAGCGGTCTAGATGAGGGGAAAGAGGCCAGGTAGGCCAGCTGAAGGCTGAGTGCGGGGCCTAAGGCTTCTTTCCCAATCACCATGGAGACGGCCACCGGAAGGCTGGCCGGAACTTCTCACGGGGACGGGTCACAAACACTGAGCCAATAGGAGAGGTCCAGCCTAACCGGCCAGTTCCGCAGAGCCCTCCATTTCACCCACGGACACACAACGGCCCCTTCTGTTTTGGGCCACAAATTCGAGGCCACCCGGGGAATCACTTCACACTAGGCAGCCCCTCATGTGGACACGTTCGACACACTCGGCCAGCAGGCAGCTACCTCTTTTCCACTTACGCTACCATATCAGTAGGCAAGGCGCCCTTCCTCAGCATCTATGGCCCCTCTCTGGATGTGTTCATTCAGAGAAATCTCTTCCTTCTACCCCTGAGACACATCACAAGTATGAGGGGCCTGAGAGAGAGCCTAGACATGAAACGGGGGAGGCTTCTGGCTGTACTGCTTCCCCGTGGGGAGAGAATAGCAGGTAGTCTCTCTGGAAGGTCTTAGCTTCTGTTGCTTGACATGGGCGATACAGTAGGGGCGGACCCTGGCCAGGTGGAGCTTGTGGGCAGACGCAACCTCTCCGGCGACGAATAATTCCGCTGCTGCTTTCTATGCTGAAGACCTCCCCCCGCCGGGTGGGATGGGTAGAGAACATTGACCCACACCTGCCAGGGGCCTTTCCTGGGACTGAAGATCCCAACATGGTCTCAACGTCGTCACCCTCTCAGCACACACCTTTCCTGCACACATAATGCTGCCTTTCTCCGTCAGGGCCTTATCCTACCAGGAAAAAAAGCAAGCCGCTCAAAAAGGCCGATGCCAGGGAAATCGAGGAAACACCGCCATTTTCCAAATCTTTGCTGTCTACATGTCCCCGCCTCCGGGGCAAGGCCGCGTATGCGGCCAGGCTCCGAAGGCAAGGCCGATATCTTGGCAGTCAGGGCCCCAGCAGTCCAATGGTTTATGGACGTGGGGACACGGATGACCTGTTTGCCGCATACAGGAGGGATCCTTGGGCCCTTCACTGCCTCGCCATTCAGCTCCACGACGTCCACTACTGGCCCTGGCCTTTGCTTTGGCTGGTGCCCCATTGAACGTGTGCTCCGCAGCCATCTTTCTCCACCCATCACTATCATTCTGCCACCAGGGGATATGTGAGTGTGGGAGTCACCATCTGTCACTGGCCGCAGTGTCACAAATCACCAGACTTCCAGGTACCAGCTGACCTAGGCTGCCTTCTGCCCCAGGCAAGATCCCGATTCCTATATCCCAGATGCTGACTGACACCTGGGCACTGGGGAACATTCATTTTGATCAACACAGAGGTCTGAGTGAGGGTCAGCGGGCCCGGTAGCTGAAGTCAAGGCCAGGTGGGCGGGGCTGAGGCTTCTCGGCCATCACCATGGAGACAGTCCCCCCACCGGAAGAGTGGGCGGGCCTTATGATGGGCCTGGTGACAAGACTCAGCCAATGGCAGAGATCTGGCCCGCCAGGCAGATGACACAGGGCCCTCCACTGTGACCCATGACACCTAGTGGCCACAGGATTTGAGCACACCCTGGGAAAGCCTACGCAGGCACAAGGGAGCCCCTGGTGCGGACTGCTTCAGGCCATTGGCAGAGCAGGCCAGGTACCTCTTTCCCACTTTCCTGAGGATAGCAGTACGCAAGGCATCCCCACTCAGCATCTCTTGCCTCTCTCTGGATGTGTTCCTTCTCTGAAATCTCTTCCTTCTCCCCCTTGTCACTTGACACCTTGGAGTGCCTGACAGAGGGCCTAGAGATCAAAGAGCAAAGGGGGAAGGCCTCTGGCTCTCCTGCTTGCCCATGGGTAGAGAAGATCTGCTAGTCTATCTGGAAGGTCTAGAGAGTAGCCATTGACTGGGGACCTGCATCACGGGCTGATCCTGGCCAGGTCAAGCTTGCTGACGTGTGGCAGCCTCTCCGGAGACTACTAATTCCGCTCATAACATTCTATGCAAATACCCGGCTGAGTGCCACGGGCAGAAAACATTGACACATACCTGCCAGAGGCCTATCCTGGGTCTGAAGAGTCCACCCTGGTCTCCAGCGACTCATCATCTCAGCACACACTTTGCCTGCACACATGGAATCCGCCTCTCTCCACGAATGCCTTCTCCGGCTAGGAAACACACGATGTCACTCAGCCAAAGGAGAGCACAGGCAAAGTCAACCGAAGCCCCCATCTTCAAGAGTTTGCCCTCTGCTGGGCCACAGCCTCCGCTGGCACAGTGCATGTGTGGCACTTCTCCGAGGATAAGGCCGAAATCCGGGCATCCAGGGCCCCAGCAGTCCAGGGTCTGCGCGTGGCGGCATATGGATCACCTCTTTGCCACGTACAGGAGGGAGGCCTGGGCCCTAGACTGGCTCTGCTAGAGCTCCACGACCTCAGCTATTTTCCCCCACCTTTGGTCCGTGCCCTCGTGACTGTGTGATCCCTAGTGACACTTCTTCTCCGACCACTCTGAATCCGCCACCTGCGGATACTTGAGCATGAAGATGAACATCTGTCACTGCCTGCAGTGTCACAGGTCACTAGGTGTCTAGGCTCAGGCTGACGATGGCTGTCTTCTGCCCAGGCAAGGAGCCTAATCCTTCAAAGGCAATGAGGACATGCGGTCATTGGCCGACATTCTTTCTTTCATCCACACAGCGGTCTAGATGAGGGGAAAGAGGCCAGGTAGGCCAGCTGAAGGCTGAGTGCGGGGCCTAAGGCTTCTTTCCCAATCACCATGGAGACGGCCACCGGAAGGCTGGCCGGAACTTCTCACGGGGACGGGTCACAAACACTGAGCCAATAGGAGAGGTCCAGCCTAACCGGCCAGTTCCGCAGAGCCCTCCATTTCACCCACGGACACACAACGGCCCCTTCTGTTTTGGGCCACAAATTCGAGGCCACCCGGGGAATCACTTCACACTAGGCAGCCCCTCATGTGGACACGTTCGACACACTCGGCCAGCAGGCAGCTACCTCTTTTCCACTTACGCTACCATATCAGTAGGCAAGGCGCCCTTCCTCAGCATCTATGGCCCCTCTCTGGATGTGTTCATTCAGAGAAATCTCTTCCTTCTACCCCTGAGACACATCACAAGTATGAGGGGCCTGAGAGAGAGCCTAGACATGAAACGGGGGAGGCTTCTGGCTGTACTGCTTCCCCGTGGGGAGAGAATAGCAGGTAGTCTCTCTGGAAGGTCTTAGCTTCTGTTGCTTGACATGGGCGATACAGTAGGGGCGGACCCTGGCCAGGTGGAGCTTGTGGGCAGACGCAACCTCTCCGGCGACGAATAATTCCGCTGCTGCTTTCTATGCTGAAGACCTCCCCCCGCCGGGTGGGATGGGTAGAGAACATTGACCCACACCTGCCAGGGGCCTTTCCTGGGACTGAAGATCCCAACATGGTCTCAACGTCGTCACCCTCTCAGCACACACCTTTCCTGCACACATAATGCTGCCTTTCTCCGTCAGGGCCTTATCCTACCAGGAAAAAAAGCAAGCCGCTCAAAAAGGCCGATGCCAGGGAAATCGAGGAAACACCGCCATTTTCCAAATCTTTGCTGTCTACATGTCCCCGCCTCCGGGGCAAGGCCGCGTATGCGGCCAGGCTCCGAAGGCAAGGCCGATATCTTGGCAGTCAGGGCCCCAGCAGTCCAATGGTTTATGGACGTGGGGACACGGATGACCTGTTTGCCGCATACAGGAGGGATCCTTGGGCCCTTCACTGCCTCGCCATTCAGCTCCACGACGTCCACTACTGGCCCTGGCCTTTGCTTTGGCTGGTGCCCCATTGAACGTGTGCTCCGCAGCCATCTTTCTCCACCCATCACTATCATTCTGCCACCAGGGGATATGTGAGTGTGGGAGTCACCATCTGTCACTGGCCGCAGTGTCACAAATCACCAGACTTCCAGGTACCAGCTGACCTAGGCTGCCTTCTGCCCCAGGCAAGATCCCGATTCCTATATCCCAGATGCTGACTGACACCTGGGCACTGGGGAACATTCATTTTGATCAACACAGAGGTCTGAGTGAGGGTCAGCGGGCCCGGTAGCTGAAGTCAAGGCCAGGTGGGCGGGGCTGAGGCTTCTCGGCCATCACCATGGAGACAGTCCCCCCACCGGAAGAGTGGGCGGGCCTTATGATGGGCCTGGTGACAAGACTCAGCCAATGGCAGAGATCTGGCCCGCCAGGCAGATGACACAGGGCCCTCCACTGTGACCCATGACACCTAGTGGCCACAGGATTTGAGCACACCCTGGGAAAGCCTACGCAGGCACAAGGGAGCCCCTGGTGCGGACTGCTTCAGGCCATTGGCAGAGCAGGCCAGGTACCTCTTTCCCACTTTCCTGAGGATAGCAGTACGCAAGGCATCCCCACTCAGCATCTCTTGCCTCTCTCTGGATGTGTTCCTTCTCTGAAATCTCTTCCTTCTCCCCCTTGTCACTTGACACCTTGGAGTGCCTGACAGAGGGCCTAGAGATCAAAGAGCAAAGGGGGAAGGCCTCTGGCTCTCCTGCTTGCCCATGGGTAGAGAAGATCTGCTAGTCTATCTGGAAGGTCTAGAGAGTAGCCATTGACTGGGGACCTGCATCACGGGCTGATCCTGGCCAGGTCAAGCTTGCTGACGTGTGGCAGCCTCTCCGGAGACTACTAATTCCGCTCATAACATTGTATGCAAATACCCGGCTGAGTGCCACGGGCAGAAAACATTGACACATACCTGCCAGAGGCCTATCCTGGGTCTGAAGAGTCCACCCTGGTCTCCAGCGACTCATCATCTCAGCACACACTTTGCCTGCACACATGGAATCCGCCTCTCTCCACGAATGCCTTCTCCGGCTAGGAAACACACGATGTCACTCAGCCAAAGGAGAGCACAGGCAAAGTCAACCGAAGCCCCCATCTTCAAGAGTTTGCCCTCTGCTGGGCCACAGCCTCCGCTGGCACAGTGCATGTGTGGCACTTCTCCGAGGATAAGGCCGAAATCCGGGCATCCAGGGCCCCAGCAGTCCAGGGTCTGCGCGTGGCGGCATATGGATCACCTCTTTGCCACGTACAGGAGGGAGGCCTGGGCCCTAGACTGGCTCTGCTAGAGCTCCACGACCTCAGCTATTTTCCCCCACCTTTGGTCCGTGCCCTCGTGACTGTGTGATCCCTAGTGACACTTCTTCTCCGACCACTCTGAATCCGCCACCTGCGGATACTTGAGCATGAAGATGAACATCTGTCACTGCCTGCAGTGTCACAGGTCACTAGGTGTCTAGGCTCAGGCTGACGATGGCTGTCTTCTGCCCAGGCAAGGAGCCTAATCCTTCAAAGGCAATGAGGACATGCGGTCATTGGCCGACATTCTTTCTTTCATCCACACAGCGGTCTAGATGAGGGGAAAGAGGCCAGGTAGGCCAGCTGAAGGCTGAGTGCGGGGCCTAAGGCTTCTTTCCCAATCACCATGGAGACGGCCACCGGAAGGCTGGCCGGAACTTCTCACGGGGACGGGTCACAAACACTGAGCCAATAGGAGAGGTCCAGCCTAACCGGCCAGTTCCGCAGAGCCCTCCATTTCACCCACGGACACACAACGGCCCCTTCTGTTTTGGGCCACAAATTCGAGGCCACCCGGGGAATCACTTCACACTAGGCAGCCCCTCATGTGGACACGTTCGACACACTCGGCCAGCAGGCAGCTACCTCTTTTCCACTTACGCTACCATATCAGTAGGCAAGGCGCCCTTCCTCAGCATCTATGGCCCCTCTCTGGATGTGTTCATTCAGAGAAATCTCTTCCTTCTACCCCTGAGACACATCACAAGTATGAGGGGCCTGAGAGAGAGCCTAGACATGAAACGGGGGAGGCTTCTGGCTGTACTGCTTCCCCGTGGGGAGAGAATAGCAGGTAGTCTCTCTGGAAGGTCTTAGCTTCTGTTGCTTGACATGGGCGATACAGTAGGGGCGGACCCTGGCCAGGTGGAGCTTGTGGGCAGACGCAACCTCTCCGGCGACGAATAATTCCGCTGCTGCTTTCTATGCTGAAGACCTCCCCCCGCCGGGTGGGATGGGTAGAGAACATTGACCCACACCTGCCAGGGGCCTTTCCTGGGACTGAAGATCCCAACATGGTCTCAACGTCGTCACCCTCTCAGCACACACCTTTCCTGCACACATAATGCTGCCTTTCTCCGTCAGGGCCTTATCCTACCAGGAAAAAAAGCAAGCCGCTCAAAAAGGCCGATGCCAGGGAAATCGAGGAAACACCGCCATTTTCCAAATCTTTGCTGTCTACATGTCCCCGCCTCCGGGGCAAGGCCGCGTATGCGGCCAGGCTCCGAAGGCAAGGCCGACATCTTGGCAGTCAGGGCCCCAGCAGTCCAATGGTTTATGGACGTGGGGACACGGATGACCTGTTTGCCGCATACAGGAGGGATCCTTGGGCCCTTCACTGCCTCGCCATTCAGCTCCACGACGTCCACTACTGGCCCTGGCCTTTGCTTTGGCTGGTGCCCCATTGAACGTGTGCTCCGCAGCCATCTTTCTCCACCCATCACTATCATTCTGCCACCAGGGGATATGTGAGTGTGGGAGTCACCATTTGTCACTGGCCGCAGTGTCACAAATCACCAGACTTCCAGGTACCAGCTGACCTAGGCTGCCTTCTGCCCCAGGCAAGATCCCGATTCCTATATCCCAGATGCTGACTGACACCTGGGCACTGGGGAACATTCATTTTGATCAACACAGAGGTCTGAGTGAGGGTCAGCGGGCCCGGTAGCTGAAGTCAAGGCCAGGTGGGCGGGGCTGAGGCTTCTCGGCCATCACCATGGAGACAGTCCCCCCACCGGAAGAGTGGGCGGGCCTTATGATGGGCCTGGTGACAAGACTCAGCCAATGGCAGAGATCTGGCCCGCCAGGCAGATGACACAGGGCCCTCCACTGTGACCCATGACACCTAGTGGCCACAGGATTTGAGCACACCCTGGGAAAGCCTACGCAGGCACAAGGGAGCCCCTGGTGCGGACTGCTTCAGGCCATTGGCAGAGCAGGCCAGGTACCTCTTTCCCACTTTCCTGAGGATAGCAGTACGCAAGGCATCCCCACTCAGCATCTCTTGCCTCTCTCTGGATGTGTTCCTTCTCTGAAATCTCTTCCTTCTCCCCCTTGTCACTTGACACCTTGGAGTGCCTGACAGAGGGCCTAGAGATCAAAGAGCAAAGGGGGAAGGCCTCTGGCTCTCCTGCTTGCCCATGGGTAGAGAAGATCTGCTAGTCTATCTGGAAGGTCTAGAGAGTAGCCATTGACTGGGGACCTGCATCACGGGCTGATCCTGGCCAGGTCAAGCTTGCTGACGTGTGGCAGCCTCTCCGGAGACTACTAATTCCGCTCATAACATTCTATGCAAATACCCGGCTGAGTGCCACGGGCAGAAAACATTGACACATACCTGCCAGAGGCCTATCCTGGGTCTGAAGAGTCCACCCTGGTCTCCAGCGACTCATCATCTCAGCACACACTTTGCCTGCACACATGGAATCCGCCTCTCTCCACGAATGCCTTCTCCGGCTAGGAAACACACGATGTCACTCAGCCAAAGGAGAGCACAGGCAAAGTCAACCGAAGCCCCCATCTTCAAGAGTTTGCCCTCTGCTGGGCCACAGCCTCCGCTGGCACAGTGCATGTGTGGCACTTCTCCGAGGATAAGGCCGAAATCCGGGCATCCAGGGCCCCAGCAGTCCAGGGTCTGCGCGTGGCGGCATATGGATCACCTCTTTGCCACGTACAGGAGGGAGGCCTGGGCCCTAGACTGGCTCTGCTAGAGCTCCACGACCTCAGCTATTTTCCCCCACCTTTGGTCCGTGCCCTCGTGACTGTGTGATCCCTAGTGACACTTCTTCTCCGACCACTCTGAATCCGCCACCTGCGGATACTTGAGCATGAAGATGAACATCTGTCACTGCCTGCAGTGTCACAGGTCACTAGGTGTCTAGGCTCAGGCTGACGATGGCTGTCTTCTGCCCAGGCAAGGAGCCTAATCCTTCAAAGGCAATGAGGACATGCGGTCATTGGCCGACATTCTTTCTTTCATCCACACAGCGGTCTAGATGAGGGGAAAGAGGCCAGGTAGGCCAGCTGAAGGCTGAGTGCGGGGCCTAAGGCTTCTTTCCCAATCACCATGGAGACGGCCACCGGAAGGCTGGCCGGAACTTCTCACGGGGACGGGTCACAAACACTGAGCCAATAGGAGAGGTCCAGCCTAACCGGCCAGTTCCGCAGAGCCCTCCATTTCACCCACGGACACACAACGGCCCCTTCTGTTTTGGGCCACAAATTCGAGGCCACCCGGGGAATCACTTCACACTAGGCAGCCCCTCATGTGGACACGTTCGACACACTCGGCCAGCAGGCAGCTACCTCTTTTCCACTTACGCTACCATATCAGTAGGCAAGGCGCCCTTCCTCAGCATCTATGGCCCCTCTCTGGATGTGTTCATTCAGAGAAATCTCTTCCTTCTACCCCTGAGACACATCACAAGTATGAGGGGCCTGAGAGAGAGCCTAGACATGAAACGGGGGAGGCTTCTGGCTGTACTGCTTCCCCGTGGGGAGAGAATAGCAGGTAGTCTCTCTGGAAGGTCTTAGCTTCTGTTGCTTGACATGGGCGATACAGTAGGGGCGGACCCTGGCCAGGTGGAGCTTGTGGGCAGACGCAACCTCTCCGGCGACGAATAATTCCGCTGCTGCTTTCTATGCTGAAGACCTCCCCCCGCCGGGTGGGATGGGTAGAGAACATTGACCCACACCTGCCAGGGGCCTTTCCTGGGACTGAAGATCCCAACATGGTCTCAACGTCGTCACCCTCTCAGCACACACCTTTCCTGCACACATAATGCTGCCTTTCTCCGTCAGGGCCTTATCCTACCAGGAAAAAAAGCAAGCCGCTCAAAAAGGCCGATGCCAGGGAAATCGAGGAAACACCGCCATTTTCCAAATCTTTGCTGTCTACATGTCCCCGCCTCCGGGGCAAGGCCGCGTATGCGGCCAGGCTCCGAAGGCAAGGCCGATATCTTGGCAGTCAGGGCCCCAGCAGTCCAATGGTTTATGGACGTGGGGACACGGATGACCTGTTTGCCGCATACAGGAGGGATCCTTGGGCCCTTCACTGCCTCGCCATTCAGCTCCACGACGTCCACTACTGGCCCTGGCCTTTGCTTTGGCTGGTGCCCCAATGAACGTGTGCTCCGCAGCCATCTTTCTCCACCCATCACTATCATTCTGCCACCAGGGGATATGTGAGTGTGGGAGTCACCATTTGTCACTGGCCGCAGTGTCACAAATCACCAGACTTCCAGGTACCAGCTGACCTAGGCTGCCTTCTGCCCCAGGCAAGATCCCGATTCCTATATCCCAGATGCTGACTGACACCTGGGCACTGGGGAACATTCATTTTGATCAACACAGAGGTCTGAGTGAGGGTCAGCGGGCCCGGTAGCTGAAGTCAAGGCCAGGTGGGCGGGGCTGAGGCTTCTCGGCCATCACCATGGAGACAGTCCCCCCACCGGAAGAGTGGGCGGGCCTTATGATGGGCCTGGTGACAAGACTCAGCCAATGGCAGAGATCTGGCCCGCCAGGCAGATGACACAGGGCCCTCCACTGTGACCCATGACACCTAGTGGCCACAGGATTTGAGCACACCCTGGGAAAGCCTACGCAGGCACAAGGGAGCCCCTGGTGCGGACTGCTTCAGGCCATTGGCAGAGCAGGCCAGGTACCTCTTTCCCACTTTCCTGAGGATAGCAGTACGCAAGGCATCCCCACTCAGCATCTCTTGCCTCTCTCTGGATGTGTTCCTTCTCTGAAATCTCTTCCTTCTCCCCCTTGTCACTTGACACCTTGGAGTGCCTGACAGAGGGCCTAGAGATCAAAGAGCAAAGGGGGAAGGCCTCTGGCTCTCCTGCTTGCCCATGGGTAGAGAAGATCTGCTAGTCTATCTGGAAGGTCTAGAGAGTAGCCATTGACTGGGGACCTGCATCACGGGCTGATCCTGGCCAGGTCAAGCTTGCTGACGTGTGGCAGCCTCTCCGGAGACTACTAATTCCGCTCATAACATTCTATGCAAATACCCGGCTGAGTGCCACGGGCAGAAAACATTGACACATACCTGCCAGAGGCCTATCCTGGGTCTGAAGAGTCCACCCTGGTCTCCAGCGACTCATCATCTCAGCACACACTTTGCCTGCACACATGGAATCCGCCTCTCTCCACGAATGCCTTCTCCGGCTAGGAAACACACGATGTCACTCAGCCAAAGGAGAGCACAGGCAAAGTCAACCGAAGCCCCCATCTTCAAGAGTTTGCCCTCTGCTGGGCCACAGCCTCCGCTGGCACAGTGCATGTGTGGCACTTCTCCGAGGATAAGGCCGAAATCCGGGCATCCAGGGCCCCAGCAGTCCAGGGTCTGCGCGTGGCGGCATATGGATCACCTCTTTGCCACGTACAGGAGGGAGGCCTGGGCCCTAGACTGGCTCTGCTAGAGCTCCACGACCTCAGCTATTTTCCCCCACCTTTGGTCCGTGCCCTCGTGACTGTGTGATCCCTAGTGACACTTCTTCTCCGACCACTCTGAATCCGCCACCTGCGGATACTTGAGCATGAAGATGAACATCTGTCACTGCCTGCAGTGTCACAGGTCACTAGGTGTCTAGGCTCAGGCTGACGATGGCTGTCTTCTGCCCAGGCAAGGAGCCTAATCCTTCAAAGGCAATGAGGACATGCGGTCATTGGCCGACATTCTTTCTTTCATCCACACAGCGGTCTAGATGAGGGGAAAGAGGCCAGGTAGGCCAGCTGAAGGCTGAGTGCGGGGCCTAAGGCTTCTTTCCCAATCACCATGGAGACGGCCACCGGAAGGCTGGCCGGAACTTCTCACGGGGACGGGTCACAAACACTGAGCCAATAGGAGAGGTCCAGCCTAACCGGCCAGTTCCGCAGAGCCCTCCATTTCACCCACGGACACACAACGGCCCCTTCTGTTTTGGGCCACAAATTCGAGGCCACCCGGGGAATCACTTCACACTAGGCAGCCCCTCATGTGGACACGTTCGACACACTCGGCCAGCAGGCAGCTACCTCTTTTCCACTTACGCTACCATATCAGTAGGCAAGGCGCCCTTCCTCAGCATCTATGGCCCCTCTCTGGATGTGTTCATTCAGAGAAATCTCTTCCTTCTACCCCTGAGACACATCACAAGTATGAGGGGCCTGAGAGAGAGCCTAGACATGAAACGGGGGAGGCTTCTGGCTGTACTGCTTCCCCGTGGGGAGAGAATAGCAGGTAGTCTCTCTGGAAGGTCTTAGCTTCTGTTGCTTGACATGGGCGATACAGTAGGGGCGGACCCTGGCCAGGTGGAGCTTGTGGGCAGACGCAACCTCTCCGGCGACGAATAATTCCGCTGCTGCTTTCTATGCTGAAGACCTCCCCCCGCCGGGTGGGATGGGTAGAGAACATTGACCCACACCTGCCAGGGGCCTTTCCTGGGACTGAAGATCCCAACATGGTCTCAACGTCGTCACCCTCTCAGCACACACCTTTCCTGCACACATAATGCTGCCTTTCTCCGTCAGGGCCTTATCCTACCAGGAAAAAAAGCAAGCCGCTCAAAAAGGCCGATGCCAGGGAAATCGAGGAAACACCGCCATTTTCCAAATCTTTGCTGTCTACATGTCCCCGCCTCCGGGGCAAGGCCGCGTATGCGGCCAGGCTCCGAAGGCAAGGCCGATATCTTGGCAGTCAGGGCCCCAGCAGTCCAATGGTTTATGGACGTGGGGACACGGATGACCTGTTTGCCGCATACAGGAGGGATCCTTGGGCCCTTCACTGCCTCGCCATTCAGCTCCACGACGTCCACTACTGGCCCTGGCCTTTGCTTTGGCTGGTGCCCCAATGAACGTGTGCTCCGCAGCCATCTTTCTCCACCCATCACTATCATTCTGCCACCAGGGGATATGTGAGTGTGGGAGTCACCATTTGTCACTGGCCGCAGTGTCACAAATCACCAGACTTCCAGGTACCAGCTGACCTAGGCTGCCTTCTGCCCCAGGCAAGATCCCGATTCCTATATCCCAGATGCTGACTGACACCTGGGCACTGGGGAACATTCATTTTGATCAACACAGAGGTCTGAGTGAGGGTCAGCGGGCCCGGTAGCTGAAGTCAAGGCCAGGTGGGCGGGGCTGAGGCTTCTCGGCCATCACCATGGAGACAGTCCCCCCACCGGAAGAGTGGGCGGGCCTTATGATGGGCCTGGTGACAAGACTCAGCCAATGGCAGAGATCTGGCCCGCCAGGCAGATGACACAGGGCCCTCCACTGTGACCCATGACACCTAGTGGCCACAGGATTTGAGCACACCCTGGGAAAGCCTACGCAGGCACAAGGGAGCCCCTGGTGCGGACTGCTTCAGGCCATTGGCAGAGCAGGCCAGGTACCTCTTTCCCACTTTCCTGAGGATAGCAGTACGCAAGGCATCCCCACTCAGCATCTCTTGCCTCTCTCTGGATGTGTTCCTTCTCTGAAATCTCTTCCTTCTCCCCCTTGTCACTTGACACCTTGGAGTGCCTGACAGAGGGCCTAGAGATCAAAGAGCAAAGGGGGAAGGCCTCTGGCTCTCCTGCTTGCCCATGGGTAGAGAAGATCTGCTAGTCTATCTGGAAGGTCTAGAGAGTAGCCATTGACTGGGGACCTGCATCACGGGCTGATCCTGGCCAGGTCAAGCTTGCTGACGTGTGGCAGCCTCTCCGGAGACTACTAATTCCGCTCATAACATTCTATGCAAATACCCGGCTGAGTGCCACGGGCAGAAAACATTGACACATACCTGCCAGAGGCCTATCCTGGGTCTGAAGAGTCCACCCTGGTCTCCAGCGACTCATCATCTCAGCACACACTTTGCCTGCACACATGGAATCCGCCTCTCTCCACGAATGCCTTCTCCGGCTAGGAAACACACGATGTCACTCAGCCAAAGGAGAGCACAGGCAAAGTCAACCGAAGCCCCCATCTTCAAGAGTTTGCCCTCTGCTGGGCCACAGCCTCCGCTGGCACAGTGCATGTGTGGCACTTCTCCGAGGATAAGGCCGAAATCCGGGCATCCAGGGCCCCAGCAGTCCAGGGTCTGCGCGTGGCGGCATATGGATCACCTCTTTGCCACGTACAGGAGGGAGGCCTGGGCCCTAGACTGGCTCTGCTAGAGCTCCACGACCTCAGCTATTTTCCCCCACCTTTGGTCCGTGCCCTCGTGACTGTGTGATCCCTAGTGACACTTCTTCTCCGACCACTCTGAATCCGCCACCTGCGGATACTTGAGCATGAAGATGAACATCTGTCACTGCCTGCAGTGTCACAGGTCACTAGGTGTCTAGGCTCAGGCTGACGATGGCTGTCTTCTGCCCAGGCAAGGAGCCTAATCCTTCAAAGGCAATGAGGACATGCGGTCATTGGCCGACATTCTTTCTTTCATCCACACAGCGGTCTAGATGAGGGGAAAGAGGCCAGGTAGGCCAGCTGAAGGCTGAGTGCGGGGCCTAAGGCTTCTTTCCCAATCACCATGGAGACGGCCACCGGAAGGCTGGCCGGAACTTCTCACGGGGACGGGTCACAAACACTGAGCCAATAGGAGAGGTCCAGCCTAACCGGCCAGTTCCGCAGAGCCCTCCATTTCACCCACGGACACACAACGGCCCCTTCTGTTTTGGGCCACAAATTCGAGGCCACCCGGGGAATCACTTCACACTAGGCAGCCCCTCATGTGGACACGTTCGACACACTCGGCCAGCAGGCAGCTACCTCTTTTCCACTTACGCTACCATATCAGTAGGCAAGGCGCCCTTCCTCAGCATCTATGGCCCCTCTCTGGATGTGTTCATTCAGAGAAATCTCTTCCTTCTACCCCTGAGACACATCACAAGTATGAGGGGCCTGAGAGAGAGCCTAGACATGAAGCGGGGGAGGCTTCTGGCTGTACTGCTTCCCCGTGGGGAGAGAATAGCAGGTAGTCTCTCTGGAAGGTCTCAGCTTCTGTTGCTTGACATGGGCGATACAGTAGGGGCGGACCCTGGCCAGGTGGAGCTTGTGGGCAGACGCAACCTCTCCGGCGACGAATAATTCCGCTGCTGCTTTCTATGCTGAAGACCTCCCCCCGCCGGGTGGGATGGGTAGAGAACATTGACCCACACCTGCCAGGGGCCTTTCCTGGGACTGAAGATCCCAACATGGTCTCAACGTCGTCACCCTCTCAGCACACACCTTTCCTGCACACATAATGCTGCCTTTCTCCGTCAGGGCCTTATCCTACCAGGAAAAAAAGCAAGCCGCTCAAAAAGGCCGATGCCAGGGAAATCGAGGAAACACCGCCATTTTCCAAATCTTTGCTGTCTACATGTCCCCGCCTCCGGGGCAAGGCCGCGTATGCGGCCAGGCTCCGAAGGCAAGGCCGATATCTTGGCAGTCAGGGCCCCAGCAGTCCAATGGTTTATGGACGTGGGGACACGGATGACCTGTTTGCCGCATACAGGAGGGATCCTTGGGCCCTTCACTGCCTCGCCATTCAGCTCCACGACGTCCACTACTGGCCCTGGCCTTTGCTTTGGCTGGTGCCCCATTGAACGTGTGCTCCGCAGCCATCTTTCTCCACCCATCACTATCATTCTGCCACCAGGGGATATGTGAGTGTGGGAGTCACCATCTGTCACTGGCAGCAGTGTCACAAATCACCAGACTTCCAGGTACCAGCTGACCTAGGCTGCCTTCTGCCCCAGGCAAGATCCCGATTCCTATATCCCAGATGCTGACTGACACCTGGGCACTGGGGAACATTCATTTTGATCAACACAGAGGTCTGAGTGAGGGTCAGCGGGCCCGGTAGCTGAAGTCAAGGCCAGGTGGGCGGGGCTGAGGCTTCTCGGCCATCACCATGGAGACAGTCCCCCCACCGGAAGAGTGGGCGGGCCTTATGATGGGCCTGGTGACAAGACTCAGCCAATGGCAGAGATCTGGCCCGCCAGGCAGATGACACAGGGCCCTCCACTGTGACCCATGACACCTAGTGGCCACAGGATTTGAGCACACCCTGGGAAAGCCTACGCAGGCACAAGGGAGCCCCTGGTGCGGACTGCTTCAGGCCATTGGCAGAGCAGGCCAGGTACCTCTTTCCCACTTTCCTGAGGATAGCAGTACGCAAGGCATCCCCACTCAGCATCTCTTGCCTCTCTCTGGATGTGTTCCTTCTCTGAAATCTCTTCCTTCTCCCCCTTGTCACTTGACACCTTGGAGTGCCTGACAGAGGGCCTAGAGATCAAAGAGCAAAGGGGGAAGGCCTCTGGCTCTCCTGCTTGCCCATGGGTAGAGAAGATCTGCTAGTCTATCTGGAAGGTCTAGAGAGTAGCCATTGACTGGGGACCTGCATCACGGGCTGATCCTGGCCAGGTCAAGCTTGCTGACGTGTGGCAGCCTCTCCGGAGACTACTAATTCCGCTCATAACATTGTATGCAAATACCCGGCTGAGTGCCACGGGCAGAAAACATTGACACATACCTGCCAGAGGCCTATCCTGGGTCTGAAGAGTCCACCCTGGTCTCCAGCGACTCATCATCTCAGCACACACTTTGCCTGCACACATGGAATCCGCCTCTCTCCACGAATGCCTTCTCCGGCTAGGAAACACACGATGTCACTCAGCCAAAGGAGAGCACAGGCAAAGTCAACCGAAGCCCCCATCTTCAAGAGTTTGCCCTCTGCTGGGCCACAGCCTCCGCTGGCACAGTGCATGTGTGGCACTTCTCCGAGGATAAGGCCGAAATCCGGGCATCCAGGGCCCCAGCAGTCCAGGGTCTGCGCGTGGCGGCATATGGATCACCTCTTTGCCACGTACAGGAGGGAGGCCTGGGCCCTAGACTGGCTCTGCTAGAGCTCCACGACCTCAGCTATTTTCCCCCACCTTTGGTCCGTGCCCTCGTGACTGTGTGATCCCTAGTGACACTTCTTCTCCGACCACTCTGAATCCGCCACCTGCGGATACTTGAGCATGAAGATGAACATCTGTCACTGCCTGCAGTGTCACAGGTCACTAGGTGTCTAGGCTCAGGCTGACGATGGCTGTCTTCTGCCCAGGCAAGGAGCCTAATCCTTCAAAGGCAATGAGGACATGCGGTCATTGGCCGACATTCTTTCTTTCATCCACACAGCGGTCTAGATGAGGGGAAAGAGGCCAGGTAGGCCAGCTGAAGGCTGAGTGCGGGGCCTAAGGCTTCTTTCCCAATCACCATGGAGACGGCCACCGGAAGGCTGGCCGGAACTTCTCACGGGGACGGGTCACAAACACTGAGCCAATAGGAGAGGTCCAGCCTAACCGGCCAGTTCCGCAGAGCCCTCCATTTCACCCACGGACACACAACGGCCCCTTCTGTTTTGGGCCACAAATTCGAGGCCACCCGGGGAATCACTTCACACTAGGCAGCCCCTCATGTGGACACGTTCGACACACTCGGCCAGCAGGCAGCTACCTCTTTTCCACTTACGCTACCATATCAGTAGGCAAGGCGCCCTTCCTCAGCATCTATGGCCCCTCTCTGGATGTGTTCATTCAGAGAAATCTCTTCCTTCTACCCCTGAGACACATCACAAGTATGAGGGGCCTGAGAGAGAGCCTAGACATGAAACGGGGGAGGCTTCTGGCTGTACTGCTTCCCCGTGGGGAGAGAATAGCAGGTAGTCTCTCTGGAAGGTCTTAGCTTCTGTTGCTTGACATGGGCGATACAGTAGGGGCGGACCCTGGCCAGGTGGAGCTTGTGGGCAGACGCAACCTCTCCGGCGACGAATAATTCCGCTGCTGCTTTCTATGCTGAAGACCTCCCCCCGCCGGGTGGGATGGGTAGAGAACATTGACCCACACCTGCCAGGGGCCTTTCCTGGGACTGAAGATCCCAACATGGTCTCAACGTCGTCACCCTCTCAGCACACACCTTTCCTGCACACATAATGCTGCCTTTCTCCGTCAGGGCCTTATCCTACCAGGAAAAAAAGCAAGCCGCTCAAAAAGGCCGATGCCAGGGAAATCGAGGAAACACCGCCATTTTCCAAATGTTTGCTGTCTACATGTCCCCGCCTCCGGGGCAAGGCCGCGTATGCGGCCAGGCTCCGAAGGCAAGGCCGATATCTTGGCAGTCAGGGCCCCAGCAGTCCAATGGTTTATGGACGTGGGGACACGGATGACCTGTTTGCCGCATACAGGAGGGATCCTTGGGCCCTTCACTGCCTCGCCATTCAGCTCCACGACGTCCACTACTGGCCCTGGCCTTTGCTTTGGCTGGTGCCCCATTGAACGTGTGCTCCGCAGCCATCTTTCTCCACCCATCACTATCATTCTGCCACCAGGGGATATGTGAGTGTGGGAGTCACCATCTGTCACTGGCCGCAGTGTCACAAATCACCAGACTTCCAGGTACCAGCTGACCTAGGCTGCCTTCTGCCCCAGGCAAGATCCCGATTCCTATATCCCAGATGCTGACTGACACCTGGGCACTGGGGAACATTCATTTTGATCAACACAGAGGTCTGAGTGAGGGTCAGCGGGCCCGGTAGCTGAAGTCAAGGCCAGGTGGGCGGGGCTGAGGCTTCTCGGCCATCACCATGGAGACAGTCCCCCCACCGGAAGAGTGGGCGGGCCTTATGATGGGCCTGGTGACAAGACTCAGCCAATGGCAGAGATCTGGCCCGCCAGGCAGATGACACAGGGCCCTCCACTGTGACCCATGACACCTAGTGGCCACAGGATTTGAGCACACCCTGGGAAAGCCTACGCAGGCACAAGGGAGCCCCTGGTGCGGACTGCTTCAGGCCATTGGCAGAGCAGGCCAGGTACCTCTTTCCCACTTTCCTGAGGATAGCAGTACGCAAGGCATCCCCACTCAGCATCTCTTGCCTCTCTCTGGATGTGTTCCTTCTCTGAAATCTCTTCCTTCTCCCCCTTGTCACTTGACACCTTGGAGTGCCTGACAGAGGGCCTAGAGATCAAAGAGCAAAGGGGGAAGGCCTCTGGCTCTCCTGCTTGCCCATGGGTAGAGAAGATCTGCTAGTCTATCTGGAAGGTCTAGAGAGTAGCCATTGACTGGGGACCTGCATCACGGGCTGATCCTGGCCAGGTCAAGCTTGCTGACGTGTGGCAGCCTCTCCGGAGACTACTAATTCCGCTCATAACATTGTATGCAAATACCCGGCTGAGTGCCACGGGCAGAAAACATTGACACATACCTGCCAGAGGCCTATCCTGGGTCTGAAGAGTCCACCCTGGTCTCCAGCGACTCATCATCTCAGCACACACTTTGCCTGCACACATGGAATCCGCCTCTCTCCACGAATGCCTTCTCCGGCTAGGAAACACACGATGTCACTCAGCCAAAGGAGAGCACAGGCAAAGTCAACCGAAGCCCCCATCTTCAAGAGTTTGCCCTCTGCTGGGCCACAGCCTCCGCTGGCACAGTGCATGTGTGGCACTTCTCCGAGGATAAGGCCGAAATCCGGGCATCCAGGGCCCCAGCAGTCCAGGGTCTGCGCGTGGCGGCATATGGATCACCTCTTTGCCACGTACAGGAGGGAGGCCTGGGCCCTAGACTGGCTCTGCTAGAGCTCCACGACCTCAGCTATTTTCCCCCACCTTTGGTCCGTGCCCTCGTGACTGTGTGATCCCTAGTGACACTTCTTCTCCGACCACTCTGAATCCGCCACCTGCGGATACTTGAGCATGAAGATGAACATCTGTCACTGCCTGCAGTGTCACAGGTCACTAGGTGTCTAGGCTCAGGCTGACGATGGCTGTCTTCTGCCCAGGCAAGGAGCCTAATCCTTCAAAGGCAATGAGGACATGCGGTCATTGGCCGACATTCTTTCTTTCATCCACACAGCGGTCTAGATGAGGGGAAAGAGGCCAGGTAGGCCAGCTGAAGGCTGAGTGCGGGGCCTAAGGCTTCTTTCCCAATCACCATGGAGACGGCCACCGGAAGGCTGGCCGGAACTTCTCACGGGGACGGGTCACAAACACTGAGCCAATAGGAGAGGTCCAGCCTAACCGGCCAGTTCCGCAGAGCCCTCCATTTCACCCACGGACACACAACGGCCCCTTCTGTTTTGGGCCACAAATTCGAGGCCACCCGGGGAATCACTTCACACTAGGCAGCCCCTCATGTGGACACGTTCGACACACTCGGCCAGCAGGCAGCTACCTCTTTTCCACTTACGCTACCATATCAGTAGGCAAGGCGCCCTTCCTCAGCATCTATGGCCCCTCTCTGGATGTGTTCATTCAGAGAAATCTCTTCCTTCTACCCCTGAGACACATCACAAGTATGAGGGGCCTGAGAGAGAGCCTAGACATGAAACGGGGGAGGCTTCTGGCTGTACTGCTTCCCCGTGGGGAGAGAATAGCAGGTAGTCTCTCTGGAAGGTCTTAGCTTCTGTTGCTTGACATGGGCGATACAGTAGGGGCGGACCCTGGCCAGGTGGAGCTTGTGGGCAGACGCAACCTCTCCGGCGACGAATAATTCCGCTGCTGCTTTCTATGCTGAAGACCTCCCCCCGCCGGGTGGGATGGGTAGAGAACATTGACCCACACCTGCCAGGGGCCTTTCCTGGGACTGAAGATCCCAACATGGTCTCAACGTCGTCACCCTCTCAGCACACACCTTTCCTGCACACATAATGCTGCCTTTCTCCGTCAGGGCCTTATCCTACCAGGAAAAAAAGCAAGCCGCTCAAAAAGGCCGATGCCAGGGAAATCGAGGAAACACCGCCATTTTCCAAATCTTTGCTGTCTACATGTCCCCGCCTCCGGGGCAAGGCCGCGTATGCGGCCAGGCTCCGAAGGCAAGGCCGATATCTTGGCAGTCAGGGCCCCAGCAGTCCAATGGTTTATGGACGTGGGGACACGGATGACCTGTTTGCCGCATACAGGAGGGATCCTTGGGCCCTTCACTGCCTCGCCATTCAGCTCCACGACGTCCACTACTGGCCCTGGCCTTTGCTTTGGCTGGTGCCCCATTGAACGTGTGCTCCGCAGCCATCTTTCTCCACCCATCACTATCATTCTGCCACCAGGGGATATGTGAGTGTGGGAGTCACCATCTGTCACTGGCAGCAGTGTCACAAATCACCAGACTTCCAGGTACCAGCTGACCTAGGCTGCCTTCTGCCCCAGGCAAGATCCCGATTCCTATATCCCAGATGCTGACTGACACCTGGGCACTGGGGAACATTCATTTTGATCAACACAGAGGTCTGAGTGAGGGTCAGCGGGCCCGGTAGCTGAAGTCAAGGCCAGGTGGGCGGGGCTGAGGCTTCTCGGCCATCACCATGGAGACAGTCCCCCCACCGGAAGAGTGGGCGGGCCTTATGATGGGCCTGGTGACAAGACTCAGCCAATGGCAGAGATCTGGCCCGCCAGGCAGATGACACAGGGCCCTCCACTGTGACCCATGACACCTAGTGGCCACAGGATTTGAGCACACCCTGGGAAAGCCTACGCAGGCACAAGGGAGCCCCTGGTGCGGACTGCTTCAGGCCATTGGCAGAGCAGGCCAGGTACCTCTTTCCCACTTTCCTGAGGATAGCAGTACGCAAGGCATCCCCACTCAGCATCTCTTGCCTCTCTCTGGATGTGTTCCTTCTCTGAAATCTCTTCCTTCTCCCCCTTGTCACTTGACACCTTGGAGTGCCTGACAGAGGGCCTAGAGATCAAAGAGCAAAGGGGGAAGGCCTCTGGCTCTCCTGCTTGCCCATGGGTAGAGAAGATCTGCTAGTCTATCTGGAAGGTCTAGAGAGTAGCCATTGACTGGGGACCTGCATCACGGGCTGATCCTGGCCAGGTCAAGCTTGCTGACGTGTGGCAGCCTCTCCGGAGACTACTAATTCCGCTCATAACATTGTATGCAAATACCCGGCTGAGTGCCACGGGCAGAAAACATTGACACATACCTGCCAGAGGCCTATCCTGGGTCTGAAGAGTCCACCCTGGTCTCCAGCGACTCATCATCTCAGCACACACTTTGCCTGCACACATGGAATCCGCCTCTCTCCACGAATGCCTTCTCCGGCTAGGAAACACACGATGTCACTCAGCCAAAGGAGAGCACAGGCAAAGTCAACCGAAGCCCCCATCTTCAAGAGTTTGCCCTCTGCTGGGCCACAGCCTCCGCTGGCACAGTGCATGTGTGGCACTTCTCCGAGGATAAGGCCGAAATCCGGGCATCCAGGGCCCCAGCAGTCCAGGGTCTGCGCGTGGCGGCATATGGATCACCTCTTTGCCACGTACAGGAGGGAGGCCTGGGCCCTAGACTGGCTCTGCTAGAGCTCCACGACCTCAGCTATTTTCCCCCACCTTTGGTCCGTGCCCTCGTGACTGTGTGATCCCTAGTGACACTTCTTCTCCGACCACTCTGAATCCGCCACCTGCGGATACTTGAGCATGAAGATGAACATCTGTCACTGCCTGCAGTGTCACAGGTCACTAGGTGTCTAGGCTCAGGCTGACGATGGCTGTCTTCTGCCCAGGCAAGGAGCCTAATCCTTCAAAGGCAATGAGGACATGCGGTCATTGGCCGACATTCTTTCTTTCATCCACACAGCGGTCTAGATGAGGGGAAAGAGGCCAGGTAGGCCAGCTGAAGGCTGAGTGCGGGGCCTAAGGCTTCTTTCCCAATCACCATGGAGACGGCCACCGGAAGGCTGGCCGGAACTTCTCACGGGGACGGGTCACAAACACTGAGCCAATAGGAGAGGTCCAGCCTAACCGGCCAGTTCCGCAGAGCCCTCCATTTCACCCACGGACACACAACGGCCCCTTCTGTTTTGGGCCACAAATTCGAGGCCACCCGGGGAATCACTTCACACTAGGCAGCCCCTCATGTGGACACGTTCGACACACTCGGCCAGCAGGCAGCTACCTCTTTTCCACTTACGCTACCATATCAGTAGGCAAGGCGCCCTTCCTCAGCATCTATGGCCCCTCTCTGGATGTGTTCATTCAGAGAAATCTCTTCCTTCTACCCCTGAGACACATCACAAGTATGAGGGGCCTGAGAGAGAGCCTAGACATGAAACGGGGGAGGCTTCTGGCTGTACTGCTTCCCCGTGGGGAGAGAATAGCAGGTAGTCTCTCTGGAAGGTCTTAGCTTCTGTTGCTTGACATGGGCGATACAGTAGGGGCGGACCCTGGCCAGGTGGAGCTTGTGGGCAGACGCAACCTCTCCGGCGACGAATAATTCCGCTGCTGCTTTCTATGCTGAAGACCTCCCCCCGCCGGGTGGGATGGGTAGAGAACATTGACCCACACCTGCCAGGGGCCTTTCCTGGGACTGAAGATCCCAACATGGTCTCAACGTCGTCACCCTCTCAGCACACACCTTTCCTGCACACATAATGCTGCCTTTCTCCGTCAGGGCCTTATCCTACCAGGAAAAAAAGCAAGCCGCTCAAAAAGGCCGATGCCAGGGAAATCGAGGAAACACCGCCATTTTCCAAATCTTTGCTGTCTACATGTCCCCGCCTCCGGGGCAAGGCCGCGTATGCGGCCAGGCTCCGAAGGCAAGGCCGATATCTTGGCAGTCAGGGCCCCAGCAGTCCAATGGTTTATGGACGTGGGGACACGGATGACCTGTTTGCCGCATACAGGAGGGATCCTTGGGCCCTTCACTGCCTCGCCATTCAGCTCCACGACGTCCACTACTGGCCCTGGCCTTTGCTTTGGCTGGTGCCCCATTGAACGTGTGCTCCGCAGCCATCTTTCTCCACCCATCACTATCATTCTGCCACCAGGGGATATGTGAGTGTGGGAGTCACCATCTGTCACTGGCAGCAGTGTCACAAATCACCAGACTTCCAGGTACCAGCTGACCTAGGCTGCCTTCTGCCCCAGGCAAGATCCCGATTCCTATATCCCAGATGCTGACTGACACCTGGGCACTGGGGAACATTCATTTTGATCAACACAGAGGTCTGAGTGAGGGTCAGCGGGCCCGGTAGCTGAAGTCAAGGCCAGGTGGGCGGGGCTGAGGCTTCTCGGCCATCACCATGGAGACAGTCCCCCCACCGGAAGAGTGGGCGGGCCTTATGATGGGCCTGGTGACAAGACTCAGCCAATGGCAGAGATCTGGCCCGCCAGGCAGATGACACAGGGCCCTCCACTGTGACCCATGACACCTAGTGGCCACAGGATTTGAGCACACCCTGGGAAAGCCTACGCAGGCACAAGGGAGCCCCTGGTGCGGACTGCTTCAGGCCATTGGCAGAGCAGGCCAGGTACCTCTTTCCCACTTTCCTGAGGATAGCAGTACGCAAGGCATCCCCACTCAGCATCTCTTGCCTCTCTCTGGATGTGTTCCTTCTCTGAAATCTCTTCCTTCTCCCCCTTGTCACTTGACACCTTGGAGTGCCTGACAGAGGGCCTAGAGATCAAAGAGCAAAGGGGGAAGGCCTCTGGCTCTCCTGCTTGCCCATGGGTAGAGAAGATCTGCTAGTCTATCTGGAAGGTCTAGAGAGTAGCCATTGACTGGGGACCTGCATCACGGGCTGATCCTGGCCAGGTCAAGCTTGCTGACGTGTGGCAGCCTCTCCGGAGACTACTAATTCCGCTCATAACATTGTATGCAAATACCCGGCTGAGTGCCACGGGCAGAAAACATTGACACATACCTGCCAGAGGCCTATCCTGGGTCTGAAGAGTCCACCCTGGTCTCCAGCGACTCATCATCTCAGCACACACTTTGCCTGCACACATGGAATCCGCCTCTCTCCACGAATGCCTTCTCCGGCTAGGAAACACACGATGTCACTCAGCCAAAGGAGAGCACAGGCAAAGTCAACCGAAGCCCCCATCTTCAAGAGTTTGCCCTCTGCTGGGCCACAGCCTCCGCTGGCACAGTGCATGTGTGGCACTTCTCCGAGGATAAGGCCGAAATCCGGGCATCCAGGGCCCCAGCAGTCCAGGGTCTGCGCGTGGCGGCATATGGATCACCTCTTTGCCACGTACAGGAGGGAGGCCTGGGCCCTAGACTGGCTCTGCTAGAGCTCCACGACCTCAGCTATTTTCCCCCACCTTTGGTCCGTGCCCTCGTGACTGTGTGATCCCTAGTGACACTTCTTCTCCGACCACTCTGAATCCGCCACCTGCGGATACTTGAGCATGAAGATGAACATCTGTCACTGCCTGCAGTGTCACAGGTCACTAGGTGTCTAGGCTCAGGCTGACGATGGCTGTCTTCTGCCCAGGCAAGGAGCCTAATCCTTCAAAGGCAATGAGGACATGCGGTCATTGGCCGACATTCTTTCTTTCATCCACACAGCGGTCTAGATGAGGGGAAAGAGGCCAGGTAGGCCAGCTGAAGGCTGAGTGCGGGGCCTAAGGCTTCTTTCCCAATCACCATGGAGACGGCCACCGGAAGGCTGGCCGGAACTTCTCACGGGGACGGGTCACAAACACTGAGCCAATAGGAGAGGTCCAGCCTAACCGGCCAGTTCCGCAGAGCCCTCCATTTCACCCACGGACACACAACGGCCCCTTCTGTTTTGGGCCACAAATTCGAGGCCACCCGGGGAATCACTTCACACTAGGCAGCCCCTCATGTGGACACGTTCGACACACTCGGCCAGCAGGCAGCTACCTCTTTTCCACTTACGCTACCATATCAGTAGGCAAGGCGCCCTTCCTCAGCATCTATGGCCCCTCTCTGGATGTGTTCATTCAGAGAAATCTCTTCCTTCTACCCCTGAGACACATCACAAGTATGAGGGGCCTGAGAGAGAGCCTAGACATGAAACGGGGGAGGCTTCTGGCTGTACTGCTTCCCCGTGGGGAGAGAATAGCAGGTAGTCTCTCTGGAAGGTCTTAGCTTCTGTTGCTTGACATGGGCGATACAGTAGGGGCGGACCCTGGCCAGGTGGAGCTTGTGGGCAGACGCAACCTCTCCGGCGACGAATAATTCCGCTGCTGCTTTCTATGCTGAAGACCTCCCCCCGCCGGGTGGGATGGGTAGAGAACATTGACCCACACCTGCCAGGGGCCTTTCCTGGGACTGAAGATCCCAACATGGTCTCAACGTCGTCACCCTCTCAGCACACACCTTTCCTGCACACATAATGCTGCCTTTCTCCGTCAGGGCCTTATCCTACCAGGAAAAAAAGCAAGCCGCTCAAAAAGGCCGATGCCAGGGAAATCGAGGAAACACCGCCATTTTCCAAATCTTTGCTGTCTACATGTCCCCGCCTCCGGGGCAAGGCCGCGTATGCGGCCAGGCTCCGAAGGCAAGGCCGACATCTTGGCAGTCAGGGCCCCAGCAGTCCAATGGTTTATGGACGTGGGGACACGGATGACCTGTTTGCCGCATACAGGAGGGATCCTTGGGCCCTTCACTGCCTCGCCATTCAGCTCCACGACGTCCACTACTGGCCCTGGCCTTTGCTTTGGCTGGTGCCCCAATGAACGTGTGCTCCGCAGCCATCTTTCTCCACCCATCACTATCATTCTGCCACCAGGGGATATGTGAGTGTGGGAGTCACCATTTGTCACTGGCCGCAGTGTCACAAATCACCAGACTTCCAGGTACCAGCTGACCTAGGCTGCCTTCTGCCCCAGGCAAGATCCCGATTCCTATATCCCAGATGCTGACTGACACCTGGGCACTGGGGAACATTCATTTTGATCAACACAGAGGTCTGAGTGAGGGTCAGCGGGCCCGGTAGCTGAAGTCAAGGCCAGGTGGGCGGGGCTGAGGCTTCTCGGCCATCACCATGGAGACAGTCCCCCCACCGGAAGAGTGGGCGGGCCTTATGATGGGCCTGGTGACAAGACTCAGCCAATGGCAGAGATCTGGCCCGCCAGGCAGATGACACAGGGCCCTCCACTGTGACCCATGACACCTAGTGGCCACAGGATTTGAGCACACCCTGGGAAAGCCTACGCAGGCACAAGGGAGCCCCTGGTGCGGACTGCTTCAGGCCATTGGCAGAGCAGGCCAGGTACCTCTTTCCCACTTTCCTGAGGATAGCAGTATGCAAGGCATCCCCACTCAGCATCTCTTGCCTCTCTCTGGATGTGTTCCTTCTCTGAAATCTCTTCCTTCTCCCCCTTGTCACTTGACACCTTGGAGTGCCTGACAGAGGGCCTAGAGATCAAAGAGCAAAGGGGGAAGGCCTCTGGCTCTCCTGCTTGCCCATGGGTAGAGAAGATCTGCTAGTCTATCTGGAAGGTCTAGAGAGTAGCCATTGACTGGGGACCTGCATCACGGGCTGATCCTGGCCAGGTGAAGCTTGCTGACGTGTGGCAGCCTCTCCGGAGACTACTAATTCCGCTCATAACATTGTATGCAAATACCCGGCTGAGTGCCACGGGCAGAAAACATTGACACATACCTGCCAGAGGCCTATCCTGGGTCTGAAGAGTCCACCCTGGTCTCCAGCGACTCATCATCTCAGCACACACTTTGCCTGCACACATGGAATCCGCCTCTCTCCACGAATGCCTTCTCCGGCTAGGAAACACACGATGTCACTCAGCCAAAGGAGAGCACAGGCAAAGTCAACCGAAGCCCCCATCTTCAAGAGTTTGCCCTCTGCTGGGCCACAGCCTCCGCTGGCACAGTGCATGTGTGGCACTTCTCCGAGGATAAGGCCGAAATCCGGGCATCCAGGGCCCCAGCAGTCCAGGGTCTGCGCGTGGCGGCATATGGATCACCTCTTTGCCACGTACAGGAGGGAGGCCTGGGCCCTAGACTGGCTCTGCTAGAGCTCCACGACCTCAGCTATTTTCCCCCACCTTTGGTCCGTGCCCTCGTGACTGTGTGATCCCTAGTGACACTTCTTCTCCGACCACTCTGAATCCGCCACCTGCGGATACTTGAGCATGAAGATGAACATCTGTCACTGCCTGCAGTGTCACAGGTCACTAGGTGTCTAGGCTCAGGCTGACGATGGCTGTCTTCTGCCCAGGCAAGGAGCCTAATCCTTCAAAGGCAATGAGGACATGCGGTCATTGGCCGACATTCTTTCTTTCATCCACACAGCGGTCTAGATGAGGGGAAAGAGGCCAGGTAGGCCAGCTGAAGGCTGAGTGCGGGGCCTAAGGCTTCTTTCCCAATCACCATGGAGACGGCCACCGGAAGGCTGGCCGGAACTTCTCACGGGGACGGGTCACAAACACTGAGCCAATAGGAGAGGTCCAGCCTAACCGGCCAGTTCCGCAGAGCCCTCCATTTCACCCACGGACACACAACGGCCCCTTCTGTTTTGGGCCACAAATTCGAGGCCACCCGGGGAATCACTTCACACTAGGCAGCCCCTCATGTGGACACGTTCGACACACTCGGCCAGCAGGCAGCTACCTCTTTTCCACTTACGCTACCATATCAGTAGGCAAGGCGCCCTTCCTCAGCATCTATGGCCCCTCTCTGGATGTGTTCATTCAGAGAAATCTCTTCCTTCTACCCCTGAGACACATCACAAGTATGAGGGGCCTGAGAGAGAGCCTAGACATGAAACGGGGGAGGCTTCTGGCTGTACTGCTTCCCCGTGGGGAGAGAATAGCAGGTAGTCTCTCTGGAAGGTCTTAGCTTCTGTTGCTTGACATGGGCGATACAGTAGGGGCGGACCCTGGCCAGGTGGAGCTTGTGGGCAGACGCAACCTCTCCGGCGACGAATAATTCCGCTGCTGCTTTCTATGCTGACGACCTCCCCCCGCCGGGTGGGATGGGTAGAGAACATTGACCCACACCTGCCAGGGGCCTTTCCTGGGACTGAAGATCCCAACATGGTCTCAACGTCGTCACCCTCTCAGCACACACCTTTCCTGCACACATAATGCTGCCTTTCTCCGTCAGGGCCTTATCCTACCAGGAAAAAAAGCAAGCCGCTCAAAAAGGCCGATGCCAGGGAAATCGAGGAAACACCGCCATTTTCCAAATCTTTGCTGTCTACATGTCCCCGCCTCCGGGGCAAGGCCGCGTATGCGGCCAGGCTCCGAAGGCAAGGCCGACATCTTGGCAGTCAGGGCCCCAGCAGTCCAATGGTTTATGGACGTGGGGACACGGATGACCTGTTTGCCGCATACAGGAGGGATCCTTGGGCCCTTCACTGCCTCGCCATTCAGCTCCACGACGTCCACTACTGGCCCTGGCCTTTGCTTTGGCTGGTGCCCCAATGAACGTGTGCTCCGCAGCCATCTTTCTCCACCCATCACTATCATTCTGCCACCAGGGGATATGTGAGTGTGGGAGTCACCATCTGTCACTGGCCGCAGTGTCACAAATCACCAGACTTCCAGGTACCAGCTGACCTAGGCTGCCTTCTGCCCCAGGCAAGATCCCGATTCCTATATCCCAGATGCTGACTGACACCTGGGCACTGGGGAACATTCATTTTGATCAACACAGAGGTCTGAGTGAGGGTCAGCGGGCCCGGTAGCTGAAGTCAAGGCCAGGTGGGCGGGGCTGAGGCTTCTCGGCCATCACCATGGAGACAGTCCCCCCACCGGAAGAGTGGGCGGGCCTTATGATGGGCCTGGTGACAAGACTCAGCCAATGGCAGAGATCTGGCCCGCCAGGCAGATGACACAGGGCCCTCCACTGTGACCCATGACACCTAGTGGCCACAGGATTTGAGCACACCCTGGGAAAGCCTACGCAGGCACAAGGGAGCCCCTGGTGCGGACTGCTTCAGGCCATTGGCAGAGCAGGCCAGGTACCTCTTTCCCACTTTCCTGAGGATAGCAGTACGCAAGGCATCCCCACTCAGCATCTCTTGCCTCTCTCTGGATGTGTTCCTTCTCTGAAATCTCTTCCTTCTCCCCCTTGTCACTTGACACCTTGGAGTGCCTGACAGAGGGCCTAGAGATGAAAGAGCAAAGGGGGAAGGCCTCTGGCTCTCCTGCTTGCCCATGGGTAGAGAAGATCTGCTAGTCTATCTGGAAGGTCTAGAGAGTAGCCATTGACTGGGGACCTGCATCACGGGCTGATCCTGGCCAGGTGAAGCTTGCTGACGTGTGGCAGCCTCTCCGGAGACTACTAATTCCGCTCATAACATTGTATGCAAATACCCGGCTGAGTGCCACGGGCAGAAAACATTGACACATACCTGCCAGAGGCCTATCCTGGGTCTGAAGAGTCCACCCTGGTCTCCAGCGACTCATCATCTCAGCACACACTTTGCCTGCACACATGGAATCCGCCTCTCTCCACGAATGCCTTCTCCGGCTAGGAAACACACGATGTCACTCAGCCAAAGGAGAGCACAGGCAAAGTCAACCGAAGCCCCCATCTTCAAGAGTTTGCCCTCTGCTGGGCCACAGCCTCCGCTGGCACAGTGCATGTGTGGCACTTCTCCGAGGATAAGGCCGAAATCCGGGCATCCAGGGCCCCAGCAGTCCAGGGTCTGCGCGTGGCGGCATATGGATCACCTCTTTGCCACGTACAGGAGGGAGGCCTGGGCCCTAGACTGGCTCTGCTAGAGCTCCACGACCTCAGCTATTTTCCCCCACCTTTGGTCCGTGCCCTCGTGACTGTGTGATCCCTAGTGACACTTCTTCTCCGACCACTCTGAATCCGCCACCTGCGGATACTTGAGCATGAAGATGAACATCTGTCACTGCCTGCAGTGTCACAGGTCACTAGGTGTCTAGGCTCAGGCTGACGATGGCTGTCTTCTGCCCAGGCAAGGAGCCTAATCCTTCAAAGGCAATGAGGACATGCGGTCATTGGCCGACATTCTTTCTTTCATCCACACAGCGGTCTAGATGAGGGGAAAGAGGCCAGGTAGGCCAGCTGAAGGCTGAGTGCGGGGCCTAAGGCTTCTTTCCCAATCACCATGGAGACGGCCACCGGAAGGCTGGCCGGAACTTCTCACGGGGACGGGTCACAAACACTGAGCCAATAGGAGAGGTCCAGCCTAACCGGCCAGTTCCGCAGAGCCCTCCATTTCACCCACGGACACACAACGGCCCCTTCTGTTTTGGGCCACAAATTCGAGGCCACCCGGGGAATCACTTCACACTAGGCAGCCCCTCATGTGGACACGTTCGACACACTCGGCCAGCAGGCAGCTACCTCTTTTCCACTTACGCTACCATATCAGTAGGCAAGGCGCCCTTCCTCAGCATCTATGGCCCCTCTCTGGATGTGTTCATTCAGAGAAATCTCTTCCTTCTACCCCTGAGACACATCACAAGTATGAGGGGCCTGAGAGAGAGCCTAGACATGAAACGGGGGAGGCTTCTGGCTGTACTGCTTCCCCGTGGGGAGAGAATAGCAGGTAGTCTCTCTGGAAGGTCTTAGCTTCTGTTGCTTGACATGGGCGATACAGTAGGGGCGGACCCTGGCCAGGTGGAGCTTGTGGGCAGACGCAACCTCTCCGGCGACGAATAATTCCGCTGCTGCTTTCTATGCTGAAGACCTCCCCCCGCCGGGTGGGATGGGTAGAGAACATTGACCCACACCTGCCAGGGGCCTTTCCTGGGACTGAAGATCCCAACATGGTCTCAACGTCGTCACCCTCTCAGCACACACCTTTCCTGCACACATAATGCTGCCTTTCTCCGTCAGGGCCTTATCCTACCAGGAAAAAAAGCAAGCCGCTCAAAAAGGCCGATGCCAGGGAAATCGAGGAAACACCGCCATTTTCCAAATCTTTGCTGTCTACATGTCCCCGCCTCCGGGGCAAGGCCGCGTATGCGGCCAGGCTCCGAAGGCAAGGCCGACATCTTGGCAGTCAGGGCCCCAGCAGTCCAATGGTTTATGGACGTGGGGACACGGATGACCTGTTTGCCGCATACAGGAGGGATCCTTGGGCCCTTCACTGCCTCGCCATTCAGCTCCACGACGTCCACTACTGGCCCTGGCCTTTGCTTTGGCTGGTGCCCCAATGAACGTGTGCTCCGCAGCCATCTTTCTCCACCCATCACTATCATTCTGCCACCAGGGGATATGTGAGTGTGGGAGTCACCATTTGTCACTGGCCGCAGTGTCACAAATCACCAGACTTCCAGGTACCAGCTGACCTAGGCTGCCTTCTGCCCCAGGCAAGATCCCGATTCCTATATCCCAGATGCTGACTGACACCTGGGCACTGGGGAACATTCATTTTGATCAACACAGAGGTCTGAGTGAGGGTCAGCGGGCCCGGTAGCTGAAGTCAAGGCCAGGTGGGCGGGGCTGAGGCTTCTCGGCCATCACCATGGAGACAGTCCCCCCACCGGAAGAGTGGGCGGGCCTTATGATGGGCCTGGTGACAAGACTCAGCCAATGGCAGAGATCTGGCCCGCCAGGCAGATGACACAGGGCCCTCCACTGTGACCCATGACACCTAGTGGCCACAGGATTTGAGCACACCCTGGGAAAGCCTACGCAGGCACAAGGGAGCCCCTGGTGCGGACTGCTTCAGGCCATTGGCAGAGCAGGCCAGGTACCTCTTTCCCACTTTCCTGAGGATAGCAGTACGCAAGGCATCCCCACTCAGCATCTCTTGCCTCTCTCTGGATGTGTTCCTTCTCTGAAATCTCTTCCTTCTCCCCCTTGTCACTTGACACCTTGGAGTGCCTGACAGAGGGCCTAGAGATGAAAGAGCAAAGGGGGAAGGCCTCTGGCTCTCCTGCTTGCCCATGGGTAGAGAAGATCTGCTAGTCTATCTGGAAGGTCTAGAGAGTAGCCATTGACTGGGGACCTGCATCACGGGCTGATCCTGGCCAGGTCAAGCTTGCTGACGTGTGGCAGCCTCTCCGGAGACTACTAATTCCGCTCATAACATTGTATGCAAATACCCGGCTGAGTGCCACGGGCAGAAAACATTGACACATACCTGCCAGAGGCCTATCCTGGGTCTGAAGAGTCCACCCTGGTCTCCAGCGACTCATCATCTCAGCACACACTTTGCCTGCACACATGGAATCCGCCTCTCTCCACGAATGCCTTCTCCGGCTAGGAAACACACGATGTCACTCAGCCAAAGGAGAGCACAGGCAAAGTCAACCGAAGCCCCCATCTTCAAGAGTTTGCCCTCTGCTGGGCCACAGCCTCCGCTGGCACAGTGCATGTGTGGCACTTCTCCGAGGATAAGGCCGAAATCCGGGCATCCAGGGCCCCAGCAGTCCAGGGTCTGCGCGTGGCGGCATATGGATCACCTCTTTGCCACGTACAGGAGGGAGGCCTGGGCCCTAGACTGGCTCTGCTAGAGCTCCACGACCTCAGCTATTTTCCCCCACCTTTGGTCCGTGCCCTCGTGACTGTGTGATCCCTAGTGACACTTCTTCTCCGACCACTCTGAATCCGCCACCTGCGGATACTTGAGCATGAAGATGAACATCTGTCACTGCCTGCAGTGTCACAGGTCACTAGGTGTCTAGGCTCAGGCTGACGATGGCTGTCTTCTGCCCAGGCAAGGAGCCTAATCCTTCAAAGGCAATGAGGACATGCGGTCATTGGCCGACATTCTTTCTTTCATCCACACAGCGGTCTAGATGAGGGGAAAGAGGCCAGGTAGGCCAGCTGAAGGCTGAGTGCGGGGCCTAAGGCTTCTTTCCCAATCACCATGGAGACGGCCACCGGAAGGCTGGCCGGAACTTCTCACGGGGACGGGTCACAAACACTGAGCCAATAGGAGAGGTCCAGCCTAACCGGCCAGTTCCGCAGAGCCCTCCATTTCACCCACGGACACACAACGGCCCCTTCTGTTTTGGGCCACAAATTCGAGGCCACCCGGGGAATCACTTCACACTAGGCAGCCCCTCATGTGGACACGTTCGACACACTCGGCCAGCAGGCAGCTACCTCTTTTCCACTTACGCTACCATATCAGTAGGCAAGGCGCCCTTCCTCAGCATCTATGGCCCCTCTCTGGATGTGTTCATTCAGAGAAATCTCTTCCTTCTACCCCTGAGACACATCACAAGTATGAGGGGCCTGAGAGAGAGCCTAGACATGAAACGGGGGAGGCTTCTGGCTGTACTGCTTCCCCGTGGGGAGAGAATAGCAGGTAGTCTCTCTGGAAGGTCTTAGCTTCTGTTGCTTGACATGGGCGATACAGTAGGGGCGGACCCTGGCCAGGTGGAGCTTGTGGGCAGACGCAACCTCTCCGGCGACGAATAATTCCGCTGCTGCTTTCTATGCTGACGACCTCCCCCCGCCGGGTGGGATGGGTAGAGAACATTGACCCACACCTGCCAGGGGCCTTTCCTGGGACTGAAGATCCCAACATGGTCTCAACGTCGTCACCCTCTCAGCACACACCTTTCCTGCACACATAATGCTGCCTTTCTCCGTCAGGGCCTTATCCTACCAGGAAAAAAAGCAAGCCGCTCAAAAAGGCCGATGCCAGGGAAATCGAGGAAACACCGCCATTTTCCAAATCTTTGCTGTCTACATGTCCCCGCCTCCGGGGCAAGGCCGCGTATGCGGCCAGGCTCCGAAGGCAAGGCCGATATCTTGGCAGTCAGGGCCCCAGCAGTCCAATGGTTTATGGACGTGGGGACACGGATGACCTGTTTGCCGCATACAGGAGGGATCCTTGGGCCCTTCACTGCCTCGCCATTCAGCTCCACGACGTCCACTACTGGCCCTGGCCTTTGCTTTGGCTGGTGCCCCAATGAACGTGTGCTCCGCAGCCATCTTTCTCCACCCATCACTATCATTCTGCCACCAGGGGATATGTGAGTGTGGGAGTCACCATCTGTCACTGGCCGCAGTGTCACAAATCACCAGACTTCCAGGTACCAGCTGACCTAGGCTGCCTTCTGCCCCAGGCAAGATCCCGATTCCTATATCCCAGATGCTGACTGACACCTGGGCACTGGGGAACATTCATTTTGATCAACACAGAGGTCTGAGTGAGGGTCAGCGGGCCCGGTAGCTGAAGTCAAGGCCAGGTGGGCGGGGCTGAGGCTTCTCGGCCATCACCATGGAGACAGTCCCCCCACCGGAAGAGTGGGCGGGCCTTATGATGGGCCTGGTGACAAGACTCAGCCAATGGCAGAGATCTGGCCCGCCAGGCAGATGACACAGGGCCCTCCACTGTGACCCATGACACCTAGTGGCCACAGGATTTGAGCACACCCTGGGAAAGCCTACGCAGGCACAAGGGAGCCCCTGGTGCGGACTGCTTCAGGCCATTGGCAGAGCAGGCCAGGTACCTCTTTCCCACTTTCCTGAGGATAGCAGTACGCAAGGCATCCCCACTCAGCATCTCTTGCCTCTCTCTGGATGTGTTCCTTCTCTGAAATCTCTTCCTTCTCCCCCTTGTCACTTGACACCTTGGAGTGCCTGACAGAGGGCCTAGAGATCAAAGAGCAAAGGGGGAAGGCCTCTGGCTCTCCTGCTTGCCCATGGGTAGAGAAGATCTGCTAGTCTATCTGGAAGGTCTAGAGAGTAGCCATTGACTGGGGACCTGCATCACGGGCTGATCCTGGCCAGGTCAAGCTTGCTGACGTGTGGCAGCCTCTCCGGAGACTACTAATTCCGCTCATAACATTGTATGCAAATACCCGGCTGAGTGCCACGGGCAGAAAACATTGACACATACCTGCCAGAGGCCTATCCTGGGTCTGAAGAGTCCACCCTGGTCTCCAGCGACTCATCATCTCAGCACACACTTTGCCTGCACACATGGAATCCGCCTCTCTCCACGAATGCCTTCTCCGGCTAGGAAACACACGATGTCACTCAGCCAAAGGAGAGCACAGGCAAAGTCAACCGAAGCCCCCATCTTCAAGAGTTTGCCCTCTGCTGGGCCACAGCCTCCGCTGGCACAGTGCATGTGTGGCACTTCTCCGAGGATAAGGCCGAAATCCGGGCATCCAGGGCCCCAGCAGTCCAGGGTCTGCGCGTGGCGGCATATGGATCACCTCTTTGCCACGTACAGGAGGGAGGCCTGGGCCCTAGACTGGCTCTGCTAGAGCTCCACGACCTCAGCTATTTTCCCCCACCTTTGGTCCGTGCCCTCGTGACTGTGTGATCCCTAGTGACACTTCTTCTCCGACCACTCTGAATCCGCCACCTGCGGATACTTGAGCATGAAGATGAACATCTGTCACTGCCTGCAGTGTCACAGGTCACTAGGTGTCTAGGCTCAGGCTGACGATGGCTGTCTTCTGCCCAGGCAAGGAGCCTAATCCTTCAAAGGCAATGAGGACATGCGGTCATTGGCCGACATTCTTTCTTTCATCCACACAGCGGTCTAGATGAGGGGAAAGAGGCCAGGTAGGCCAGCTGAAGGCTGAGTGCGGGGCCTAAGGCTTCTTTCCCAATCACCATGGAGACGGCCACCGGAAGGCTGGCCGGAACTTCTCACGGGGACGGGTCACAAACACTGAGCCAATAGGAGAGGTCCAGCCTAACCGGCCAGTTCCGCAGAGCCCTCCATTTCACCCACGGACACACAACGGCCCCTTCTGTTTTGGGCCACAAATTCGAGGCCACCCGGGGAATCACTTCACACTAGGCAGCCCCTCATGTGGACACGTTCGACACACTCGGCCAGCAGGCAGCTACCTCTTTTCCACTTACGCTACCATATCAGTAGGCAAGGCGCCCTTCCTCAGCATCTATGGCCCCTCTCTGGATGTGTTCATTCAGAGAAATCTCTTCCTTCTACCCCTGAGACACATCACAAGTATGAGGGGCCTGAGAGAGAGCCTAGACATGAAACGGGGGAGGCTTCTGGCTGTACTGCTTCCCCGTGGGGAGAGAATAGCAGGTAGTCTCTCTGGAAGGTCTTAGCTTCTGTTGCTTGACATGGGCGATACAGTAGGGGCGGACCCTGGCCAGGTGGAGCTTGTGGGCAGACGCAACCTCTCCGGCGACGAATAATTCCGCTGCTGCTTTCTATGCTGAAGACCTCCCCCCGCCGGGTGGGATGGGTAGAGAACATTGACCCACACCTGCCAGGGGCCTTTCCTGGGACTGAAGATCCCAACATGGTCTCAACGTCGTCACCCTCTCAGCACACACCTTTCCTGCACACATAATGCTGCCTTTCTCCGTCAGGGCCTTATCCTACCAGGAAAA